>NC_138549.1:42890711-43500037 GCF_964273705.1 Natrix helvetica | reverse complement strand
AAAAGGTTGGAAATAATCCCAGCATAGAAATCCCTAATTTCTGAGTATTTTTTTTCTCCAAGATGAACATGCCAATGATCCATCCATTGCCTCCGAGACTTTGTATCATCTCCTTACTCTCCTTTAGAAACACCCCAGTTTGTCAGCATCCGTGAGTCATACCCAAGAAAACACATTCTCAGAATGAAAATGATAGCTCATTTTGTGGAGCCTGTGATCTGCAGGCATTGTACAGCTGAAACACTTCTAGTTTCATGCAGCATGGCAAATGAGGAAAGATATTGTTTCCTTCATAAGCCTTCATTAAGCTGTACTCAGAGGCTCTTTAGATGTAATGCTTATGGACAGAATTCTCTACTGTATATTACACATCCACCTGTGTAGTTTTCTGGACACAAACTCTTTTCTATGTTGTTACTTTCTAGCTACCAGCTAAAAACAACTTTGTTTCCTGACTTTTAAGTGTTATTATATATGCTATCTTCTGCATTTATCGTTTTTATTATTCTCATACACTAACTCTTACTAAGCCTCTTGCTTTTATGACTGCTGTTTTGTTATTTAATTTTCAATTTATCATGCTCAAGAAAGTCCAATTGCCTTTTGAAAAGCACCTTTGGGACAGCCATGACCTAGATAATTGAGAATCTCCATAGATGTTTGTCATGCTACCATGCTTAAAAGAAAATATGGATAAACACTTTTCTACTCATGTTTATTTGTTGGAAACTTCTAGGGTGAAAGGTGGCATGTTATATCTAATTGAAGATCTTCATCCAAAATTATTCTGCAGCCTTGCAGACATTAGTGTGTGTGCATATATGATTTCTAATGTTTTATAAAATTCTTAGGCTAACATCATTCAATCATTCTTTACAATAAAACATGATCAATGAATTTCTAGGATATATAGTCAATGTTCTCATGTTAAGAAATGATCTTTAAGCATCAGGCATCCTTAGGCGATCTGATGGAGTTTGAAAAAGGTTATACAGTTATTCTTTTAAACTGTAAGCTCTAATAACATTATTTGGAAAAAAATCTAATGGACTGGACAACAAAGCTGCAATTTTGCATATTTCAATAAATGGCAGAATAATCAAGTTGAAGGGCAGAGTTAGTATTTCTGTATAAGGGTAGAAGCAGCCTTAAAATGAATGAAAATAAAGTTGATCACAATACAGCTTATTTTGGAATAAAGTTGTAATTTATTGCCCATTTTCTGGGAACTACATAAAGGTTAATCAGTAGCTTTTTCCTTCATTGTATGTGCCATAATATAATTAAATTACTATCTGCCTGTAGTTGGGAAGGTCTTCAGCACTTTGATCAGTGACAATGATGTGTTACCAAATCTTCATGAATGCTAGGCAATGCAACGGAATGAAATGATAGAATAATACTGAAATATGATAATTTTATTTAATCAAATAACAATGAGAAGAAGCTGACCTTGAACTCTGAAATGCCAATTGTAGCTAAATCTATTTATAGCTGATTTTAAATTCCAGTGTTAATGTTTTACATACTGAATAATAGCTAAGCAAAGTGGCCTATCTATCATCATCTTTAAAAAATCATGACTACTGATGGAACTGAACTAGCAGAACAGTGGTGGAAGAGAGAAAAGTTTAATTTACAGGTAGCCCTCAACTTATAAACATTTGTTTAGTGATTGTTTGAAATTACAACAGCACTGAAAAAGTGGTGTATGACCATTTTTCTCACCTATTAAAATTGCAACAGCCCCTTGGTCACATGATCAAATTTTGGAGGATTGGCAATTGGCATGTATTTAGGATGGTTGCAGTATCCCAGGATCATATGATCACCTTTTGTAACCTTCTCACAAGTAAAATCAATGGGGAAGTCAGTTTGCCTTGTTACTAAATTGCTGTGATTCATTAACAACTGTGACAAAAAAGGTTGTAAAATGTAAAAAAAAAATCACTTCACAACTGTCCTGTTTAACAATGGAAATTTTGGACTCAATTGAGGTTGTAAGTTGAGGACTACCCGTACTGAATGGGGGAGGTGGGGCAGGGAGGAAACTTTACTAATTTTCAGAAAAGTTTTGATTATTTAATTTTTATTCATTCATTAATATATTACGCTAGAAAAAAATTGTGTCTGCCAATTTAATGGTTCCTTTCTACTTTCTTTTCCTATTGCACATAATGCTCTGATTAAAAAAAATCCATTATATAGTAAAACAAAATAGCCAAAAGTAGAAAACTTTCAAACTGTACTATATAAAACAGTTTCTTTGCTTTGTTTTTCCTCCCAAGATCAAAAGTTACAATAATATTTTTTTCATGTTCAGAATCCAAAGCTCTTCCCACCAAGTATTTTGTACTGCAATAAAAATTATATAAAATATTTAAATTTAAACAGAAATTTTTACTTACTGTTTCTTGGATGCCACCGAACTGCATTTAAATATGCATTACAGTAATGAAAGAGAAATTCATGCTCAGATTGGAGAGCATTGCCTTGAAGCAAGGGCATTAGGTCACGTCCATCAATAATTCTGAAAAAGACAGTATATCAGAATCAATAGAAACCTTAAATGGTTCGATCAAAAAAACAAAAAAAATCCATTTTTTGATAAATACAACACTAGCACTGTATATATCCGACAGTTAATTCCATATATTAACTATTAAATCAATGAGGAAGTCAGTTTGCCTTGTTACTAAACTACTGTGATTCACTTAACAACTGTGACAAAAAAGGTTGTCGCCGCCCCGAGTCCCTTGGTGGAGAGAGTGCGGCATATAAATTAGATTAATAAATAAATAAATTAATAAATAAAATATTAAGTGACCACCCAACCTCTTCCTCTCCTTCTCCTTCTGCAAAAAAGTTGCTAAAATTGATATATACATATTTGTAAGTAGCACTATTCTTGTTTTAGGCAAAGTAAACCAACCACTAGAGGCTAAAATGTTGATAATTAATAAATCCATTGCAGTTTTTCATGGGAAAACCTTGCCTTGAAAATAGCAAGCAAGTGTACTGTATGATGAAGGATCAATGTTGAAGTAGGATTGAGATGCTTATCTTATGTATGTTTGTTTCTTTCATGATACTTGTCAGCTTCTATGAGGAGTCATAAATAAGACACAGGAAACTGATTTAGTCAAAAAGGATAAAATAGGATTCTGGCAGTATGCAAAGATGACTGTTCAGAATTATGGAGAAATTCAAGGAAAAGTATGAAGGCCATTCTGGAGCAACTATAACTCAACTATTACTTGAATATTATACCATTTCTTCAAGTAATGATTGAGTTATAGTTGCTACAAAGGCACTTATTACATTACATAAATAATGGCTACATTTATATTCCTTCAGAACTGCCAGAGCCATGTGTTTTTAAGTTACCTCTTCTGCAACAAATGGAATTATGTTCCATACCGGTCATTGGGCAGTGATGCTCCAGCAAGTTTAATTATGGTAGGGAATATATCCATATTACTTGTTGGGTCATAAATATGTTTTCCAGGCTCAAGAACATCAGGCCAGTAGAGGAGGCCAGGCACTCGAATCCCTCCTTCCCAGTTTGTAGCCTTTCCACCTGAAATAAAAACTCCCATTTAACTTCAAGTTGTTATTCTTTGGAGTAGAACACAACAGTCAATATTTAACTGAGGAGGTTAACCGAGTAGCTTAACCATTACATAATAAAATAAAAGTTTTTGGGGGCAGATTTTTTTTTAAAATAAAGACAAATGTTTTAAATGAAGATAAACATTGGTTTTAATATATATATTTTAAAAAAAACCTAATAAAATCAAGATTTTTTCTAAAAGAAGTATTTCTCTCTTTTTTCTCTCATAGGAAGTAATGTATCATCTTGAAAGAAAGAAAAAAAAGTTGCTGTTGCTGGAAACAAATAACCAAGCACACATGTAAAATATTTTTATAACCATCATCAGCGTTTTGCAAATAAAGAAAATAAAGAATAAATAAAGAAATTAGATCTTCCTTCTAGTACTCAAATCATTTTTAAAAGATAATCTAATACTTCTAGATATGAGATTTGGCCGTGATTGCTTAGTCACAGTTTATTACAGAATAAAGTACTTTCATCAAACATTGGAAGGATCACGTCTTACTTAATGAACTTCCAAGATACAATTGATGTCAGAATCAAAAAGATGGATTTTAAGACTGATTCAGTAAAGCAGTTCTTAAATCCAAGATTGTGATTTACTAATTTTAAAGATATTGCCAAATCCAATTCACTTATATTATCTCAAGAACAGAAGAAATTCTGATAGTTTGGAATTTATTAGTCTGAAAAATCCCAGTCATGCATATAAAGAAATGCTAGATATATTTATTATGACTAGAAATTAAAGGATTATATTTCTTTTTATGAAAGTGATGGTAATAACAATTATCAAGAAAATATTATACATATTGCATGTCTACTAGAGTAATACACATTATAACAGACATTACATTTAGAATCAGTCCATTAATAATCTGTTTCTTTACTAACTTTATGTGAAATTGGTATGAAATGATTGTGTTGTAGTATCCTTCAGTAAATAAAAATGTTGGATCAAGAGAAATCTTTTATTTTGTATCCACATACCATTTATAAGATGAGAAAGTTAGGAAACTTAGAAACTGAATATACTTTCCAGAATATATGACAGGTGATTAAGCATCTGGACAACCAAAGTAGAATATTAGGAAAAATATGGTAAGTCACGAGCTAACCCTTGACTTATTACAATGTGTTGTCAATTTTTAACTAGACATGTAAATATTTTTAACAATATATAGATTGAAAACCGTTCTTCTACTTAACTCCAATTGTATTCATTTTAATTATAACCTCCTTTGAAAAGACTAATTGCACCTATAAAAAGAGATTAAAATTATTTTGGGAGTGCATGCCTCCATGCAAAGGCCAAGTGTGTCTTTGGCCTGGACAAAAAAAGGATCAAAGGATTATAGATTGCATTTTACCCACACATTAACCTGATGCCATTGCTGCAGTTGATACAACTCAGATGATACTGCTACAATAAGTATCTAGGGCTGAGAAACAATGAGTTTCCCAATATTTCCTAGCTGGCTTTGTGCCCAAGTTGGGTTTATAACTCATAGTCTCTGGGTTTCTAGGCTAGTGCTTTAACCATTACACCAAATTGACTCTCTAAGTCAGCCATTAAGTTCTCAGAAATGGTTACATCTTATTATCTGACTATATCACAAGATAAACAACTAAGTTTCAATTGTGAAGATGTGACGAGAGCTTTTAAACTAGACTAGTGCAATTACTGTTAAGTAGATTTCAGCTTCTCAGATGAGAAGGTTAATTTGATGGATTCATAATCACATGCTCATATGCAAAGGATACATTTTGGAAAGAGCCCTCATCACAAATGCTACTGTGATTGAAAATTGCAGTCTAATTTCTGTTTATATAAACTGGTAATCATTGGCTGAAACTTCAGGGTCTTTGGTTGCAGAAATATTTCATTTTTATTTGTGTTTTTTTTCCCGTAGCTTGAATAGAACACATCTGATATTGAGCTTCCCTATTCTATTTTTCCATCTGTAAATACTGTGCAGAAGAAAAAAAAGTGGGCGGGGGGGGAGAGAAAGAAGAATAAGCATGGCATACTTAGTTAAATATTTATGCATACTTTCTGGTACCTATGCATTTTCCTATAAATAATTGATGAATTAAACTAATTAATGTGCTCAAAATGCAACAGTGACTCATATGTTGAGATTTCTTCTGCTACATTGACTCTCATTAATAAAAAAGTTAATTCAATTTTTGTACATTCAGTAGTATTGAACATACACTTATGAATATTTTTTGCAAAATAAAATATCTTAATCTAAGCATGCCAAGATTATGTTTCAGTGGAGTATTGAGCTAGTGGGAAACAACAAAGAGAAAGATAAATGAGGATGCAACATTTTCACGTTAGAAGTAATGGTGAAGCCAGAATGAAAAGTGGGTAGAATCAAAAACTCTGCTATATAATCATAGGGAAATAGAAATAGTATCTATTATATAAATAAATGGCCTCCTTGCTGCCCTATTTGTTCTTAAACTAAATAAAACAGTTTCCCCATTTCCCTTTTAATAAGATAGAATTACCCATTTGGTCACTCATTTAATTCCACCACTGCCCCTTAAATTAAATCCTTATATATTTCATAAGCAGGCAATCAGAATTTTGATAAGATTGTCTTCTTGCCTCTTGAGCCCAAGAAGCTTATTAAACCAATTAGAAGCTTAATTTCACAACCTGATACTGCTACTGTTTTCTGCGATATGAAACTTGAATCTTACAGTAGTTTGTGAGTTACAAAATGCGAGATGTTATATTTAAATACCTTAAACGTAAAGATAGCAACTATACAAAGAGATAGTAAGAAGTACTAATCATTACAGACAATAAAAACATGGAACAATTTGAAATGGGGAAGAGCAAAGAAAGAAAAAGTTAATTATCCCAAACTACTTTGTCCCCTGAAGATAAGGAGCTTCCTTGATGCTAACATCAAGCAGTTAATGAATTTGCCTTGCTATTTGTTTACAGCCATCTCTTCCAGCTCATCACTTATCACATCTACTGGGAGTATACTGACTCTGTGAATGTAGAACCAAAAATGCTTTCAGCCATGCTAGTTGACTCTTTTAATTGTAATCACATCAGGAGGATGCTAAATTGGGTGAAGTTGGGATTTCATTCATCTTAGCAGTATAATCATTGCAACAGGAACAGATACTGGGACTGAAAGTAACATGGACAGGAAAGTGAACAAGTATCCAGGAGTATGTTTTTCATTGTTCTGGTGGCAGCAATGCAACTATAACTTGATGTGGGATCGCTTCCAAATATTTGATTAGGTCATTTCTTGTGAGCCTTTTAACAGGCTCATAAATTTCCTAAGATAAATTGAGGAAGCTTTATACCCTTTCTTGCTACTGTTTTTTTAATTGCACATTCTGTTATTCTTTGGTTGCTTGTAAATTGATGTACAGGAAGTCCTCAACTTATGATGACCACTGAGGCCAAAATTTGTTGCTAAGTGAGAAATTTGTTAAGTGAGTTTTGCCCCATTTTATGACTTTTCTTGCCACATTTATTAAGTGAATCACTGCAATCAGGGGTGAAATCCACTTACGTTTGCTACCGGTTTGGTAGCAATGTGAGCGCACACCTCTGTGAATGCACAGGAGCTCAAGCATTTTTTAACTACCAGTTAAAAAAAGTTTTAAAAAGTTCCGATGATCGCGCTTGCACAGCTGATTATGGCACAGCTGATCGTTGGAACTTTTTTTTTTAACTTTTAAAGCATTTTTTAACTACCTGTTCACCCCTGACTGCAATTCTTAAATTAGTAACATGAATCTGATTTCCCAATTGACTTTGCTTCTCAAAAGGTAGCAAATGGGGATCACATGACTCTTGGACACTGCAACCATCATAAATATGAGTCAGTCGTCAAGCATCCGAATGAAAATCATGTGACCATGGGGATGCTGCAACAGTCATAAGTGTGAAAAATGACCATTTTTAAGTGCCATTATAACTTTGAACTGTTGTAAGTTGAGGACTACTTGTATTTAGAATTAATGCTATAATTTCTGTTTATTGTTTGTCTTGAAAAGACTCATGAAGTGTAGTACATGACTGAGAGCAAGAGAGGGGTCAAGTGTATCATAAGTTTGGAGATCCTTTGTGCCCAAAAGAGATGTAAGTCCAGCCCTCCTTGAATTCTATTGACTCTTATCTACTGTCCTTTTGATCATTAGTAGTTCAGATTCTTGTAGAGAGAAGGCATGGAATAAACTTGTACTCTTTTGAACAACCCTGGTTCCTGATTTCTGTGCCTGACATGGAGTTTGTAATGTAATAAAAATAAAACTAGTAACAAAAAAGAATTCATTATCAATAATGAATTGCACCAGTAACTTGATTTAGTTACTGTGTCATGTTAACATTTGATTCTGGCTATTATTTAGGACTGAGAATTGTCATTGCCTCCTTCTGAGGGCTGTGAGAGAGTGATTGGCTCAAGGTCATCCAGTTGGGTTTGTGTCTAAGATCGGAATAAAATTCATAGTCTCCCAGTTTTTAGTTTTATGCCATAACCAATACAACCATTAGTCTTTTTATCTAGCACTTTTAAAACTTAAATTCAATTTATGAGCAAAACTCATTACATTGCTTACTTCAATACCCAGTAAGCACACATCATGTTATTTATCTCTACATTGTATCATATTTAAAAGCATAAGTCGCAATGATGTACTGTATCTAATGAAAATACCACTTGCCTATTAATAAGAACTACATGTACTCTAGATAGAGTACTAAAAAGTGAAAGCAAGTTAACTGCAGAAAAGTCTAGCAAGAAAAATATCTTGATGATTCAAGTGACATTCATATAAAAATGGAGTAAGGTAAAATAAACAGAAGAAAATGGAGGAAGGTAGAAAATCTTCCCAAAATCTTGCCAAGAAATCTACAAGGTCTAGTACAGGCAGCTACCAAAGTCAAAAAGGGATTTGAAGGCACATCCCCACACACAAAGATCAAATGAACAACATGACAAAAATTATTGTATAAACCTATTCATTAGGAGTTTTAAAATGTATGCATATATGCAAGGACAATTTAAGGCATTTTGCTATGTGGGTTAGGGTTAGGGTCACAAATGGACAAGGCATAAAATGGACTGCACTGTGATATTCATGGGGGAAGGGGAAATTTAAAAAAAAGTAAAAGTAAATAAATGGTGAGGGTGGAAGTGTGATGGAAACCTCACCTTTTTTGTGCATGTGTGACATGAACTCATGTACAAAAATGCTTGTTTCGAAACACCAAATGTGTTGCATTGCTATTTTTACTCACCTCCCTCAATTATGAACACCATTGTTTGCATATCAAAGATAATGGCATGTTTTATCACATCAACTACTTCTTGCTGTTCCTCATCATCTGTCTAATGACAGGTCTGGCCCTACTGATATGACTAAAATGTTCCAACAAAAAGACTGTATTCATAGCTGTCTCCTATATATATATATATATATATCCACTTTTTAAAATGTAGGTTACTCCAGCTATAAGGACAATTGAACAGAAGTTGTGAAACACAATAGTAAAAACTGGCTCATACCCTTAAATATCCCATTATAACCACCATGGACTTCTCCATTGTCTGATATTTCTTCAAGATGTGCTCCTTGATCTGAAGTGAAATATACAAGAGTATGCTCGCTTAAGTTCCATTGATCTAATACTTGGAGAATCTGTCCTGTAAAATATATGATGAAAAGAAGAAAATGTTTTCTTTCAAAATACAGTACAACTTTTGAAAAGAAAAGTTACATTTATAATATCACCATGCATAAGCAAAAACTCTATGGAAAGACTCCTAGGAGACTTGGAAACAAAATAATGCATATAACTGGTCTGAGTAATCTGGGTTTTTTTCTGAAACATAAAATAGAATTTATCTAATTGAAAAAAAGACATTCTGAATTCAAGCCATCTCTTTGGATACCTGGAATTTTTAATATTTTTATAATTTTATTGGTTTTTTAAAAAAGACATAAAATTAAAAGATAAGACAACAGAAAATTAGAAAAAGAAAAAAGACTGAGAAAAGAATAAAAGGAAAAACTTTGCTTCAGGAAATTCCTTATGCAAGTTTTTCACATTACTAATTAAACTATGATATAATTAATAAGAAAATATAAGAACTATATATAGATAATTAGAGAATAATCCTATATTGGCCTGCCTGGAATTTCTGGACAAATTAAACAAATCAACAGGGCCATAAACAAATTTTTAATGCTTCATTATTTAAATTTAATCAAGAAAAACTCATTGTCAAGGCTGATTTGCTCTGTATTTTTTTCCCTTTTTTTCGAAGATTGGAACTACATCATCTCTTTTCCAGTCCTTTGGTAGTTCCCTGGTGCTCCCAATTCTTTGAAAGATAAGTTCAATGGTTCTGAGATCACATCAGCCTGTTCCTTCAGAACCTTGAGATATAATCCATCTGGTCCTGGTGATTTGAACTTGTCTAGGGTGGACAGGTGGACTTACCATTTTCTTATCTATTTTAACTTGTATTCCTAATCTGTTTTTACAGTACTGTTTATGATAGGTTGGACTGTTTTTAACTTTTGTTTAAAGATGGATACAAGTTAAGCTGTTCTCCCTGTTGCTTGTCACCTTCTTGCCACTTTCTCCTATTAATGGAGTGGACCAATAGTTTCCCTGACTTTTTTCTTGTTTTTTATATGTTGAAAGAAGCCTTTTTGTTATTTTTGACTTTTGTTGAAAGCCTTAGTTCATTTTGAGTCTTCAACTTTGCAAAGTCAGGCTATTTGCTGATATTCTGTCTTAGTTTTGTTCACCTTTTCACTTTTTATACTTGTTCTTTTTGTATTTCAATTTTTCAGAGAGTTCTTTATGCAGCATGCTGGTTTCTTTTCTGAGTTGTCATTTTTCTTCTTCATTGATATTGTGCTAGACGATGCTAGGTTTTTATAATCTCACTTTTCAAAATTTTCCAAGTTTCTTGAGTTGTTTTCCTTTTGAGGATTCTCATCCATGGAGTCCTTCCCAAGCTCTCTCTAAGTTTATTTAAATTGGCTCTTTTAAAGTCCAAGACTTTACTTCGACTTTGTTCTATTGCTAGTGCTTGCATAATGTTGAATTCCAATATTACATGATCACTTTCCCCCAAGATTCCTGTAGCTTTAACACTGTCTATCATTTTATCTCTGTTAGTCCAATATGGTTGATACCTTAGTTCCCTTCTCTATTTTTTGGGAGAAAAAGTCATTTGCTAGGTTTGTCAGGAATCTGTTTGATCTTCCACTTGGTGCAGAGTTTGTCTCCCAGTTGATGTCAGGGTCATTAAAGTCCCCCATTACTATTGTGATTGTGCTTCCTATATACATTAGTTAACTGACTAGCAAAAGGTTTATCTATTTCCTCTGTTTGGGTGGGTGCCCTACATTATACATCTATGGCAATGTCATTTCCCCCCTTTTATATTGACCCAAATGCATCCAAGACAATTTTCATCATTGTTGTGCTCTATTTCTGAAGTTATTTCTTATATATAGTGCAACTCCACCTCCTCTTTTATTTGGTTTGTTTCTTTTAAACAATTTAAATTCCTCTAGCTGTGTATTCCATTCATGAGTTTCATTCCACCAAGTTTCCATAATGGCAACAATATCATATCTGCTCTCACTTACTTGAATTTCTAATTCATTCTGTTTATTCTTCATACTCTGTTTGTTGGTGTATAGACATTTGAGTCCTTTTTGACTGACCCTGTGTTTACTTTTTACATAACCTGTTTTGTGCCTAAGTACCCCTATTTCCTTACCATGTTTTTGATTAGTGCACAGGTATAGCACACACTATCAAAAGCTTGATTTTCCTTTACAGCAAGGTTGATATTCTTACCCACACAAACATCTTTTACAGTACACACACTGATAATAATATTTTATCACTTTCTTTAAAAATACAACAACCTCTTTTCTTCCCATTTCTTATCTATTAACACGTGACTCTCAACTGTGGGTTCCCAACATGGGGCCCACACCCCACAGGGAGGCAATTTGATTTTTAATGGGGGAAATTTCAATCTTGTTTAAACCAAGTTAATGGCCTTTTAGGCTTCCTCCATGTGAGTATAGTTCACTTTTTGAGTAAAGCAAGAATTATACATCACAGGGGAGGCATCAGGATTTTAGAGACGCTTGGGTGGAGCATGCCCCCCCCCCGCCCAAAAAAAGTTGGTAACCATTAATATGTCTTTAAAACTTCATTCCATGTCTTAACATAGTTATTCTGAAATAATGTAAGAGTTCATATTTGTCATAGTGGTAACCAGATTTTATTTTTATTTTTACTCAATCTTTAAAACTGTTTTATACACAAATTCTGTTTGATCTTCTATTTTCATATTTTTTGCTAATAACTTCATCTTCTATTTATTAAACTTCAAACTAGTTCTTTTAATTTGCCCATTAATATTTCAATTCCCTTTAAAGGCTCTTCAGAACCAATACCAATCATCTGCAAAAATATTTAACTCGTATGTTTCTTTTTTAATCCTGCAACCCTCTCAACTTTTATTACCTCTATTCAGTAGTTTAAGAACCAAAATAAACAAAAGAGACACAGTGGAGTGTGGACAATGTCCTGTTAATTTTTGTGTCTCACAGGGCTATATGAGATTTCCATTAAACATTGTTTGTTAATTCTGTGAATTCTAAATCTAAATTACACATTTTATAAAGTTCTCATCAAAATTTGTATCTTTCAAAATCTTGAAAAATAAATCCCTGCATTAGAGGCTGTGTCTCATCTAAGAAAATCCCTGTGTCTTGCTTTTCATTATCTTGCTCCAAATATTCCAAAACACACAACACATTTCAAACATTGTCCTTTAACTATCTCTTACATTTAAAATCCACATTGATCATGAATAAATTCTTGCAAAATTATTTTCAGTGTATCAGCTGGAATTGATGTGATCAACTTGTAGTCATTATTCAATAATGATATTGACCTACAGTTTCTTGTTGAAGTCAAATTTTGTGGCTATTTAGGAATTAATGCTAAATTGGCATCTTCCCAACTAATTAACTTATTCCAAATAAAACAATTCAATGTAAATTACTAAAAAGTTATTTTGATTAGTTGGAAAATGAAAAGTGACCATCAAATCAAAGAAAACTTTTGGCAATGTATCTTAAATGATTTTAATATTTTTCAGAAGTTTTACCTGGTTATGGGGAGATCACTTCATTTCACTATCTAATCAAACACCAAATTTCCAAAGAAAAATCTATTAACTTCCCTATAATTCCTTTATAGCAGTGATCCCTAATGTTTATGGCTTGGTGGTCCGGCAGTGGGCGGGGAACCAGGCCGTATGAGCAGTGGGCTGGTGCACAAGTGCACATGCACACCTCAGCTTGCACAAGTAGCAGGGGAGCACACCTGAATGTTTGCACAGCCTGACTTGTCCAAGTGGAGCTGCACATGTATATGCATATGAACCAGTACAAGTCAAGCTGTGCATAAATGTGTGCATGCTGGCTCACTGCTTGCACAAGTTGAGTCATGCACACAAGTGTGCACACCAGCACATTGATCACACAACCTGGTTCCAAATAGACCACAGCCCAGTAATGTGCCCAGGAGTGGGCTGTGGACCAGGGGTTGGGAACCCCTGCTTTATAGAACAATACTACCAGAAGTGGGTTCCTATGGTTTGGACCACTTCAGTAGAACCAGTAGTAAAAATTGGGGCTGGCTCTCTGAGCTAGTAGTACCGAAAGGCTGGCCATGCCCCCAAACCGGTCCCCTAGTAGCTGCTTCTATTGGATGACAAGCTGACCGGAGCTGGGAAGCAGCTGGCTGGCAAAGAAGCCTCTCAGCCCCCTTTTTGAATGCCAGAGGATCAGAGGCTTCTTTTCCACCCAGCCGTTGGCCACAGGGTGCCCAAAAGTCCTTCAGCTGGTGAGAAGAAAGCTGCGCATGAGCGAAGATTGTGGCAACTTCCAGATAACTTTTTGGCACCCTGTGTCAGCGGTTGGATGGAAAAGAATCCTCTTGGCTTCCACATCAAGCAACAGGTTCAGTCCCTTCACAGGGTTACTTTTCTCTGAGCCCGAGAAAGATCAAAAGGTGTGTAGCAGCAGCCTTTAAGGACAAAGCCAGTGTAATCGCCTAGAGGTAAGAAAATGAATGAACGACTGAGGAAAGGAGGGAGCCCCCGGAAGCTGCCGGTATTGCAGCCCCCCCCCCCTGAGGCTTGGAGCACCAAGTGGAAGAGGTCCTTGGCTGTTGCAAAGAACTGGCAAGTCCTGGGTGCACCATGCCTGCTTCATTCTCTTTGAGAGCCGCTTTGCAAACAAGGTGCAAAGTGGCTCGCAAAGAGAACAAAGTGGGCATGGCACACCCAGAGCTGCCATTTCTTTGCAACAGCTGAGAATGGAAGAGTTCGCTCAGGAGTAATGCCTGCGAGAAAGATCACTGGGTCATAGGGAGGCAAAGGGGAGCAAGCTCTGTAAGATGGGTAAGCAAGTGTGGGGAGGTGAAGGGGAGAGAGAAGATAGAGCTCTGGCCAGCAGCCACAGGGGGAGGAGGATGGAAGCTCTTCTTCTTTGTCCTTGCCTGGAGAAGGATGCTCCTGGTGCAAGAAGACTTAGAGAAAAAGGCTCAAGGCAACTCCACCCTAACTCAGAGGTGGCCAGGGGTTGCTCTCACTCTCAGACAACAGCTCTGCCTCCTCCCCTCCTCAAGCCTGGGAAGGAAGCCCGCTCCTCCCTCCAGATCCACCCAAGGAAGGAGAGAGAGAGAGAGAGCTGCCTCTCCCCGAGCTAGAAGAAGCAGCAAGCACCAGGCCTCCATCCCTTCTGGGTTAGCCTTAAACTCCACCCCATACCACCTGAGAAAAGGAGCTTTATTTTCTCACTCACACCAGGGAGCATCACAGCCTCTGCCCTTAACTGCTTCTTTTAGCTCAGAGGCAACTCCACTGAGCCTGGCTCTCTCTCTCCTTCCTTGGGTGGATCTGGCAGGATGAGCAGGCTTCCTTGCTGAGCTTGAGGAGGGGGAGGTGGAACTGTTGCCCAATGGTGAGAGCAACCCCAGCCACCTCTGGGTGCAGACAGATGCTGCAGGAGGGCAGGAAAGAAGCCGGTCTTGGGAGAGACCAGAGCACCCATGCAGGGAGAGAGGAGGTGGGCTGGCTTCAACGCGGGTGGATAGTTTCCACCTGGCATGTCCTATGCTCATTGGGGCACTCCCCTCGCCCTTAGTGGTAGAGGCTGCTTTATCATGCTGGGGCAAGCTAGAGAAGGAGAGGGGCCGGAGAAATAAAGGAGGTGCACAATAGCAGAGACAAGAGGACATCCACCTTGGCAGTGAGGGCTGCTTTATCACATGGGTGAAGGCTGCCCCCCCTCTGCAACCCACGGGGGTCTTCCTGCAGCCTTGGCTCAAACAGGATGCAGCTGAGTCTGCTGCCCTGAGCTGGCAGAGGCACCACAGTGTGCAGATGGAAACGCATTAATCTTGCGCTTCCTGAGCGCTGGACCGTTGCCATTGTCCCTGCCCGACTAGCCCCTGGCTGGCTTCTGAGCTAGGAGGCAGTGGCTGGTTCCCCCTGCCCTCTGGATTGCCAGCATAAGCATGGCTCTCCAGGATCTGGGCAACAACATGAGGTCAAAGCACTTTTTGGCTCCGGTTGGCTGACAAGAAGAAAGAGCCCCTGTCACCGCCATCTTTGCACATGTGCATGCCTTCGACTTGCAAGTCCAAGGCATGCACATGTGCAAAGATGGCAGCAGCTTTCTGCCCCCACCTGCCTCCACACTCCTGGGGGTCACCCACTTAACTAGGGAGTCCGTGGGGGGCTGAGAAGCGAATCAGGCAGCATGCCACTTGCATGCCACAAGATGGCTGCAGGAGGTTGATCAGAGGGGAGAAAGCTTCAATGACGGCCACCGGAGAATGACCGTGACGGCCAGTTGAGCTATCCCATCTGAAAGTTGTGGGGCGCACATTTTCCCATTGTGGCACAGTGGAGGGCCGCAGCACCTTTATGCCCCACCTGGCTTTCAGAAGAGTGGGTGGAGGGAGAGGGGGAGCTGATGTCACAACGATACGACATGTGATCTTGGAGCTCCAGGATCACCATCGATATCTCTGTTGCTGGATAGTCCTTTTGGACCTAAACCATCCTGCAGAGGCGGTGATAGAGAAGGGCACATCCTGCCGATCCCAGGGACATCGCAAAGTCCCTGGTAGATCCAGGAGAAGCCCTTTTTTCCAGTGACAAAGAAGCAGCCATTGAAGCTGCTGGAAGTTGGGACAGCTCCCAACTGACAGGAGAGAAAGTGTGCTGAATTGGTGAGACAATTTTTTTAGTATTAGATGAGAGAACACCCCAAAGATTAAAAGTAAAATTAAAATTGAAGACAGAAGAGGTCAAGTGGCGAGATTAAGCTAGAGTCAAATTTTGTGTGTTATTTTTCTTTTAATCCTTTTACTACTGGAATTTCTACAAACACATTTTTTTTAATTGGACTGATTTTATCCTTCTCTTTTTTTAAAAAAAATATTTTCATCCTTTTTCTCTTTTCAATGTCCTATAATATTTTCTTGTTATTTTTTTTTCCTTATTGGAAAATAAATTCTCATTTATGTGAATTATATCTTGTTATATTTATTTATTTAAATTATTTTAAATATCTTTTTCTCTTTGAGAAGCATTATCTCCATTTATATTCCACATTTGTAATCCATAATTAAGACAAACATTTAGAAAAATAAATATCTGTAGCACCTACTTCAGTGTCATCCCTTTCAGTTTCCTGTTACACCTGCTGCAGTTTTTGTGTAGGCTCCTCTAACACTTTCATTTGAATCACTTTCAATTCTTCTTTAAATTTTTCTAGACATTCCCTCATCTGGACAGAATTCAGTTGAAAACTCTGCTGTTTAAAGGTAAAAACCATAACTTTCCATTTGTCCTATCACAATGGAATCATGTTCTACTTTAAATTCACATTCCAAAAAGAAAATTATTTTTTCTTATGTAAAATTCTAACAGGAAACAACAATTACAACTGTATTGTCAATCTTTAGTCTTCTACTAAAATGTTGCTGCATAACATGATCCCTAGTTTTTTCTTTCTGACAAAGTACAACAAAACATCTCTTGGAATGTTTTTATTCTTGTAAATCTTGTATTTATTTTATATACTATGTCAATTTCTGCTTCTGTGTCGTTCTCATCCTAATCCCCCCACTCAAAAAATGGCTAAACTGAAAATTTGCTTTTCTTTAAAATTTCTTCTTCCTCAGTATCAATAGTGTCAGATTACTCAGATTTCGCTTTGTGATTCTCTATCCATAGTGTCTGCTTTATTCCCCCAAATTTCTACTTTGTTATTAATTGGTTTTACATCTTGAGATAATTGCTTTACAAAGCTCTCCATCTTCTTAACTTCTTTCATGTCCTCTTTCATCTTTATAAATATTTCATTCATTCTTTTTTCAATTTATTGTCTGTCAATTATTAACTGTCAATGTATTATCAAGTGATTCAGCTAACTTTCTGGCCAGTTCTAACAGTTTCTGAAGCAAGGGGTTTTGGTATTTTTTGACTTTGGTTCTTTCATTATCCAAATTAGGCAATATCATCAGTACTACCTAATGCTACCTAGTTTGGATAATGAAATGTTTGCAAGAAAACAACTAAGTTCAGAGAACACCAAGGCTCTTGCTTTCGATCCTGAGCTACATATATTTTCCTTTATTATTTTGTGAAGCAAATCTGGTATAACTACTCTCTCTTCAGATTGGTCTACTGATCTCATCTTTCTCTCCAAATTTTTTGATTTTCTGGTGATCGCCATTATGGTATTGTAAAGAATTGAGGTTCAAACAACTACAGTTTATTGCATGCTAACACTCTCTGCAAGAATCTGAACTACTAATGGTCAAAGGAAATTGGAGGTAGATAAGAGTCAACACAATTCAAAGTGAGCTAGTCTTAGATCTCTTGTGGGCATGAAGGGACTTGAGATTGATGCTTGATCCTTCCTTCAGGCTTATCCTGGAAATCTCTTACAAAAGGTCCAGTTTATTTATTTTAATTCCAATTTATTAAAAAGACTTTCATCCAAAATATGTGTCTCTTATATTTGTTTTATTTGTTACATAAACTGCTAGTCTATAACGTCTGTCTTATTCACCAGAATTTCTACTTTGTTATTCATTTGTTTTACATTTTTAAATACTTGCTTTATAGATTTTTAAATCGTTTATTTTTTTAAAAAAATTTGGTATTCAGAAAGAATAACAAGTGGAATTTTTATCCTGCTGCTCAGAAAATTTTTCTTTAATTAGTTATATCAGAAATGTTTAATTTAGGCTTGTGAAAATCTGATATCCATAGTCAGCTGTACACTTTCTCCCAGCTGTTCAACCCATGAGCTGACCACAAAACCTGTAGTCTATTCACAAGGAGCAGCTGTCTAGAATGCAACTCGGTGATCTCACAATCTTTCCTTTCTCAAAAAGATTGCAGTGGACAGAATTTACCACCTGGCTGCCAATTTTTGCCACAGTATTGTCCCCACTCTTTCAAGGATGTCTAATTCTCTATGTAGTCTCACCAGAAGCTCCATGACTCAGAGAAGATTCAGTTACAGAGATGTTATTGAATTGGTTGGGTTTGGGAGGGGGTTGTATTTTTTAATGGAACATTTTATGTTTTACTTTGCTGCTTAGAATTTCATATTTAGATGGGCAGATACTGTATATAAATGAATGACAGTTGAAAAAAATAGTATGCTTAACCAGAATAAGGAAAATTCTAACAATTCTCAATCAAGTTCACAAGAGAAAAGTGTTTCCTAACGCTAATGAGAATATGATGGGATCTAATAGGGTTTAAGTTACAAGAACGTATACTTATTGAAGAAACAAATTAACATTTCTGACAATGGAAGTTATTAGCTAGATAAATAATGGGCTTTCTCTTCCTGGAGATCTTAAAGCAGAGGCTGATCTGGTATATGATACATGGAGCTCTAGCTCTTTATTTATGTTGGTTAAGGAAGCCTACAAGGTATTTTTACTTCTATCCCAGCAATGGATGGAAACTAATCAAGGAGAGAAACCACCTAGAACTAAGGAGAAATTTCCTGACAGAACAATTAATCAGTGGAACAACATGCCTCCAGAAGTTGTGAATGCTCCAACACGGGAAGTTTTTAAAAAGAGATTGGATAACTATTTGTCTGAAATGGTATAAAGTTTCTTGCCTGAGCAAGGGGTTGGACAAGAAGATCTCCAAGGATCCGTCCAATTCTGTTATTCTATTCTATTCTATTCTATTCTATTCTATTCTATTCTATTCTATTCTATTCTATTCTTTGAGAAATCTTGGGGCATTTTAACTTTTACAACAGAAATAACTAGGAACTAGAGGCTTATTCATTTGATACATTAAACTGCAGTCTGCAAAAGTTTATGCTACAATGAATTTTAGACAAGTCCCTTTAGGAGCCTTTGTTATGCTTATGAAAGCTTAAGCAATTTGTGTGCTCTGAACTTTTATATACATTTTTTCTGTACAGTATTAAGAAGGACAACACTGTAGATTCCTTTGCATAAATAACCAAAGAACCTAAGTGAATGCTGAAATAGCTATACCAGAGCAGAAGAATTGCTTTAGAATTCAAAAGTAGCAAGGGGATTTTAGAAAATGACAAAAGAAAGATTTGAAAAGAAGGGCTATAGTTCTCAGTTCAGAGCACCACACAAAAACACAGGTCAGTCCATCAATGAGATTTACCAGACTTAAACAAAACAAACCATTAAGTGGCAAAGAAGAGGATTTTTGCTTGTTTAACATAGAAGAACACTAGCATGCATCCTATCATTAAAAAGTAGAGATGTGCAAATTTCCCCAATTTGACATATCTGAAGTCAGCCACTACTGATCAGAATATTCTGAAAACTGTATTTTGAGAGTTACAGTATGTCCTAACTTCAGAATAAAACATGTCTCTTCTGAATAGTAGCTAAATGGACATATTTAAACGGTTTCTTTTCAGTATTTTTATATAATATTTTCATCCAAGCCACTAAAAGTAGGACAGATAAGTTCCTTAGTCCTACTGGCTGAGAAATTCATGAGGGAAAAAAGAAAGCAGAAGTGATTTTCAGCTGCTTGGTAGCTTGCCAAATAAGTACAGTTAAGAAACCAACACCAAAAATCTATGTTGAAAGAAAATTAGACTTTAGGAGCACTGTTTTGTATGTGCTGCCATATGCTGTTTTGTATTATTTTGGCATTAAGTAAATGCAAAGTCTATGCAATGTTATTGTATGCACTGTTTGCATACTCATATTGAAGTTGAGCTTTCAGGTGATGTGTTCTATTAAATAGTGTGCTGTTTTGATTGGATGGAATGTTATTGGATTTCTGTAAAATGTATCGTTATGCACTATTCACCAATAAAAGAGAAAACTCACAAGCCAATAGAAGACAATAACTATTCTTGTGGTCTATTGATTGTGCTCTTTGCTGGACTTCTGTTGCCATTTAAGTAGATGAGCTGGGAGAAAAGTATGCTTAAGTGAGAATTTAAACTATATTTTCATTTAAAATGTAATCATTTCTTTTCTGTAGGACAAGTAGTAGGTATCAGACCATATGGACAAACATCCCACCTACAATTGTGGTAAAGAACCTTTTCCCTGTTGTTCCCTGTGGTAGAAAATTTAAAATGTTCGACTCTGTTCAGAAAAACAACTTTTGTAAAATTGTAATTTTGTTTTGAGAGAACACAGCTTGCTTAGAACTGTCTTCAATGGCTTGTTTAAATGAAGTTTGAAATAAAACACCTTTTCTATTTTATGCTCATGTTTACAACATATCTAGGTTCCCAACATGGCTAAGTAAGCACATAGTGTCGTTTTCTATTCAATTCACAGATTTTTACAGTTACATTAACCACTTTTGATAAACACTTTGCTGATTAAATGAATAGAATTTCAGCATGGAAGAATCAAAGACATGGGAAATCCAAACATATACATATTGTGCTGCAATTTTAGTGGCGCAGCAGTGTGAAACACATGGTGTTAACGCTGTTTCTCACCTCCCAGAAGATGGATAACTGTCCTGGCTGGCCCCATAATTAACAAAATCTATTAAGCTTCAGCGAGAAATAGTGACTGAACAATGTGCAGCTTTGATGTGTATTACTTATTTATGGTATATAACTTTTCAACAGTTTAGAGCAGTAGCTTGCCTACCTAGACAAGAGTCTCCTGTGTACTTTTATTGTCTTTGTTCTTTTCTGGATTCTATAGCCATCAAAAATTAGATAGTTTGATTACCAGTTGTAGGAACCAAATATTACATGATGTAATTATCTGCCTTTAATTGTCAGGAAAAATGTTTTTGAATTTTCTAAAGTTTTAGAGACATATGCTTCCAATAATGACTTCAAGATGCTGCAAAGCCACAAATGAACTGCTGAGGAGTTGCAGGCTCTCTCTCCATGATTTACAGTGGAACATAATTATGCTTTCATATTTACATTGTTATATAACTATTGTCCAAGCTTCAGAATATCACATTTTATAGTGATTTCACAAGGTCCTGCATTTAACAAATCTTTTGTTTCTGTACAGGAATTTAAATATAAGCTTATATATGTTCTAATCAGGAAAACATCCCATCAATACAGGGATTATTTCTTTTTTGGAAAACATGCAGAAGATTTCAGGCAAAGAAAATGCAAGCACCCTGGGTGCTAATCTCTGAAGCAGAATATATTCAGAATACAGCCGGAGAAGTAACATTTTCAAAATATGAAACAATATCCTAAAAAGCAATGCAATTAAAATAAATTTCAAATCTCAGCATAGCAAAATAGCAATTATTATGCTGCTTGTAAATAATTTTGTAAAAGCCAGACTATGGTTTTAGTTTTAAAACTGCTTCACAGAAAAATTGATGAATGCCATAGCATTGTTAAGGGAAAATTTTATCATAGGTTTGATTTGTTGGTTCATTCAAAGCTGTGTATTATTCATTCCATCACTCACTGGCTGTTTTCAATAACATCACAACTCATTTGTGCCTTTTCATTTGAAGAATGATGATAATGCAAAAAAAAACCAACTTTTTTTTAGTACTATAACATTTTGTTCAAGTCATTTAAAATTAATTGCCATTATAGTTCTTTTGGTGGTTTATTCAATTTACTTGTATTTTTTCATTCAAACAAATTACGGGGGGTGGGGGATTCAGCAAATTTAAACAACTGGTTATGGCTTTTCTACACAAAAATATCAATAACAAAAATTTTCTATGAGTTGGTTATCATAACAGTTTATTAACAGAGAGTTTGGGAATTTTATACTTGTGTTTTTTCATTATTATTGATACATTTTACTACTTTTATATGCTATTCTTATTGCTAGTGTCTTTCCTGTTAACTATTTTGTTATTGATATAGTATATAAATGACAGGCTAACAATTTGCAAACAGATTTAGTAGTTGAGTATTTTAAAATTCTTTTGGGCTGTTTTGTAAGGGGTGAGAGATTAATATTGCTGTTAATCAGCATTCAACTAGGAAGGATTTACCTGTACATGTGTTATTCGTTTTTTTTTTTAAAAAGACACTTTTTAATGTCTTGTTTGTTGTGTTTTTTCTTTTTCAATATTTGATGGTTTGTACTTTAACTAATCTTGAAAAAACTAAATATTATTCTGAAAAAAATACCAATTGAGATTCAGTACACATATTTAAACATTTAAGGATTAAAAAGAATGCCATGAGTTGATGCAGGTGTATTATTGATTAACGTGGTTTACAGTAATTCTTTAGAGTTTCAGACAGAAATATTTCCATGCTATCAAACTATGCTAAATATTAAACCTGGGACTTTGACTAGCTTTAATGAATCTAGGTTAATATGACTAAGGTTAGAGTTGGCCCATTATATTAATGTGGATATATCTATATATTTTATAGTGCTTAATATCAATGTACTTTATATGTTCTTCAAATCTATCCAGAAAATAAATGTATATTAAAAATCCCATAATATTTTGCAATATCATATAAAAAGAGGAAACAAGGACCTATTCTGCCATAGTATTCACAATTCATAATTAGATAATTAAATAAAGAATCAAAGGAAATTAATGATAATGCCTGCAGATAATCTTCCAGGAACATGTTCTTGATACTAATTAATTAATATTGTGGGTTGGGTGGGAGGTGGCAGTTTTTGTTTTCCCCTATTTGTCTGTTTAGAAATAAAGGGATTAAGATTCAAAGTGAAAGGGCAGGAGGAAAATAATCTTATTGAACTGATAATAGCAATATAGAAGTTGCATTGCAGTCTGAAATCTCTCAGTCTTTTCCATGAGATTAAACATTTTGAAAAGTTTGGAAAGTTCAGAAAACTCTGGACGGAACGTTTTTAAGGTTAGGTAGGAAGTCCATTTGATGAGGATACTTAACGTGGTTTACAGTAATTCTTTAGAGTTTCAGACAGAAATATTTCCATGCTATCAAACTATGCTAAATATTAAACCTGGGACTTTTCTGCAGGAAAATCATGTGCACTATTACTGAGCAATAAATTGTTGTCAATTTAATATTTGACTTAATGAAGAACAAGTATAGATTTGATAGTAAATCACATAATTTATGTAAAAGAGTTTCCACAAAAGAATAATAGAGGATATTGCTACCATCATGTAAGTCACATTTTATATATTATGATGTCATGGCACAAACAATACAGTTTTGACATTATTGTACCTTGTAAAAGATACCTATATTTTTATGCAAAATGTCTAAAATACTGATTGAAATGAAATCAGAAAGAGTTCCTGAAACTGAAGACTCACTGCTAATCAATATCGGTAAGATTAAATTTGATGAACTAGTGAACTAAATCCATAAGTGGTTTACACATATAGTGATTAATTATTTTACCTGAAACTTCTCTGAAAATCCCAATAGTTGGATGCACTTGGATCCTCACAGGGTATATTTTTAAAATTAAGCCTTCTAAATGCTTACTGTTTGGTGAGAAGCTGCATGACTTTATTTTAGAGGAATAATTAACTTTTAAAATATTAGTAAGGCCAGTTCTACAAAAGTAACATCTTACAGTGACTTTCTAAGTCCTGAACTCAATAAGAATCTATAACCTTTAAACACATTCTACCAGTGATGTGCAGTCAGGTGAGGCAAGTCACTCTCACCACTCTCATCATGAAAAAAAAAAAGTAAAAGGAAAAAGCTGAGCTAGTTGCTGCCTCACCGTGGATGACTCTGCTTAACCTCACTGGTGCTCTCCCTCCCCAAGTGTAGTGACTTCCTCCCCAGGCCCCCATTCATTTCTCTCTCACACACACACAGCTGGATAAAACTATATAAAAATCTAGCCCAGCTTCACTGATTACAAGTTTGAAAAGGCAACGTGGCTCCACCTGCAATCAAACTACACTTGGGGAGGGAGAGCACAAGCGAGCACTGAGGAGACCACAGAAGGAGGCAGGAAGCCAGGCAAAGAGCCATGCTGTAGTACACACACTTCCCCCCAGCCTCTTTCTTTTGGAAGGCTTGGCTCGGCTCCCCTCTGGCTTCTCTGCCTCTCCTCTCACCCCAGCCTGCCAGCAGGAGGTGGTGGGTGGGCTTTATTGTGTTCCAGGCATTTCCCACCCAGACAGCAGGCTGCATTTGCAATGGTGGAAGTGTTTGGGAAAGGCAGCAGGGAAATGGGGGGGGGGGTGGCAGAGGAGCTGCTTTCAAGCCACTGGAAAAGATATCCAATCCAACTTTTGTGTGTGTGTGTGTGTTTGAGAGAGGGGGAGGAAGGGAGAGAGGGAGGAAGGAGGGGAAGGAGAAGAAAAAGAAAAAGAAAGAAGGAGCAAAGGAGAAAAACAAATGCTGTTGCTTTAAATTGGAACTGAGCATGCCTGGCTGTGGAATTCTGGGAGTTGAAGTCCACAAGTCTAAAAATATTTGAAACTCAGCACTGTGTCAGTGCCTCACCAGTCATAAACCTCACCGCACGTCACTGCATTCTACCCTGTGTTATACAACATTTTACTGTATGATATTGGCCAGTATTAATATGACTTATGTTATTACAGAAAACAAGAAAATTTTCCAAAATTACACAAGTCTAACATGATATGTAACTAAGGTGGCTTGAAGATTCTGGAGATGGTCTCTACTCCAGCGGTTCGAATCCTAGCACAGTGTGAGGGAATAAGTGCTCATCATTTGCCTCGGCTTCAGTTTGACTTGCTATGTGCAAATAGATAAATAAGTAACACTTCAGTGAGAAAAATAATGGTGCTTCATGTGGTAGTACAATCCTAGCTGGTGTCGGACCTGCTGGTAAAGCTACAAGACTTGGGCTGGCACACAGAAAGGTGGGATATAATGAATTTTCTGCCCCTGTAGCAGTTGTGCTAAAAATGGTGATATAGCTATCCATTCATGTTCTGGTTCCTCACACTAACAAACTTTGTCCAATTTTATTCCAAATTACAATCTCAATACAAAGATAGGTATTATGCTGTTTATTATATTGGCTCCATGCTGTTTCTAATGCACTAGCATTGGTGATACTGTACTTCTTGGCTAAAAGAACCATTTCTGCAAATCAACAAGTCAAGCTTGTGAAGAAATTTATGAATTGCAACAAAACTGACAATTGCTTTCCATTTTTAAAACACACACTAAAACTATTTTAGAAGACTTGTTTCTATGAAAATTATTGTCAAATTCATTTGCTGCTCATCTTGCAATTCAAAGTGAATATGCATATATTTCTTAAATAATCTCTCTTGCCTTGATCTTGTTGCTTCATTGCTAAATGTATACTAAATAAAGTGAACAAAATTGAACTCTCTGTGTTTGCAACTAGAGCATTCTCTTTCAATTACACATCATGCTTCTGCTGCAGAGGTGAAAATCAGTTTTTGATACTTTAATATATATATATATATATATATATATATATATATATATATATATATATATATATATATATATATATATATATATATATATATACATATATATATGTGTGTGTGTGTGTGTGTGTGTGTGTGTGTGTTATTTACTGAAAGTAATGTTGTACCTTTCTTGATAGAAATCAGAAATATATTGGAAGCTAATGTGCAGAAGGAATGAAACAGGAATATTATCTCATGTTGCTATGGCATTTCAGCTTGATTGTTTCAAGTGCAACTTGATTTCACAGATGATTACCTCTAGAAATGAAGAGTCATTCCAATATTCCCACCGATAATGTGCTATTTTGCAAAACCTGATAAATTAGCACACTTTGAGAGGAGACACTTTGTGAAGCTCTCTGTTCAATTTCTTTCTCAGTTTTATTTGTCTTCAAACTATTAATAATTACCATTAATTAATAGGAACAATCTAAAAGAAACCTAATTCCCTTTATATTACACTGTTATCAGAAGCTGAAGTGATTTTAAATGCTACCAATACAAGTAGATGCTGGTGAATATTTTTTCCATGTTTTGTTCTCAGGTTTCCACATATACACAAATACTGTCTTTCTGATACTAGCTGAGTATCTGACCCTCACAAAATTAATTTAGGTTCTTCAGTAATCCCATCACCCTAGGTTTTTTCCCCTTAAAATCAGGTAAAGAGTTAACTAGGGTTCTCTCAATCCTGTGGAGGAATTTAGAGGATGCCCCTATTTATGACCTAACAGAATTATAAAACAAGCTACAAAATGACAGCTTCTTTGAATTTTCTTTGAAACCCAGAACAAACTAAGTGCATGGAGGGAGGTAATTCTGATTTAAATTGTTTTCTATTTACATCTTAGAATACTGTTTGTGCATTACAAAACAGCTCAAATTCTAGGTTGTAACGTAATCAGCATCATCTAACTTCCGTGTTCTCTCTCATTCTATTATAATCTGTTACCTGGTATACACATTGAAATGATGTTAGTCGAGCCAGTTTCAAAAATGTACAATTATGTATTCACATTTTTTTTCAATCTCATGATCTCAGCAGATCACGAAGAAGGAAAAGTTGTTCTATATTTATTCAAAGTTTTTTTTTACTTTTTTGTATTCATAAGTTGCCACATGAAATGTACTAAGGGTGTTTCTTACACAGTTGTCCTATTGCTCAGAGGTTCAGCCATATGTGTCTTATTCATGTCCATGAATTCTATAGTACCTCTTCCCAAAAAAGATAAAAGGACAATGTCCTTCCATGTACATAGCTTTTTCTTTGGAAGAAAAGAAATTGGATCACTCCGGTGTTGCAGAATGGATAGGATTAAGATCCAGTAAATTTATGATCATGATTAGAATTTCTGCCCGTAGAGGAGGCATGCTTCGGGAACCATTGGCCAAAGTATTCCAGCTGGCAGTGTCCAGGAGAAGGGCATTTCACCCCCTGATATATGATTGGCTCCCATTTTCCTGACCTTCTGCATGGGGAAGCAGCATACCTAACAGGGAGAGCATCACTTTGGATGTGATTGATGAATTAAGAGGTAATCCCACCTTCCCCCACTGCATTCTATTCCCTTCCTCCCCATTTTTTAACTATAATTTTATCTTGATTGGGATTTCTATTTTTATTGTTTTAGAGATATTTGTTAGGATTTTGATGTTTGAATGCTGAAAGCTGCTGAGAGTCATTTCATTACGAGGACAACAAATAGATTAAATAAATAAATAAATAAATAAATAAATAAATAATAAATAAATAAATAATATGTTTTGATATTTTTTTAAAAAATAACACACCACTGTCACCACTGCATGTCTCTTTCCATATTCTTATTAATGAGCTATGATATATTGCCCTAATACTCTGTTGATACAATGCTCCTCATATTATGTGAAGAGGAATGAAAAATCATTTCACTAAGTATGATTTTGGCAGAAAGTTATGATATACTGGAAATGTTTAAAAACATGCCATACAGTGGTGAACATTTCTTCGTTATGACTACATTTAATTTTATCTTTTAGTTCAAATATTTTTTTTCTATTACCACAATATAAATTGTTGTTACTTTCTAAAATAGCTTTACAAAATAATTCATATCAATTAAGAACATAATTCAGTTCAGAATAAGAAAAACACGCACTTGCTTTAATAATCATTTTCCAATTACCTAAGATTGCACCAAAGATCAAATTTTCAGAAAAAAACTGCATCTCATCAGATTTATTCCTGAATGATTTGAGCTAATAATTTTTATCTTTATATGTCAAAATAAACCCTGTATGAGGCTCAGTTTCTAAAGTACAGGTATTTTTCGACTTATAGCAGTTCATTTCGTGACTGTTCAATGTTACAACACTAAAAAAACAGGACTTAAGACTGTTTTTCATTGCAGCATATCCATAGTCATGTAATCAAAATTCAGATGCTTTGCAACTGACTCATATTTATGATGGTTGCAGTGTCTCGGGGTCATGTGATCACATTTTGTAACCTTCTAACAAACAAAGTCAATGGGGAAGCCAGATTCACTTAACAACTTTGTTACTAATTTAACAACTACAGTGATTCACTTAACAAAAGTGGCAAGAAAAGTTATAAAAGGGGCAACATTCACTTAAGAATTTTGTCACTTAGCAATATAAACCGTGGGCTCAATATGGTCATAGGTCAAGTACTTACCTGTATCATTATTTCAAGACAGGTAACACTTTTGGATGATCAGAAACATACATACCTACACTCCAGTCCATTTCTTCCACAGCATCCCCATATAAGCCATGCTTGCTCTTTCCTCTAAAAGCTAGTGATGCATAAAGAGCTGTATGGACTTGAGGGTATGATAGGAATAGGAGAAATGGTTTATCAATATTCCTGAAATAGAGAATATAAATCAGAATGCTAGGGAATGCATAATACATTACCATTTTCATATGAATTCTTTCTTGGTCACATGATTTATTCAGTAATAATTCCTTCAAATATTTTGGAAATATCTTACATGTTTTCAGCCAATCTAACATTCAGGAATTTTACCAGATAACCTGAGGTTGCTAGATTGAGAAAATCTTGGTAACCTACCAAACAGAAAACAGAATGGCAATTCAAGTAAGTTTGGGCTCAGTTCTTAGGATGCTTGTTATTTCTATTTATTTCAATTCAATAAAATAGAGAAGTTGTGTTCAAAATCTATCAACCAATATTTTAAAGTGAAATTTAATGTGAAACGGATATATTAGAACACTGTTATTTTCACAATGAAGGGCATTCTCTGACCCATACAATTTAATAGTATTATATGATGGCATAAAAGGAATTAATACACTACTACAGGAATAATAAAAAGTAGAGAAGAAAACTAGGGGATCAACCATATTGTACTTAATTCTCAATAACAGACATGAAATGATAGATGTGTTGTAGCTATAGGAACCTTGGGGGGGGGAGATGATCATGAAACATTGGAATTCAACATTATGCAAGCACAAGCAAGAGAACAAAGTCAAACTAGAGTCTTGGATTTTAAGAGAGCCAATTTAAATAAATGTAAAGAGAACTTGGGAATTTAAATAAACAGACATAATTTGGGAAGAATTCCAGGGATGAAAATTCTCAAGGGGAAAACAATCCAAGAAGCTTAAGAAATTTTGAAAAGTGAGATTATAAAAGCCCAGTCTAGCACAATACCAGTGAAGAAGAAAACTAACAGCTCTCAAAAGAAACCAGCAAGGATGACAAATAACTCTCTTATAAATTGAAAGGCAAGAAGGACAAATATAAAAAGTGGAAAGAGGGGCACATAACTAAGGCAGAATATCAGCAAATAGCATGAGCCTACAAAGATGAAATCAGGAAAACTAAGGCTCAAAATGAACTAAGATTTGTGACAAAAGTAAAAAAATAACAAAAAAGCTTCTTTCAACATCTAAAAAACAAGAAAAAAGTCAAGGAAAATATTGGTCCATTATTGGAAGAAAATGGCAAAAAGGTGACGAACATCAGGGAGAAAGCAGAACAGCTTAATTCATTTCTTGCATCTGTCTTTACACAAAAGGATAAAAACAGTCCAACCTTCAAAAACAGTACTGTAAAAAAAAGACTAGGTATACCAGTTAAAATAGGTAAGAAAATGGTAAGAGTGCACCTGTCCACCCTAGATGAGTTCAAATCACCAGGACTACATGGATTACATCCAGTGGTGGGTTTCAATTTTTTTTAGAACCTATTCCGTAGGTGTGGCCTATTTTGTGGGCGTGGCTTAGCGGTCATGTGACCGGGTGGGAGTGACCAACTTGTAAATGTGGTGAAACTCATTTAACAATGCTCTTGCTTAGCAACCAAAATTTTGGGCTCAATTGTGATCATAAGTTATCTTCCTTTTTCTTTCTTTCTTTCTTTTTCTTTCTTCCTTCCTTCTTCCTTTCTTTCTTGTGTCTCTCTCTCTCCCTCTTTCTTTCCTTCCTTCCTTTCCTTCCTTTCTTGTGTCTCTCCCTCTTTCTTTGTTTCCTTCCTTTCTCTTCCTTTCTACGTTTTCTCTGGCAGAGTCACACGCCCACCCGCCTGCCTGTCTTATCTTACACAAGTTGGCCAAAGCGGCTTCTCTCTCCTCCTCCTGCCAGCCGAAGGAAAAGCCCCGGGGAGACGGGCTCCGCATGCTGCTCTGCCGGGCTGCCGCTAACCCCTAAAGAAGAAGCGGTGGTGGATCCTCTTCTTTAGGGGTTAGTGGAGGATCGGCTGCGGCAGCCTGGCAGAGCAGCACGCGGAGCCTGTCTCCCCGGGGCTTTTTCTTCGGCTGGCAGGACGAGGAGGAGAGAGAAGCCGCTTTGGCCAACTTGTATAGCCTCCCGCCTTTCCTGAGCAGCTGGCAGCTGCAAGAGACGCGAAGGGGAGGCAGGTGGGCTTTGCAACCCGAAGGCTGGCATTTCGTCTCTGCAGCGTGAACCAGCTTGGGCGCGACTGGAGAAGTTTCCTCAGTGGAGCTCCTGAAAGGGACGCAGGCTGCCACCGCTCCACTGAAGACATTTCTGAGAAGAGAAACTTCTCCGGTCGCACCCGAGCTGGTGGAGCGCAGGCAAGCGCCGTCCCGTGACAGGGGCGGGGCAGGAAACTTACTTCTGGGTTCATTGGCCAACCGGAATGCGCGATTCGGTGCGATCCGGCAGAAACCCACCACTGATTACATCCCAAGTTTCTGAAGGAACTAGCAAATGTGATTTCAGAACCACTGAACTATATCTTTCAAAGATCCTGAAGCACTGGGGAACTACCAGAGGACTGAAAAAGAGTCCCCATCTTCAAAAAAGGGGAAAAATGGATCCAGGAAACTACAGACCAGTGGGGTACCCCAAGACTCTGTCTTAGGCCCAATACTCTTCAGCATCTTTATCCAATGATTTGGATGAGGGGAGAGATGGGGAACTCATCAAATTTGCAGAGGTGAAATGGTGAAAAAAGTAAGGTTCTACATTTAGGCAAGAAATGCACAGGTATAGTATAGGTGGTGCCTGGTTCAATAGAAGTAACTATGAGAGAGATCTTGGAGTCCTAGTGGACAATCACTTAAATATGAGCCAGGAGTGTGCTACAACTGCCAAAAAAAAAAAAAAAACCAGTCCTAGGCTGCATTAATAGAGGGATAGAATCAAGATCACATGAAGTGTTAATACCACTTTATAATACCTTGGTAAGAGCACACTTGGAATACTACATTCAGCTTTGGTTGCCACAATGTAAAAAAGAGCAGAGAAAGCAACAAAGATGATTAGGGGACTGGAGGCTAAACATATACTGGAAGGAACGGTTCTGGGTATGGAATATGGCTAGTCTAGGGAAAAGAAGAATTAGGAGTGACATGACAGCAGTGTTCCAACATCTCAAGGATAGGAGAAGGGAGTCAAGCTATTCTCCAAAGCACCTGAAGTCAAGACAAGAAGCAATGGATGTAAACTAATGAATGAGAGAAGCAAACTAGAACTAAGGAGAAATGAGGCAAGTTGTTCTGCTGATTAATTAGCAGAACAACTTGCCTCATTCACAAATTGTGAATGCTCAAACACTGGAAATTTTTAAAGAATAGATTGGGCAACCATTTGTCTGAAATGGCATTGTGTTTCCTGCCTGAACAGGAGATTGGACTAGAAGACCTCCAAGGTACTTTCTAATTCTGTTATTCTGTTAATTCTGTGTGTTTTAGAAAAGTATTCACAAGTGTATTTATGCTTCTTGCATATATCCTTTAGGAAAGTTTCTCTCCTTTTAGTTCTCCTGGAAGCTGTGTTGGGCATTGGAAACATTTACTTCACTCAAATACAGATAATAATGAATCAAAGATAGATCTTGGTTCCAGCCTAAAACTGAGCATAAGTAGTAGCTGAACAAAATTACTAAGGCAGGTTGATTAAAAAGAGTGATATCTCTATCTCAGTATTTATTGTCTGTCTGTCTGTCTGTCTGTCTGTCTGTCTGTCTGTCTGTCTGTCTGTCTAGTCATCTCTGGGAGCATAGGGCTACAATGATAAATACAGGAAGAAAGAAGTCATCACTTACAAATGTCTATTTTCAGGAGATGACAGTCCCTGGGGCAATATCAGGGAGGCACTGCAACACAAGAGTTCTTGGTCCCAGAACTTATCTAATAAATAGTTCATACACATGGGCATAATGTTATTTGAGGATTTGCTTTTTAAGTCCACCTGATTGACAGCAAGCTTAGATAAAGAATCCTAGCAATTAATATCCTTAAGAGTATAAAATCACAAATAATTATTTTTCTCTCTTTAAATTTTCTCGTAGGTTTGGATGAGGGTTGGAAAGTGAATGACTCCTGTGACCTTGAAAATGGAATGGCAGATCAGCTTCTAAAAGGGAGGGAGAGTTGACAATAACAGTTAAGATCCTGTTTTATTAACTGAAGCAGTCCATTCCCTCTGAAAATTTACCATCATTCCATTCTACACAATTTATCCAAGCAGGTCTTGCTTTCTTAACAATTCCGTGTTATTCACTGAAAGAGCAATAAAGCAAACTCTGTGCTTGCATATATATTCATATTCATTTACATGGCAATGAAACATGCACATCCTTCTCTTTGATGATGATCAATTACTTTATCCCACCAAAACATTCCTTTGTATTTAAATACAAAGGATATAACTCATTTTAACTATTTCATGAGTATCTTACTTAAGAGGAATGAAAAATCTCTAACAACCCTAATAGATCATAATTCAAAGTCAGGAATGTTCTTTCTTCTAATGCTTGGGGCCCAAAAGCAGAGTCCTTTAACATAAGTTGTTTTAAGCCTTCATCACTTAAAATAAATATATGTTTAAAGGTACAGTCAACCAATTCTAATATTCTGAAAGTGTCATTTATATTAAAATTAAGCTCACAATACATAAGACAGCCAAATATGCAATATTGCAAGACAATATATCACATTAATAATTATTATTCCCCTTCTGTCCTATTAAAAATTATAAATTGGTAGCAATATATGGAAGTGCCTGGGAAACTTCACAAATGTAAAAATAGCCTGTGCATTTCTGATTTATGAAACATGTATAGTACTATGCCAATTGCCTTTTTTCCCCCTTGGGAAGGATTTTGGTCACTGTCTGTCTCCCTTTAAGATCATTTCCTGTGCTGTGGTCTTTTCTTTTTCCTCTGAACTGCGTTAACAACTTCCTTTAAAAGAAGGAGAGGTGTGAAGATGCTGCTGCTACTTGCTATTCCTTAATGTTTGCTGATATTAAAAAAAATGACTATGAATAAGCAGCCATGCATGTCATGTTCCCAGAATCCTTCATCTATAGCAGAAAGCTTCAGGAGTGTGTCCTAAAGTAAAATTGAAGTCCCCAGAGTAAAGATGGTTGAGGGCTCTGAATTTCAGATAAAGAAAGCTAGATAAAGCTAGAAAGCCTTATGCCTGGAACAGAAATTGCATCCCTCAGACAAAGCTCTGCTTCAGAATAAGTGCCAACAGACTTATTCCCAAGACAATCTAGGGAGTCAATGTGCCAATGCAAGAAGCAAGCTGGGCATGAAATCGTAAACACATGGATGGAACATTAATAAGAGTGCAAGGAAGAGGAAAAATGGCTCGATCACTCATTCTGATTATAGCAATCACAAGCCTGACAAGTGGCTTGTGAGAAAGTTGCTCATGGGATTGGCAGTGATGGGAATTGTATAATATTATGTAAACCTGAAAGGAGTTTTTGTTGTTACAGAATAAAGAGTAGGTACACTTGACCCTTTATAATTAGGTTTTAATGTTAAAGTGCTCTGGACAAATTTTAAAATTACTTGAAATGTAAATACCTAAAGTAGCAAGAAAAAGAACAAGGTAATGTTTTTTTTTTCTCATTGAAAAAAAGAATTTGGTTGTCTTTTAAAGCTGCATATAATCATCATTGTAAAGTTTAGCTTCTTATACAGAAACATTGCTAAGCACCTTCAAACATTTCCTTTTCCTGAATTTTAAAATTGGTAAACAGCAATAGAAAATGTTAGGTATTTTACTTTCCATGAGAATAAAAGAATATAACTAGTTTTCCAGACACAAATATCTAACAATTGGGATTGATAATAGAAAACAAAAACTTATTTTCAGGCATAATCAAATTTTCCTCACTAAAAAGAAAAAGTCTGTGTTTGCATAACAGAATAAACTAACATTTGGTTGGCTAGTTTGTAATAAAATATGTAGTAGAGATCTGAGTCACATATTTAGATTGTAGTTCTTTTATGCAAATTAATATAGCTGGGTTAATTGATTAAATTAACTAATTTAACCATGGATAAATATAGGATGCAATATAGATACTGAACACTGTTCTACTCATGTTCAGTTTGCTATGTTCTTTCTCCAGATGTAAAAAGGGAAGATATAAAACTGAATTTTCACTATTTATGTAACTGGTTGATATGAAGTATTACAGATTTCCTTCCCTTCTCCAATGCATGGATGGTACTTGATATGCTGCAGGTACCCATCAAGGATTATATTTTAAATATCATTTCAGGTGAGAATACACAGCAAGGCTGGAACAGGCCTTGGGCAAATTAGTTTGCAGAATTCTGGAAAATAGTGTTTGCTCTTCACCAGCCCGAAGGTTCTGTACTACAAAAACTCAACATTAGCTGAAGTGCAAACAAAATGTTCAATTCAACAGTTGAAGCTATATTGAACAGGGCCTTAGATAATGTAGATAGTGCTAGCTCCAAAGCACCAGCATCATTCACCAAAAATGAGTGAAACTTATAAATCCCCAGTTCTATAAATGTGTGTATTTTCATTTTTTGCACAAATGCCAAGTTCATTCTCTATGACACTAATATCCCAGAGTAATGTTCCAATATCTGAAACTATACCTACCTTCTTATAAAATGTTTGGCATCTTCTGTAAATCTCTGGGTTAGGTTTTCATAAATCCATGGTTGCTGAGTAATACTGTAATTTCTCATCAGGAAGCAATTTAGATGTCGAAAGTTGTTAAAGAAGAGGAATATGATTGCCACCAATGTAACAACCAACACAAAGAAGTAGCCTACCATTCTATGTGGAATTCTGAAAAAGCCAATATAATGCATGACTTCCAAAGTTATTAGAGCAATTCCAGTGATTTGAAGGGTTGAGGGAATATACATTTTAATTCCTTTGATGAAAACACTTCCATCCCCAGGTCTGCAGTCTCTAATATTATTCCCAGGAATTCCATAGAAATGATCAAATCCATGATTTAAGGGATGGTGGCAGAAATCATGACTGCTGTTACAATTTAAACCAAGATGCCATTTGCCTAGATGAAAAAAAGTGCATAGATTTCAGATCATATGTTAGCCCTCAATAAAGATTGTAGAAATACATATTTACATTTTAATATGAAGGTACCAAAATCATATTTTCAAAATATATACATGAATAAAGTAATGCAATGTGAAAAAAGCAATTTAATACATTTTTGAATGCAAAAATATATACAAAACATATTACTGTGTTTCCATATAATAAACTATATGTAAATAAATTATTTTGAATAATTTATAAACAGAAGTATTTCAACAGAAGTGATAAAAGGAAAAGAAGTTTTAAAGTCTAGAAAAAGTGAAAACTGAGCAAATATATATCCGTTTCTAATACATTACTTAAATAAACAAATAAAAAAATAGGGAATATTCACCCCTAACACCCGTGGTTAGGTGGATTATATGAATAATTTTGAAATAGTCTTCAACTAAAGAGATTTATCTAAGAAAGCCCCAATCCTTTTCACTTGATTTCACAAATTTTTTTTTAACTTTCTCTGAAAAATATGCCACTATACATTTCTGTTTGAATGCACATTTTGGGCATGTGTGAATAAACATTCGTATTGTAAAAGTAGAAAGATCCGGTCTACCCTTTATTATGAATCTGGAGTTACTTTTTTCTCAACTTTTCTGATGATAAGCAAATCTTACTTAATAGTGCGGACTAATGGGAACTAAAATGAGCTTTCAGAAATTTTTACTATTAATGTGGCATATTTATACTGTATTTACAGTATGTTCACTACAGGCCTCAGAAAACCATTAACTAACTAATGGTTATATACACCTATACACAGTTAACAGATTGCCTTTTTTATATGATATTGGACCATATAGTCACTTAAACGTGATCCATAAATTGGGTGAAGAATTTAAAAAAATAGATCAAACAATTGCATTATTTCATGAATCTATGTTTTCACGAACATATTATATTTGGAGGTTTTTTGTTATATGTGTGTGTATGAATGTTGCCAATATTCTAATGTTAACTTGTAAAAAATTTTTTGAAAACCAATTTAAAGATAAACACACATATTTAAAGTGATACACAATGAAAAATATGCACCTATATCGATCACTCTTACCTATAAGACCTGTAGAATAGCCTTCCTGTTGTAGAAGCTTTGCAAATGTTATTTCTTCAGTAGGCAGACCTCCTGAAGAGGCTGAAAATAAGAAGACTCCAAGCCGATTCAGACTAGCCATTCCTAACGTAATTAAACATTTGAATATAAAGGAAGTCATGTTTATTAAATGATATATATGTAAATAAAGCAACAGTAGAACAATACGTTATAGATTATCTATGAAAAATAGATGGCATATTGATATAATACTAGAGCTTGATTGTTTTTATTAGGATGAGAACAAAAAGAAGTTCACCCATATCCAGGTATTTTTGTAAAGAATGATTAAGCATCTTTTTGTGATTGAGGAGCAGATTCTGTGATCCATAGCATTATGAGCTCTATTAAAGCCTGATAGGAGTGGACAACATGCTAATATGTATACTTTTACCACCATTCCATTGTTATTATGATTAGCCACAAAGCCAGCTAGATGTTTAAATTGTAGGTGGCATTGTCATCCACTTAGTGAGTCCTTGCCAAAGACCTGGGATAGGCAGATGTTATTATTTAATAACATCCTTCTCATCTTTTCTATTACCTTCTATTATTAGCATTTTATGATTATATCACTTTGTTGTTTGTATGTACACTGAGAGTTTATTCATAAATTCCTTGTGCATTCAATCACTCTTGACAATAAAGAATATTCTATTCTGTTCATTAAAGACATTGTCACAGTATTTAAGCTGTTCCAAATAAAGCTGCTTTTTGCAATTGACCATGATTATGTCAATGCCAATGATTTTCAAGTGTTGCTGCAGTTGTTTAATATTCTTGTTAATCTTTTGAAAAAAGCAACAATGTAGCTCTCATTTTCTAATCAGCGGGACATCTAAAAAGAAAAAAAATGGTCAGCAAAATGGCAAAATCTGCAAAGTATGGATTTTAGAATATTTTCAATCCTGAACATTCCCAAGCACAGTAAAATTTTCATTGGAGGAAAAAAAAGTTTTGATTGGCTTTTGGGCCTGATGCTTGGTACAGCCTGAAAATATTCTATTCTGAATGCCTTAACTGCTTAATTTTTATTCTACTTCTCAACTTTTGTCATTATATTAAAGCCTCATATAGGGAAAGTTGCCTTCCTTTGTATGAATGGGAATGTTATATGGAAGCAGCTGTGTTACGAATCAGTTTTAAGTGCTGGCCCTGCTGATCTGTCTCCAAAATCCATCAGATTAATGGACCAAGACAATAAGCAATGGCAACATATTTGGGGAACTCTTTGTCACTGAGATATGACAGGCTGGTCATGCCATCAATTCAAAAAAGCCCTAGAAATGCATTTATTCCCATTATCATTCTCTTAAGGTTCTTTCTACTCTGATGAAAATTGTTTTGTGCAAATGGGTTGCTTGTGTTATGCAATGTATACATTACCTTCCTACTGAAAGTGACTAGTCAAGATTGCTAAATATGTAAATATGTTGTATGATTACTGATACTAAAGCAATTTTTTTTCAATTAATTGTTTCTGTTTGTTTGTTTGTTTGTTTGTTTGGATTTATATGCCGCCCTTCTCCAAAAGGACTCAGGGCGGCGTACAACATTAAAAAAAACACACATCCCAAAAGTTTAAAAAAATTAAATACATATCCAAAAAACAAACCGAATTTAAAAGACAATACATTTAAAATAAGTTAAAATTAACAGGCCAGGCTGGCTTCTGATCAATTATAAATTAAAGCTTTACATTTAGTGAATTTGTTCATCTAGGGATTCACTAAAATATACAATTTATTTGGGAGAAGGGTTAGCTTTTTCATGCAACTGCAATTGAAATGAAATCACCATTATCTGTGAAAAAAAATGTGATTTTACCTAAACTCATATTTCTTTTTTTCCCATCTACCACATAGAAAACAGCAAAACATTCAACAGAGGTTTTTGTAAAGAGCATTAGTGCAAATAAGGTATCCCTCTCCAAATTGTTTGTAAGGAAAGAGAAAAAGAGGACAACCAACAGCAAGGTGGATGAACTCAGTGAAAGTGACAACCAGTGCACTGTTGGAAAAACTGAAACAACAGATTAGGAATAGATTATCTTGGAGAAAATTCTATATATGTGGTTGTTAGGAATAAAAAAATAACCTGATGGCACATAATCAACCAATCCCTGTTGCATTAATGTAGGCTTTCTCTTTGTCAGTTTGCAGGCCTCGAAACTATTCCTTGGTAAGATAGACAAATATTGGATAGACTGCATCACTACCAGATGGATTCGTAAGTGGCTGTACTCAACATTTAGTCCTCAATAGAACTACATTTTCTGAAAGAACAATTAAGTGGAACGTCTTGAGGGTGTGCTATCACTGGAGGTTTTTAAGAAAAGATTGGACAGCCATGTGTCTGAAATGGTATAGGGCAGTGATGGTGAACCAATGGCACGCGTGCCACAGGTGGCACGCGGAGCCATTTGTCAGGGCACGCGAGGCGCTGAGTTCACCCTTTTTAAAAGCCATTTTTCACCCTCCCCAGGCTCCAGAGCCTTTATAGGAGCTTGGGGAGGGCGAAAATAGCCTCCCCCCCCGAAGGCCCTCCAGAGGCTTCATGAGCTTCCATGAAGCCTCCGGAGCGCAAAAACCTGGCCCTATGGGCAAACTGGAAGTTCGGGAACGGACTTCCGGTTTGCTCAGATGGTCATTTTGACTGCTCTGGAGGCTTCAGGGAAGCGTCCTGAAGGTCCCTCAAGCCTTCGGAGCGCTCAAAACGACCCTCCGAGCAAACTGGAAGTCACTTCCGGTTTGCTTGGAGGTTCATTTTGACTGCTCTGGAGGCTTCAGGGAAGCGTCCTGAAGGTCCCTCAAGCCTCCGGAGGGCTTCCAGGGGGCGGGGGAGGCTGTTTTTGCATGTACTCTATAGTGGTGCATGTACTCTATATGTATATTCCCACAAAGAGAAAAATTCAGTCTTCTAATATCAACACATTAAAGGAAGTGTCTGCTTCACCTTAACATGCCTTCGGCTCCAAAACTTGCAGACACAGAATAGAACATCTGTCTCATATAATAATTACTAGAGTCAGCAATCTCACTAAATAAGTGATAAATATAACATACAGTGTATTTTCTTTGAAAAGTCCACACTCACATAGTAATTGTAAGTTAAAAAACACAATATTTTTTCATATTTAAAAGTAAACATCTAAACACTTTAGTTACCTGATCTGATAGGATATCGTCCTGTCAAGAAAGCTGCTCTACTTGGAGTACATAAAGGGGAAGCTGCTACATGATGAGTTAGTTTGATGCCTCCTTTAGCTAAATTGTCTATATTGGGAGTTCTGGAAGAAAAACATGTGCATTGACAGTACATAAAGTTTGAATTCAGGCTACTTAAAAAACATTCTTCCATCTCTGCTACTACCCTATCAAATACAAACAGAAGAAAAAAACGTATATACAGAGAGCTTAATAAGAGTATTTTCTCTTATCTTATTTATGTGAATAACATTAAACATCAAAGCAGTTTATTTATTTGAAAATGGTCAAGCACATTGATAAATGGATCATCTTATCAGCCTTATTTATGAAAACATTCTCTTTTAATAAGTAAGCAAAATAAAGCATGGATGAAAAAGCATGAAAATGCAACAACAATGTATAACAAATGAATGAAATAGGTTTTTTAAAAAATAATAATAATAGCCTAGTTATTACAACTTGCATGTTGCTGCATAATTTTTTTTAAAATAGGTCCCTTCTGGAACAGAATCATGTGATCTTATCTTTTCTGATCTTACATTCTTTAAAAAATTGAGTTCCTTTATATGTAAAACTTCATGCAACAAGAAAAAAAATTCTCAACTGAACCAAATGCTAAATAAATATTGTAAATCAAAATGTGACAATATAATATATGTTAGGAATAAATTAGTTCAAGCTGGTCATAGTCAAGGTAACTATATTACATTATAGCATTATTCTTTTAAATACATTAATGTTTAAACAAATTATTCAAGATCAACCATATGTAGACTGAATAGGCTGCATTAGAATTAAGTATGATCTGGATGCATAGCCTAAGCCCAGGCTAACAAAGGTTACCTATGAGGTTTGAAAACCCTGTGGTTTTAAGCGTTCCGAAGGCTTCAGGGAAGCCTCCGGATGGTCCCTGAAGCCTCCGGAGGGCCTCCGGGGAGGCAGGGGAGACTCTTTTCGCCCTCCCCAAGCTCCTATAAAGCCTCTGAAGCCTGGAGAGGGCGAAAAATGGCTTTAAAAAAGGGTGAAAGCATGCCATAGGTTCGCCATCACTGATATAGATGCTGGTAGATGTGTTTCTGCATTAGAAGCAGAAACTACTGAAGTAATACCTATGTTTTTTAAACATCTGTTGATCATATACTCATACAGCAAATTTCCCATCACTATTTTCATCTGTGATTAAATTCTGGAGAGATGGGAAGTTATATTAAATATACACACCCTGTTTTACCAAAAATAAGACCTACTCTGAAAATAAGCTCTAGCCTGATTTGTAGCATGATCTAATATAAGCCTTACTCCAAAAATAAGCCCTAGTTAACATCATCATCAATGGTGTGGGCATGGCCAGCACTGGAGGAAGCAAGGGCAAGGGGGTGAACAGTGTCTGACAACAGCTGCAGCCTGTGTGCGCAGGTGAGTTATTACCTATCCAAGCACCAGATGGAGGCAGAGTTGGGGGGAGGGACCTGATCCGGATGCATTGCACAGGACACAGGAAACTGAGAGTCAATGGGCCGGAGCAGGCAGGCAACTTTGGAAGGCTCACCTTTGTGCAGCAGTCTCAGCAGCAGATGGAGGCAAAGGAACAGGGGCTATGGCAGGTGATCCCAATGCACTGCGTGACCTACTGGAAAGCTGAAAGTCATGAAGACAAGCCTCCCACATTCACCTGCCCACTCCGTCCCACTGTCTTTCGGCTTGCCTGCTCCGTTGTGGCCACAAACAAACAGAAGAAGTTGGCCGGCAGCCACATGGGGTCTTGCTGGATGGCGATACTAGAGCTGCTGCCACGAGCTAAAGCAGGCATCAGTGTATGGGTGGCCTGGCTGTGGTAAGCTGGGGTGGGGTGTGTGGGACAGCTCCACTCTCCCTTGCCTCGCAGTGAAGCTGGCAGGAGGAAGCAGAAGAAGTGGGCCTCCAGTAAAGGGGAAAAAAATACCCCCCCCCCCAATTAGCCCTAGTGCTTATTTTGAAGCCCCCAAATATAAAACTCGTCTTATTTTGGGGAAAACATGGGTAATACTGGGAAAATATGTCATAAACAAAGAAATACAGTACGTACATAATTATAATTAGTGCCAGAAAGAAAGTTCAATATATTCAAAATACAGTGTGAAGACTCTGTTATTTGGACTATTAATACATGAAATATTTTGCATGGGATCTTACTTTTAATGAATAGGGTTTCAAATCACACTTGTAAATATAGTGATTTCTAGTTGTGCTAGAATTCAATTCTTGTAATATTTGATGATGATGAAAAGTAAATTATGAAATTTAAAATCTAACACCATCTGAGAAAAAATATTTGAGAAGAGTTCTGAACCACAGATCCCAATACAAAGAGAATTCAAGTAGGGGATGTTTAAAGTACTGTGCCAAACATGATCATTAACTTTTGATTCTATATAAGAAGCCAAATTTTGGGTTCTACATTTATAAAATCAGCAATCCATATTTTTTTACCTCTTAATTGCAAATACATATGTGTTGTTCAGTGCAGACCAGTAGTGGGTTGCAGATGGTATGCCCTGGTATGGGCGTACCGGAGCCTACCTGGAGCACTGGATTCCCTTCTGGTACGGTGCTCCAGAGGGCCCACCCTCCCACCCAAGCTCCTTACCAGTCTTTTAAGTCTTCAGTGCTTCCGTGCACAAGCGCGGCTTGTACAGTGTCTGCGCGATGCTCCGCTGAGCAGCTGGAGCGTCACATAGGCTCATGGAGGCAGTAAGACGCATGCACGCGCTGCACACATATATGTGGATGACGCCGGGCCCATTCCAACCATACCAGTTGGAACGGGATCCGGAACCCACTACTGATGCATACCTAGTATTTCTATACATATAGAAAATGTCTTAAGTCCCAAATGTGCTTTTTCAAGAGGCAACTGGAGTTTCTAAATTTAAAGAAAAACCAGAAAGTCCAGTTATCTCAGGAAACAGCACCTTTGGGACAACCATTATCTAGATGATTGAGAATTTCTATAGATATTGAAGATATCTTAAAGTATATAAATTGCCCTAGGACTTAAAATATGTCACATGTTTTAAAAAAATTTAAACTCTTGTTTCCATTTCTGGAGAATCAGTCCTTCTTAATAGTTAGTCAGATTCATCATAATATTATTTAACAGTTTCCTTCAAGCAATTGTGAGGTTACAACCATATCTATTTTTCAACTGTACTGTATACTAGGCATTTGCTTTTATTTTTAAATTTATTTTATCTATATGAAACTCGCTTACTTGTGGATGAAGAACTGATTTTTGAGATTTATTATAAATATAATCCTATTGCTTGAAAATGTCACCATAAGTCACATTAAAAACATCATCTATCTATCTATCTGCCTGCCTGCCTGCCTGCCTGTCTGTCTGTCTGTCTGTCTGTCTTTCTTTCTTTCTTTCCATCTGTCTGTCTCTTAGAAATTCTGTTCATATATAACACTACAGAATAAAGTGTACAGACAGTTCGTCACCTCGACATGCATTGGAATACGTTTTGGTCAAGCTTATAGATGAAAATAAGTGTAAAACAGAAAGCATTAGTAGTTATGGTGCTTCTGTCACAGAGTCTGCTTTAAAGACAAGAAATAGAAATAAAAACAGTTACATAAAGCAAGAAACATGTGAATGCTGTGTACAAGAAAAAGCGTCATTTAAAAACAGATTGCAGAATCTGGAAAGGTAGAATGCATCAACTACAAAATGCCAAAAATGTGAAGGAAGAAACTGATTTTGTTTCAGATAATGGATATGTTTTTCAATACAAAAGTTGCATCTCATCTTTGCAAGCTTGGTGTGTTAATTCGGAAGCTATGAGTCACATGACAAATGACAGAAATGTCTTTATTCACCTTGACCAGAATAAAACAGAAAAAATCACCACAGCTAATGGATAAATAATAGAATCAGAAGAAATAGGAGATGGTTTTCTTTTCTGCCCTATTTCTCACAGTGTCACCAGAAAGACTGTGAAAAATGTCATATATGTCCCTGCTTCCTGAAACTAATTTTTTGTCAGTGAAGAAGCTCGCAAAACAAGGCAATGTAGTGACCTTCAATCTTACTTGCAAAGGCTAAAATTACAGATGAACTTTATCAGCTGAACTGCAATCAGGTGGTTAATACAGCCAAAGAGAAAAAACATTCAAACTGCATTCACACATGACACAGACAACTTTGACATAGAAGTCCTGACATAATAAAAAATTTACTGCGAATGACTATGCAAGTGGAATAAAAATTAATGAAATGCCCCAGCTGTATAAAATGAAAAATGACAAAAAACCTCTCCAAAGCAGAGTAAAAGCAGAGCTAAAAAAATCCCTCTGGACTTAATGCATCCAGATCTTTAAGGTCCAATGAAAACAGAAGAGGTATTTTCTCACTTTTATAGGTGATTTTTCCTGGTATACTACACTATATCTGTTATCCAAGAAAAGTGAATTACCAAAGAAACTTGAACACTATTTAGCTTAAGTAAACATACTAAACGACAAATTTGGCAAAATGACAATTGAACTCAATATACAGGTGAAACAGACAGATTCTCAGAAAGCATGGCATAATATTTTAAACTACTGTGTAATTCAACCCAGAACAACATGAAGTTACAGAAAGAATGAACAGTACTCTATGTGAGAGTGGAAGAACCATGCTGTTTTAGAGAGATTTGCCAACTACATACTGAAGTGATGCAACTATGACTGCATGCTATCTCCAAAATCGACTACCAGGAAAATCAACTGAGAAAACTCCATATGAACTGTGGAATGGAAAACTCCCAAATTTAAGGCATATAAAATTTTTTGAAGCAAAGTCTATTGCACATTCCAAAAGAAAAGCGTAGAAAATGGGATGCTTGCGCAAAGGAAAGTGTACTTGTGGAATACAGTGAATCTCAAAAGGGATACTGAATTCTATGTCAAGACACAAAGAAGGTAACCATCAGTAGAAATGTAACTGTTGATGAAACTTCCGTGTGTTCAAAATTTCAAGAAGTAACACAAACACTACAAACTGAGGGAAATTCCGCATCAGTGTCACGTGAAGATAAGAAACAAAATAAAATGGAAATAGAAATCAAAACAAACTACCCAGATGCTGTAAAAGAACAAATCAGGTCACAAGAGGTTTCAATCAGAATTCAATCAGAGCCACCAGAAGCAATAAAGGCATACCAGCCAAACATCTCTTCTATGTTGCTTGTGTAGCATTAAAACCCAGAGATGGGAAAGAGAAGCCAAAAGAGACTGCAGCTGCCATCTTGGTCCCCTAGCCAGCTGGAGCCAGAGCTCTAGCAGCTCCAGTGCCAGTCCCTCAGAGAGTCAAGACTCAAGCCACAGCTACAGTAACAGCAACAGCTCTATGGATAGCCAGGACAGCAAGAAGATGAAGAAGAAAGACAAGAAGTACAAGAAACAGATTTATAGAACTAACATCCAAAATGGAACTAATATAAGGTGTAGTTGTTGAGTGGAGGTGTTGGAATACATTGTTAGAATGTATAATTTGCAACTACAAAAGTATTCAGCCAGTAGATGGCAGTTTTTTTCTAAGTTTGCTAGGTATAATCTATGTATATACTCGGTTTTTGTTCTGAGTTTCCTGTTACAGTTAAACAGTTAAGCAAGGCTATATAAACAGCATTTCTAACTCTTCCTTCCTTCCTTCCTTCCTTCCTTCCTTCCTTCCTTCCTTCCTTCCTTCCTTCCTTCCCTCCCTTCCCTTCCCTTCCCTTTCCTTTCTTTCTCTCTCTTTCCTCTCTGCCTCTTCTCAGAAATATTATAATGAATTGAATAGATTCCTTTTTCCATTTTTACCACAATGAATTTATTTTTAATACATTTAACATGTATTTCTAAGATATGTATTTCACAAACCACATTTTAATAAATTGAGTTTGTAATAGATACATCCATTTTCTGTCAAATATTAATTTAAATAGAAAAAGCAACATCAACTACTCGTTGATTATGCTATTGTGATTTTCACATTTTATAGTTTTAATCATAGCAATTCCACCATGCAGTAGAGATATTTGTGGGCACTTGCATGCATCAAACAAAATAACCAGAATGTTGTAGATTATCTATTTAAATAAATAACACAGATAAATCACTAAGAATGATATAAAACCTTAGACTTGTATTTCCATAGCATCCCAAGTCTCCAATGCCAAGGTCATCAACCATGAACAAGATGATGTTGGGCTTTGAAAGTCTTTCATCTATAGCACTGTTGGTTGGCCACAGATAAAGCATCAACTGGAAAAGGATGATCATTCTTCTGTGTTAAGGTGGAATTGCTTTTGTGGCACCTGTTTCATAAAGAATGTTACTTTGTTGATGAGTATAATCATTGACTTAGCAAACACTGTCTGAACAAAGCCAAAAGCAAATAATGATCTTTGTGGAATTATCATGCTATATATAGAGAGAAAACTAAAAGTTACTAAAAAATAAAAACATACCTTCCACATATATTGTTTTACAGATTTAGAGATGGTGTATCACAAATTCATTCTCAGATAAAGCACCGATACAAATAAACAACTGAATTACAGTCTAAAGGAGATCTGTATTAAAATACATGCCATCTGGTGTGAATATTTCCATCTGGTAAAGTTATTGAGAGAGAAAGGTAGGAAAATTGGTATTTATAAATAATTTATTGACTAATTCTGTAGACTCTGAACAGATGAACCTGATTCCAGAATTTTCCATCTTTAATATAAAGCACCATTGACTGGAAACATGAAGACTATATTTGATGATATTTCAGTAGTTTAAGCTCTAATACTGAACAATCCTATACTTTTTAAACTCTTAATAAATGCTCTGCCGAACCTTATGAAGCCACTTCATTTTTTTCAATCCACTCTAAAGTTTTGGAAGAGAGACTTATTTCTCCCTGCTCTTTGTTCAAAGTATGTTGAGTGCAGGCAGGCCATTCCATTCATTGTGGAATAACACTATATTACTGCGATGATGTGATTGATGCAGCCATACCGTAAGAAAAAAGGCATGAGGAACATGCTACAAAATAGAAAAACTCTTCAACAAGGCTAAGCCTCAAGAGGACGAGTTGACTTTAGAGACTCCATAATGATACCACAGAACACAAAATGAAATTGCATTTTGAAAGGTGCTTTCATTGTCTGCAGGTATGTATAAATGTGAATTTAGATCCTCAATGGTTCCTGTACCCTGTTCAGAGAGATGTTCAGTATCAGCCATCAATAGACAAGTGGAGATAAACCTCATTTCCAGACCATTCAAAAAAGATAGTTTAAGAAACCTAAAATAAATTGTAAAAGACTGAAAAACATCCTCTCCACCTGTTTCAACCAGATAAGCAGGGATTAAACAAACAATCAAACAAAAAACAAAAGCCTAATGAAGGAACTATCCAGGAAAAAAAAAACACCTCCATCAACTGTAGCAGGGCCAACTGCTGCATATAGAGGGAACAAATCCCACACTCACTAACACTGATGATGTTACGTAGTTGGGCAATGAAAAGATTTGTTCACTGCCAATTTATAAATTTACCATATTTATTTCCTTAAAAAAATTTTTTTAAATACTTTTGTTTTTCCATTCCCCTCAGATATGTAACAATAAATTGACACGTCTTAAATCACACCTACTATTATTGTCTCACTTATTACTTTCCTGTCATCACTTGATCACTCCAGAAGCATAAAACAGAGGTAGCCCAGTTTCCTCTGTTGAACAGGCTCATTTATTTTTATCCTCAACTGATTGTGATAGTTGTCACATTTTGTTAGTCTCATTCAACCAAGTAGACAAATATTCTAGAAATGCTCCCTCTGTAAATGGGGAGTATGCACATTTTGATTACCAACATAATAATTAAACTATAATAAAAATTAAAAAGGAATTATCACTATCAAAAACAAATATATAATAACCGTATTTTTCGGAGTATAAAACGCATCGGAGTATAAGACGCACCAAGGTTTTGAAGAGGCAATTTTTTTTAATAAAAGTAGGTAGATAGATAGAGGGATAGAGAGGGAGAGAAAGAGAGATAAATACAGTAGGTAGGCAGGGAGAGAGAGAGTAGGTAGGGAGAGAGAGAGAGAGAGAGAGAGAGAGAGAGAGAGAGAGAGAGAGAGAGAGAGAAAGAGAGAGAAATACAGTAGGTAGGTAGGGAGAGAGAGAGTGTGTGTGTAGTAGGTAGGTAGGTAGGTAGAGGGATATAGAGAGAAAAATAGAGATAGAGAGAAATACAGTAGATAGGTAGGTGTTTCTGCTGGCACAGCACTTGATCAATGTAATTCTCATCAATCAGTTAAAGAGCTTTCCAAAAGGAAAAAAAAAGTTTTTGCACTCTGCAAACCTCCCCAAAATGGCCCATTTTTCACGAAAATGGGCCTGTTTTTTTTAAAGGCATGAATAGCCTTGGGGGGGGGGGCTTGCAGAGTGCTCCTGGGGGGGGGCGAGCCAAAAAAGGCCCATTTTTCAAGAAAATGGGCCCGTTTTTTGTCAAAACATTTGTATGCATAGCCTTATGGGAGCTTATAGAGTGCTGCTGGTTAGGGGGGCAAAATGGGTGATTTTTTGCTCATTTCTGCCCTCCCCAGCCCCCAGTTCTCTGAAAGCCTTCATAAGGCTATGCACGGCCATTTGGGTGAAGGGGTGGGGCTTTGGGAGGCAAAAAATGCTGTATTTGGTGTATAAGACGCACCCAGATTCTCAGCCTCTTTTTTGAGGAAAAAAGGTGTGTCTTATACTCCGAAAAATATGGTACCCAGTCTAAATATTTCATGATCTAATTTTATCTACATTGTCCCTAAATCTCTAAGTAATGCTTGTAAAGGATTAGCAGTTGTCTTTTAGAGCAGCGGTCACCAACTGGTGGTCTGTGAGAAAATTTTGGTGGTCCACAGATAAATTATTCACAGTTTTTATATTGTACTAAATCAGGGGTCCTCAAACTACGGCCCTTGGGCCAGATACGTGCAATGAACGTGTTGCGCTGGAGAGTCTCCCCCTTCGGGGTCTTTTTGTGCTGGTTGAAGGGGGGAAGAAATTCCGACTTGGGGTCTGCTTCAGCCTCCTGGTGCGGGGCCCCGGGCGAAGGTTGGAGGGAAGCGCCCCTGGTGGCAAAGAGCCGGAAGACCTTGTTCCAATGGGATTGTATCATGGCCTGAAACTGCCCGACCATCTCAGCCTGCTGAGCTTCCAGGCACTGGTACATGCACTTGCATTCCCACAGGTCTTCCCTCTGCTTGGAAAGCCTATACTCATAGTCCTCAATGAGGTGCTTCTGCTGAGCCTCCTTCTTGGTTGGATTCAATTTGAACTGAGACAGCTATTTTGCCAATTCTTTCTTGTGATGGCTGCTTCCTATTGGGCCCCTAAGGAGCCTGGGCGGGTGAGGACTGGCTGGGAGGGGAGGGACGAGTAAAGCCGGCAAGGTGCTCCTTGACGTGAGTGACATCGTTGGCCATGCCGACCCAGTCACATGTCCACCTAGCCACACCCAGCCAACCAGCCATTGGGCAGATCATATTAGTAGTCTATGGGATTTAAAATTATGAATTTAGTGGTCCCTGAGGTCCAAAGGTTTGGGGAACCCTGTTTTACAGGGATTTCCAGCTGTGCTATTTCTCCATTCAAAGAAGTTAAACAGTATACTTTTACCAGCTCACTTTTAGTACTTGCTTTCTTGCTGTAACTGCAAATATATTTTATAACTCCAAATATATTTTAGAAACAAAAAGAAAACTAATTACTTGCAGGTTTGTGGCCTATTTCATTTGTACATTATTATAATATGTTGTATAAAATAAATCGAGAAGGTAACTTTGTCTGCTTCAGCGTGTATATATCTACAAATATGTAGATATATATACACAGGTATATATAGATTTACAGTATGGGTGTAAGTTCTATATTTGTGTACAGTACAGATGTATATGAATATGCATCGATGCATATGTATGAAACATATATACAATGAGTTAACTATTTAAACTGATATTGTAGATTACTGTAGATTAATTCAGAACGAGCAATACCATTAAGAATGTTGTGACATTCTTAATCAGACATTTTTTAAAAATCAGACATCTTTATCATGACAAAATATGTCAATTAATTAATTCAGTTTATTACAATCAGACCAGAGACCATAACAAATAAAAACACTCAGTAAATATCCAATTAAAAAGTCTAGAATAAAATAATAAATAACAGATAAAATCTATGATAAAACCCAATCTGTCAATTACACATGGTCTAATTATACTAAAATAACAATCCATATACTGTGAAGCTCATAGTCAGTTTAATACTAAAATGCAAAGAAATAAGCAGTGCAAAGGGTTTGCCACATTTGTTGTATAAAATGGCTATGGTGGATTAGACATGTGTTTCCAATGAATCCCTAGTGCTGCTGCAGAGAATCTAGCCACCTGCGCTATAGTTATGGACTGTTCATCCTTAAGCAGCCATTGGAGATAAGCAGTGTTGGAAAGGCCAGGATACCTAATAATTATTGAAAGGATATGTTTTTTAGAATATCTCTGTAAAAGGAATATCAAAGGACTATGTGACCAATGGTCTTCACCTCTCCTGAGCCACAGGAACAGAGTCTTTCAGTCAATGGTACCTTTTTATACTTGCCATACAGGACAACAGAAACTGGGTTGTATCACTGGCTCCTGTTGACCTGTACACCCTTTTCTCACTAACATTAAGTCCTGTTTAAACTTGCCCTACAGGATGGGCAATGGAAGCGCATAGCACTGTGTGAGCAAAAATGCTTTCTGATAGTTTGCCGACCCCCACTGGATATGATAATTGGCTGGATAAAATATATCTAATGGTATCTGGAGCCAGAAACAATGGAGCTATCCCTTAGTCCGTTTGCCTTTCGATGTCCTCTACCCTTTGTCGCAAGGTTTGTTTTACTTGGTCGTAGTCCAACCTGAGTATTGAGGCTGGACAGAAGCCTAGTTTGGCAAGGTTGGACTTGACCACAATGAGGAGAATTTGTTTTGGAGGATTAATGGAGCAAGACCTTGCAGAAAAAAGTTAAGCTTTAGCCAGAGATTCAAAGACGTTATACAGATTCTTGCTTTGCCTTTTGTCAATCCAGTGTCCAGGCGCAGAAGTGCATATGAGACACAATGCGGGATCTGGAGAATTGCTCTAATAAATTTGGATCAAACTCTTTCCAATGGTGTGAAAAACAAAGCTGAGGGTCAGAGCAAGGTTCCGTAAAGAAGCTGTGATAGCCACCTCGCCAGAAAAAGCTTAATTGTGGCAGGAACATAATATCATCCCTTTGTGCAGAAATAATTAAGGATGGCACTCACTGATCTTTGGTTCAAGGCAGCCACATATTCACCATGTACTTTTCTTGAGCCAGTGGCCTGGATGATTACCCCTAAGTATTTGAAGATAGTTACCTGCTCTATATTATGACCATTTAGAAACCATGAATCGAATTTTGGCCTTTTTGCAAAAGCCATAATCTTTGTTTTCTCCAAATGTATGTCCAGTTTATTGTAATTAAAATACTGGATGAGGGCTTGCAAGGCTCTTTTAAGGCTTACTGGTGTCCCGGAGAGGATCACAGTGTCATCTGCCTAGAGAAGCAGGGCAATACTTCAAAAAACTATTTTGGGGGGTGGTAATTTGGTTGAAAAGCACGGAGGGCAAAATGTACCCCTGTAAAAAACCCTATTGAGTTTTAACTGACTTCGAGAGGGACCCCTCAAGGTTGCTTTAGTACATAAGGTACATAACAGATGAAGAAGCCTGTGGTCAATTGAAACAGCTCTGGGCTTCTCCCATAGTTTAGTCTTGGTAACCATATCAAAGGCTACCTTGTGATCTATAAAGTCGGTATATAATGATACAGATCTATTTGATATGTATTTTTCAATCAAATGATGGAGAACTAAGCGCTGATCTTTGGTTCTTCTCCCCTCTCTAAGCCTGACTTGCCCTTCAGTGATCAAGTTCTCAAGATCCAGCCACTCCTTTAATTTATCTTGGAAGTGTTTGGTGTAGAGTTTGCTGATTATATTTAGCAGACTTATTGGTCTTAATTGGCAGGGTCATCTCTCTTTCCCTTTTTAAAAATTGGGACAACAATTGCCAAGCCTCAGTCTTCTGGGACATTGCCAGTGGCGTCGATGTAAGTGAATATAACTGGTATCCACCACTCCAAATTGTTCTTTAATAATTCAGCAGAAATGAAGTCAGCTCCTAGTCCTGAATTGGCCAATGAGAGATGCCAGAATAGAGTTCTTTTGCTTTGCTGCCTCAATAAGCTGTTCCCAGGAGGGCCTTGTGTCATATCTCTTTTTAAGAGCAATCAAATGCTTAAATTGTTTTTTGAGTGTAAGGAGATGTTTAAGAGTTGTTTTAGTAAGACCTTGACATTTGGATGACCCATGATGAGTTTACTAATATAGTGTTCCAACTCCATCCATACTACAGTGGTTTCAGCTTTTCTTAGCAATAGCGGAAGATAAACATTAATTGTTAAAAGCAGGACCGAGTCCATCTGGAGAAGGGCCATAGCCATATGTTTTAAAGAGGCAATAAGCATGGGCTCTGCTCTTAAGTTGGTAGAAATAAATATACCCAGCCCTCCTTTTAGTCTTCCTGGACCTTATAGCTAAAAGACTGGTGATCATGGAAGCCAACAAGTTTGATATTTTTTCACAATATGAGATATGACAAATTAGAAACTTTTGTAGCAGCCTCGGAGTGGTGAAAATGATATATGCAACAGCTAGATAGCAGAGTAGTTAGAGAACTTCCTTTTGATACTGAAGACTAGGTGTCAAAGTAAATCCCAACTTTCTCAAAAACTCAACAGAATTCTGGAAGACAATATTGGAAATAAACTCTAGACAGATCCCAAAAGTAGCCCTTAGGTTTAGCATATAACAAGATGGTGGATTGTCCCTGTTTCTGTTCTGTGTACACTTGAACTCCCTTACCCATATAATCACAAGGATTAGGTATGGTTCAAGTTCAAGACTGTAACCATGATCAGCCACCATCTCTACAAGGATGATATCAAGCTGCATGCTAAGAGTGAATGGTCAATCAATCAGATGTCACAGTAGTAAGCAAGCACTAGAACAGTAGTGGTGCAGGTATATCTCACCCACCCAATTTGTTGTAACTGGGAATTAAAGCAGAGAAACTTTTAAAATCTTTTTCCTTTTTGCTATTGTTTTGTATTTTATTTTGCCCTTATTATATACAAACAATAATAAGGAACAACACAGTAGAGTCCTTAGTTATTAGATTCACAACATAAACCTTTATTTTCAACTCTGAAGTAAAAACCAGTTCCAACTGCAGCCCATTGCTTTGAGCCTATCATTCTGGTTTTATTATATGCTTATTATTATGGAAGGTTTCTAGTTCTCTACTAAGTGACCTTATTTATTATTATCCATATACATATAACCTACACTTGTAATCAACTTTTTCATAGGTGGCAAACAACATCTGGTCTTCAATCCACTGAGTAATTGGGGCCATAAATTTATTGTTCTAATATGGAAGAACAAGTCTCTTAGCAATAGAATGGCACAGACTCTATCTCCCTTATCTGTGTAATAGGTATGTAGGTTTTTTTTACAAAATATATGGATGTCCAGCAGTAATAAATCTTCCTCAAAGTCAGAATAATATATGTAATTACTTCTTCCCAGAAGGTAACTTAAGCACATACAGTAGCAAAAATGTGTTTTTAATGAAACCTCATCCTCATTGCATCTCCAATTATGTAATGATTTACTAGTGGGAAATCTCAAATCTCAAACATGGAATGGAATCCACTCATCTCAAAATATTATATTATTGAATATGCCATAGTCTAATATCAAATGATTTTGATACAATCATATTGACAATTTAATAATAATAATAATAATAATAATAATAATAATAATAATAATAATAATAATAATAATAATAATAATAATAATAATAATACTACCGGGTGCGTTTCAAGGTCTTGATTACGATCTTTAAAGCGCTCCATGGCTCAGGACCTAGCTACTTGTGGGATCGTATCCTGCCCCATACATCCCTGCGACCAATTCGCTCGCACAGAGAGGGACTCCTCCAGGTGCCGTCCACCAGACAATGTTGGGGGGCGGCGTCTAGGAGTAGAGCCTTCTCTGTTGCGGGCCCAGCCCTGTGGAATGACCTTCCCCCGGATATTAGGACTACCTCTGACCTCCGCGCCTTCCGGATAAAGCTCAAGACCCACCTATTTCAAGTAGCTGGCCTGGCTCAACCATAGTTCGTTCACACTGCTCCTGACGGGTTTTTTAATTTTGTGACTTTTGGAATTTTATTAGGGGATTTTAAATTGTGTTTTAACTGTCTTTATTCATCTTCCCACCTCCTCCATGTACACGTATTCGTTTATTTGTGTGTGTATTGTCCATATTGTTTTTATGTGTTTTATTGTACGCCGCCCCGAGTCCTCCGGGAGAGGGTGCGGCTAAGAAATAAATTATTATTATTATTATTATTATTATTATTATTATTATTATTATTATTATTATTATTATTATTAAAAAGACTTCAGGAAAGGGAAATGGCAAGCTGCTTTCACATTGTTGCTAAGAAAATTGCATAACTAAGTTTATAAAGTAACCAAGAACTAAATTCAGAATGATGGAGACAAATTATTTTTACCTTATTCCATTTGAAGTATTAAGATTGTTTTTACAGGACATGCTGTCCCCAACGCTCTAAGAAACATTCAGGTGAAATTTATATCTACCGGTATATATCTAATCTAATCTAATCTATATCTAATCTACATTTGTTAGTGTGTAATTAATTAGGATAAATCATTGTTATTTGGGTCTTTAGGGTCAGAGGAATGAATGGCAAAGGAAGAGGAATGACATTGTTTGTTTATTATTTCATTTGTGTCCGACCTCAAGCAAACAATTCTCAAAGGTTATTCTTTAACTCGTACCACAGAAGATATTATGTAAACAAGTGATGCTAATTCCCATACAGTCCAGCCAGCCAGCCAGCCAGCCAGCCACCCATGCTTCCTAAACATAAAAGCAAGGACGTGTCTTAGAACTCTTCCTACGTCTTGAACCTCAGCACACGGGCTGCTTTTCCATACCAAAGAATACAGAAAGCAAGGAGACACCATTAGAGTTTGCTTGTAACAATATCTCCAGATCACACACTTGTTGAAGAAACTCAGGAGCAGCAGTAATAGTAGTATTCAACCATCATCCAATCTGAACCATGTTTATGTCCAGTTGAGGAAATAATAATGAAGATGACTCACCAACAATAGGATCAAAACATTTAATCTATTTGTCATCAATCTCCTGAGAAATCTATAATGTTGAGGAAGATGGGAGAAAAGAGAAGAGAAAGACTTGCAGCAAGACAAATGGATTCATTTAGAACAATTGATGAGTGAACCATTGCAGGAACTGAAGGGCCGGGCCAAGTTTGTCCCAAAGAAGATACATTTAAATAATCAGTAAGACTTAGCACTAACTTGATGGCACATAACCAATCAATCAATCAAATCAACCATCAATCGCAAAAAAAAAAAAAGGATACAAGAAAAGCTTTCTCAATATAATGTTTCCATAGTGACATGTTCAATGAAAATATTGGCTCTACTTAAGTACATAAACAAATCCACTATACTGGATCCAGTTCATTTTTGAATTCTCTGAAGAAATTTTATAGGCTTAAAATAGGTTTAAATCATAAATATTGACAGTCCTGTACTTACTCTTCTCTTGGTTTCAGCCTGAGGAACCTACAATTTTCTTTCCTGTCTGTATCTGGCAGAAATTATTAAACTTTTTTTTTTTATACTGGCTTGTTGTCCCAGTTACTGGCCTTCTCTCATTAATACTGTTTTTTGAAGTTTGCATACTTTTGAAAATAATGCTGAGTGTGATCTCTCTGCAATGCTTATGTCAGGTTTATATGTATATTACCAGATAATGTTTATTACAGGAAATGTTTATTCGGCAAATGCTTCTTATAAGTTATTAGTCTAAGGGATAAAGGGTCAAGATCTCATTTTGGGGAGACCTATTGATCATTTATGAACTTAGTTTCTGGGGTAAATTATTTTATTTTATTCATACCTTAGGTAGGATTATACAGTTTCTTTTTGAATCAAGTGGGACTAGTAAAAAAAGCAACAGTGTTTTTGAATCATATAATACTCTGATATTATAAGCTCATTAGGCCTTATTTCTGTTATTCTTATTTCCTGTAAAAGTTAATGTTTAAGGACTGATTGTTACTAAATAATAGTTATGTCAAAACAATAGTAATTATTTGTTAAAATAATTCTACAACCAGACAAGCCAGGATTATTATATTTAGTTGCAATATATTAATAGAAATCTCTAACCTTTAATGCAAAGAGAGATCCTTCATTAATAATTTTGATTTCTGAATACAAACTGATACGGTCTTAGCTTATAAGACTAACAACAGATTTAACTGTGGTTGAAAATTAGAAAGCATGACTACCAGGGGAAAATAGAAGAGAAGAAGAAAATTACAAAATATCAAAATCTGAAAACAGAAATAGAAAGAGAAAGCACTCAGGGTTCCCGTTAAAAGAACTGACCACCAGAGGGACTCTGCCCATTAGGGCCAAATTGCTTTAGTGGTCAGCCCTTTTGCTCTCAGAGTTTTGTCTCTGGGGATTGACTGAGAAAGGTCTGTCTCAAAATCCAAGGAGGATTTTGGTATAGAGCATTTGTACTGTAATATGGGCCATTTGCAGCCAACTCCTGGAGAAAAGAGGATTCCCTCTTGCTTCTAGGAATTGGCTGCAAATGCCCCCTGCTTTTTCAGGCAGCCTCCAAAAATGAAGGGAGTCATCTTGGCAGACAGCAGTCGCTTGCAACCTTCACTGCCAGCATTCTTATTGACTTTTTGTCACTGAACAAATAGTTGTTAAGTGAAGATTTGTAGGCTGATGCATTATGAAGTCCTAGGTTCTTGGGAAATTCAATGCTTATGTAGGCCAGCACCTACTAAAAAACTGGCCAGTGTGATTTCATCTTTTAATTTTTATACAGTATGTAACTCAACAGATATTTGGTATTAATTCAAATATAACTTCAAAAAAATAAAATTCTGTCTAGTATTATCTCACAGTTGCCAAACATACTCATTTGTATTCATAGTTCCCAGCTAATATTTTTGGCATATCCTCCAATTCGAAAGGGAGCAATTTAGTAGGCTATTTAGAAATTGTAACTCATCAGCATCATTTATAAATATGCATGATCAGCATTTTTTTGACATTCTTCAGAATATTGGGAAGAATCTCTACATAGTAGGCATTGAAGAAGGATATTCTAATTATCTCAACTCTCCCAGTTCTACAAATCATTCCGCACATATCTTATTTCTTGCCTCCAAAAATAGCAGGAAGAAAAGCATTTAATTATATCAAAGCCCTAAATGCTGAGATTTTTAGGTAGAGTTAAGATATATTGCTGGCCTACTGTACACCATTTTAATTGTAGATATCAATAAATTAGGCATCTCATATAGGCACCTATAGAGATCAATAAATTTAGGACCTCCCATTCAATCAGTTTTCAGAATTCACTGCTTCAATGTAAAACAATCATTTTTCTAATCCAACTGGTGCCTAATATGTAGATTATCTGGAGAAAGTCCTAGAAATTTTAATTTCAGCATGAATTCCTTCCTTTACATAGACTGGAAACCATAGTCAAAAGTGGAGGGGGCAGAAAAATAGAACAGCCTTAGCCAATTTTAAAAAAGAGCTCTTCAGGTATAAGCCTCTAATTTCACCATGCAAGGTTGCCTGGGGCACATATTGCAGCATCTAAAAAACTGATCTTAAACTTTTACCCTGAATGACTTCTAGTGGTCTGAAGTCACAAAAGGATCTGAACTGAAGTTCATAAAGCTTTTTCACTAAAAAGTGGCTGATTGTAATTATCATCTTCAAATCTTGGGGCTTTAAAGCTGTCAACTGCATTTCCATGGGCTGTTTGAAAAAGAATATTGCATGTGTCTTTCTGCTATTAAAAATGGAATGTCACTCATATAAGTCTTAGGTCATTTCTAAAATTCATAACTTTACTTTTAAAATAATTAATAACCATTTATTTTCAATGTAAGATTCCAAGGCTCTTCCAAGTCCAGCAGGAACCCTGGAGAAAAATGACTGCATCACCCAGATACAGTAAGATATTAACAAAACTTTCTTGATCTTAGGAGGGTGAAAAATGAAAGCATTTAAATGATTAGCCAGTATTAAATGTAACAGTTATATAGTGCAGAACCAGAATGTACTACTTAACTCACTTTTGATAGCACATATTAAATATACCTGCAAGCTGCATCTAACTTTCCGTGATGTATTTTCATATAGAGTTCCTATTAAAAATAGCAGGCAGTCAATTATAAAACCTCCAGCTTTTCCCACAGATTATTGTCATGAACAGAACTATGTGCTGCCTTTAAAATCAATAAAAGGTATGTGCATTAAACTAAGGAACAGGTAGAATATATCTCTACTGGGTGTTGTAAGATTAAGTACTGATCTAAAATGGAATTTTCTTAAAACTTGTCTATTCCTTTACTAGAATATGTTTCTGTTCACCTTAGTCCCTATTTCCCTATATATCCCTAGCATAGAATTTATTTATTATATTGAGCAGAATTTACTTACTATATTGAGTAAGCCTCTACTTAGCAGAGTCATCCTTCTTTTAACAATAGCACTTAAACTTATGTACTGCTTCACAGTGTTTTACAGTCCTCCCTAAGTGGTTTACAGAGTCCACATGGTGTCTAAACACTGCACCACCATAGCTCTTTTGTGTTTTTTTAAAGATGACCGCCTGGGCAGGTTGCTGAAGTTTTCTTGCCAAGACTTGCCAATAACCTCATAACAGAGCAGATCAAATAATGTTAGTAGGTGATTTCAACTGGGTGCTCATTTGTCCTTGGGAAATTAAATATATTGATTATCTGAACTAGGCAGAATATGCAGTTTGACTGCATATTCTTTGACCATTGGATCTATTTCAGAGGCAAGAAAGCAGCTCTGAAATCTAGCATATAATGGGTCACCATCAGTCTTACACAAGTATTAAAATCAATAGTGTTCATTATAAATGAACAAGTCTCCAATTCATAAATAGATTTCCAACTCAGCATGAAGAGTGAAGACAATCCCATTGGAGGAATGTATAAATCACTCAGAGCATTTTATAGATAAAATATTCACCATTGATATTGCTTAAAGATAGAAGATCTAATAAGCCTAACATTCAGAATAGTGGGTTCAGACCATCGTCACTCTTCGCCTTGTTCTCTGTTTCTGCTTTAAGATTGAGCTTATAACCATGCATTACTATCTCATTATTGAATAAGATTTCCTGGATCCATAACATACCACAGTAAGATACAAAGTTGAGAAAGGCATCTTCCTTGCAGGTGCAATGCCATCCTGCAACATTCCATCTCAAGATGCAAATCTTGCACTCTTCTTTTCCTCCTCAGTTACTGACGATATTCTAGATACCTAGTTTCTTCATGCTGCATTTTGCAGGTGGGTAATTCAGATCCAAGGCCACTGTAGTATATTAATATATTATGATGCTGTTAACTCCATTAAATCCTCTGTGGGATAATTAAGGGTTAGCTGCTATTGCAATTCCAAGCAGCCTTCTTTTAATTATTTAGTTCTGAAATGAAAGCATTTTTTCTTTCCTCGGGTATACAACTTTTATCTTGCTTCAAAAGGTTGTTACATTTCTAGGCCTATCCTCTTCTGATAATGAACTAGAAGTTCCACTCCACCCTACAGTACTATTACGCGTAGCCCTAATATGCCAAATAGGCAGCCAGACTAATTGCAAGATTTTCTTCTCTTTATCATTTGCTTTTTATTTAAAAGGCAACTTACTTTCATCAATTAGCCTTATCTGTTAAGCCTATAAGCACTCTCTCCCTTCTGAGAAAGTTTGTATCACCAATGTGTGCAGCCCATTATAGGAGCTAATGAAGTGCTGAGCATGTCATTATCCCTTTCCTTATCATCCAGTTATACAATTCTGATTTCTTTTTCTAGACTGGTGGTCTTGATCTTTTCTTTAATGGAGACAGAATTATATATATTTTAATTTGTCATAATTTTCTTGATGCTTCACAATTTATGGAATTAAAGTTTTCAGTATTTTAAAGCCAAAAGCAGCTGTTGATAATGAGTGCTTTAGCATTTCCAATGCGTGCATGATTTCTTTTTGCTCAAGCAGAGCAAAAGGTGGATCTGTTTTTTTCTTCTTCCTTCTTCTTGAGTTCTTTCAATCCTTCATTCATGAAGGGGGAAATATTAATGTATGTCAGTTAATATAACATTTCCGTTTTTTATTAAAATGCCCCTTTCTCTGCTGCAAAAAGAAGAAGAAGAATTCAAAGCTGAGAATTGAAATTGGGGAAAGTACAGAACTAATATTGTTTAATTCCAGGCACTGATTAAAGAGGCATTTTCAAAAAGCCAGGAAGCTGAGGTGATTGAAGGAGAGGAAATATCCATTTCAAAAGTAAGAAAAAAGTAATAAATAATGAGTGTAATGAAGAACTTATAATAAGAATTCCTATTTTATTTTTGTGCATGGAAATCTGGTGTTATATATTTTCCCTAATTTTCAAAGTTGGGAATTATTTTTATTTATACTTCCAAAATAGCTAATTTTCTTTGTGGAATCTTCTTATAATATCCATCTTATAATGTTTTTTTCAGCATGGCTGACTAGAATTCTGGAAGTTGAAGTCCGCACATCTTAAAATTGCCAAGTTGAAAAATTAGTCTAAAACACTACATATTCTTTTTCAACAATAAATGTTTGAATTTTGTTTAAAAGGTTGTTTATATTTTTCCTTCTTTTTAATTAAAATTATTTCATTGATCGCTTGTAAATTAGGCTATCTCTAAAGATGAGGTAGAAAGAAAAGTTAATTCTATGAACCCATGCCCAATATTGGCAGTACAAAAATTATGTCAACTTTTGCTGAAGTAGACAGCACAACTTATGATAGTTCCATCCCTCTCTCTTGCTATAAGGTAGGTGGATATCATATGATGCATTCTATGGAGCTGGATGGTAGCAATAGAAAGTGCAAAGTGGTGATCTCAAAGGAGCAAGGGTATGAAGATCAGGGATAGAGGCAGGAACGTATGATACCCACAGCCTTCCAATTTATTGGCTCAACTACTGTTGTAGAGGTATAAGAGGAAGAGGAATGCAATTAATCTGCCTTGTTATACTGCATCAGAACTTCTATTTTATGTTATTTTGCATCTTTAATGTCATTCTTTGCATAAATGCTTATCTGATTGTTTTCCTCTTACTCAAATTATTGCTCTTATGTTATTGAGGTTCATATTTCCCCCTTTTTTTTTTTGCTAAGCATCAAGTTACTTAAAGCAACATAATAGGTTTTAAAATGAACTAACAAAAATAAACTTAACCTCCCTACAAGAAAAGCACAACTGCTGAATTCACTTATAACAATCCAGTTTTATCTCTATTTATATATCATCATTTCAGGCCAGCTACAATTTCCACTTCCACCTACTTCTGAACAAATCTTGATCTGCCCATTTTTGCCAAGAACTACCTCCTTAAGAAAACATGAATCATACAAAGGCTTCCGAAAAGTGTTCTACTAATGAAAAGAAAGTGTCTCTTTCACTGCTGTTGGAGATCATATCTGGCTTTATACCAGATGTGTCATCCACTGGATCATTTTAAAAAGCTAGATACCAAGATATTGACCATTTTTTTAAAAAAATTCCATCCATAGATGAGAAGGGGAATTCAAGAATAAGCTAAGAGGTGGAATACTGTAGATGGAAGAGAGTCTGTAAGAAGGAAAGGTAGATAGGCCTAAAATAACAATAGCACTTAGACTTATATACCACTTTACAGTGCTTTACAGCACTCTCTAAGTGGTTTAGAGTCAGCATAGTGCCCCCAACAATTTGGCTCTTCCTTTTACCCAGCTCAAAAGGATGGAAGGCTGAGTCAACCTTGAGCCTGGTGAGATTTGAACTGCCAAATTGCAGGCAGCTGGCAGTCAACAGAAGTAGTCTGCAGCACTGTACTCTAACCACTGTGCCACCATGACTCATGGTGGGGAAGAACTTATCAGCAATATCCAATGAAGAAATGGAAATGCCACAATGTCCTTGAATAAACAAAAGTAGTGAGAAAAAGAAACACTTGATATTTATAGATTTAGAAAGGGAATAAAATAGAGAAAGGTAATGCAGTGAGACTGAATTCAGTTTAGAGAGCTGTTATGTAAATATGTATATGTATGTATATGTGTGTGTGTGTGTGTGTGTATATGCTGGTTTTGTTGTATTCGGGTCTTTTCCCGTGTAAGGTTGAGATTGTCTTTGCAACATTTCGGCAGGATCACACCTGCCATCTTCAAGCTGTGGGCTTAAAATGGGAACGGAGCTGCCATCTTTCTGTAAGTCTTGGTGGGAGGGGATGGGGTGGTGGCTCTGTTTCAGTAAGTGGAATGATTGGTTGTGTGGTTGTATCATGATTGGTAGATTGGTGCTGATTGGTGCAGGTTGTGTGTGCATTGTTGTTTTGTATTTTAACGGCTTGGGTGGTGTTCGTTTGTTGGCTAGGGCTGGTTTCTAGATGTTTGGTAGGTGGGAGGTATCATCACGTTTGTTCATGCTGTGGGGGTGTTTCTCTATTTCGATGGCTTCCATGATTATTCTCTTGTGGAGGTGTTCTGTTTTGGAGATTAACCTGGCTCCTTCAAAGTTGATTTCGTGTCCTGTAGCTTTAAGGTGCTGGAAAAGGGAAGAAGTTTTTTCTTTTTTTCTTACTGCATTTTTGTGTTCTGTGATGCGTGCATTTATTCTCCTGTTTGTTTGTCCTATGTATATTGCTGGGCAGATTTTGCATGGTATTTCGTAGACTCCTTGGTTACATACATACATACATACATACATACATACATACATACCTATTTCCCTGGCTCAGCTGATAAGGAGGAGAGCCTGTGGCTTAGTGGCTAAGACTCCTGCCTAATATGTAATACAGCCCAGGTTCAAATCCCAGTAAGGGTATGGCTAGCTGATGAGAGCTAAATAGCTTGAAATAGATCTATACTAGTCTCCCTTTATTTATCAGCACAAATACAACACAAATATAAAAAGGCAACATTAAAAATAAAAATATGGTTTTCTGCCTGGATGGTTTTCTAAGGATTTCTAAGGATTTGAACCTGGGCTGTATTATATCTTAGGCAGGAGTCTTAGCCACTAAGCCACAGGCTCGCCTCCTTATCAGTTGAGCCAGGGAAATAGGTATGTATTTGTGTTACAACCCCTGGTATGCCTAAATATGGGAGGAAGGTCACTACTCCCTCTTTCTGTCCTTCGGCTCATCACAGAAGATCATGCAGGCAGAAAAACCATATTTTTATTTTTAATGTTGCCTTTTTATATTTGTGTTGTATTTGTACTGATAAATAAATAAAGGGAGACTAGTATAGATCTATTTCTAGCTAATTAGCTCTCATCAGCTAGCCATACCCTTACTGGGATTTGAACCTGGGCTGTATTATATCTTAGGCAGGAGTCTTAGCCACTAAGCTAAGTTCATCTCAGTATATATGAAACTGAGATGGGTAGTACTTAAATTTGTTAGCTATCAATAAATAAATATATAAATACATACATACATGTTTATGTACACATGTACATATACATACATACATACACACACATACATACATACATACACACACACACACACACACACATAAAATGAACATCAATGCCTTCTATTACTAATGGATATCTAAGTATATAATAATTGCACAACCTCAGTAATTATCTTCCATGCACATATGTATTTTTTTAAAATGTAGCTTTTTAAATAAAATGTATATAAGATTCATACACAGAGTACTGGTGATGTGCTACTTAGGAGAGAAAAGTGAATATGTGTGTTTATATAGTATATCTAATATGCTCTATTATTGTTAAATATTTTTAAATAAAACATATCTGTTAAGCTGGAACTATGGGAAGATACATTTTATAGTTTAAATTTCGGAGACTCTAATCTCTTTGCACAGATCTGGAGAATCAATTTAAGGCTACAAGTTTATCTGCAATAAGCAATTTAATCAACTTGATTCACATCTGAAAATCTCCCACTAAATCCAGCTAAGTGTTGAATATGGGTTTAAGTGTTTAAAGTACTGAGATTTGTTGACAAGCTGTAAGCACTCTCAAAGAACTGATCACAATCTGGTCAAGTCAGACATTTTTTTACCAATATAGGAATAACATAATGTATTTTTAATTTACTCTGATTGTGTGCTACTTCATGTGATGTCCATGGTCCAAGTAGCAGTGGACTAAGTTTACCAACTTTTGAATATTGTGACTTGCCTCAAATCAATCATGCTATGTGAGACACTGAAAACATGCCTCATTCAGATTCTCAGTTGTATTAGGAATGCCACATCTGGAGAAAAATAATGACAATAATCCAGAGATTTTTTAAAGTCAACAGTTGGACAGATTTTTTTTGCTGACTTTTTGAAAAATTATTTGGTTAGATAATTGTTCACAGGATAGATAGTTGTTCATCAGAAGAGATAATTGTTCACACAAAAAAACCTAGTATATGTGTGTCAAGGATTACCATTCTCAGTTTAAAGAACTTCTAAAATGAATATACCATATACATTTATAAACTCTGATTCTAAAATAAATATACCACAGACTTTGATGTTACATTCAATTAAAATTGAATTAAATTAAACCAAAATTGAAAAAATGCTGTGTTGGAAAAAAAAAATCCATCTTGTTCAGTTCCAAGCTGGAAGAAAGACACTGGAAACATGGAGGCTGATTGGAAAGATGGTTTAATGATGAACAGAACCACCAACATTTATGGTTCTAGTGCAGCTGACAAAATGGGTTTTTTTATACCTTCTTTGGGCTTTGTATTTGAGCTTCCTGTTCCTGTGCAAGAACATGTCCTTTAATATTCTATTGACTGTTGTCAGATTCCTATGGGGCCATGTAGGGGTTATGTACGGGTCATAGCTGGCTCTACCTGATTCAGCTACAAATTTGCAGTTTTAGTCACAAAATGACTTCCCCGGACGTTACTTTACACTTGTGGTCAGTAGAAGGGGTGTGCATAAGTGCACTAATGTGCTTATTGTCCCTGTCGTTGTATTTTTATTCTCTTATTCTTGCTCTTGTTTTTGTTTGACAAATTCCAATAAATAAATAAATAAATATAGGCAAAAGAGGAAATGCAAATCCTAAATGCTGGTCTGAGTTAATCTGGTTAACCTCTGCCTTATTGTTTATCTGAGCTCCCAGGTGAAGTTTGGATTGCTCTGGGCTGCTTCTAATCCTACCATTCTGCCTTTGTTTCAAAATGTTCTATCTTGAATGGATTACCAAATCTGCATTTCTAAAAGGTGACCTCCTGAGTTTCTGCTTAGGGGCAGGGAGATTGGGGCTGGTTTTTAAATAGGCTGACCCAATATTGCTTAATTGGCACAAAATATCTGCTGGGGCTATTAAGAATGACTTAATATTTAGGGAAATATAATATTCTGTCTTTTTAATATTCTTCAAAATACTTCATTCTTCAGGGGGGGGGGAGAAACAACACTCTTACTTATTGCACCTTTATGGTCATTCACTAGTATATTTTAGTAGATACCAGAGACGTCTTCAACTCTAGTGATGAAATCTCTTAGATATCTTTCAACTCTATAGCTCTATGATAGATTGCTGGATCCAATCTGGGTTGCTCACTGGGCCAGAGGTTTAGTCTTCAGAGCTTTCAGGCTTGTACTGGAGCCCATCCTCAGGGCATTTCTCTCTCACCAGAATATTCTCTCTCACCTTCTGGTGAGAAAGAAGTTTCCTGAGGATGGAGTCTACTATGAGTCTGAAAGCTCAGAAGACTAAATCTCTGTTTCCAATGAAGAACTCTGATTGGATCCTGCAACACTATGATGGGACACATATATTTGCCTTCATTCATCTGTGATAACTGAATCTCATAAAACCATATGCGGCCGCGCGGGTTGTCATGGGGGTACCTAGGTGCTCCCATGTTGCACCCCTTTTAGGCGGCCTGCACTGGTTGCCGGTTGTTTTCCGGGTGTGATTCAAGGTATTAATTATGACCTTTAAAGCGCTCCATGGCTTAGGCCCAGGGTACCTGCGAGACCACCTACTGCCACCAGTAGCCTCCCACTGTCCAGTACGATCCCACAGAGTTGGCCTCCTCAGGGTGCCGTCGGCCAGACAGTGTCAGCTGGTGACCCCCAGGGGAAGAGCCTTCTCTGTGGGAGCGCCTTCCCTCTGGAATGAGCTGCCCCCGGAGCTTTGCATAATCCCTGACCTCCGGTCCTTCCGACGCACCCTAAAAAGTTGGCTTTTCCAGCAAGCCGGCCTGGCCTGTTAATTTTAACTTATTTTAAATGTATTGTCTTTTAAATTTGGTTTGTTTTTTTGGATATGGATTTAAATTTTTTTTAACTTTTGGGATGTGTTTTTTTTAAAATGTTGTATGCCGCCCTGAGTCCTTTTGGAGAAGGGCGGCATATAAATCCAAACAAACAAACAAACAAACAAACAAACATATAGAAATATACACATTCAATGCAGTTTCAGTTTTACTGTTCAAATATGTGAATCTAAATATATTTTGGCTGTCTTATTACTGGCTTTGTCCAATAATTTTAAAACAAAGATTAAATATAGCTATATAATTATTTAAATTGTAGCTAAGTACATATTTCATTCAAATTTTTTTAATTTGTATCTGTCTCTTCCTTTTTGTCACTCATTTTCTGTTGATCTGTTTTATTATATCCATTAACAGACAACCTCAATACAGTATATTTACTTTCCTTTCATTAGTTTCTTTCAGCAGGCTTCTGTTCAAGGAAGATTATTTTTAAAAAATTCCAAGTCAAACAAGCCACCCAGTAAGATATGAATGCTTACTTCCTGTTTTGAACATTAGTTAGGTCAAATTACAAATCTAACAATATTATGTAATATATTTATTTAAGGAGCTTATTTTAGAACTTCAAGTTTGCTGCAGAGGAAATGTTAGCCACTTCGCAGAAAAGCAATCTCTAAATAAAAATTACACATTTCTTGAAGGTATTCTTTTTGAGTTTTCAATGGTTTAAACGTTGAAAAAGAAATCAGAACTTCACAGCAGGAAAAAACTATTCTTAGTAATCCCACTGGTTTTTCCTCTAGATTTCAACAGCTATCATACTCTCAGTATGATTTTGGTTTACAATAATGTACTTAAATATGAAATTAAATAGTATTGCACTGTTAGCATATTTAAAAAATTGGGATAGGCCTGACAAATACCCCTTTTATTATACAAGTTGTCATAAGGTAAGGAGTATAGAAATAATACTTCCTAACCAATGGTTTTTGAATGCAGAGCTAAGTTTTTTTTACAGAGGGCAGAGAATTCAAAGAAAGGGAAATGGTATCACAAGACAATTCAGAAAAATCATTTCTCAAATGCTATAAGGATAATGGCTGGAATCAGAAAGTATTATGAGGGTATTTTAGCCAAAGCTAGCAATCTACCTACTTTTAAGCAATATGTTACATTAAAATATTTGGCAGTTAAGTGAAAAGATTTACATTTGAACATAAGTTGAAATAAAACATATACTTAAATAGTGTAGCTCTGTACATTAATATTCACTTCAGGTTATTCTTGATAAGCAAGTAGAAAACTAAAACCTTAATAATAAAACCATGTAGTAAAACCAAAATAATGGTGGTAAAATAAGAGGCTGCACTTGGAGCTGGTCTTAACTTCTGAGTTGGAAAGTCACTTCATGATGGAGCACATTTCTATAATTCTTTTCTCGTGGTCACCATGAGTTGGTTAGTTGGTTGCTACAGCTAGAAGGAAACAGAAAAAATAGTTTCCCCTAAAATGCATTATGTATCTCACAGATTATCAGCAGTTGCTTTATTTATCTATAAAAGATCATCCTGAGCTGAGCACAAAATGTAATGGCAGTCCTTATGGAGTGATCTGGCCACAGATACTCATAATTTTAAACATTCCATGGTTGATCTGTTGTACATGGGACTGGCTTGAAATGGCAAATATAGTTGTGCAATTACTGACAAACCAGCACAATATTGATATGTGGGAGATGCAGTGGCTGCCAGTTGGTTCGCAAATGCAAATAAAGTGCTCGCTATTACATGTAAAACTCTACTGCCACAGGCATATCCCGCCCATCTCCTTTGTTATGACTGAGAGGGCATATAAAAACTTTGAAAACCTTTTTCTTTCTGATGTTCTTGTTCTATATTTTGTTTGGTCTTTAATATGCAGAAACAAGAATAACAAGTAACAATACAGTGGACACCTTAAGCATTGAGTTAAACAGAAACCTTTATTGCATAACAAATATGATGTAAGTTGCATTTATTTATGCGAAATTTAAACAATTCTATACTTATCAATATTTATATTTTAGATATGAAAGGTAACGCTCATGATTTTTTCTTCATCTCTGAAGATTTACTTGTTTTATACATAAATATGTACAACACAGTAAGATATAGAATAAGAGAGGGGGAGGGAGGGAGAGAGGGGGGGAGGAAGGACAAGCAGAGACTATTCTCCTTAAAAAATGCAGGGGATGTTTATACTCAGTAACTCAGCAAGATGGTGGTAACAGTTCCAACATTCTGGAACAACTTCCATTCTATCTAAGATTAGGATGTTCCATTTCCTGATAACATTTCAGAAAGGAGTGTATTTTTCCAATAGGTGTTTAAGATAGTCCTCCCTTCCATTCTCTTTCTCTCTCCCTCCCTCCTCTCTCTTTCTATATCTTACTGTGTTGTACATATTTATGTATAAAACAAATAGTACACTATGTTATTTGAGTACTATGAAATTTATACAATATTATCATGGATTATTAACACTTTAATCTTTAACTTAAATCTTCAGAGATGAAGAAAAAATCATGAATATTACCTTTACCATTACTATTATTAACATTGTTACATGGTATTTGGTATTTTCACATTTTCTTTTTTGTTCTGAAATGTTAATTGCCTAGAATTTTGTTGGTAGGTGGGATGCAAATTCATATACGCCATAGGCAGGCCATTTTACATGCATGCATTCACAAAATAGTTAATTAACAAAATAAGTAATAATTTTATGCCACTATAGTAGTTTTAAGAAAGGTTAATTAGTTCTGATAATTTCCTAAATTTACATCTTTCTTGCCCTAAGGGAAATGGCTTTGACTGAAGGAAAAATAAAGAAAACTCTTGCTTCCATTGAAATTATACATATACAAACACATACATGCCCTTGACAACCGTTATAAATTTGCATGTTCTTCTCATAAAGTTTCATTAGATCTAGTAGAGACTAACTGATGGAATAGTCTTTCATATTATATTTTATCTTATTTTGGGACAATAAAATCAAAAGCTGATTTCAAATCCATTCTACCACAAACAATTTATATATTTATTTCCAGTCCAAGGAACTAAGAACTGTCACTTTTGAAATGTTTTCCATACCCCCATTTTTTTGTGGGCTCAGTTTCTCATCTGACCATTGCCTAGTCTGAGAGTCTTCATTCTGTCTCCCAAAGACACCCCCCAAACAGATAGTTGGATAGATGGTACCCAACACTTCAAAGAGTGGTAATAGAAACAAGACGGTCAGAGCTTTATGGGTGCACCATATATTATAGAATAGAATAAACTTTATTGATTTAATCATTTGACCATATCCAAATATAACTCTAATATAAATATACAAGTACATATGGGTACAAAGAAAACAATAGGGCAGGGATGGCAAACCTTTTAGAGACTAAGTGCCCAAGCTGCAACCCAAAACCCACTTATTTATTGCAAAGTGCCAACACGGCAATTTAACCTGAATAATCAGGTTATAGTACCTAAAATAATTATAAACAAGGCAGAGTTCAGCTAATTGTTCTAAGAAAAACATGATAAATGCACTTTTATGCCCCTTTGCTTTTTTCCTGCTTTTGAAATATTACATTTAGCAACAATAAAAAAAGAAAAATTTCCCTCCCTCTCTTCCCCCCTTTCCCTCCCTTTCTTTCTCTCCCTCTCTTCTTCTGCCTCCCTCTGTTTCTCTCTCTCTCTTTCCCTCTCTCTTTTTTCCTCCCTCCCTTTCTCACCCCTCTCTACCCCCCCGGGGGGGAGGAAGCCCTGAATTGGTGCTGGGTGGTGGGAAATCTGATGTTTGGGGACTATAAGCCAAGGAGCAGTGCGCTGAAAACCAGTGGGGAGGCAGGGCATCCCAACACCAGCAGCTCTGCAGGAAAAACAACTGACATCCGGGAAGTGAGAATGAGCTGAGATGACACAGTGGCATTGTGGCTCCGTGTTGTAATGGGATCCATGAGGGAAACCCATCTCCCCCATTGTGAAGTGTGCTACATTTCACTGTGCTGCGCAAGGCGCTACAAGAGCAATAGGCAGGCCGGGCAGAATGCTGTTTTGCTCTTTTTTTTTAGTCCCACAAACTTTTGTTTCCCTGCAAACGACAGCGAGAAACGCAACACAAAGAAGAAATGTGATGGAACTGGGCTGTGGAGATAGGGCAAATGCCCACAGAGAGGGCTCTTAGTGCCACCTCTGCAGGGGTGGGTTCCTGCCAGTTCTAACCTCTTCTATAGAAGAGGTTCCACAAATCTACAGTGCCGTTAAGAACCAGTTCCAGCTCTCTCCCCCACCCGTCCGCACATCATCAAGATGAAGAGCGAGAGGAGGAATTCTGGCAGTTGAAGTCCACAAGTCTTAAAGCTGTCAAGTTTGAACACCCCTGTTTTTTTTTTTTCTAAAAAAAAGGGTTAGGGGTGCAAGGGTCTTGCAACTTGACAGCTTTAAGACTTGCGTGCTTCAAATGCCAAGAGTTCCTGAGCCAACATGATTGGAGGAGGAATTCTTGGAGATGAAGTCCACAAGTCTTAAAGCTGTCAAGTTTGAACACCCCTGGTTTTTTTTTTCTAAAAAAAGGGTTAGGGGTGCAAGGGTCTTGTAACTTGACAGCTTTAAGACTTGCGTGCTTCAAATGCCAGAGTTTCTGAGCCAACATTTTGGTTGCTAAGCAAGAGCGTTGTTAAGTGAGTTTCACCACATTTTACATGTTGGCCATGCCCACCCAGTCACATGGCTGGCAAGCCACTCCCACCCAATCACATGGCTGGAAAGCCACTCCCACAAAGCAGGCCACACCTACAGAAGAGTTTCTAAAAATTTTTGAAACCCACCACTGGACCTCTGGCACATGTGCCATAGGTTCGCCACCACTGCAATAGAGCATATTTACCCCCACAGTTAACCCCAATCTGATCTAAATATTCCATCTTTGAAATGGTCTTTGAAATAAAAAGTGCAGTCTTACTAGTGATATCCAGCTTTGTTCCTGGAAAAAAAGAAGATAAGTTTCTCCCGTCGCCCCAGTATTTTTTATTTTTTAAATTCCTCCCTTTTAGAATGAACTTTTCAAATTTAAACTGCCATTGCTTGTAAGTTAATACCATAAAGCCCTTAGGATCAAAGCGATGAGTTCTCCGGGATTCCGATGCTTATATAGGAGGACAACACGGAGTTTTAATGCTACTTCTTTTGTTTCCCACCTCGGGCTAAATCCTATCCGAATGTCTTTTTCTGTCCACAGTGGGTGTAGGTTACATTCCTGCTTTTGGGAGTGAAACGCCTGTTTGGATTTCCAACGAAAATGTTTTCTTAGAAGTCTTTTGGTAAAGAGAGATCCAACAAGGCAGCTTTATTCAATACCTGCGGCTTTTTTTTTTTTTTTAGATGTAGTGCAATACCTGCAGATCATTCATGCTTTTTATCTGTTGAATAACGCACCGCTGCCTTCCTCACAGGACTCTCCAGGACTGATATGTCTCAGCAACCACCCACCCATGCCTCAAGAGCTGAAAGGGAAGAAAAGCGGTGCGCATGTGCGGCGGAAACTACTACTTTTTCCGCGACCTCGCTTCCCATCCTCATGTGCCCTTCGCTGCGCTCCCCTCCCCCCAAAGAACGTTAATCTGCCAAAGTCCGGAGAAAGTCCAGATGACAGCTACTCCTCCTCGTCCCCGAAGCCACGCCCCTCTTTTCGCCGTAGCGCGCATGGGCAGAAAGGGCGTCCTGCCTAAGCTCTGCTCTTGGCAGAGATCGCGCTTGCAACGCAATGGCTACGTCCTTGTGTCACCCGCCGTCGGCGCAGCCTGTTACTCACCTGATCTTTGACATGGACGGTCTGCTTCTGGGTGCGTAATTTACGCCCGCTGTTTTGCGTCCGCCATCTGGGCAGTCCGGTTGATGGCGAGAGAAGGCCGCGGATTAGGTCTGCCCTCTTGTTGCAGGACGGGAGCCGAGTGCCGCTATTGCCTCGCAGTTGTGTGCCGGGGCAAGGTGTGCTAAAGGCGGCGGTGTAACCTGTGGTTTCTCCCGCCTCCTTGCTAGTAACTGAGATTCTGAAAACTGCCAACTGCGAGCCTGCACACGCAAATACGAATTTCCTTCTGCTGTAGAAGGAAAGCACAAAGCCAGCAGGCAGGCTATGATTGCTTTGTTTGCAGATCCTCGCTCCAAATTGGAAATTTGCTGGTTACACAACGTGGCATGACATAACAGTCCTCCTTTCTTACCATCACGTGGACGCTTTAGATGGTCTTTTAACTGCCTTATTGTTTAATAAAAAAGACTGTAACTACAGTTAACTTTGCCAAGGATTGTACTGAATTTTAATTACAATGTTGATTCCTTTAATTCGGTGTTTCTCAATGTCAGCAACTTTTAAGTTTTACAGACTTCAACTCCCAGGATAGCTGATTGAGGAATTCTGGGAGTTGAAGTCCACCCATGTTAAAATTGCTGAGGTTGACAAACATGGTTTTAGCTGAAGTGGAAAGATTTCTGAATAGGATCTACTGACATTATTTTGTCTTTTTTTTTTAAAGCCAGATCTTAATCTGTTTATTCAAAAACAAGTCCCACAGAAAATAATTATTCTTAAGTAAAGGACAAAGATGATGTCATAAATAAATACCAGGAGTGGCAAGATGCCTCTTAATATTATCTAGAAACTTTATAAATGAGACATTATTTCAGCCCGTGATAAAAATAATCCTATTTTGAAGTCTGCATAGAAAGAACTGGAGAAATAACTGGGCCTCCTGCTCTTCATTACATTAAAGTTGCACTTTAGTGAATGACCTTTCATAGGAAGTTTTTGAAAAAATAAACTTCCCAGTGGTAATGAGAAAAGATAAAATGTTGCAACTTGAGAAAATAAAGTGCCAAACTAAAAATATTGTGCAGCACTGAACTGAAATTGGGTATCACATGGAAAGTATAAGTATATATTGGTGACAAATATTAAAATGATACATATTAAAGTACAAATTTGAATGGCATTTAGTATAGTCAGAGGGCTCTGATTTGATCATGTTAATATAAAGATCTTTTTATCTATAATTCTGTCTTTTTTCTGTCATCTGTCTATTTACAGGTCGACTTAGATCACAATTGAGCCCAAAATTTACATTGCTAAGTGAGGCATATGTTAAATGAATTTTACCACATATTACAACCTTTCTTGCCACAGTTGTTAAGTGAATCACTGCAGTTGTTAAGTTAGTAACACAGTTGTTAGGTGAATCTGTCTTCCCCATTGACTTTGCTTGTCAGACAATTGCAAAAAGCAACCACATGATCCTGGAACACTGCAGCTGTCATAAATATGAACTAGTTGCCAAGTATCTGGATTTTGATCAATTAACTAGGGGATTACTGCAATGGTTGTGTGTGAAAAGTGGTTATAGGTCACTTTTTTTCAGTGCCATTGTAATTTCAAATGGTCACTAAATGAATCTATATTTATCGGAACTGTTAAGTGCAGTAAATAGAGTTTGAGATCTTAGTTAAATAAGGCACTGGTCTACATTAATGGGCCTTCATTCTTCAAATCAAATACTTTATTACAGACCAGCTTCTTGTGATTAGATATGGATATTAGTTATACAGTAATATTTTTACACTGTTGTAGTTACTGTAAAAATAATTTACAAACATTTATAGTTTTCAGACATGCCTTAAAATACCAGTGTTACCAGTGTCTGATGCTGCTTGTGTACATTTAAAACATTGCATCTAAAATTAGTCTGTCTTAAATTTTGGTATGTACTTCGGTATCTGAAATTGTGTTCAAATTAGTGTGCAGAATATGCCCTTTATGGAGCCCATATACATTGCCACAGTAATGTTCTTTTACACTCTTTTTGATAACATAAGATCTGAACAATTTATTAAATTTACTAATTACCTTCCACTTTTGCTGTATACAGCAGCTGCCATGATTTCTTGCTTACCTATATTTATGAAAATGCATTGTGAGCAGCAAACAGGTAGACTTCATGTAATTGGTAGGCTGCTTCATGGTAATTATATAATCTATTTAGAAAATGATCAATTTGTAAAAACTGCTATAGTTCTGCAATTATTTATCTATATTGTTATAGTTGTTTATATTTTATTCCACTATGGATTTTTAACTGTTATGGTGCTGTATAGCTTGTAAGGTGGTGAGAGTCAGTAGATAATGTTGGAAATAAATTTAGTAAATAAACAAATGATAATATTCTCTCCTTTCCAAAATGTTTCTACATTCAATAATATTTCTATCCACGTATGTGGATATATCATTGAAAAGTGTTGACAAAATCATTATTCTCCTCATTCAAGATTTTGTAAAATATAATTAAAGAATGAATTGTTGCTAATTTTTCACTTGTATACTTACAATGTTTATAGGAAAAGCTATGATACAGCTTTTTAAATTACACATCATTACAATTTTTTCAGCTTTAAGGGAGTCAAATTCTTAAATGATGTACAATACATTATTTATTGATTTCTTAAATGTATGTAACTTCAAAAAATCATTGGGAGTGTGTTTCATAAAAAGTGGTTAACTATCAAGTGAAGTTATAAGGCTTTTCAACCGGGTAAAATGAAGTTGCTGTTGATATAACATTTACAATGAAATGGCTAGTGTGTGTGTGTGTGTGTGTGTATGTGTGTGTGTGTGTGTGTGTGTGTGTGTGTGTGTGTGTGTGTGTATGTATGTATGTATGTATATATATATATATATATATATATATATATATATATATATATATATATATATATATATATATATATATATATATATATATATATATATATATATGTCACCGTGAAAGACCGAAATTGGTGAATGTCGACATTCACCGGTGAATGTTGGTGAATGTCGACATTCACCGGTGAATGTCGACACATACCAATTTCGGTCTTTCACGGTGACATATATAACGAGTCAGCGTAACGCTTTACTTTTGCTTTTCAATTCGCGGTCCTGGAAACTACTCGTTCTAAACGCGCAGGATCGCAGGTTTTTAAAAAAAAGAAGTCCGCGAATAGAAGACGCTTAAAAGGAAGCGAGGAGCCGAGGTATTAGGGTAAGGGTATTAGGGTAAGGGTGTCGAGAGGATAAGGACATACACCAAGCGACTATGTGAATGTCGACATTCACCAGATTTCGGACTTTTATTCACCGGTGAATGTCGACATTCACCAGATTTCGGACTTTCATAGTAACTATATATATGTATGTATGTATGTATGTATGTATGTATGTATGTATGTATGTATGTATGTATATATATATATATATATATATATATATATATATATATATATATATATATATATATATACATATACATATATACATGGTTTTGTTGTATTCGGGTCTTTTCCCCGTGTAAAGTTGAGATTGTCTTTGCAACGTTTCGGCAGGATCGCACCTGCCATCTTCAAGCGTAGGCTCAAAATGTGGGCTTAAAATGGGAACGGAGCTGCCGTCTTTCTCCGTTCCCATTTTAAGCCCACATTTTGAGCCTACGCTTGAAGATGGCAGGTGCGATCCTGCCGAAACGTTGCAAAGACAATCTCAACTTTACACGGGAAAAGACCCGAATACAACAAAACCAGCATACCTACACCCGTGAAAATCTACGAAAACATATATATATATATATATATATATATATATATATATATATATGTATATGTATATGTATATGTATATGTATATGTATATGTATATGTATATGTATATGTATATGTATATGTATATGTATATGTATATGTATGTATAAATTCTAGACGTTTCTAAAAGAATGATGATTTTTCCCCTTGCTTACATATTTTTAAAAGCATTTTTTAAATTTTGCCTTTGTTATTTTTACAAATAAGTTGGTGACTATACCTAATATTTCTTCTTTCTACTATTTCCCCTATATCAGCCCTGTAAGGTAGATGGGCTGAGAGTGACTGGCCCAAAAGTCACCCAGCCAGCTTTCATGATTAAGCCAGGACTAGAATTCAGTTTCCCAGCTTCAAGCATGGTGACTTAACCACTAAACCAAACTGCCTTAGATGATCTTTTAGACAACGTTGTTGTCCGCTGTTCGAATCTCTGGTGGGCTCCTTTTAGGAGCACAGGGGGTCTTGGAGGGACCACCTGCTGCAGGGTGGCTTGCTGGAACCCCCCGGATTCGGTGGCAGCCGGCGGGGGTGTTTCCAGCCTCGCCCCAGGAGCCGGGGAGTGGAGGGGGGACATGGAACAGCATTTGGCTGTCTGCCCTTTCGCTGAATGGGCTCCGGGAGGAAGGAGTTAATTAAGGAGGAGCGGCTGGAATGTGGGTGCCGAGAGATCCGTCCTAATCTCCTTAATTATCGTTAACGGATAAGCAGCAGACTATTGTAAATTCATGTTCAATCTATTTGAAGCTGGAAGATTAGAGAGGGGGGGGGTTCTTTCTCTTTACCTCCTTCAGATAAAGCGGCATTTGAATTATCTCTCTCTATATCGGAATGGAGAGGGAATAAAGGCTGACTTGTCACCTGTATTAACTATGTGAGAAAGATTTATATCACAACTGCAAGTGGTGATTGCTGAGCTGTTTTCTTAAAGGAAAAAAAAACTTTATGGAAATCTTTGTTCTTCTCCCTGTGAAAGGAGGAGCCAAGATGGCTCCCCTCCGTCTTCATTTTTGTACTTACAAATGAAGTCTGCCTTTTGAAACTACCTTTGAAAAAAATATCTGGCATTGTATTATTACCCCCTCTGAAGAACCCCTGGACCTCTCCTGTTATGTGGTCTTCCTGGATTTTGATTATTGGATTTTCCCCTTTCTGGTGTGCCTCCGTGCCTTGGAACTGTGATGGAGAACTAACTTTTCACTTTTGGATTTGCCTGTCTCCTTGGATTGGCACAGCTACGCACTCCACTGACGCCATTTCTTTTGTAAAAGATTTATACCATCTCTGAACTCAGATAAATGGGCCCCCAAAAACCACCAACGGGCAAGTCATTCTCGGCTCCCACTTCTGCCACCTCCAGACCAAGTATACATCAGATGAAAATTACTTCATTGTTACAACAAGAAGGGACTGGAGAGAGCTCAAAAGACTTATCTGTTACCCAAATGTTTCAGGAAATTATGAGTGGTCAAAATGAGTTGAAAAAGGAGGTGACAGACCTCAAAGAAGGACTCAGAGGTGTACAACACCATATAAAAGAAAACGAACAAAGAATTAGTTTGTTGGAGGAGGGGGCGGCTGGGTTGGGGGAGGAGGTTAAGGCAGTCCGGAAGGGGAATTTAGAATTGGAAAATTTTATGGCAAAGATAGAACTCGAAAGAATGCCTTTTTTTCTCAGATTCCAGAATCTACCAGAGACAGAAAATGAAGATCTTAAGGATATTATGAGTACAATTTTAGCACAATATATTAAGAGAGACAAAGAACAGTTGTGGTGGGATATGGATCTGGTTTACAGGATTAATTCAGCATATGCTAGAACACATAATGTTCCAAGGGAGGTACATATTAAATTTCTTAGGAGGACCACGAGGGATGAGGTGCTAGGGGCCCAAAGGGGGGGGACCACTAAAATATAAAGACAAAGAAACTATCATTCTTAAGCAAATTCCGAAAAAATAAGAGAAAAAAGGAGGAAGTACTCCTCCTTATCAAAGAAATTATATAATAAAGGAGTTTGGTTTATATGGTTATTGCCAGAGGGAATGTTGATTTTTTGGGAGGGAAACAGAATTAGAATTAATGCAGTGGGGGAGGCAGAAGCCTTTATTAAAAAACACAGTTCTCTCCTGGAGGACGAAAACATGGGAGGTAGTGAAAAAGGTAGTAACGTACAAGATATGAAGGAGGGAGGGGCTGTGGCTCCATCTGGGGACAGGGGGGAGGGAGCAATATCGAAAAGGCTCAGGTCACAAAAATAAATGCATTTGAAATATTATTGTAATTGTTGATATACTAGAAAGTGACAAGATGATTGAACACATGGTTGATATAATGTAGAATAAGATTCTGTTTTTGCTTACTTTTTATACGTTGTCTTTAACATTGTAAAAATTGTGAGATTTGGAGGGATTTCTACCACTAGCACGGGAGCTGCCAAAATTTTCTATGTATCTTTTTACCTTTCCCCATAAATGTTTAAAAACCAATAAAATTCTTTAAAAAAAAAAAGAACGAGTGTAACTCATTGTGATTGCACTTTTGCTATTCTCAAAACTGATACCTGATATGTGTTTACAGCTATAGTAACACTAAACCTGTCAAGTGGACAAAAAAACCAGTGTTGGTATTAGATGATATTGTGTGAACTCTCTTTTTTATGCCTAAGGCAGTAATAGATTAAAAATACAAATCTGCTGACTCATAACTTCTTGAAATCCTTATTATTTTGTTGTACTTTTTAGCATGCTGTGAGTTACACAATAAGTACATGTGAGGGCAATATGTGAGATGTTTATCAAGTGGACTGAGAGCAGAATCTGCTTTTATAGGTTAGATTTTTAAATTATAGTAGGGCTTTTTCTAGATGGATGTGCAATGGTAGGCTATTCATTGGGGAAACTGCTCTGTAGTCATACTTTACAGAGTGGAGATTACTTTTAATACAATTTACAGAATATATTGTTGTATAGTGATACAGGTAAAAGAATTGAAACGATAATGCACTTTTTCAGTCATAAAACAATTTTCAAGTAATGTGAAAAAGCGTAGTAAAATTTGGAGCACGTTTGCTATAACGATTGAAATATTGTACTGATCTAGAAACCAGGACACTTGTGAGCTCTAGTCTTCCATTAAGCATGGAAGCTGGCTGGGTGATTTTGAGCCAGTTACTCTCTCCAGTCCAACCAATTCATAGGGTCGTTGTAGAAACTTGAGGGTTGGAAGATAATGTAAGCTGCTGTAAGCTGTAACAGATATAGTAATGAAAAATTATAATACATAACCATAGATATGCTGTAGAAAGCTAAGGAATTTGGTAAGTAATTCATTCAAAATATATTGGACTATGATTCCGTTTACTCATAACTGTGCTGGCTAGAGATGATCAGAATTGTTTTACAAGGTCTTTGGGAGACATCAAAGTAGGGAGTTTAGGTTAAATGCATAAATACTCATAGCTAAATGTAGCCTTTACTTTTAAATGATCTTCCTAGCTCCATTTCACAATATTTACATTATTTTGTGCTATATAAGCACCAGAATATTCTAGCATTTCTGCCCTTTTATGTATGCATGCATTGTATCTGACTTTTATACAATAAATTCTATATATGATGTATTTACTTGAATATTCCTTGCTGTTCAAAATAATGTTTGGTATGAAATTTGTTGTAGAAAATCACCCATGCATATTTCTGTCTATTTAGGCTCTTGCAGGATTAGAGATTGGACAGCCATTTGTCTGAAATGGTATAGGGCCGTGATGGCGAACCTATGGCATGTGTGGCCAAAGTGGCACACAAAGCCATGTCGCCTGGCATGTGCAGCCTTGCCTGTTTGTCTTCTAGGTCTCTGGTGCGCATGTACAGGTGATGATCAGCTGTCCTTTGCGCAGACAGCAGTGGCGAAAACTGGTGTACACATGTGCACTGGCCAGCTGATTGTTAGGAGAGTATGCGAGCCAGAACGTGGAAGTTTGGCTTTTCAGGAACGCGATACCTTTGGGCACGCAGCAATTCCAAAAACCAGCCTGCGCATGTTCGCTAGCCAGCTGATCATTGGGTATGCATACCTGCTTGAACCCAGAAGTTCGGCTTTCCTGGAGCACAGGCCCGACGAGCGTGTACGATGTTTCCACGTGACCTTTTCAGCACTCAGTGCCCAAAAGGTTTTCCATCACTGGTATAGGGTCTCCTGATTGTGCAGGCAATTGGATTAAAACAATAGATCTACTTTGGGACTACTTACATCTTTGATTCAAAGTTGTAATGGCTGCAGTCACGTGATCTAACTTTGGGCACTCAGCAACACAACCACATTTACAAACCATTTGCAGCATCCTGCAGCCACCACATTTTACGATGCCTTTGCTGAAAACTGTCATTTATTTCCAGTTTTTAGCAAAATGGCACGCATGGTGAATGTTGATTCACTTAGCTGCAGCATTCTCTTGATGATTGCCACACAAAAAGTCATAAAATCATACAACCATCACAAGTTATGAGCGTGATGGGTAGCTTTCATTACAGTCATAAGTCAAGAAAATATTTTAAAGTAACAAATTCAAGAAAAGGGTTGATCCTTAGGCCTAATCTTTAAGGAAAACTTAATTTGCTCTTGAATTCCTTCATTATAATTTTAGTATTATAATATTAATATAGTTAGATGCAAATCTAGTGATGCTAATGGCTTTTGAACAACTTCTAATGTTTTATTCAAAAGTTGAAAAAACAAATTATTTTGTCTTAAAATATTAAAAGTCTTAAAATATTACATTGTATGTAACACCATACTTTTAAAAATGGTCTTATAAGGTAGATATACGGATCTGTAATCTAAGACTGTTGCTTAGATGATGGAGCCAATCTAATTAGAGCTATGAAAAGGATTTACATGTTTTTCTCTTGTTGAAAAAGACAAAAATATTTGGTCACTGCTCAGTTTATAGGCTTTTCGGTTTTGTCTTCCCTTTAGATCTTTGTTTGGTAATGATATTTTCTCCCTAACCTTAAATGCCCTCTTCTCTGAAAACCCTGTTCTGATATCAATTTTATTATGATAAATATTACTTTAACTTGTTACATATTTCTTATTTAATATGTGCAACTACCTGTATTTTCTTAGAAAATATTCCACTATAAACAAATGTTGAGTTATCCCCACTATGCTCTTAAGAATTTAATTATTAGTGTCTTTGTTGTTTGTACTTAAATAAATGAGCAGTAGTCAAGGGCTCGTATCCTGCAGGAACAGTCTATAAAACAGGAATCAGGCCACAGACTCCTTTAATAAATACAATAGGGTATATTTATTTCTACATGGTAAATTGGGATTTATAGATTAGAATATGAAAAGAAAAGTTATTCATATGGAAAACATAACTAGATGGACAATGTACTTTAAGTTTTAGACTTAAAACAATGTATTAGAATGTTTCAAGTTAGCAAAGTCAGGATTTGACTTGTGACTGCATTGCTTAATGATGGTGTTTAAAGTCCTAATTAATGTTATTAAGTGAGGACTACCCATAATCCACTTCTTCTGACTGGTCATTTAGTATTGAGGATTTTGTCTTATACTATTTGAGAAGATAGAATATTGTTTACTGTATTTTTCGGAGTATAAAATGCATCAAGGTTTTGAAGAGGCAAATTAAAAAAAAGTAGGTAGGTAGATAGAGGGATAGGCAGGGAGAGAAAGAGAGAGAAATACAGTAGGTAGGTAGGGAGAGAGAGAGTAGTTAGGTAGATAGATAGATAAAGGGATGGAGAGAGAGAAAAAAAAGAGAGAGAGTGTGTATAGGTAGGTAAATAGGTGATAGAGAGAAATAGAAAGAGAGAGAGAAATACAGTAAGGAGAGAGAGAGAGAGTAAGTAGGTAGGTAGGTAGATAAAGGGATAGAGACAGAAATAAAGAGAGAGAGAGAGAGAAATACAGTAGGTAGGTAGGGAGAAAGAGATAGTGTAGGTAGGTAGGTAGAGGGATAGAGAGAGAAAGATAGATAGATGATAGATAGATAGATAGATAGATAGATAGATAGATAGATAGATAGATAGATAGATATACGGTAGGTAGGGAGAGAGAGTGTGTGTTTGTAGGTAGGTAGGTAGGTAAAGGGATAGAGAGAGAAAAATAGAGAGAGAGAGAAATACATTAGATAGGTAGGTGTTTCTGCTGGCACAGCACTTTTGCACTCTGCAAACCTCCCCAAAACGGCTCATTTTTCATGAAAATGGGCCCGTTTTTTTTGCCAAAAAAAGGGCATGAGTAGCCTTGGGGGGGGGTTGCAGAGTGCTCCGGGGGAGGGGAATGAGCAAAAAATGGCCCGTTTATCACAAAAACGTTTTTGGCATAGCCTTATGGAGGCTTATAGAGTGCTGCTGGGGGCTGGGGGGAGGGCAAAAAACAGCCTGTTTTTTGCTCATTTCTGCCCCCCCCAGCCCCCCCCCCCAGGAGCTCTCTGAAAGCCTCCATAAGGGTATGCATGGCCATTTTGGTGAAGGGGACGGGGCTTCGGAAGGCAAAAAATGATGTATTTGGTGTATAAGACACACCCAGATTTTCAGCCTCTTTTTTGAGGAAAAAAGTTGTATCTTATACTCCGAAAAATATGGTAGATACAATTTCAACTCTTTTGGTTTGTCGATGAAGCTAACTAGTGGTTGAAGACATCATTTTAATTCTGCTTTTCTTTGTTCCGCAGATACTGAACATCTTTATACTATTGTGTTCCAAAAAATCTGCAGTCGCTTTGGGAAAACCTACACCTGGGATGTGAAATCCTTAGCAATGGGTAAAAAAGCATTGGAAGGAGCAGAAATCATTCGTGACGCACTGGACCTGCCAATCACCAAAGAAGAGCTGTTACATGAAAGTAAAATCATGCAAGAAAAATTGTTTCCTACAGCTACATTGATGCCAGGTATTTTATCTTTTCAATTGTGTGTGCCTATCAGATTCCATCTTTACACTTTCAGTCCTAATGGATGGCATACTTTTTTTCTTGTGCCGGATTAACTTAGCATTGCTTTGGAACTTAAGAAAGACTGAGATGTATTCCAATAATATCTTTAGATAATAGAAATTAAGTGATAATAGAAAAATAAGCTGTTTTGCTTATACTCTATGCCAGTGATAGCAAACCTTTTTTGGTTCCCATGCAGTGGTGGGTTTAAAATATTTTTAGAACTTATTTGTGTGTCCTGTTTTGTGGGAGTGGCTTGGTGATCATGTGGCCAGGTGGAAGTAGCTTGGCAGTCATGTGACTGAGTGGGAGTGGCTTGGAAGCTATGTGACTGGGTGGGAGTAGCTTGGCAGTCATGTGACTGGGTGGGAGTGGCCAAGTCGATATCACTGAATTCTTTGCCCCAAAGAATGACTTACAAAAAGAAGATATAAAAAAGGAAATTTATTATTTTGTGCACTTACTACTAAAATAAGAATAAAATAAGTACACAAAGCAATAAAACAGCTACTTACAGAGGAAATATGGCTGTCCTTGCTGGTCTTCAACATTACTGACCACCTTACACACACACTTCTAGCCCCTCTGCCTCTTTCCTATTCCTGGATTCACTGAGACGTTTTTAAGACTAACAACCTGTGCACACGCACACACTTCCAGCCCCTCTGCCTCTTCCCTCTTCCTGGATTCAGACGTTTTTAAAAGAGTGAAAGAGAGTGTGCGTGTGCAGAGACTGTGTGTTTTAAAAATATCTTGTGTGTGAACAGGCTGTGAGTTTTAAAAAGTCTGAACGAATCCAGGAAGAGGGAAGAGGCAGAGAGGCTGGAAAAGTGTGTGTTCCTATAGTATCTTCCAGGCCCTCTGCCTCTTCCCTCTTCCTGGATTCACTCAAGACGTTTTTAAAAGAGTGGAAGAGTGTGTGCGTGTGCACAGGCTGTGAGTTTTCAAAATGTCTGAGTGAATCCAGAAAGAGGGAAGAGGCAGAGGGGCTGGAAGTGTGTGTTCCTATAGTATCTTCCAGCCCCTCTCACTCTTCCCTCTTCCTGGATTCACTCAGACGTTTTTTAAAACCCACAGCCTGTGGACACGCACACACTTTTCTAGCAGTTCCTCTGCCTCTTCCCTCTTCCCCAACATCCTCCTCCCTCACCCCAGTCACTCAACAGTTCTTTCTTCTTCTGGTTCTTCTGAGAACTTTTAGGCAATATGATGAGGATGGGCGCGGTGAGTGAAAGAGCAAACAAGGGGAGGGAGCCGTACTGGTCCGTACCAGTTGAAACCCACCCCTGCTCCCATGCCAAAAGTGGGGGGAGCGCAAGGGGCTCGTGCGCAGGTGTGCCATACCCATAATGCTATGCACGTGACCCCCATGAGCATGCGCATGCACACACACACACTGTGCATGTGCGTGTGACCCCCCTTTTGGCCCGCAATAGCCCCGTTTTTTTACCCTCCCCAGGCTCCAGAGGCTTTCTAGGAGCCTAGGGAGGGCGAAAACAGCCTCCCCTGCCCTCCTGAGACTCTTTGCTGTGTCTCCCGGACTGCACTGGGGCGACTGAACAGCCTGCTCTTGGAAATGGTGGCTGTGGCCAATGGGCTTGGCCCTGGTTTCTCGCTCTGCCTGCCCGGGAGAACAGAGCCCAGGGAAGAATATAATGGTTGTTTTGGAGGGAATGGACCCAGAACCTTTTACTTACATCCTCAGCAGCTGCGCCCATCACTTCCCACTGCCTTCGGAGGCAACAGAGGAAACCTCTCCTCTTGGTGGGATGGCCATGCTGGCCCGTGCCGGGCCCCAATCCTCACTACCACTCCGCCCAGCGCACAAACATTTGTCACTATTGCGAACTGCTGATGCCCTGGGAGACCCATTTCCCGCCTCCATGTTCCTGACCTGGGTTATGGGGCAACCCCGGGGCATTATCCTCTGCCTCCTACAATGTTGTTGCCAACCGCCGCCTTTGCTGGGAGTGCTGCCTATGTCCATGCCGCCACCGCCTCAGGTCCCAGTAGTCCCTCTGCCTGTTCCGTCAGATGCACCAGCTACTTGCACTGCTCCAGACTGCTGCACTGATGTGGATCCATGGTCTGGAGTGCCTTGCTGGCTCAGTTGCCCCAGAAGAGTCGTCTGGCCCCCACGCAGCCCCAGAAGAGCAGCAGCAACAGCTGCAACCATAGGGGAAGGGCAGGAGTGATTGGGCAGCCACCACAGCTGCTCTTACACCAGCGAGCCAGGCCCTCGGCAGCATCTTTATGCAAGTAGCTCACCTCTCCGTCAGCAGCTCCTCCTCCAGCATCCTGGCTGGAAGTGGCAGCGCAACAGCTGATGCTACCAGGGTCAAAGGGGTGGTGAAGGCGAGAATGGGCGACCGCTTGGGTGAGGAGGGAGGGAAGCCCTTGCCCATCCTTGCCGGCGCTGCCCCTCACCCCCGGCCGTTGTCACAGTACTGCTTCTAGGTGGTGTGGGAGTGGCTGCAAGGGCTGGCCGGTCCTCCTGCCCTTCCCTTGTGGCTGCCGCTGCTGCTACTTTTCTGGGGCACCCAAGCCAGCCAGGCACTTTGGACCGCAGATGAGCCACGGGCTGGAGGGCTGGGGCCATGCAAGCAGCCTGCTTGAGTGGGGAGGGAGGGAAGACTCGACCACAGCTCTGCTCCACTAAGAAGCGATGTCCGGGAGTCCCTCTTCATGTCTTTTGGCACACACAGCCATTGCTCTTCCTGTTGCTGGTTTTTGCGTGTGCATGTATGCCAGGAACCAGATCACCACATGGACCTGGAAACAAAAAGATCATTTTCCTATAAATGGACTAAATTCACCTATAAAAAGAAGACAAACAATTTCTAAGCTCCAGAAACAAAACATGGACATCACATGTGTACAGAAAGTTCATATTAAAAAAGGAAATTGTAGTATTTTGGAATCTCCAAAGTTAGGGAAATTACATCTGGCCGCTGGCTGATACAAAGAAAAGAGGAATTGCAGTATATATAAAGGACTGGCTAAAACCTAAACAGGTATACGCAGATGAAAAGAGAAGAACATGGTGAATTGAAGTATCAGTAAAACAAAAAAGAGTACTAATTGCAATCATATATGCACCAAACATGAACCAGAAAGAATACTACAGTAAACTACATAAGCGGATTGCAGAACTGGAACTTGACAACATATGTCTAGTAGGGGACTTCAATGCGGTGGTAGACCCAAAGAAAGACTATAAAACGGATAATAAAAAATTATGCAAGGAGAACTCTACCAAATGCATTATTTGAAATGGCCCAAGAACTAAATCTAAAAGATGTTTGGAGAGAAATCAATCCACAGAAGAGTCAATACACATTCTTTTCAAACCCCCATAATTCATGATCCAGGATTGACATGGTGTGGATGGATCTAGAAATGGAGAAGGATGTAGAGGAGGTAGAAATAACACCGAACATGTGGGCGGACAATAACCCATTAACAATCAAATGGAAAGGAGAGACAAAAAGGAAAAAGAGATGGAGTATGAATCAGAGGGTTGTAAAAGAAAAGAACTATGTGCAGTATGTGGAAAAAGAATTAGCATTTTTCCTAAAAGAAAACTGGAATGATCAGCCAACCATTCAAAACCTATGGGATACAACCAAAGCCTATGTGCAAGGCAATACGATAGCATATACAATAAGAAGAAACAAAGATAAAAAGAAATGATATACAGAGCTCCAGGAGAAACTGGGGAAATTGGAATATAAAATCCAGAAAGAACCTCAAAACCAAGAAGCTAAAGAAGAAAAAGAACTAATTAAACATAGATTAAACTTAATTACACAAGAAGTGGCCCAGAAAATTAGATAAGTAGGCAAAATTATTTTGAAAATGCCAATAAATGGAGAGATGGCTAGCCTATAAACTAAAGAAAGAGAAAGAAAAGAAATTAATACAGCAACTATAGGATGAAGAAGGGGTGATACTGAAGGGATGATCCAAAAGGAAGGAAAAAATGTATAGCAGTAAAATACTTTCAAGCATTGTATTGCTGAGAGGAAATAGAAGAGGAGGATATTAAAAGATACCTTCAGAGGAGGACTCTTCCAACCCTACCGGAAACAATAAAAGAAATATTAAAAGAGAGAATAACGAGGCTAGAATTAAAAAGGGCAATCCAAAAACAAAACAAAAAATAACAAAACCCCAGGCCCAGACGGAATTCCAGCAGAATTTTATAAAGAATTGCAAAAATCATTAGAGAACATATTATTAGAAATGTATAATTAAGTACTAGAATGAGCTTAAATACCAAAATCCTGGATGGAGACACTAATAACACTAATTCCCAAAGACAACACTGAAAAACAAAAGATCCAAAATTATAGGCCAATCTCGCTGCTAAATGCTGATTATAAAATATTTATGACAATAATGGCAGAAGGAATTAAAAATATATTAAACGGAATCATATACCCAGACCAAAATGGATTTTTACCCAACAGACACATAAAAAACAATATACGAACGGTAATGGACATATTAGAATACTATGAGATACACTCAGGAAAACAAGCAGCATTGATATTTATTGATGCACAGAAAGCATTCGATAACCTGAATTGGGATTTTCTTATAAATCAATTAGCAGTAATGAACTTCGGAGAGAAATTTAGCCGGATGATCAAAGCAATATATTCGAGTCAGAGGGCAAAAATAATACTAAACGGGGAAGCAACATAAGATTTCAGCATAACCAAAGGGGTAAAACAGGGATGCCCTCTATCCCCCCTGTTATTTATCCTCTCAATAGAGACATTGACGTTACAAATTAGACAAAACAAGGACATAAAGAGATTGAAAATTAGAACACAGGAATACGAAGTGCAGGCCTTTGCAGACGATCTAGCATTTATCATAGAGGAACCCCTAGAAACTGGACTAAAACTATTACAAGACATAAACCAATTCAGTAAAGTGGCAGGGCTTAAAATAAATAGAAAACTAAAATATTAACTAAGAACTTAACCAAAAGACAAAATGATGAACTGGAATAGAAACTGGGAATTTCAAGGGCCAAGAAAATTAAATATTTGGAAATATGGTTATCGGCAAAATGTATTACAATAAAAGAAGATAACTACAACAAATTGCTACGACAGATACAAAAAGATTTGGATAATTGGACTAAACTACAGATATCACTAATTGGCAGAATCTCAACAATTAAAATGAATGTACTACCCAAACTACTTCATCTTTTTCAAACAATATCGATTACATTAGATAATTTTTTTTCCGAACAACTAAATAAAATGGTATCCAAATTTATCTGGTCAGGGGAAAAACTACGTATTAAATATAAACTTCTACGAGATAGTAGAAACAAAGGGGGCTTTGGCCTCCCAGATTGGGAGCTTTACTATCAGGCAACAGCCCTAATATGGCTAAAGGACTGGATTCAACTAAAAAATAAAAGAATCCTTATGCTAGAAGGCCACAATCTCCAACTAGGCTGGCACGGCTTCCTCTGGGAGGGAAAGAATAAATCTCATTCCTACTTCCAGAGACATATAGTAAGGGATGCCCTGTTTAGGGTTTGGGAAAAAATAATAATTTTCACTACCTGAAAATCCCAATGTGGTTATCAACGATGGAGACAATGACATATCCAAAGACAGTTCCTCATGTTGTGGTGACCCCCAACCATAAAATTATTTTCATTGCCACTTTGTAACTGTAATTTTGCTACTGTTATGACTCGTAATGTAAATATCTGATATGCAGGATGTATTTTCATTATTACAAATGGAACATAATTAAAGCACAGTGATTAATCTGCCAATCTTGGTTTGGAGATCAGCCAGGCTTTCCAGGATTAAACAACCTCCCTGCCTGCCTCCATCAGCAGTTTGTGGTTTACTGTACATGAGTTTCACTTTATTAAGTTTCCTTTTTTTACATTCCGTTCCCCCCACACACCCACCATTTCCTTCCTTCCTTCCTTCCTTCCTTCCTTCCTTCCTTCCTTCCTTCCTTCCTTCCTTCCTTCCTTCCTTTCTTTCCTTCTTTCCTCCCTCCCTCCCTTTTCTTTCTTTCTTTCTTTTCATTCCTCCCTCCCTTTTCTTCTTTCTTTCTTTCTTTTTCTTTTTCTTTTTCTTTCTTTCCTTCCATTCCTCCCTCCCTTTTCTTTCTTTCTTTCTTTCCATTCCTTCCTCCTTCTCTCTTCTTTCTCTTTCTTCTTTCTTTCCTTCCATTCCTCCCTCCCTTTTCTTCTTTCTTTCTTTCTTTCTCTTTCTTTCCTTCCATTCCTCCCTCCTTTTCTTTCTTTTTTCTTTCTTTTTCTTTCTTTCCTTCCATTCCTCCCTCCCTCTTCTTTCTCTTTCTTTCTTTTCCTTTCTTTCCTTCCATTCCTCCCTCCCTTCCTTTTCTTTCTTTCTCTCCCTTCCTTCCTTCCTTCCTTTCTTCTTTCTTTCTTTCTTAAGAATCGTTACAACCAGGTGTGGGAATGCATGGCAGTTAATTCGAGCAATCTATTTAACACAGATTAAGAAGTTGCCCTTGGCAGGAAGAATCAAACAGGTTTTAAATGAACGAATACACCCAGACCAAAACGGATTCCTACCTCACAGACACATCAGAAATAATACGAGAATCATCCTAGACATAATAGAGTATTATGAGGCGCACCCAGAAAAACAAATAGTACTGGTTTTCCTTGATGCACAAAAAGCATTTGACAATGTAGTTTGGAAATTTATGATAACAGTATTGGATGAGATGAAATTCGGTGAAAAATTTATAAAAATGATAGAAGGATTTTATAATAACCAGACAGCCAAAGTTCTGATGAATGGAGAATTAACAGAGAAGATTGAAATAAAAAAGGGAGTCAGACAGGGATGCCCCCTCTCTCCTTTGCTGTTCATACTGACTTTGGAAATCTTACTAAATGAAATCCGGAAAGACCAGGGAATAAATGGTTTAAGACTCAAAAATGAAGAATATAAGGCACAAGCCTATGCCGATGACTTAGTATTTGTACTAGAGGACCCTTTAGATTCTAGTCGGAAATCAATTCAAAAATTAGAAGAATACGGCGAAGTGGCAGGATTAAAGATCAATAAAAACAAAACAAAAATGATAACCAAAAACATGACCAAAAAACAAAAAGAGGAACTGGAAATAATAACCAATATGCAAATAGCTAAGAAAGTAAAATACCTGGGGATCTGGGTGTCGGCAAAATGTTCCACAATTAAAGATGATAACTATAACAAATTAGTGATACAAATAAAGAAAGACTTAGAAAATTAGAAAAATATTCAACTATCACTCATGGGACGCATAGCGACAATCAAAATGAATATTTTACCAAGAATCTTATTCCTGTTACAAGCCGCACCTATTAACCCAGGTAAAAAATTCTTTCAAGAATTAAATAACATAACCACTAGGTTTATTTGGCAGGGACGAAAAGCGAGGATCAAACTAAAGTCATTGCAGGACAGCAAAGAGAGGGGAGGTTTAGCATTACCAAATTGGGATTTATACGCATTGGCAGTATCAATAACATGGGTGAAGGATTGGATAGAGCTAAAGAATAAAAGAATTTTGACCCTGGAAGGCCATGATTTGCAAGCAGGCTGGCACACTTTCCTATGGGATGATAAAAATAAAACGCACAAATACTTTGAAAAACATTTAATTAGAAGAGCGTTATTGCAAAAATGGCTCAAAATAAAAAAAATCCATTACGTGAAAATCCCGAATTGGCTATCACTAACAGAAAGGACGACTCACCCAAATTTTATAGATTGGAACAAAATACTAAGATATAGAGACTTAATTGATAGACAGGGAAACTTAAAAACAATTGAAGAATTGGCAGAACAGAACATGAAAGTGGACTGGTTAACCTACTTGCAAATCAAAACTAAATACAATAATGATACCAAATTATATGACATTGAAACAGAATCACACGAATTGGATAAAATCATCCAAAGCCCAGATAGAAAATTGATAGGGAGAATATATAAATTTCTCCTGAAATACAAAATGGAAGAGGAAATTGTGAAAGAACAAATGATAAAATGGGCACAGAACTTTGGACACAATATTGAATTAGACAAATGGGAAAAATTTTGGGGAACAAACTTAAAAATGACACTCTCGGTTGCATATAAGGAAAACCAGTATAAAATGTTTTATAGATGGCACCTAGCACCAACAAGGTTAGCTAAAATATCGTCAAATACATCCCCAAAATGTTGGAAATGCGAATCGATACACGGAACGTACTACCACCTATGGTGGACCTGTGAGGAGGCTAAAAAGTTTTGGAAAAAGATCAAAAAGTGGCTGGAGGCAATAACGGGAGTTAAAATAGAATGGAAACCGGAAATCTTCTTATTAGGATTACTCCCTACAAAATACAAAAAAGAAAAAGTACTTAATATTGCATATAATAACGGCGGCAAGGATTGCCTATGCCCAGAAATGGAAAAACAAGCTAACTCCAAGTAAAGAGGAAATAATAAGAAAGGTGATGGACTGTGCCGAAATGGACAAACTAACTAAAGAAATCCAGGGAAAAGAAGAATCAGAATTCTATCAGATATGGGATAAATGGTATAGGTGGATGGAGGAAAGAAATAGGAATCCTAGGCGATAAATAAGCAGAATGTGGTAGCCCTTATAGATTGTTGTCGATGTTAAAATGTTTATTCATTGGATAATATAAATACGAATGATTCTGGATAAAAGTACTTTCAAACAAATGCAGTTAAAGGAGAATGTTGGTATATTCTTTGATTTAAAATGCACAATTCAATTTGAATGAAGTATAAAGAATGATTGTAGTAATGCATGGAATTTAATTGTAACCAATCGACATGCTAGCTGGAAGACGTATTGAAGAGTGTTTTGTGTGTGTGTTATCCATCTAATTAAAACAATAAAAAAAAACTAAAAAGAAAAAGAAGTTGCCCTTTAAATGGTATTCTAAACAGAGGCTTAAGCTACATCGAACTGTGCTTCCTTCCCGAGTGGAATTCATCAGGACGGAAGGAATGGGTGGGCAGGGCCTGTCCTCCCCTCCGGCCTCTCCTGCCAGCCCTTCCTGGGGGCCAAAAAACCTCCGAGCTCATATCCCACAGGACAGGACTGGCGGCGGGGGCAGCAAAGGCAGCGTCCAGGCCCAAGGTGACTTGAATCCCGGGATGCTCCTGCCTGGGTGAGAGCCCATCCTTCCGGCTGAAGCTGGTGGCCCAACTCCTGCTCTCCGGGCGCCTTTGAGCCCTGTGCAGGTGCCTGGGCTGAAGTGGCACCACCGACCGTGCTTGCTTCAGACATCCATCGGAGCAAGGCTCATCCGCCACCCAGAAGAACCCGTCTCCCCCTTAAATACCTCGGCCTTTCCCTGGTGTGGATACTGGGTGGGGCAGCGTCAGGGTTGCGCCCGGAGCCGGAAGGAGGCTGCTTGGCCACCTGGCACTCTTCATGCACCTGCCGCTTCAGGACGCACTCCTGAGCATGGGCGACGCCGGTGAAGGTGGATGGTCTTAGGGAAGTCCTGTGAAAGGGCCGTTCGACCCCCACAGGGGTCACGACCCACAGGTTGAGAACTGCTGTCTTAGATGAAAAAGGAGAACTAAAATCAGTACAAGATCTGAAAACAAGGAATAAATATGGAATGGTGGCCCTATTTACAAATTAAAATAAGATTTTAAAAAGATTAGGAACAATACGGAATACACGAGAAACAAATGGAATTAGATAAAATATTACTAGGAATGGAAGGAAAAATGATTACTAGATGATATAATTTTCTTTTAAGATATAAAATGGAGGAAGAGACGGTAAAGGAGACAATGATTAGCTGGGGAAGAAATGTTGGCCATAATATAGAGTTAGAAAAATGGCATAAACTATGGGAAAGAAATTATAAATTTACGATGGCAGTAGCCTACAAAGAAAACCTCTATGAAATGTTTTATAGATGGCATTTGCCTCCAACAAGATTGGCCAAAATGTACCCAAATTTATCCCCCAAATGTTGGAGATGTAGCCACAAGCCTGGAACATTCTATCATATCTGGTGAATGTGGCCCATCACAAGGAAGTACTGGTGCAAAATTCGGAAATGGTTGGAAGAAATTACTGAGCAAAAAATGGACCTCAAACCAGAAGCATTCTTATTAGGACTACTAGACCAAAAAATGGATAAACAATCTCAATAAATAATCATACACATACTCACTGCAGCCAGGATTGCTTTCGCACAGAACTGGAAAAAATCAATATACCCTCAGATCAGTGGTGAGTTGCAAGTAGTACGCCCTGGTACTGGTGTACCAGGGCTTGCCTGGAGCACCGGATACCGTTCTGGTATGGTGCTCCGGAGGGCACACCCGCCCGCCCGAGCTTACCATGTTTTAAAGCTTTCAGTGCTTCCGCACATGCGCATTGCGCCTACAGCGCCTGCGCAACGCTCCACCGAACTGCTGGCGTGTCGCGGAGGCTTGCGGAAGCATCATTTGCAGCCACATCGCATATGCGTGCACTGTGTGCATCCATGTGGGCAACACAGGGCCCATTCCAACCATACCAGTTGGAATGGGATGTGGAACCCACCACTGCCTCAGATGAAACTAGAATCAGGAAAATACTTGAATGCACAGAAATGGATAAAATGACAATAGAGCTAAAAGAAAGAGAAGAATCGGACTTCTATAAAGTATGGAATAAAATATATAAGTGGCTAGAAATCAGAAGCCAAAACAGAAAATAGAGAATATAAATATACAGTGATACAAATAATTAATATTATTATAAGTGTTAATCCTACGTTTGCTATATTATAGGACAGTGATGGCGAACCTATGGCACGCATGCCACAAGTGGCACGCGGAGCCATTTGTCAGGGCACACGAGGCGCTACCCTGTCAGCTGGCCAGCGCGAATGCGCGCGCTGGCCAGCTGAGTTCACCTTTTTAAAAGCTATTTTTCGCCTTCCCCAGGCTCCAGAGGCTTTATAGGAGCCTGGGGAGGGCGAAAAGAGCCTCCCCCCCCCGGAGGCTTCAGGGACCGTCCCTGAAGCCTTCGGAACGCTTAAAACCACCCTCCGAGCAAACCGGAAGTGACTCCGGTTTGCTCGGAGGGTGGTTTTAAGCGCTCCGAAGGCTTCATGGACCATGCGAGGCTTCCCTGATGCCTTCGGAGCGCTTAAAACGACCCTCCAAGCAACCCGGAAGTCACTTCCGGTTTGCTCGGAGGGTGGTTTTAAGTGCTCCGAAGGCTTCAGGGACAGTCCCTGAAGCCTCCGGGGGGTCGGGGGAGGCTCTTTTCGCCTTCCCCAGGCTCCTATAAAGCCCCTGGAGCCTGGGGAGGGCGAAAAAAGCATGTAAAATGGGGGGGGTCACGCGTTGTGCGCGCATGCGCACTGGGGAGTCACACGTTGCATTATGGGTGTGGCACGCCTGCACTCAACCCCCCTGCGCTCCCCCCACTTGTGGCACGCAAGCCAAAAAAGTTTCGCCATTACTGTTATAGGACAAGGTTAAAGCAATAGGAAGGCAATGCAGAAAGGAGAATTATAAAAGCTAAGCAGGAAAGCCGATACAGAAAGCTGTAAAATTACTGTATATTGTTATTTATGTTTTGTGTATTATTTTTTCATGTTGTGTCTTTTTTACTGTTTTTAAAGATTAAATCATTCAACAAAAATATATTAATAAAAAAAGATCATTTTCCTGATGTGCGCATGCGCACTGGGCAGCTCCTCTTCTGCTTTCTGGCATGCCAATGTGCGTGAAGACCAGCTGGCTGCTGCACCCGAACCCAGAAGAGCAACTGGTGATGGCTCCGCGTGCCATAGGTTCACCATCACGGGTCTGTGTTATCATTTCTATGCTAAATGCAGTTTCAAAAAGCCAATCAGCAATAGCGAGAGCTTCTTCTGAACTATATGACTATGGATCAGAGGTGGTATTCAGCGAGTTCTGACAGATTCTAGAGAATGGGTAGCGGAATTTTTGAGTGGTTCGGAGAACCGGCAAATAGGCTAGCCCCGCCCCTGCTGCCTCCCAGCTCAGAGCTGGAAAGCAGGTTAGTGGGGTGGGGAAGGAATGGGGATTTTGCAGTAACCTTTCCCCAGGAGTGGAAAGGGAATGGAGATTTTGCAGTATCCTTCCCCGGCCACGCCCATCAAGCCATGCCCCCAAAGCCAGGCCATGCCCACTAAGCCACGCCCACAGAACTGGTAGTAAAAAAAATTGAATCCCACTACTGCTATGGATGGTCATCTTCCTTTCATTAGCTGATCAAAGTGTGTTTGTTTGATAAAGGTACCTTCATGTTCTGAAAGAGAAAAACCTTTTCTACTCTATTATGTAGCATCTGTATGAGAGGTGTGGGTGATAGCTTTTCAATAGGCGCTTCTGCAGAAATTAGAAGAATTGACCAATTCCAACTAAAATACAAGTTTGCATGAAAATGTTTTTTGTCAATTTTTATGCTAGTAAGTGAAGAAAATATTCATCCCAAACCTTTATCTTTTCTAAAAGGTTAGCGCAGTTGGCCATAAACTAGTAGAAACACTGTTGGAAAGAGGCCATGGGATCAGCAGTAAACTGCTGTCAGTCTTACCTTTCTCATGGTTTCTTAAAAAGGCATAATCATAATTCATTGGAAATACCATTGGCAGCAAAATTTTATTTTATAGAGCTTGTTAAATACAATTTACAGAAAAATACATTAATATTTTTTCTAAAAACCAGTTTTTTTACACTGAAAATACAGTGCTTTTTCTTACTTTAGGAGTATTAATTCATATATATCTGTTTATATGAATATATTTGAACATAGGATAAATGCATTAATATTTTTTTCTAAAAACGAGTTTCTTTTACACTGAAAATGCAGTGCTTTTTCTTACTTTATGAGTATTACTTCATATATATCTGTTTATATGTTTGAATACATTTGAACATAGGACAAATATGAATAATGTATCTGATACTATGAAACTTTTTTTTAAAAAAGAAAGCAATAAACTGGTGGAATAAGTATCTTCTTTATATTGTATCATCAGTCCACCATTTTAAAACAGATTTTAATGTAATTTACATTTATATTTCATTTTTGTCTAAAATTGGGAAATTATTGCAACAGTAATGCAGTCTCTAATAATTGGCTTCAACGTTAAAGATAATTTAGAGTCTCTTATATTTTTTTCTGTGGATCACTAATTTTAGCAAATACTTAGCAGCACTGTTTTAGGTTTTATGCAGTATGGATTCTAATGAAGTTTAGCTAATCAGGAAGTAGCACAACAATGGAAATCCATTTCTCATATTTTGAATTAGAGAGTTGCCTAAAACCCCGTAAAATTACTATTTTATATTCTTAACATTTAGTGCTCTGAAAACTTATCTTTTGGGGGAAATGCCATGAGCAAAATAATTTCCTAGATACAATATTTTTGGAAAAGTACAACAATTCTGCAACTCTGTCCATTAAGATTACAGAGCAAAATACCTAACGTCATACAGCAGATACCATTAAAGTGCTATAAATGAATAAACTTTATCACATTTATAAACTTCTTAGTAATCTAGCAAAGAGCAAACATTTGGTCTTCATCCTTTCTTATTGTCTTCATTGTAATTTCTCAGGACTGATTATCTGACATCAAGTTGTTTTCCACTCCTGATAACCACAGAGTTATTCTCATACTATTCCATCATGTTTCATTAACTAATTCCCATAAAGTTTTGCATTCCCTCTTTCTGCTTTCTTTCCTTCCTTCCTTCCTTCCTTCCTTCCTTCCTTCCTTCCTTCCTTCCCTCCCTCCTTCCCTCCCTCCCTCCCTCCGCTCAGAATGAACAAAAATTTACAACAAAAGTCAAAGATAATAAAAAAAGTTTCTTCCAACATATAAATAACAAGAAAAAAAATCAAGCAAACAATTGGCCCACTAAAGAGAGAAGATGACAAAGAAGTATCTGGCAGTAGAGAGAAAGCAGAGCTGCTTAACTCATTCTTTGTATTGTTCTTCACAAAAAAAGAAACAATAGTCCAACCTACCAAAAACATAACTCTAAAATACAGACTAGAAATAAAATTTAAAATAAGCAAAAAATGGTAAGAGGATACCTGTCTGATCTTGATGAATACAAATCACTGGGGCCTGATGGCTCACTTCCCAGAGTTCTAAAGGATCTGGCAGATGTCATCTCAGAACTACTGTATCACATCTTCCAAAACTCCTGGAGCACCAAGCAACTACCAGAGGACTGGAAAAGAGCTGATGTAATTTCCATCTTCAAAAAAAAATGAGGGGGGAGTAGAAACTACAGACCAATCAGCCTAACATCAATACCTGAGAAGATACTGGAAAAGATAGTAAAAAACATCTGCCAACATCTAGAAATGAGTAAAGTAATAACTAAAAGTCAGCATGGTTTTGTTAAAAACAGATCATGGCGAACAAATCTTATTTCATTCTTCAACATAGTGACTAAATTAGTAGATTAGTAGTAGATAATATACATATACTTTAGCAAGGCATTCGACGAAGTAGATCACAACCTACTTCTGGGTAAGCTAGAAAAATGTGGGATAGATAGCATCATAATCAGATGGGTTTGTAACTTAATGGTACTACATCTACATGGAGGGAAGTAAGCAGTGGGGTACTATAAGGTTCTTAAGCCCAGTACTCTTCAATATCTTCATAAACAACTTAGATGAGGGAATAGAAGGGGAATTTACCAAATTTGGGGACAATACTAAGCTGATAGGAATAGCCAATACCCTATCAGCCAACACTTGATAGGCTCAAGATCCAGATCTTGGCAGACTTGAACACCGGGCCCTATTTAACAAAATAAAATTTAATGTAGAGAAAAGTAAAGTCCTACACTTAAGCAACAAAATCTGAAAGTGGAATCTTAGTGGACAACCAATTAAATATGAGCCAACAGTGTGTGGCAGGAGCCAAAAAAGTCAATGCAATCCTAAATTGCATTAATAGATTCAAACAAGATCAAATGAGGTACTAATACTACTCTATAAAGTCTTAGTAAGACCATACCTAGAATACTGCATCCAGTTTTGGTCACCACACTATAAAAAAGATGTTGAGATCTAGAAAAAGTGCAAAGAAGAGCAATCAAGATGATTAGGGGACTGGAGGCTAAAACATACAATGAGTGGTTGCAAGTACTTGGCATGGCTAGTCTAGTGAAGAGAAGGACTTTTAATTTTAACTTTTATTTAATTTGTAAACCGCGCCCTCTCCCAGAAGGGACTCGGGACGGTGTACAGTCATATTAAAACACAATATAAATACATACAGATATAGATAAATATAGATAAATATAATGGAGGAGGTAACATATAAACTGTACAATAATAATTAAAATTAAAATTAGAGACCAGTGGAGACATGGTAGAAATGTTTCAATATTTAAGGGGCTGCCACAGAGGAGGGTGTCAAACTATTTTCCAAAGTACCCAAAAGCCAGACAAGGAACAATGGATGGAAACTGATCAAGACATTTAACCTAGAAATAAGGAGAAATTTTCTGATAGAACAATTAACCAATGGAACAGCTTGCCTGCAGAAGTTGTGAGAGCTTCATCACTGAAAGCTTTCAAGAAGAGACTGGATTGCCATCTGACAGAAATAATGTAGGGTCTCCTCCTTGGCCCAGGGGGGGTTGGACTAGATAACCTATAAGATCCTTTCCATCTCTTATTACTGTTAAATCTGTTACTCAACCTTAGTCAGATTTCAGATGCAATTTTCACATATAAATTAACCTGTTGTATTGCTATTCCAGAAGCATACCACTATATTTTAACATGTCTTTAGTAACACATATGTACCTGCAGTTTTACAGTTTTCAATTTATCAATTGTTGCATATGTTTTTTTTCTTGAACTTAATGTATATATCATTTTAATTCCATTTATTATATTAATGTCATTTCCATGTAAATCTGTAATATAACACTCTTTCCAACAGTCATTCATTCAAATTATATCCCAATATACTTATTTTTAATTCCATCTATTCTAGTGAAGGCTCCTTATTTAGTCCTTTGCACTTAGTTGCATAACTACTTTTTATTTCCATTAAAAATATTCTGTATTTTTCTTTCTTTTTGAAATCTTAACTATTTCTTGCTTTTAATTGTATTCTCTGCAGTCCTTATCCTTCTGTAACATAATTTGTCTTGTTCTTGGTTTTTGTTGAATTTATTTTATTACCTGTATGTTTTTTATGACCATAGTATTTTTTATTCCACCAACTATCCGTTTTCATTCTTCTGGCTTGCATAACTAATCTTTGTAACTAGGTAAGGTTATGTAACACCTATGTTGCATTGTCTAATATACCGTATTTTTCAAAGTATAAGATGCACCGGAGTATAAGTTGCACCAAGATTTTGAACAGGCAAATTTTTTAAAAAAGTTTTACACTCTGCAGACCTCCCAAAAATGGCCCGTTTTTCGCGAAAACAGGCCCGTTTTTTGTCAAAAAAGGGGGGCATGCATAGCCTTTAGGAGGATTGTAGAGTGCTCCTGCGGGGGTGGGGGCCCAAAAATGAGCAAAAAACTGCCTGTTTTTTGCTCATTTTTGCTCTCTTCAGCCCCCAGGACCACTCTGGAAGCCTCCTAAAGGCTATGCATGGTAATTTTTCAAAGGGGGCAGGGTTTCAGGAGGCAAAAAAATGCTGTAAAAGAAGCACCCAGATTTTCACCCTCTTTTTTGGGAGGAAAAAAGTGCATCTTATTCTCCGAAAAATACGGTAATTATTTTTCTACCATTCTGAGTTGCTTCCACATCTACCCGTACTTCCTTTTTCCAATCTTCAATCATTCAGTGAGGAATTTATTTCCTAGTATTTCTTTACATTCCTGTTCTTTCTTTCTATATCTTTTTGCATTTATTCTAGTTTCTTTCATTTTTATCAAATTCTAATCTGCTGCATCAATATTCATAACTTCTCATTATTCTTATAGCCTTCCATAATTCTGGTTTCAATGATAACTGAATGAAACATGTTTTTCCTTTAATTCATTCCATTTCTGTATGTACATATAAATAAATTTAAATGCGTATTTGCATCAAACCAAACTGAAAGCTGATCTTCCATAATTTTTGGTTCACAAAATAGTCTTACTTTTTCAGAACCTCTTTGTTTTCTTTTACATATTAACTCATGCTATCCAACATATTTCTATCTCCCCTTTCTATTGATCATCCTTCATCTGGAATGTTGCACATTTTCCCCCAAATATTCATTCTGATTTTTTAATTATTTTTCTTCATCGAAACATTAAGATTCAAATATCTCTAACCTATGTATTCCTTCTTTTTACCTACCACCACAACATTCCATTTTCCATTTGTCTGAAATGGTATAGAGTTTCCTGCCTAGGCAGGTGGTTGGACTAGAAGACCTCCAAGGTCCCTTCCAACTCTGCTATTGTATTGTATTCATGATAGATGATAGATAGATAGATAGATAGATAGATAGATAGATAGATAGATAGATAGATAGATAGATAGATAGATAGATAGATGATAGATAGATAGATGATAGATAGATAGATGATAGATAGATGATAGATAGATAGATAGATGATAGATAGATAGATACACACACTATATTGCCAAAAGTATTCGCTCACCTGCCTTTACTCGCATACGAACTTACTGTAAGTGACATCCCATTCCTAATCCATAGGGTTCAATATGACGTCAGTCCACCCTTTGCAGCTATAACAACTTCAACTCTTCTGGGAAGGCTGTCCACAAGGTTCAGGAGTGTGTTTATGGGAATTTTTGACCATTCTTCCAGAAGCGCATTTGTGAGGTCACACACTGATGTTGGACGAGTTTATGTGGCCTACCACTTCATGGCTGAGTTGCTGTCGTTCCCAAACACTTCCACGTTCTTATAATACAGCTGACAGTTGACTGTGGAATATTTAGGAGCGAGGAAATTTCACGACTGGATTTGTTGCACAGGTGACATCCTATCACAGTTCCACGCTGGAATTCACTGAGCTCCTGAGAGTGACCCGTTCTTTCACAAATGTTTGTAAAAACAGTCTGCATGCCTAGGTACTTGATTTTATACACCTGTGGCCATGGAAGTGATCGGAACACCTGATTCTGATTATTTGGATGGGTGAGCGAATACTTTTGGCAATATAGTGTAGATAGATAGATAGATATTTTAGTTCTTTAATACATAACTGCTTCTGTTTCTTGCATCTATAATCTCCTGTTCGTGAGAGTAAGATATTTTCATTCAGATATGTTACCTGATTCTTCTACAAATTATGAGGCAATTACAAGCACTATCTCTATGCAAACAGCAATTGGACACATTTGGAAACTATTTAACATTTATTTATTTAATGCCTTTTAGATGCACGTTGTACTAATCAAGCAAGACCTTTTAATTGTTCTGATTAATAATTGTAAACCTTTTCCTAAGTTCTAGACATTGTGTGAATGTATTATGTTTAATAAGGATCAGTACATAAATCTTTCAAACAGAAATACCTTAATTTGACAAATCCAATTGAATTTGTATAAAAATATGTCTGCAAAGTATGCGTGAGTAGCATAATTAAACGACTTGGATTATGGTTAGATAATATACATGCTAAATTCAGTTGAAAATGTATAATGTTCTAATTGCTAGAGCAGCCTATTAAATACTGTAATATAAATTAATTAGAAAAATGAAATGTGATAAATTAAATTCATTTAAATCGACATGATTGAAATTGATACAGTTTTTATTTCCAGCAGATTTATAGAAAACAGCATTTCTTGGAAATATATATTTTTGGATTTAGCCTAAGAGAAAGGTCTCTTTGAAACATTAAAATGAAGTCATGTGGGGCTGTAAACTATTTAAATGCAGAACAAGGTGCAGATTGCATTGTTTTTCATATAAAAAATCTATGGCAATTAATTTTTCCTTTTTTGCCTAGCTTTATATCTTGGTATAATAAGCTGAAAAAAGTTTTTAAACTAGTTTTACTGAACAAAAAAAAAAGTTTCTCACAATAACAAGTCAAATACCAATATTTTGTAATTTGTATTTATGCACTTTATTTCTTGAAACAAAAGTAATTGTTCCCAGGATAACTGATTATAAGAATAAGCCCAATAATTAGAGAAATATTTTAATGTGTTTTAATAATATAATAATATCTCAGCCTCTTCTTTTTTAAACTATTTAATGGCCAGTTATTAGGGCGTCTAAGCTACAGTAAAATGTAATTTAAAAATTACAATTTCTTTGTTGTAATATGTTCTGTCTTTCCAAGTTTTCAATTTCCTCTAGCGAAGCTGGAGGACAGATTATTAAGTTTTGATTATCATGTTCCCTTGTTACTTATTTTAAAAGTAACAAGCGAAACTTCCCAAATATCTTTGTATGTTTATTATTCAGTAAAACAGATCAAATAACATTCATTTTCACATTCAAATAATTAGAATAAGATTAAGAAATTTAAGTTTCTTTGGACTTATTCTTTGGACATTGAGACGTTACTGCATTTATTACTGCTTTTCCATATTCATATGATCAAATGACATAGAAACAGAGACTCTTTCTTTGCTTTGTTGTTGTTGTTGTTGTTGTTGTTCCTTTAAGTCTGGGTTGACACCTGGCAACTGCCTAGACTTATCCCTGCAATTGTCTTGGCAAGATTTTAGAAGTGGATTGTCTTTGCTTCTTTTCCTAAGGCTGAGAGACAAGGACTGGCCCAAGGTCACCCAGTTGGCTTTGTGCCTAAGGTGGGACTGGAACCCAGTCTCCTGGTTTATATCCTGATGCCTTAACTACTACTGCAACCTGGCTTTCTATGCATTATTGTAATACATACAGTATATAGAGTCTGTCCCAGCGGGGTTTATGTTATATATGGAGAGGCCTTATCCATCTGTCAGTGGGAAGTAACTTCATATAAAGGGAGATGGTCATAGATCCATCAGTAGTGGGAATCAGTGGATCTTCACAATATTGTGTGTGTGTGTGTGTGTGTTTGTATGTGTATGTATGCATGGGGAACAGTAACTTCTTTGTTATGAAGATATTATTTGGGGATTTTTTTTATTTTAATATTTTCTTTATATTAGATACTTTAGGTATATGTACATATAGTCACAAACAAAAAAAGACTATTTTTTGAATTGCTATTTACCTGTAAAAGCAAGGTAGGGCCAAAAAAAAAAAAAAGATAGGAAAAAGGTAAGAAAAAAGTGTGTGCATGTTTTTGTGGGTGTGCATTTTAAGTATTTGTCTATCTTTCTTACATAGGAGTTGAAAAACTAATTCACCATCTACACAAACATAACATTCCCATAGCTGTTGCTACCAGTTCATCTCGAGTGACATTTGAAATGAAAACAAGCCGACACAAAGACTTCTTTGCTTTATTTCATCATATTGTCTTGGGAGATGACCCTGAAGTAAAGCATGGCAAGCCACAACCTGATGTGTTTTTAGTTTGTGCAAAGAGATTTGATCCTCCTCCATGTCCAGAAAAGGTAAACATAATCACAAAATACAATAACAATGAAAATTTCAAGCTATTATATTTTGATCTTTTATTTTTTATTTTTTTAATGTGAAAGAGTTTATATTTGATGGTATTGTTACTGAGCTTTAACATGTAATGATTTATAATGACCACTGATGGGCTTGCTCTAAAGCTGCTTGTTCTAAAGCAATATTTTAATTGGACTTGGGAAGGAAGTAACAAGATTAGTAACTGATTGGGTTGGAGACCACCAGGAAATTCCAGGTGACTCCTAACACCAACATTAAAAGCAATTCTTTGGCAACACTCTGCCTTAGGTTTCCTTCAAGTCCACATTTGCTCAAGTTGGTTCTGTCATTAAGGAATGTGCAACAGCTTATTCATATTCAAAGGCAATTAAGACAAAAGTGCACCTGTCTTGTTTGTTCTGGACTATCCTTTACATATAGGGAGTCTCCACTGAATAGGAAAAAGGGAGAAACTGCCAGGACTGCTTCCACTCAGCAGTGGAAGATTTTTTTAAAAAATGTATGGAATCTTCAGAGGAAGGTCACTCATAAAACAATCATTTGGGAGGGGGAGGAATCACATTCCTTTTAAGGAAATGTCCTTTTATTTGAGTGTATATTTTGTTTGAAAAAGGAAGTTTACACAGGTAACCAGTAAGAGGAATAAAATAATAGCTCTCTGCCATTCCAGAAGCTGTGAAAGTTGCTAAAAAGCAGTACATTATTAATGCAGAATTAGCCACTGTATTAAGCAGCTCATTACAGATTTTTTAAAAAAAAAAACCCTTTCATGATAGCGTCTTTGCTGAATCATATATCTTTTGCAGTATACAAGATTTTGCTTTTGGTATTGCTACTGAATATAATAATAGGATAGCTATGTTTAATTTACTTCAAAAAATCTTATCATAGAAGTTGAAATTGTCTGTTTAACTGCTTTATGCTTGTCATAACTGCATCTTTATAACCTCAGAACAAAGAATGAATAGAACAAGAAATTCCTCCATTAATGTTATTACATTTATGCTGTAATGTGTTACTCTGAAGAGACATATGGGGAATAACCGAATATATTTTAAAATATTGCAAAATCTTTAGTTTTACAGTGATTTTTTATTTGGACATCAATGTTTTCTTTTTCTTTTTCTCTTAGTGATAAATTATCATTAAGATAATTCAATACCAAAGGAGGCATTAATCTTATCATGTTTGTGTATCTATATATTCTCATGACTGTATATAATTTAATTACTTATATAATAATATAAGGGGAGCTTGCAAGGTAGCTTTAAAATATTACATTAATATAAACATATTATTCTTATTATAAGAATAATAATTATAATAATTATTAATAATTATAATCTTATTAGAAAAAAACTTTCAAAGGAAATACAGAGAATAGAGGATAAATTTAGCAATGAAATTAAGTAACTATTAGTGATTATATTTGCAATTAAGTAGTAATTTTTTTCTTGTACCTTTTTTCCTAGCATCAATATAAAGGAATCGAAAGATATGGTAGTTTATTGTATCAGTTTTACTCATAGCTTTGTTACAAATGTGGGTTTTTAAAAAAATATCTGTCTAACTTGAAATAGCTTTAATATTGAATTGCTTAGAAAAAATAGATCTCCTCTTCTTACCTGTAATTTTTAAAGTATCTATTTATATTGCACATATATATTTGTTTGATTATCAGCAGCAGTGGTCAGCTGAAAAATCACTGTTGGAAATTGGCAAGGAGCTATCATCCTTTGTTTACAATTGTCTCTTTCATTTAAAAAAAACCAAGTGTTTTCTATCTTAATTTCTCCAAGATGATGAATATTATTACTCTGATCATCAAGGATTAGAAAGTATTGTTTTTAAAAGAACCAAGATTGAGCTTCCTATCTAACTGTTGACAGTTCAATACCTTTGATCTGTCAACAGTCGTAAATTCATGATAAATTTTCAAACACAAAAATCACCTGGAATGAGTTCTTCAAATGAATAAAGACTGTTACTGAGACAAGAACATACTTGCTTTTGTGTACTCACAAAGATCTACTCCTTGTAGTGTTACTTAAAAGAACTTGTATATTAATAAGAAGAATGTTCAAATCAGATGCAAATGTTAAGCTCTACTTTATGTGTTCTCTTATTGTAAGCTTACATCTGGATAGTGTAATTTCTTAATTTTAACTTTAATTTTCTTAATTTTTGGCAGCAGTGAGAAAACTTCCCAAAGCCATTAGAATGGAATTTTATATGTATTCATTATATTTTTGCTATTGTTGAATATGCATTTTATTTTTGTATAAGGAAACATTGCAAGAGTAAAGAATCCATTTGTTCCTTGGTAGAATTGTTAAAACATAATGTGTAAGGAACATTTGAGCCACCATAAAAAAGTCAGTTCAACTATTTTTATTTTGAGCAACTTATTGGTAAATTATTCTAAAACTTAAAAATGCTATTTATAAAATACATTAAATTATTTTTAAAATTAATATCTAAAAATAGAAGCAACTGGTAAGAAAGATTTGCTATATCCTGAAAACTGCTAGGTGGTTGATAAGATGATAATGGATTTAAATATGATAATGGATTAAAAAATCTATTTTTTTAAAACAGTGTTGGAAAGGACCACATAGGTCTTCTAGTACAACCCTCTGCTTAAGCAGGAGCCCTATACCTTTCCAGATGAGTGACTGTCCAGTTTCTTTGTAAAAGCCTCCAGTGATGGAGCCCCCACAAAATGATAATAGACTAAAAAATTATTATTGACAAGAATGAGAGAAGCTAAAGACGGGGAATACAATTAATAAAATGTATAAGGAGAGATTGCAAGAGTATCTTTGGAAGAATTAGCGTTTATATTCTGGAAAATTGTAAGCATTTGTGCATTCAGTAGTGTGAAATGTTGATGGTACCTAAGTTGTTTGCTAATTAAGTTACCGGGGAGGGGCCACAAGAGTACAAGTAGGGTACATGAGGTTCAGATATGATGTTGGGGACAGTGTGAAGAGATGTGTGAGAGGCCACTATGCAGGTTGGGGGATATGCCTGAGGCTGTGTAACTGGCACACATGGGTTGGAGAGGGTCTATGTGGGTGCAGCCCAAGTTAGGGAGAAAAGCTGGCAGGGAAGGATTCAACCACATGATTACAATTGCAGGGTGCTTGCAACTGGTCATAAGTGGGGACAAATTGCTAAGCACTGGATTTCAGTCATGCTGGAATTCTTAAGGGCCAATCGTAACCACATTTCGTCAGTGTCATCATAACTCATAACAGTCACTGACCATATGGTCATAGGTTGAGGACTACCTGTCTGAGGTAAAATTGCTTCTTATTTTGACAAGCTAATCAATCTCAAAGTGAAGATTTTCAATGAGTAAAGTATAAAACTTGCATAGCTGACAAAACAGTGCTTTCTCTCTTTTTTTGCCCTTGTAGAACAAGATCACACTTGCAGAAATTTTGCCAGACTTGCATTTTTAGTGCAAAATTTACATTATTCTAATTGGCAAAATCTCTAAAATACTACAGTTCTCAAATACCTAGCTGGCATATATATCATACAGATGTCCAAATGCTAACCTTACATTGACATTATACATTTCTTGCAGGCCGGATTATGTTACAAACTGTAAAAATGAAAACCGCCAACCTTTCAGAAACTGACATTGCCTGCTCTAAAGGATTTGTTATGTCACTTGTGCACATCTATATTGGAAGGATTTGTAACACATTTTAAGGGCAGCAGAAAACCACATCATGGGCTTTACAAGGGCAGAAAATTGCTGCACAGTACTATGAAGTTTGCTTGCTATTGTTTCAGTTAGTGAAAAAAAATGTTAAGCCATTAATATATTAATACATATGCACTAATATAAATCTTATTAATCATCTCCACAAAGAACTTAGCAGGTTTCAACCAAGGTTACATAAAAAATAAGAAAATGTTTCCTGAATCAGAACAGAGCACTATAGGTACATCAAAGATATGTAGAAAAACGAAGGTTTTTTCAGAAAAAAATATGACTGTATAATTATAGAAAATGCTATTTTAATTGATCTAGGACAACATAAATTCATTTAATCCTAATCATCATTACATATATTCTGTATTAAGTTGTAGGAAAAAATCCCATTTGGATTTAAAAGCCAATAGAGGTAATAACTCTGGTCACAGGCCATACACTATATACAGATTTTTTTTAAATTAGATTACACCATTGCATGTAAATTAGACAATGAGTCTACCTCAGCTCATTCCTTCAGAGATGAACACTTCATTAACAAAAGACAGTTCAATCCAGCTGAGGATTCTTTAGCTACATAAGAGTTGATTTTTCACAGTGCCCTAAATTGCTATAATATATCTGGGGAAGCAGGGAAGTGGAGAGGGTGAGAGAAGCAGGAGTACATGAAGATGACTTCTTTTTCATCTTCATATATACAAGAGCATCCCATGAAACACATAAATGGGCACAAGATAATGCATTTAAGCTAGAACAGAAGCAGAACAAAGATCTTGTAATGTAAGACCAGCTGCAAGTGAAGATATGAAAGTTCTTAAGGAGTCCATGAAAATAATTTATGAAAGTTTAATCATAATATTATGGCTTAGTTGTACTATTTTTGGATACTTACATTACATGAAATTGAGTTTCTATAAGAGGAAACGCTTGTGAGCAGAATTGTCTATAAATGCAAAAAAATGTACTTACATAAGTTTTATATGGCATATTACTTAAAGGTACAAAATTATATGCAATAAATACACAAAGCTTAAATGGAAAAATAATCTAAATAAAATGTAGTATTAAATTATTGTGGGTTTTCAAGCAACAATAAAATATATTTATACATATCCTGAAAACCATGAACTTGTTTACATCATACAGATAAGAATGTGCTTCATCTAAAATTAAAGTTTGGTCTGTTTTGATTCTTATCAGCATAAAAGTGTGACAAATAAATAAACAAAATACAAATATCATGTTAGTTAGGTTGTTACCACGAAGTGCCATGTTGGTGCTGTTTTGTATTGTCTGTGCTATTTGGGGAAAAAGAGGATTTTTTTAAAAAAAATGTGGGTTTTTTATCTAGCTGTATTTACAATGCCCAATGGATTACAATTAAATGAATTATCCACTGTAATGGTGGGGAAAGGATATCTTCAAGCATTTTTTTTAAAGTTGATCTCATTTTCTACCTATAATGAAGAAGTAAAATTTATGGTTTGAGGTGGTACTTTTAAAATTGATTCATCTAATTTGAAAGCAAAATTTTACAGTGGTGTTTTTGCTTCCGCACCCAGAAAAAAAAAGCATTTTTGTTTACCTCTACAGTTTCTTCTTTCACATCTGATAATTTTAAGAAACAATTTTATTTGTTGACCATTGGCCACAATAGAAAGATACACATTTTACACATATAAGAACCTGTGATAGTTCTTCAGATTACTCTAAAATCTAATCAAAGTTAGTCATAATTTGAATTAGTCCATTAAAATAAATGTGATTGTCTATATAATAATTATGAGAGTCAATGGTGTGGTTAAACCACTAGGTTAAGTAGGAGGCAATAGCAAACCACATGAAAACTGAAGAGATTTGTTCAGGCAGTTACTTGGAGTTAACACTAGTTTCAAGCCACACACAGACACACGATGTACAAACCAATATTTCATTAAATAATTAAAGGAAGGGCAGCAGTACCTTTTATGTGATTTTATTATTTCATAGTGTTTACTGTATCAACAAGGGACCATTTTCTAGAAAGTAAAATGTAAGTAGATTAATAGCTTCTCATTGCTGGAAAAAAATAAACATGAAAGTATCAAACACATATTTTTGTGCTACAAAATTATTTTAGTTAATTTGAATTCTGCAAATATTCTATATGATGATATAGAATGTGCATATTCAGCAGTAGCTTCAGCTGAAGTGATAATATTGCATCAAAGCATGTGGGAAATATATTTTGGTTATTGGAAGTTATAATTGTCGAAGAAAGGATTACTGTGACGTACTAAGTGCCCTTTTCTTTTTAATTCGTTGCTATTTCTTTGTATGAAATTAAATGCAATTTTGGGTTTATGGAGCAATGTAAAATATAGGAAGAAATGTCGAATTTTTCCAGCCATAACTGCACTTAGCCTTTGTGTAAAATGCCATTGGCTTCATTCCCAAAGTGAAGCCAGCACAAATATTGATCAAATTTAATTAAGAAGTAGTAGAATTGTTCTTATTTGTATCATTAATAATATTCCCCTTTTGTAATTAAGTCTTAATTTTGAGAAGATGCTATCAGCTGGGATCATGGGATTTACAGATTGTAGCTAACCCTTAGCTAGTTCAGTCTTAATCCAAATGTTTTAGACCTGTCTGAAATAATTCTGATCAATGATTCTCATCTAATACATTTTAAAACAGAACCATCTCCTCTTCCTCCTGTTGTTGTTGCTGTTCCTGCTACTTCTTCTTGGTATATAATGCTCTTTGATCATTCAAAGGGAAAAAAATCTCCCCTTTTGCGTGTATTTTGGAAATATTTGAAGGGACTGTCTTTATAGCTTTTCACATATCGGGAAAGCAAGGTCATTGCACATATCAGTATTTACAAGGAAATTTCATAAGGAGACTAAAGCTATCGTTATTGAGATTGGCTATTATGACAATCTTGCAGTCTGATTCTGCTGTACCCCTCTTCCTTTTTATACTCCAGTGAATGAGTCATGGAAATGTCTGTTTGAGCTGCTTCTGAATGTTACCTAGACATTCTAGTCTTAAAAATGTTTTAGTCCTTTTTCCCCTGGCTTCTGCATATCCCCATCAAGATTATTACTTTCTTCTATTTACTATCTAATGAAACAGCTGTTATATCCTAATTTCTTAGATTACTCTATACTATTCCTCTTCTTGAATTTGCATCTTGGATAATTTTTAATAATTTAATATATAATTTTGCATGTATAATTTTTATTTAGCTTCATTTAGATGCATTTGCCTTTATACTACCCTTTGAAAATCATCACAGATTTGACTAGAAACTATGGAGAAGAAGAATATTAGAAACTGGAAAAGAAGTCTTCATTGGGTTCACACCACTGACATGGTATTTTATTGGGCCAGACCTAAAAGTCCTTCTATTTGGATTTTCTCATTCTCTCAGAATGATTTATCCCTGTACCCTTTTTATTCTTTCTTGTGCAATATCTTTTTGAAGGATTTAAAAAATTAACATAACTTATTATTTTCAGCTGCCTTATCTGATCTAAATCTATTCCGTTTGTTATTTGGCATTTTTCCAGTCCAGTGTTGCATTCATTTTCATCCTTTTCTTTTTTTCCACAGTGATTTTTTAAATTGTGCTGCCATATATAGTTTTGTTGCTTTTCCCTTTAAAATCTTGAGGGAGAATTTGTCCCTGATCTAAAGAGAAATATACATTGTACCCCTTAGTGACTCACTGACTTGAGTGGCCATAAAGAAAATTTATAATAAATGTATGAATCTATAAGAAAAAATATAATAAGCACAGAGAACGATTCTAATTTCTGCTTAAGGAAGGTTTTAATAAAATTACAGACCTTTCTTAAACAGATATTAAAATAGTTCTCTGGACTTATTCTTTTCTAATATATTCATGCATTTATTATAAATTTCAGCTGTGGTTGTCTTTTAAGGAAAATTGAACTTTAATGCCAATGTATAGATGTATTCAGATCAAATGATGCTGTCCTTAAAATTTCCTTTTAAATTTATGGAAGATTGTGGAGAACCTGAAGAAAAAAAAATGAAATTAACAGAAACAGTCAAGGAATAGGAGGAAAATCAGGGTTTTATAAAGGGCAACTGGGAAGGGTGTTTCAAATTATTCAGAAATTCAACCTTAATAAATTCATTATGAGGATTGGAATTTCTTCTTGCAGTTCTTATGACTGTATTTCATCATAACATTATTTTGCTAAAATCTGTATAGATTTTTCTTCTTGACCTACATATTCAGCATCTTTTCTGTTGCCACCAAAAGCAAGTTACTCTTTGGTGAAGTTAGGACTTTTAAGTTAGAAAAATGGTGACTGAGGAGAAAGACATAAAAGGGATGTATATATATTGTTGGTATGGTTGACAGAAAACAATAGACTCTGGAATTATCCAGTGAAATATGGTGGAGATTTCAAACACATAAAAAAGGTAGGTGTTCTACTGTCAAATTTGCTAATAGTTGTAATTAGCAAGCTGGATGGCTTTCAACTGGAAAAATGCATGGACAAACAATTGGTCATTAGTCACGGTACCTGCATATATATTAAAGGCAGTGGGAATGCCTCTAAATACCAGTTGTCAAGGAATGTGTTGTTGTGAGCAGAAAGGGGTATTATGGTCGTCTGAAGAGTTTCAGAACCACTGACGGAAACAATGTTGGTTTTGTCACATTGGTATATATAGCCCAAGTTCCCATAAGCATGGATGTTACACATACAGATGTGTCTTGCTCTGTCACATAAGTTTACTCTCCTCTTTGTGTTTCTGTATGTAGGAGGGATTTTAATTTTTTAATGCTATTGAGTCAGGGTACATGATGAAGTATTTAAACTCTGTAAATTATCACCCAATGCCCTACATCTGACAAATCCATGAAAGGGTAAAACAGTTCACATAATACTTGCTTCCTGATAGTCAGTGTAACAGTCTTCAGAATTTGTTTTATAAATCTACATGGTAAAGTGTAATATTAGAATGGGTAAATGCAAAATGTATTTATAAAAATAGGATACAAATAAAAGAGGCAGAGTTTACCAAGAAAAATTCTACAGCTGTATAAAGCCATGATGGCAAACCTATGGCACGTGTGTCACAGGTGGTACGCAGCACCCTGTCTCTGAGCAGGCGAGATGTCGCCGTAGTTCAGCTCCACCGCATGTGTGTGCGTGCGTGCCTCCCGCCGGCCAGCTGGTCATCAGGTCTCTGCTGCGCAGGGTGCAGGGCGCATGTGGGGAGCGTGGGGAGTCGGGAGCATGCGGGGGGACTACACGCACATTGCATTTTGAGGGTTCGGGCACGTGCTCTTTGGGCATTCGGTCTGGAAATGATTAGTCATCACTGGTATAAAGGAAGTAATACCAAGCGTAAGTAATACCAAGAACTCAAAGAAGGATTCAGGAGCATGAAAAACATGAACAGTCTGGTCCTATTCCCATATTATTTTGCAAACAATGAACATTTCTTTCCACCAGGTACTCATTCCAAAGTAAGATCAACCGCACTATGCAAGTTTGCATGTCTAAGAAGTATCTTAAAAACAACCTGGGGAAAAAAGATGAAATCAATAGTAGAGCAGAATTTTTAACACATAGTGTTAACACTGGATTTATAATGTGCTTTCTTCTAAGCATTCAATCCTCTTGAAACGCCATTTTACAAGAATCAGGTTATATTTGCTTGTAAATATTGTCATTGTCATTATTCAGAGTTCAAAGTCCCAGTCCTACTGCCACTGAAAGAATCACATTCCTTTACTGTAATGTATTCTAAATTAAAATGTTTTTTTATTCCCTTTTCGTACTCAGTATCGAACACTCTCTAAATGCTTATGGGATCAGCAATGGTTTTGCTTCCAAATAAAATGTTGCTTCTGCGATAGTTATTATTGCCACCTAATTAATTGTTGAAAGTGTTTCTATTTCTGTACTTCTGACTTGCTCTCCGTTTTATCTCCATACCTATATTGGCAAAACTGCTTTGCTTAAACAGAATTTTTTCAAATCAGAAACATGTGCCTACAGTTTAGAAATGGCTACATTTTTGTAAACATTGTCATGTTTATTTAGAAAGTATCTAAGACTATTCATTGCTTTGTTGCAAGGGTATATATATAACCATAATAATTCTGCAGAAATAGAACAGTTAAGAAATATGTAATTCTGATGGTTTGCAGTTGGTCTAAGCACAGGTCATGAAAATCATTTGTCTGCTTTTCAGTCTTCTTTTTCTTAAAGATAGCTAAATGACAAATCTTCACTCTGAGGCATAATGTCTATTTCCAAGAATATGTATACTATATCAATCAGATTAAAAGAGAAAGTTAAAAAAGGAAGCATCTTACAGTTAGAGGAATAATATACATATCCATTGTGTAGTTAATTATTTGTGTACCATGAAGTATGATATGAGGAATAATTAATCTATGATACGAGGAATAAATGAGAAGTTGGTCTCTACTACTTTTCATTGTAGCAAGTGTCATTTCTTCAGTTTTGTCACATGAAAAGATGTACTTGAATATTTACAAAATGTGAGGGGTGCACTCATTTCTGTGATATACTGTACATAGATACATACACACTGTATGTATCTATGTATGTATGTATATATGTGTGTGTGTATATGTGTGTGTGTGTGTGTGTTGTATTTGTACTGATAAATAAATAAAGGAAGACTAGTATAGATCTATTTCGAGCTAATTAGTTCTCATCAGCTAGCCATACCCTTACTGGGATTTGAACCTGGGCTGTATTAGGCAGGAGTCTTAGCCACTAAGCCACAGGCTCTCCTCCTTATCAGTTGAGCCAGGGAAATAGGTATGTATTTGTGTTACAACCCCTGGTATGCCTAAATATGGGAGGAAGGTCACTACTCCCTCTTTCTGTCCTTCGGCTCATCACAGAAGACCATGCAGGCAGAAAACCATATGCCTGCATGGTTTTCTGTGATGAGCCGAAGGACAGAAAGAGGGAGTAGTGACCTTCCTCCCATATTTAGGTACACCAGGGGTTGTAACACACACACACACACACACACACACACACACATATATATAAAATTTGTGTTGTATTTGTACTGATAAATAAATAAAGGGAGACTAGTATAGATCTATTTTGAGCTAATTAGCTCTCATCAGCTAGCCATACCCTTACTGGGATTTGAAGTGACCTTCCTCCCATATTTAGTCATACCAGGGATTGTAACACAAACACACACACACACACACATACATACATACATACATACATACATACATACATGCATGCTGGTTTTGTTGTATTCGGGTCTTTTCCCGTGTAGGATTGAGATTGTCTTGGCCAAGACAATCTCAATCCTACACGGGGAAAGATCAGAATACAACAAAACCAGCATACCTACTATCTATACTAGTCTCCCTTTATTTATTTATCAGCACAAATACAACAGATATAAAAAGGCAACATTAAAAAAAATGGTTTTCTACCTGCATGGTCTTCTGTAATGAACCGCAGGACAGAAAGGGGGAGTAGTGAGCTCCCTATTCAGAAACCAGCCAATCAGTCAGTCAGTCACTAAGAAGCATGCTACAGGAGTTAGAGTTCCAAATATATAGGAACATTTCTTCACTAATCTTCAGAATCAAAATTTCTGGATTTAGTGTCTTCATTAGGCCAATAGCAATAAAAATGTTTAGTAATTGCAGGCTCTAAGAAATAGAAAGGGGATTTTAAAAAAAGCGATATAGTAATTCTCTTTTCAATTTCAGTTTTAAATGAAATGTGAATGAGCTTCAGGATTGCAATTTGGAAGTTATCAGATGGTGTTGAATTACAGCTAGACCTCTAAAGCCTTTTTCTTCATGTGACTGTTGTCATTTATAGGAAAGGATACTGATATATTAGCTGGGTGAAGGCTCATATAAAGCTATATAAAAGAAAGTTGGCAGGATTTTTTTTTTTATAGACAACTGAAGAATTTTACAAATATTGTTTATCTTGAAAGTTGGGATTATATTGTTCCATTAGGTTGATTCATAAGCTCTATAAGGAATGCATACACTTTTAGTTTTGGTTCAATCCTTCTAATTTCTATTAAAATTTAGATTATCTTTTAGTATATCCTTTAGGTTCCACATAACGCTGTTTAATAAACATACATTTCCCGACAAAATTAGGACTCCTTCTGCACTTTGATAGACTTATATAGACTGTATTTGCAAATGGTCACTAGAAGTTGAACAAAATATAGATGACACAAAGAATAACAATTAGAAGTGGCAAACATACAAGATGTAAATTCAAGTTTTATTTTTTTGTAAGTAATATTTATTCCTGTGAATAAAAAAATCAAGATTTTCTCGGCATACATATTTTAAAAAAATTCTAGCAACGTTTCTTTCAATAAATGTGTCTAGTAGCAGTAATGTTTCTAGTAGAAGTAATCCACAGAACAGTAGAATAGCACTTCATTTTATTTATTTATTATATTTATTAAGAATTTTACACAAAGAACAAATATAAAGAAACAAAAAAAAGAAAAAATATGTAAAAAAAGAAAAAAGTTATAAAATATAATAAATTTTAACCTTTTCTTTAAGAAACATTAACAAACATCATCTCCCGTCTCTCTGAAGTTTTCTTGAAATCCCTTCAACCTTTATTTAATTCTCATCTGTTTCAATTATTGAATCTATCAATCATTGCCTTTTTTACAAAGAGATTATAAACTCCTAGACCCATACATATATATGACAGAGGTGGGCTTCAGCCGGTTCGGACCGGTTTGGGTGAACCAATTGTTAAATTTTTGTGCAGTTTGGAGAACAGCAAATCACACCACTGGTTGGCCTCTCTCCGCCACCTCTCCCGGCCCCTGCATTCCTTATTGCTCCTTGCCCACCTTGGGTGATGCCTAGATTCATGCCCACTGCTTTCCCCGTAACATCCGTGGCCCAGCCCGCTTGCCTGACCTCCCCTTGGTCCCCACAGCCCAGGGTGCCTGCCTGCCGTCTCCACTACCATTCCTGTGGCCCAGCCTGCTTGCCTCCCTTCCCCTTGGTTCCTGCGGCACAACCTGCTTGCCTGCCTTTCCCAGCAGCACAGCCCGCTTGTCTGCCTTCCCCGTGGTCCCTGCAGCCCAGCCCACTTGCCTGCCTTCCCTGTGGCCCACTCCTCGTGTGCCTCCAATGTGGCCTCATTGCCTGCCCACTGGCAAACAATGGATGCTGCAGGGACAGGATGATTTCCTATGTACCATTGTGAGACCCTTCTCTCTCCCCTCCTGGTCTAGCAAAATAAAAACCCATCTAAAGATCATGACTGCCTACCAAGCCTGCCGAGCACATGCTGGCAAAATGAGGCTAGGGGAAAAAAAGAGAAGTGTTGATGGAAATGCCCCATTTTCCACCTCCATTGGGTTGTCTGTGCCATGCTGGATCGGGATGGGGAGGTGGGTGGGGGAAGCAAAAAGCCCACTCAGTCCTTACGTACTCACCAGCATGAGACAGAATCTTTCTTCCAGCTTGCCGGTTCAGGCATTGGGAGCTTGAGGGTAGATTGTGTGCCCAGAAGTCTGTCTGCTGCTGCTCCAATCCTGGCTGTGGTTGCAGAGGCCACCAACAGGCTTGTTAAGGCATGAAATATGCTGCCGCTAAGCTTCTGGGTACCAGGCACAAGCAGTGGAAGAAAGGGAGTCTGATTTTGAGGTCGGGGTTTTCCAAGGCTGGTCCTAGAGAGAGACAGGGATCAGTGTTCCTTGCCTCCCTGCGGCTCTAATTCTTAAAACTTTTGGGAGGTTGCATGCATGGGGTGCTGGGGGTACCAGTGCCTGGAGCAAGAGGGGACCACAGGCTGACTAGGTGGGGAAGGGGTACTTGATTTCCAGCACTCATGCAGAGAACCAAGGCTTGGAGCAGCAGTACTGATTTGGAGCTTGTTAAGGAGGACCGCTCTGCCCTAGCCATGCATTTTCCAGCATGGGCTATTTGGAGTGAAAAGCATGCAGTATGCTTCTGCTAAGCTCCTGGGTTCTTTGCTGTCACCTGAACCCAGGAGCTTAGTGGCAGCATATTTCATACCTTAACAAGCCCACTGGTGGCCTCTGCAGCCAGAGCCGGGCTTGGAGCAGCAGCAGATGGACTTCCGGGTACACAAAGCTCCCAGTGCCTGAACTGGGCAGCTGGAAGAGAGATTTGCTGTCGTGCTGGTGAGTACAGACCAAGTGCACTTTTTGATTCCCCCCCCCACCTCCCCGTCCCAATCCAGCGTGGCACAGACAGCCCAATGGACTTGTAAAATGGGGTTTTCCATCACTTCTCTTTTTTTTCCCCCTAGCCTCTTTTTGCCAGCATGCACTCGGCAGGTTAGCAGGCAGTCATAATCTTTAGATGGGCTTTTATTTTGTCAGCCCCAGAGGGGGGGGGGTAAATGGGCTCGGAATGGTACATAGGAAATCGCCCTGTCTCTGCAGCATCGTTCCACCTGCACCTCCCCACCTTGCCGTGAATGACGTTGAGTTGGCCATGCCCACTCAGTTGCATGTACTCCCTTCAGCCACGCCCACCCAACCAGTCACTAGGAAGAACTGCTTGTTAAATTACTTGAATTCCACAACTGATATTTGAATATTAAAGCTCTGTCCAATCTATTTGGACAATCTACTGCCCTATCTATTTCTAGATAAATTGGCCTGTAATGTCATTTAAAAACTGGTTTCTCAATTTAGGTTTATTATTCTGGGAAACTTCAGCTATGCTTCTTCCATTAAATTATATGGAAGAGATTCTGACAGCACATAGGACAAAATAAACAACAAGACCACTAGAAGAAGATGAAACCTAGCAAACTGATGGAGTAGTATTCATATATTTGATGATCTGCATTATTATAACTATACATGAAGGGCAGAAATATTTGTTTGTGTTTAACTAGTTAGCAAATATTTAACTAGAATGGAAAGAAACATTCATACTCTTATTTAATGAGGGAATTAATTATGCTAAATTTTATAGAAATCTGTACTTAGGTTTTGGCAGCATGTACTTGTTCTAGCAAGTTAGAACAATATTCTCGGTAATATTCTGCCAGTGCAATTTGCTTGAAATTCCTCACTTTTCTCCCGGATCCCTCTGAACATTGTCTAGAACACAAACACATTGGTTGGATTAAAAATAGATATATGTGTTGAAGGGATTTAACTCTGTTCAAGACAAAGGAAAAGAGAAAAGAAATGCAATAATATAAATTATCTTAGATTAAATAATATGAATTAATAATAAAAATGATTTGTTAAAAGAGTAAGGGAAGAAAACTAAGACAAACAGAACAGTGGAAATATAGTCGGGTTTTAACCTGATAATCTGTTGATATATTAGTATTATAACTCCCAGAATTCTCATTCAGCATAATCCTGCATTGTGAAAAAGACGTTACTTTATTAGAATATTTGTGAAAAAACATTTTAGTAATGCATTTCCTTCTGTAATAGTTAATATTACATGATTTTTTTACTCTCAACCTTCTTGGACAGTAAAAAAAAGTACTCAGTTTGCATACTCCTTGGGAAACCAAAATAAGCAATGCTTTCTTTAGAAACATAATTCTTGAGATAGTTTACACAGCAGGAGTATAAAACTGCAAATATAGCTGTTTAAAATGCATGTATTTGGTAATACTTTAGTGATGCTGCTGATAACTGGGTCATTCAGATATATTTTCCCTTAAAACCTGGCTGTCCTATATAGCAAAAGAAAATAAAAAAAATACTTGAATAATCCAAAAGCTTTATTATGAGACAATATTTTTTGTCTTTTATAAAATGTGAACATTTTTAAGGCTCAAACTATTTGTAGTATAAGTTATTGTGTGATCAACAATTATAATAATTAAACCTAATGGACTTTGTCAAATAAGAATAACTGTTAATTTTAGCAACTCTAAAATGATATTGTTACCTCTTCCAAGCAGGAATGTTTATAAATATAGTTGAGCCAAAGCAATTCCTGGTTGTTTTGGGGAAACCAGGATAGTGCAATGGATAAGATATTAAATTCAGATGCATAAAGTCCAAATTACTGAAGACTTCTCTCTTTCTCAGCCCAGTTAAACTAACAGAATGCTAAAGGGATGAAATTAAAGGGAATTCGTATGTAAGTTTTTTTTTTAAAATTCTTAGAAAAGATAGGCTAAATTTTAATTGTTGATTATCATGTTGAATTTTCTAGATATGGTACCTTCCTGAAAAGATATTCCCAAATTATGATAAACTAAGCATATTAGTATTAATGCATACAATGTACAACTTCATTTTTTTAAATCCATGAACTACATGGCAGTGTATCAGTGCAAGACATTATGTCAGATGCTTACTTAACTAGTTTAATGCTAATTTAATTCCTTGTGTGGTGTTAAAATTCATAAGGGATTATTTTCATGATAAAACTGCTAACAAAATTGATTTAGTTTTAGGGCAGGGATGAAAGCAGATTAAAAACTGTAATGTCATACCTGTAATACCTGTAAAACAGGTATTTATGTTTGCTTGTTCATTATTCTGAATTATTAAACAAATGTAAAAATGGTCTTCAAATTTTATTGGACCCATTTCAACAATTTCAGCCTGTTATTATAAAAGAAATGTTTTACATTGGCAGATTTCACACACTGAATGATCTGGTTCAGACCTGAATCAGCAGAAGAATTTTCATTTCACCGTGGCTTTAATGCAATAATCTCAAAACATCTTCAAATTGTAGAGGTCATTAAACAGTGGTATTCCTATTAAAAGCCTAATAAAATATCAAAATGCATGCTCAGTGTACCTGGGTTATTAATGTGGCTTCTATATAAAAAAAATCAAAGTAGACCATTTTTACTTCCTCAGTAATCTCTTTTTCAAATTATTTAACGCTTTCTAAACAATTGCTTATTTCCCTAACAAAAATTTGGCTAACCTCATAGCTATCAAACCATGTTATTAATTCTAATTAACATCAGTAGCATAATGGTGTGTAAAGTAATTTGGAGAATGGACTAAAGAGACAAAAGATGTATAGTTTTTGCCCTCTTTAGGATCTGAGGCAGTATTAATAATTTGTGTTGAAAAAAAATACAGATTTTTTTATATGGTGGGTAACAATGGCCCCTTTATGACTTTTGGGCTTCAAGTCCCAGAATTTTGGGAGTTGAAGAGCACATAAAAGGCCCATCATTCCCCATCCCTGTGCTAAATAAATACACTTATTTTCTGTAGATAGGCACAATTGGTAGGCTGTGTAGCAGGATTACTTATTCTAGCCCTACACAACATCCTTGGCATTTCATTTTTAAGAACCCTTTGCAATTGACAATACAATGAGATTTGTATCATTAAAGTAAAGTAAGGTTAGGAGAAATTTAGAACTACTAGCAGAGTACTCTATATTTGAAGAAGTAATGTTGTAGGAACCTAAATAGTTTGCAGTCTTCTCTTACACCCAAGTGCCATGTTTTGATAGAGACAGATTTAGAATCTTGAATAATTTAGAATTTTGATAAAAAGTAGCAGATGGTAGCTGTTTGATATTGGCTACCAGATCTGAGTTGCAAACTCCAGATAATTAGTTTACAACTCAAATATAGTAGCTTTCTGTTAATAAATAGTTTTCTTGCAGACGTCGCCAGTCAAAAAATAACTGTGCATTAGAAAACAATTAGCCCTCCAGGTCAATACCTAAGGCTGGTATAAGTTGTCATTGTTTTAATTTAAATAATCTTTAAAAGATCAATTGTACACAGGGAATTTGATGAACATTGAAAGATTCCACATTGCATCCTTTAGCACTGTTAATTGTTTTCTCTATAAGTGCAGACGGTAACTTATAGAGATGGATAGATAAAGGGGAACAAGCACCGTTACTTATCTAATACAAAATTGTTTGATATTAATTTATGGAGATGAAGCAACTTTGATGGGCTTCTTGAACATTTAGTTGTTACATGTCACATGAAGAATTAGTGGAATACCTACTACCACAATTTAGTTGTAATACAACTACAAATGACATTTTAATTTAATTATTGAGTTAGTGTACAAAGTATAACAAGGATCCTAGGTTTTGAAAACATTATCATGGCTTCTGTATGTCTTGTTTGCCTTCAACTATTTCTAACTATAATACAGATGTATCATTACAAGATCCATTCTAGTAATCATTGAGTATACAATGTGGGGCATTTCAAATTTGCTGGAGAATAATATTCTAATTGTTGTTGTTAGTTGTGAAGTCATGTCCGACTCATTGTGACCCCATGGACAATATTCCTCCAGACCTTCTTGACCTCTACCATCCTCTGGAGTCCATTTAAGCTCACGCCTACTGCTTCAGTGACTTCATCCAGCCACTTCATTCTCTGTCGTCTCCTTCTTCTTTTGCCCTCAATTTTTCCCAACATTGGGCTCTTCTCCAGTTAATCCTTCCTTCTCATTAGGTGGCCAAAGTATTTGAATTTCATCTTCAGGATCTGGCCTTCTAAAGAGCAGTCAGGGTAGGACTGACTGGTTTGAGTGCCTTGAAGTCCAGCACCAATATTCTAATTTATGATTGATATTAGTGATTGATGTAATATAGTGCTTCCGGAGGGCACATGTCCATGTCTCTATTTTATGTTTTAGTTTAATAACCTCAAAAAAATGCTTCTTGATATCATTAGACCTGTATATTTCTTTTTATCCACTCTTAATTAACTGCTTTATTGTAATTTATATATGTTTTCCTTTTTTATTATTGATACTAGCTCAATAATTAAATAAAAATGTAATGTGCTATATCAGTTCACCAGTAACCAAAAATATTTTGGTCTTTTTGCATCCTCAAAGGGAAGTGACATTTCCAATGTCAAGTAAAACACAAGACTAGAGGCAAGGATAAAAAATATAATTTGCATAATATTACAGTTTGAATGTAAAAAATAGCTTTCCAAAATAAATGTGCAGGGAGGGAACACAGAGATTCTTTGCAACTTTTAAACTGTAGTTTTTGTATTCATTTGCAAGCCATTATAGATGTTTTAGAAATGATATAACATTCATTTGGATAGCAAACACTATTCATTGCAGCGATGGAGATTTGGATATGGAGTTCGGACTTAATGCCATATTGAATAGAAATATTAATTGCAGAGGTCTCTGTATTGTTGAATTTATAAAGGCCAATTTAGAGTACCAAAGGAATAACATTTAAAGTAGTCGTATGAAAGTTTTATAATGAATTTGCTTGTATTTGCATATTGATGTGTGTGTTCCCATGAATTCATTAAAATATACATTTCCTAGAATCAACCTTGTTTCTTGGTGACTAGAGAATGCCCATATTATTTTCTTGGTGACAGCTTAGAATTAATTTGTCCCTAGTGGGAATTTTTTTTAAAAAAAAACTTTCTAATCGGTGATCATGTGTTTCCTGATGATCTCCTATCTAATTTAATACAAAGCCTATTTAGGTTTTTTGAATCAGTGAATTCAGCTAGGTAAGTCCATCTTCTTCAGGGAGAGCTACAGCATTTAGTTATTTTAAGTTGGCTGTTAATATCAACAATACTGTATGACATTGGTATTAAATTTTCAAAATGAAAATATTCATGTGAAATATTGATTCTTGTGGGTGTAAAGAGAAATCTAGAAGGCACATATAAAATATTTATGAATACATTTGCCTTTTTGAGAAACAAAGTATCTGTCCCTCTTCTTTTACCTAAACTGCTGCAGAAGTCATAGTTTGGATTTACTACATTAATCAGTAAGGCAAAAGAGCCATTGGTCACCACACCAATGAATTTGAATTTCATTTCATTTCATTTTGGTAATCACCCCTGCAATACATTGGTTTTTTGACTCAGACACTACTAGAATGTTGACAATAGATGTCAGCCAACACTTAACTGATACATTTATTTGTTGTAACATGAAACCACTATAATAATGGGTCTTTTTCTTACTTCTTACCTGAATTGATTAATTGCTTTAATTGCTTCCGATTTTAAATGCGTTATTAAGCCTTTTAATTATGCATGTTGCATTTGTCTTTTAAAAAAATAAGTAAAAGAATATCATGGAAGTCATTGCACAATTATTTGCATAGTGTGGATTAAATAAACATTTTTGAGCAGACTTGTATTTTGTACAGTGCAAAGACATATAAAGGAAAAAAATTCTGGTCATTCTCTTTTTATTTTCTATATGCAACAGGAAATTAAAAATGTGAATTTATATTTCAAAATAACTAAGCTATTCATAAAATCAACAGCAAAGGAAGTTTTTCTAAAATTTGGCAGCAGCTCAAAACTTACTGTTGCATTCTTAATCTTTAGCAATAACAGTAATGATATGATATGATAATGCTTCAATAATTTTCAGTAGTTAATAGAATTGGTACAGATTGAGCAAATCATACAATACATATTTTGAATTTAACATATGTATGTATCAGTGACGTGCGGTGAGGGTTATGGCTGGGGAGGCTGGTGACGTCATCAGGAAGGCGGGGAATGGGACCACGTGTGCAGCACACGTGGTCTCATTCTCCGCCTTCCTGAGTGAACATTAAGGGGACCGCAGCGTAGCATTGCTTCCTCCACCGGCACCAGTCCCTTTCACCCCGCTCAAGCCTTGCCGCCTGCAGCCACCGCCCGCCCTCGCTGCTCCTTTCGTTGCTTGCCTGCCCGCCTCTAAGGCACGCCAAAGCCTCCTTCGTCCCCCCCCAGCGCGCGCCCTTTTTATTTCCCGCGACACCCCCCCATTTCAGGAAAGCTTTCCCCATTGCCTGGGGGGTGAGGGGGGCGGCTCCTCTCCCCCCACTCCCTCCGTCCCTGCCTCTCTCCTCAGCCCCAAAGCTCCATCCGCGCGACTCACTTCCAAGGCGGTGGCTGCTCCATCCCGCTCCGGCTCTGGAAGCGACCGAAGATCAGGCTGCATCGCTCGCTCGCTCGCCGGACTGCTTCGGCGCCATTCTGGCTACCTCTGTCCATCCGCGCCCGGGAGCTGCGGAGGCAGAAATGTTGTCGGCGCCTCCGGATGACGAACCAGTCGCTTGCTTTCGTCATCGGGAGGCCGATAACATTTCTGCCTCCGCAGCTCCCGGGCGCGGCCGGATGAAGGTAGCCAGAATGGCGCCGAGGCAGTCCGGTGGACGAGTGACCGAAGATCTCGCTGCCTCGCTCGCTCGCTCGCTCGCCCGCCAGACTGCTTCGGCGCCATTCTGGCTACCTCCGTCCATCCGCGCCCGGGAGCTGCGGAGGCAGAAATGTTATCGGCCTCCCGATGACGAAAGCAAGCGACTGGTTTGTCATCCGGAGGCGCCGACAACATTTCTGCCTCCGCAGCTCCCGGGCACGGCCGGACGGATGTATATAATATTATATATATATATAGTATATAATATTATATACTATTATTCCATGAAGAGAGGTGAGGCCCTGCCTCCCTTGCCTCTACTGACCGCACATCACTGGTATGTATGTATGTATAAGTTCTGACTTTCAGTGTAATTGCCTCATATTTTCATTTTATAAATGTGACAAACACTGTTTGATTCTGTTATTTTTTATTGTATAAGTACTGGAAATTCTAGGAGATTGCAGTAAATGGAGGGATAAAAATCTTCACATAACAACAACTAGAAGAGAACAAAGACATTGCAAATATTTTATGAACAAAATGAATTCAATTAATTTTAAAATGCAGACATGTATTTATTGTTTAATAAATAATGTATTGTTCAGTATAAGAAAAGAATAGCTTAAATAAAATAATTGTTTCGAAATATGCCACATTGGCAATACATAAATAAAAGTACAGATGTAGTTCAGCTATTGTAGTTGGCTTTGAATGACAACTCTTATTGGAATAGCATAAGTAATTTTACATTGACATTGATGGCAAAACAATACAATATTTACTTTTGCATGAGGCTTCAAACTGTTAAATGTACATGATTTATCGTGTTTTACTAATAACTATTAACAGTGGCAAAGAAAGCTTTGCTTTTGATCATGTTAGGTTTGCTCCTCTTTAATGCCACAAAAGTTGAAATTTAATTTTTCGGAAAGCAATGGTCTGGTTAATTGTTGTCATTGTTAGGAAATTTCTCCTTAATTTTCCTTGATTAGTTTCTTTGTCTTTGTTGTACTTTGGAAAATAAGTTGACTTCCTCTTATTTGTAACAGCCCCTCAAATACTGGAATACTGTTATCATGTCGCCCCTAATCTTTCTTTTCTCCAGACTGGCCATACCCAATTCCTGCACATTTCTCACTGTTAGGAAGTTTCTCCTTAGTTCCAGGTTGCTTCTGTTCTTGATTAGTTTCCATCCATTGTTTTTTGTCCTGCCTATAGGTGCTTTGATAAATAAGTTGACCCCTTCTTCTTTGTGGCAACCTCTAAAATACTGGAATAATGCTATCATGTCACCCCTAGCCTTTCTTTTCTCTAGAATAGCCAATCCAAATCCTGCAACCATACTTCAAATGTTTTTGTCTCCAGGCTGTTAATCATCTTAGTTGCTCTTCTTTGCACTTTTCCCAAAGTCTCACCATCTTTTTTGTAATGTGGCGACCAAAACTGAATGCAGTGTTCCTGGTCAATATTCCCTCTAATTTTTTTTTGGTGTGAACTGAAAAGTATAGTGTTTGAGCGGCACATTTTCATGCCTGAGCACCTGATTTTTTTTCCACAAATGTCACCTAAGACAATAACGAAATCAGTGTTACTTGAAACTCAAAGTTATGTTTATTCAAGGTACCCCCTTAATTAAAAGTGTTATATAATATCAGTATCACTTAACAACACTCCTGCTTAGGAACCAAAATGTTGGTTCAGAAACTCTGCCATTTGAAGTGCGCAAGTCTTAAAGCTGTCAAGTTACTCCCAGAATTCCTCAAGTCATGTTGCTCTTTTGCGTTGGCACCGCTCTGGCTACCTCCGTCCAGACATGGCAGCTGCGGTGACATCATCAGCCTGGATCTGCTCCATCTTCGTTTTTTTTCACCGGGGGCAGGGCCGCTGCTGAAGATGCCGACGAGCCCCCGCCGTCACCAGAATAACTGCTGCCGCCTCCTCCTCCAACAGCACCACCGCATTTGCTGCCCGGCATTGCGGCTGAGCTGAAGCCGCCAAAGCTCCCGCCGGTGCACATGCCCGTGGCAGCAGTGGCGGTGCCTCCCCCTCCGCTCGGAGCACCTGAGCTGGGCCCCACATTATCCCTGCTGCCTCCTCCTCGGCCATCCTGCTTTTGAGGAGCCATGAAGCGTTATTTTTCCTGCTCCCGCCCCCTCCGCCGCCTTCCTACTGGCTCCCGCGATGGCGCCGCCGTCGGGTTCCTCCTCGCCATCTCACCTTTACCAGGGCTCCGGCGCCCTTTTCCCCTCCCGTGGTCAGTTTGCACCTGCCGTACAGCTCCCGCCCCGCAGGAAAAAAAAGGCCTCATGGCTCCTCAAAAGCACGGCAGCAGAGGAGGCGATGGCAGGGGTAATGTGGGGTCCAGGGAGTTTTGGCGGCTTCACCTCAGCCACAGTGCCGGGCGGCAAATCCAGCAGTGCTGTTGGAGGAGGAGGCGGCAGCAGTTATTCTGGTGGCGGCGGGGGCTTTGGTGGCTTCAACTCAAACTACACAAACTACCGCCTGTTCCGATTAGCTGGCCTGGCATAATTATAATTATAAATGTTACAACTGTGAACTCCTGGTAGCATACTCTCACCTGGTTATTTTAAGGGTAATGTTTTAATTTCTAATTGTTTTTAGGGCTTTTAGACCCATATTTATTCTTCAGTACAGTACTGTTAATTTTAACCTCCTCTACATATATATGTATTTTTATAGTTATATTTATATTTGTATTTTATCTTTATTTGTTGTGTGGACTGTACACCGCCCCGAGTCCCTTTTTGGGAGAGGGGGCGGTTTAGAAATACGAAGAATAAATAAAATAAATAAATACCGCCAGTCGCCCCATGCTCATCAAAGAAAGTCTGTGGGGATCCTTTGCGGGCAGCCTTTTCTAGCCGCCTGCAAAGGACTTCCCCACACTTGCTTTGCTGAATATGGGGCAACTGACGGTAGTTTGAGCAGCGCAGCCAGCCCCTAGGAGGTCCTAGGAGACTGGCCATGCCGCGTAAGCTCCTGCCACCGCCCCCAACCCCGCACCCGTGCTAACCCTAACCAGGACAGAAAATCTGAGGCCCCTCAGCTTCCAGAGCCTGTGACATTAGAAATCACTGTGCGGCAGTTGGAAACTGCTGCACGTTGCTTTCTTGCCACGTGCGCGGCCACGCAGCCGCGCACCTTAGAGGGAACATTGTTCCTGGTGTGGTCTTACTATTTATAAAGCAATAGTAATACTTCACAAGATGTTGATTCTATGCCTCTGTTTATACAAACAAGTATTGCCTTTTTTTGGCTGCTGCTGCACACTGCTAGCTAATATTTAAGTGATCGTCCACTTGGACTCCCAAGGTCTCTGTCACTGCGTTAATTGATTTGCTTAGCTGTGCTGAAATTTACTGTGCAGGTCACAGTTCTTATCTGCAAGTGATTTAGTGCGCCTGGTCCTTCACATTCCATTACTTTCTCTTCTGATCTTCTGTTCGCTTGCCAGGAGGCAGGCACATAGCTCTTGCCAAAATGTAGTTAATTGAGTTAGCACTTTTGTATTTTTATTTTCTTTTATATTAAAAATGTTTTTATTAGATCTTGCTTCGGGTTTATTTTCGCTTATTCAAAAGTATGCTACAAGGAATGCCAAGATCCTCACCTCCTTAATTCAGGGCGAAATTCAAACCCTATCAGTCCCTCTTACAGCTATTGTTTTTGAGCCAGGTTTCACCTAATCTGTATTTGTACCTTTGGTTTTTCCTGCCTAGATGTAAAACCTTGATTTTCTATACATTAATTTCATGTTATTGGGTAGGGCCCATAGTTCAAGTCTCTCAAGATCTTTTTTTGGATCCTGAGCTTGTCTTCTGGGGTGATGGCTATTCCTGCCAGCTTAGTGTCATCTGCAAATTTGATGAGTTCCCCTTCCATTCCCTCATCTAAGTCATTTATGAAGACATTGAAGAGTACTGGGCCTAAGATGGAACCTTGTAGTATCCCACTGTTTACTTCTCTCCATGTAGATGTAGTACCATTAGGGACTACTCATTGAGTACAGTTTGTCAGCCAGTTACAAATCCATCTGGTAGCGATTCTGTCTAGCCCAAATTTTTCTCATTTACCATGAAGTTGGTTGTAGTCTACTTTGTTGAATACCTTGTTGAAGTCTAATTATACTATGTCCACAACATTTTGCTGGTCTATTAATTTATAATCAAAGAATAAAATAAGATTGGTTTGGCATGATCTGTTTTTAATAAACCTGTGCTGGCTACAAGTTATCACTTTCTTTGTTTCTAGATGTTAACAGATCTATTTTTTTAATTACTTTTTTCCCAGTATCTTCCCAAGTATTGATGCTAGGCTGATTGGTCTGTAGTTTCCTGGCTATGTTTTTTCCTCCTTTTTTGAAGATGAGAACCACATCAGTTCTTTTCCAGTCCTCAGGTAGTTCCCTGGTGCTTCAGGATTTTTTAAAGATATGGTACATATATAGTGAGATAATATATGCTTGCTCCTTCAGAACTCTGGTCCTGGTGAATTATATTAATCAAGATGAAACCATTTTCTTGCTTTTATTTTTATTTCTAGGCTGTCTTTTTCAGTTATGTTTTTGGTAGGCTGGGCTATAGTTTCTTTTTGTGTGCAGACTGATGCAAAGAATGAGTTAAGCAGCTCTGGTTTCTCTCTACTGCCTGATACTTCTTTGTTATCTTCTTTCTTTAGTAAGGCCAATTGTTTGCTTGATTTTTTTTCTTGTTATTTATGTGTTGAAAGAAACTGGTTTTTTTATCTTTGACTTTTGTGCAACCATGCTGGTTTCTTCTTGGATTTCTTGTATTGCTTTTTTAGTGGTATTGGGTTGGACTGGGCTTTTATGATCGTATTTTTCAGAGATTTCCATGCTTCTTGAGTTTATTTCCCCTTTAGGAGTTTTATTGATGGCATTTTTCTTAGACTCTCTGAGTTTGTTACATTTTAGCTGCACTATTAAATATAGTGAATTTGAAAAAAAAAATGCTTTGGTCATCTAGGATTTAATAAGAGATGAGAGGGCTAGGAAACCCAAGAAAGGGTTTCTTTCTTGGAAATGTGCTGACCTTTCAAGTGTGATGTGTCTTTCCCCAGAGCTCTTGGTCTTTCCTAAGTCTTTAAAAAGCTGGCTTTTCCCAGAGTGTTAGAGAAACCTGTTTTTAATGATTTAGGTGAATGATTGCAGTTAGCTTCAGTTGTATTCTTTGTGGGAGGGGGAGATATTTTTTTGCTTACCTGTTTTTAATCTTACATTAGCCATCTAGAATCTCAATATGTGATTTGAGCAACTACATATATAAGTGGCTTAAATAAATACAATTCAGATATTGTTTTCCTATAATTTTCCTTCTCCCTGTTCCATGTGACAGCTCAAATGCATACTAGAATGAAAATATTACTACTAATATTGTGATCCTTAGCAGACAATTTGAAACATCCCAGTGATAAATGTATAAATGGAATATGACAGTGTTCTATGATGGTAGAGAAGTTGTAAAAATATAGAAGGAAACTCTTACATTACAAAAAAATATGGACTTTACAACTCGACCAGGGCAAAGCAATAGACACAATTTATATAGACTTCTGTAAAGCCTTTGATTCAGTGGTATATGACAAACTACTTCACAAACTAAAATCCTATGTAATATCCGGTTCCTTGCATAATTGGATAGCTGCGTTCCTATCAAACAGGCAACAAGTAGTCAAAATAGGAAATGCCCTATCAAACCCTGCACCTGTTAACAATGGTGTCTCCCAAGGTAGCATTTTAGGACCCACAATTTTTATACTTTACAGAAATGACCCTTGCGGTCATATTATTAGCAACTGCTTACTCTTCGTTGATGATGTAAAACTATTCAATACCACCAACAATGCTGCTACCCAATAAAAAGACCTTGACTATGTGTCAAAAAGGTCAAACAATTGGCAACTCTAAAACTCAACCAATAAATGCTCTGTCTTACACATTGGCAAAAAAAATCAAAACACAAAATACAAGGTGGGCGGATATGACCTCGTAGACGACCCCGACTCTGTCAATGATCTTGGAGTACTCATCTCAAATGATCTAAGTGCCAAAACTCACTGTAACAGCATTGCCAAAAAGGCATTAAGAGTTGTAAAGCTAATCCTGCGTAGCTTCTTCGCCAGTAATATTGAACTGCAAACTAGGGCATGCAAAACTTTTGCTAGACCAATTCTTGAATACAGCTCATCTGTCTGGAACCCGCACTGCATATCAGACATTAATACAATCGAATGAGTCCAGAGATATTTCACGAGAAGAGTCTTTCACTCCTCTGCTTGCAACAAAATACCATATTTTTCAGTATAAGACGCACCAAGGTTTTGAAGAGGCAATTTTTTTAAAAAAAAGTAGGTAGGTGGATAGAGGGATAGAGAGGGAGAGAAAGAGAAAGAAATGTAGTAGGTAGGTAGAGAGAGAGAGAGAGAGAGAGAGAGAGAGAGAGAGAGAGAGAAATACAGTAGGTAGGGAGATAGAAAGAGGATATAGGTAGGTAGGTAGGTAGGTAGGTAGGTAGGTAGGTAGGTAGGTAGGTAGCAGTGACGTGCAGTCAGGTAAGGCAAGTGAGGCACAGCCTCCCCACTCTCATCATGAAAAAAAAAGTAAAAGGAAAAAGCTGAGCTAGTTGCTGCCTCACCGTGGATGACTCTGCTCTCCCTCCCCAAGTGTAGTGACTTCCTCCCCAGGCCCCCATTCATTTCTCTCTCACACACACATAGCTGGATAAAACTATATAAAAATCTAGCCCAGCTTCACTGATTACAAGTTTGAAAAGGCAACGTGGCTCCACCTGCAATCAAACTACACTTGGGGAGGGAGAGCACAAGCGAGCACTGAGGAGACCACAGGAGGAGGCAGGAAGCCAGGCAAAGAGCCATGCTGTAGTACACACACTTCCCCCCAGCCTCTTTCTTTTGGAAGTCTCAGATCGGCTCCCCTCCGGCTTCTCTGTCTCTCCTCTCACCCCAGCCTGCCAGCAGGAGGTAGTGGGTGGGCTTTATTGTGTTCCAGGCATTTCCCACCCAGACAGCAGGCTGCATTTGCAATGGTGGAGATGTTTGGGAAAGGCAGCAGGGGAATGGGGGGGGGGGGGATGGCAGAGGAGCTGCTTTCAAGCCACTGGAAAAGATATCCAATCCAACTTTTGTGTGTGTGGGGGTTTGTTTGAGAGTGAGTGAGAGAGGGAAGGGGTAGGAGAGATAGTCCAATCCAACTTGTGTGTGTGTGTGTGTGTGTGTATGTGTGTGTGTGTGTGTTTGAGAGAGGGGGAGGATGGGAGAGAGGGAGGAAGGAGGGGAAGGAGAAGAAAAAGAAAAAGAAAGAAGGAGCAAAGGAGAAAAACAAATGCTGTCGCTTTAAATTGGAACTGAGCATGCCTGGCTGTGGAATTCTGGGAGTTGAAGTCCACAAGTCTAAAAATATTTGAAACTCAGCACTGTGTCAGTGCCTCACCAGTCATAAACCTCACCGCACGCCACTGGTAGGTAGGTAGGTAGGTAGGTAGGTAGGTAGAGGGATAGAGAGAGAGAAATAGAAAGAGAGAGAGAAATGCAGTAGCTAGGTAGGAGAGAGAGAGTAGGTAGGTAGGTAGGTAGGTAGGTAGGTAGGTAGGTAGGTAGGTAGGTAGGTAGATGGAGTGATAGAGAGAGAGAGAGAAATACAGTAGGTAGGTAGGGAGAGAGAGAGAATAGGTAGGTAGGTAGATGTTTCCAGGTGTGTTTATCCATGTGCTGGAGAAGGAAATTGCTGACAATCTGCAGCACCTAAGATTTTGTTTCTGCTGGCACAGCACTTGATTGATCTAATTCTCATCAATCACTCTAAAGAGCTTTCTGAAAGGGAAAAAAAGTTTTTGCACTCTGCAAACCTCCCAAAAATGGCCCGTTTTTTTAAAAAAAGCCATGAATAGCCTTGGGGGGGGGGGGGCTTGCAAAGTGCTCCGGAGGGGCACAAGCAAAAAAAATGGCCCGTTTTTTGCAAAAACAGCCCCATTTTTTGTCAAAAATATTGCATGCATAGCCTTATAGAGGCTTATAGAGTGCTGCTGGGGGTGGGAGGGCAAAAATCGGCCCATTTTTTGCTCATTTCTGCCCTCCCAGCCTCCAGGAGCTCTCTGAAAGCCTCCATAAAGGTATGCAAAGCCATTTTTGTGAAAGGGGCTTCAGGAGGCAAAAAATGCTGTATTTGATGTATAAGACATATCCAGATTTTCAGTCTCTTGAGGAAAAAGATGCATCTTATACTCCGAAAAATACAGTACCTTATGACACCAGACTTGAAATTTTGGGTTTAGACAACTTAGAACTTCGCCATCTTCAATCCGATCTAAGCATAGTACATAAAATGATCTGCTACAGTGTCCTACCTGTCAATGAATACTTCAGCTTCAACCGCAACAACACACGACTCACAATTGATAGAAACTTATGGTAAATCGCTCCAAACCTGATTGCAGAAAATACAACTTCAGTAACAGAATTGTCAATGCCTGGAATGCACTACCTGACAATATGGTTTCTTCCCCAAACCCCCAAAACTTTAACCTTAGACTGTCTACTGTCAACCTCACCCCATTGTTAAGAGGTCTTTAAGGGGTGTGCATAAGTGCACCAGAGTGCCTACCATCCTTGTCTTAATATTGCCTTGTATTTGTATCCATTTCATGTATTCATAATTATGTTTATACATATATTTGTTACCTAATTCATGCTTGATGAAATAAATAAATAAAAATAAAATAATAAATAAATCTGCATATTATTTCATAAACCTGATAAGCTAATACTACTAATGCAAAGTATGTGGTTCTTGGGTAAGGCGAGTGATTTCATTTCAGGACATGCCTGCATCCTCAAAGCCACTGAATGATGATGTTCACAGACAAATTACATAATTACATCTTTCCCACTATTACTCTTGATACTTTAGCATCACAAGAAATAAATGTATATATTCAAAAAGAAGTCATTCCACAAAACTGTTCCCAAGTGTCTCAACAATGCATTGCGTTTAAAGCAAATCATGATCATTTGTTGGTCATTATATATCATTAATCATAGAATGAATATTTTGATTCTTTTTAATTTGCTTCTTTTGTTTCTTAATCTTCAGTGTCTTGTGTTTGAAGATGCTCCCAATGGAGTGAAGGCATCACTGGAGGCGGGTATGCAAGTGATCATGATTCCAGATGAAAACTTGAACAAAGACCTTACGAAAGAAGCAACCCTAGTGCTGGGGTCCATGAGTGATTTCAAACCAGAATTGTTTAGTCTACCACCATTTGATTGAACATAGTTTTTTTTTTAATGGTGTTTTTTTAAAAAGTCATAGTTTTTTTTCTTTTTAGTATTTCATTATTTGCACTTCAGTTTAATTCGGTATTAAAATCACAGAGTTAAAATGTATTTGAAGCCTAAGAGGTTTCTAGATTATGCACTCATTCAAAAAGTAATGCTCTTTTTCATAATTTTTTTTTGGGGGGGTGGGGAGGAAATCAACTAATAGCTCTCCTGACTGTTCTCATTACTTCTTCCATCATTTTTATTTTCAGAAAAATTCAATAAGGAACATTTTCTCTGGGTTTTTGCTGCTGTTGTTGTAAATCACCAGAAATAGTCATGCAGAACTATATTTATTTCGAATGGACTTTAATACAAGATTCTGCCACCAGTGATAAAAGGTGTAAGGTTCTTTGACCATCTAAATAGATATGCTTTAGGTCTCTTTTCAACATCTTTTACATAGTTATCTGTGTTTAACTGAATGTAAACATGTAGTTGAAAATATTGCACAAATAATAATTGGTTGTATAATCTGAATTCGTGCATCATGATAAAAACGTGGGGCACCTATTATCTCAGAGACACTTATGGTTCCAAAGCTCTTTTTATAATCTTCAGAAAGTTTTTGTGACCAAGTGTCACCTTGAATTGCACACAAATAATAACACCACAGTTATCAATAATAATGGCATACTAATTTACTATTTATTTGGTGAGATGTACAGGAAAACTATAATGTAAAATGTAATGCCTAAAATAGGCAAAATAGGGTTAAGGAAAAAATACATAACTCTCCTGTAAATTTATTGACCTAACATTGCATAAACCTGGCACCGTTCAAATGAAATTTTGGAAATGTCATAAATCACAACTTCCATCGAACATAGTTTTTGTTTACCCAAGCTAAAACCCAAGCAAACCATCTCACGGCTTAGTGCTATGTGTGAACCCAATTATGTATTTAAAAATATTTATTTACCTAAATCCATCCAGGAAATAAAACATATTTTATAAAGGGAATGACTTTTTTCCCTTTATGCATTCTTTAAGGATAATTATTTTAATGGAAAAATTATAAATGTATCTGGGATGATTTAATTATTTTTTTTGTATTTAAAAGATGAGCATTTCTATGACTCTATAATATTCAGCAGAGATGATTTTAAGCTGCACAATCAAATGCATATCTTACTATCTTTTTTTTTTCATGTGTACTGTTTTGCTGTTGGATGTTTTCTTTTTCCCAAGCTTTTGCCCTTTTGTCTTTCTTTTCATAGCCAATTGTAAATACATCTTCCAGCTTTGGGGAAACCTTTGCTCTTGAAATCTATTAAATATCACAACCAATGCTTCTTCTCTTCTTCAAACTTGCCTTCTTGCTTGATTAACTTCATCTGATGAAGTCATGACTGATTCAGCTTACTAGATACTGTTTCCTGTGCTGCATTATTGTCTATTTTCAATGTCTATTTTCTATGTCCAGAAAAAACAGTTTCTATGAAAGTAGAAGTCTGTGTACTTAACAGACATACTGCTGAATTCTGGTACAAGGAAAAAAAACGTTTGGAGGTTGAAATTATGTACATTTGTTTTGTGTGGCTTTATTTATGGAATTTACAGAAAATTGTTTTGAATGTTAAGGACATTAGGAATATCCTGCTTATACCTTTTTTAAAATTCATCAAATGATACTCACATATTTGTAGATTTATTAAAAGAATGGTAGGTTATAAATATATGCATGTCTGAATGCTTTAAATTTACAGCATATCTGAATGTTTAGTCTACCACCATTTGATTGAACATAGTTTTTTTTTTAATGGTGTTTTTTTAAAAAGTCATAGTTTTTTTTCTTTTTAGTATTTCATTATTTGCACTTCAGTTTAATTCGGTATTAAAATCACAGAGTTAAAATGTATTTGAAGCCTAAGAGGTTTCTAGATTATGCACTCATTCAAAAAGTAATGCTCTTTTTCATAATTTTTTTTGGGGGGGGTGGGGAGGAAATCAACTAATAGCTCTCCTGACTGTTCTCATTACTTCTTCCATCATTTTTATTTTCAGAAAAATTCAATAAGGAACATTTTCTCTGGGTTTTTGCTGCTGTTGTTGTAAATCACCAGAAATAGTCATGCAGAACTATATTTATTTCGAATGGACTTTAATACAAGATTCTGCCACCAGTGATAAAAGGTGTAAGGTTCTTTGACCATCTAAATAGATATGCTTTAGGTCTCTTTTCAACATCTTTTACATAGTTATCTGTGTTTAACTGAATGTAAACATGTAGTTGAAAATATTGCACAAATAATAATTGGTTGTATAATCTGAATTCGTGCATCATGATAAAAACGTGGGGCACCTATTATCTCAGAGACACTTATGGTTCCAAAGCTCTTTTTATAATCTTCAGAAAGTTTTTGTGACCAAGTGTCACCTTGAATTGCACACAAATAATAACACCACAGTTATCAATAATAATGGCATACTAATTTACTATTTATTTGGTGAGATGTACAGGAAAACTATAATGTAAAATGTAATGCCTAAAATAGGCAAAATAGGGTTAAGGAAAAAATACATAACTCTCCTGTAAATTTATTGACCTAACATTGCATAAACCTGGCACCGTTCAAATGAAATTTTGGAAATGTCATAAATCACAACTTCCATCGAACATAGTTTTTGTTTACCCAAGCTAAAACCCAAGCAAACCATCTCACGGCTTAGTGCTATGTGTGAACCCAATTATGTATTTAAAAATATTTATTTACCTAAATCCATCCAGGAAATAAAACATATTTTATAAAGGGAATGACTTTTTTCCCTTTATGCATTCTTTAAGGATAATTATTTTAATGGAAAAATTATAAATGTATCTGGGATGATTTAATTATTTTTTTTGTATTTAAAAGATGAGCATTTCTATGACTCTATAATATTCAGCAGAGATGATTTTAAGCTGCACAATCAAATGCATATCTTACTATCTTTTTTTTTTCATGTGTACTGTTTTGCTGTTGGATGTTTTCTTTTTCCCAAGCTTTTGCCCTTTTGTCTTTCTTTTCATAGCCAATTGTAAATACATCTTCCAGCTTTGGGGAAACCTTTGCTCTTGAAATCTATTAAATATCACAACCAATGCTTCTTCTCTTCTTCAAACTTGCCTTCTTGCTTGATTAACTTCATCTGATGAAGTCATGACTGATTCAGCTTACTAGATACTGTTTCCTGTGCTGCATTATTGTCTATTTTCAATGTCTATTTTCTATGTCCAGAAAAAACAGTTTCTATGAAAGTAGAAGTCTGTGTACTTAACAGACATACTGCTGAATTCTGGTACAAGGAAAAAAAACGTTTGGAGGTTGAAATTATGTACATTTGTTTTGTGTGGCTTTATTTATGGAATTTACAGAAAATTGTTTTGAATGTTAAGGACATTAGGAATATCCTGCTTATACCTTTTTTAAAATTCATCAAATGATACTCACATATTTGTAGATTTATTAAAAGAATGGTAGGTTATAAATATATGCATGTCTGAATGCTTTAAATTTACAGCATATCTGAATGCTGTAAATTAAAATGCTTTGCTATAATTAATTAAAATAAAACTTTACCTCATGTCCTGAAACATCACTTTTTAGTGTACCAAAGCTTCTGTGTGTGTCTGTGTGTGTTTAAAAAAATCAATTGTTTATTGTTCTCTATTCCTAAAATAACTAGGATTACAACATGACTGTCAGTATATATAACTGAGATTTGTGGTCGAGTTAACCTACTGAAGTGGTTTTGAACCTGTGATCCATGGACCTCTGGAAGGCACAATGTCCTCCACAGAGGGTCTACAAAGACTTGAAGAAATGTTATGATTTCAATATTGAGTTATGTCTTGGTGGTCCATAGCCACAAAAGGTATTTAAATGGGATCTGTGGTGAAGGAAAGGATGAGAACCACTGGCCACTGACCACTTTGGTTAGACCGAAGTGGGTTTTTTTAACCAGCATTCAAAAGATGGTATTCATTCTGTAATTATTTCTATTTCCTAAATATTTGCTGATACTAATCACTTTATTACTATTCTCACAAAAAGTTTTCTTTTTTTGTATTATCTTTGGAATTGCTCTTCTACAGATCGCATAACTACATGTTACATTTTTCTCTACAATTTAATAACTATGAATTTAGGTAACTTCCTACATCTTAGCAAATCCCATAATTATTAGCTATTTTTTGCATCATACACATGGTGTTGGATAAATTTTCCTAATTGTACCCTTTTCTTATAATAAAAGAAAGGAAAAGAATTCTCTTTGATAATCGTATTAAATAAAGTATATCCTTAGGACTGAATCACAGACACTCAAAACATGCAGAACTATTTTTGCCCATTATATGAGTTTTCATGCCACAGTTGTTAAGTGAATCACTATAGTTGTTAAGTTGGTAACAGGGTTGTTAAATGAATCTGGCTTCCCCATTGACTTTGCTTATAAGAAGGTCACAAAAGGCAATCACGTGGCTCTGGGATACTGCAATCATCAAGCATCTGAATTTTGATCACATGACTATAGGGGTGCTACAATGGTCGCGTGAAAAACGGTCATAAGTCACTTTTTTCAGGGCCATTGTCACTTTGAACGGTCAGTAAATTAACTGTTGTAAGTCGAGGACTACCTGTATTTTTTTTTCACTTTACAAAAATTGAATCACACTTTCTTCCACTGACTTATGTTACTTATGTTGGAAAAAGCTTTTAAGCATGAGATAGCTGTCTTGGGAATCTCTTCCCATCGTAATTGTGCAATACTATCTAGGAAAATGTTAATGCATTTTAATTATTTTTTTCAAAGTGTATTTTCCACCAGTGGCTGGAGAACTTAAAAATAAACCAAAAAAACCTTCAAAAACTTATCCAAAAGGAATGTTAACAGAACATTAATAATCTTCAGAATATACATCATCTGCTAAATATTTGATTACTTTTACAAATTAAAATTTATTTAATGATATTAGTGTATATTCTAAATGGAACATGAAATATTATTTGTCCAAGCTCAGAAAGAAAGCCTTACTCAATGCATTTTATTCAATATCACATGTACACACATACACATACACCCACAAAATATTCACTCTCTGGTTTCTCTTCAGATCAGATAAACGTGTCACCTTTTACTAAAGAAATGCAAGCAATCCTCATTATTCATGGGTTTTGTATTTGCACAGTTGCTTATTTAGAAAAAAATGTTTTTGTCACCCCCAAATTGGTACTCATGGTCCTGTTGCGCTTATTTGAGGACACGCAGAGCAGTAAAACATTACAGTCATCCAACCTGCACTTTCCCGCTTAAGGTTTCAGCATTTGCTAATTCAGTATTCAAGGCATTTTCACAGAATGGAACTACGATTAATAATGAGAATTGCCTACATGAAATGTTCAAACTATAGAGGACTCAGAATTAGGTCTTTGCTTCATTGTTTTTTTTTATCTGGGCCACAAGGGTAGGGGGGATCATAATCCATGTGTTATAAGTATTGTCCAATGGGTTATTTTAAAACATTTTGGGAAATATTTAAAATCCCCCATCGGATAAAATTAGAGAGCATGTTGTGCATGGAATAGAGAAACACAACAAAGCCCTCAACAAAATCTTTCATCTTCTGAAATAAACTCCCTGGTAGCTCAACCAGCCCACATTAACGGTAAACAAAAGTACTAATCTTTCAACAACGTTAGTACTTATTTTAGCAGTTTTAGCAATAGCACAGGCAATTCATCTGGAAAGAATATTGGAAACTCAGCTAGTGAAAATTGTTTTCTGGTCTCTGTGTGAGGGTGGGTGTTTTTTTGTTTCTTGGCTTTCTTTTCCCAAAATAAAATATTTATTTTATGTGCTCCATATGACATATACATTATTGCACTTGTATCACAACAGGGAAAAACTATTTATTTTTTTTGCTCCAATGCTGCGAACTCACCCATCAAGAAAAAAAATATATCATTCTGAATAATCACCTCTGTGATGCTAAAATGTGAATCAACTTAAGTAATACGTACATTCAAAGTCCAGGACAAGAACTAAACTGACAGATAATCCCACAGAAAAAACAGGACCCTTTAAATATTTTTAAATTCACTCTGGACCCCAAAAGCAACAGGTCAAAAGAGCATGCAAAGCAATTTGTTTCCTATTAACATACATCACACATTAACACTGCATAAATAAAAGCAAAACTCTTTGCATTAATGCCAAATGTATTTTTAACATTTTGTTCATGCTGGCTTGTTAAGCATGCACAACAGTACAAATGTGCAAACATTCTATTAACAATCTTTGTATCTTCAATGCAGCATTAGAACTTACAACTGCTTCAGGTTCACATGAATTCTAAATTTCTCAGCTAACTTGCAAGTGAGGCCATGAATTAAGCTACAAAATGTCCTCTTCATTGTGGGTTGATATCTCTTCTGCTCTGTTTATCCATTTTTCCAGATCTATATCATCAATCTTCACCAATAAAGTAACAGAAATATGACTGGTAGATGTTCTAAAAGCAACAAGAAAAGTCCAACAGTGACTTTCAGAAGAAGAGTAACCTACTGTGAAACCATCTTGACTTAATTATTTCATATCCCATTTGAAATGAAATCTTCAACCTGTGTTTGTTTCAAGCTCAAACAACATGAAGTATCAATATTTGTCAAAGTACACTCCCAAATATTTTTCTTTCTTTCATGTAAATGCTTTATGGTTGATATGTAGCTGTATTTTGAATATTTCCAAACTACAACAGTTTCTGCAGAAAAGAATAGTAGAAATGGTTTTAGGAAAAATTTAACACCACAGAAAGATTTGTTACATAATACAGACCAAAAAAGAATTCAAACTTCTGAATCTGACATTTACATTTTCCTGTTTTGAATCTATACAATTGGATATAGTAATTATGCATTCATTTGTTTAAATGTCTTTCTTTCATGTGTATGACTGCGCAAATCACAAATTGCAACCCTGACAGCTAGCATGGAATAAAACCAAAAACAGCAATAAAAAAGAAAAACCGACCACAAAAGAAATATAACTGAAGCCCACGTGCAATTTCTATTCTCAATACAGATAGACTCATTAGACATAATGGGCTAATCTGAATATCAGAGTGTGTGTTGTCCCAGACATTGATACTACAACAGAAAATGCATGCATCTTGAGTCCTGCCAAATTACATACTTAACAGAGGAAATTTGGAGCATACCAACCCTTTTGGAATCAATGAGATGAGCACAGTTAATTTGATTTAGGTTACACAACAAATAATCTGTCCCTGTTTATATAGGACTTTATAACTGATGTCCAAGACCTTGGACTTAACACAGCCTATTGGAAGCCATTACAGCATGGAAAATAGTGAGTTGTGCCATGGTGAAGCCATAAATATTCATTCCTCTGTGTTCTGAGTGAATTGCAGTTCAGGATGGATTTCAAAGGCAATCCCATGTAGAGTGCTTCGTAATAGTCCAAACAAGAGAAGATCATTGCATGCACGACTTTGACTAAGGCTGTTGATCCGGTGATCAGTGTAATTGTTAGATAAGGATTTGGGCAAAAGACCTTCTGGCCACAACTGCTGATTCCCAAATTTTGCACTGGTTCTGTATGGGGAAATGCTATACCATTCAGATGGGAACATCCCATATCCAGGGAGCTCTAAGAAACACATCACTCATCCTTCCAGGGCTAAATTGAGGCATAGAACCAGAGGTGGTATTCAGCCAGTTTGCACCAGTTAGCCCGAACCGGTGGCAGAAATTTGGCTGAATTCAGCGAACTAGTAGAGATGGCTGGCTAGCCACACCACCAAACTGGTCCCCCTGTCGCTGCTTGCTCAGCCCGCCCACCTGGTCGCTGCTTACTCACCCAGGCTCTTTGCAAAGTGGCTCTCAAAGAGGCAGCAGCTGGCCACAGGCTGCCGAAAAGTCCTCCAGTCGGCAAAATCTTCGCACATGCGCATGCCATTGCCTTGCAAGTCTAAGCGGACTTATTTTTTTCCTCTTCCTCAAGTCTCAGCTTCCTTTACTCTCTCTCTCTCTCTCTCTCTCTCTCTCTCTCTCTCTCTCTCTCTCTCTCTCTCTCTCTCTCTCTCTCTCTCTCTCTCTCTGTGTGTGTGTGTACACGCTCTACCTATTAAGACAGATTTGAATAGCTTGATTGGCAGGGACATTTTTGCAGTTCCGACTATAGAGAGAAACATCAATTCCTGACTTCATCTATGGTTCTATGGATTTATGTAGAACTACTATGTCTTCTTAATTCACAAAACATTTTGATACTTGATACAGCATTTCAGATTGCTAAGCCAATAAAATGCATTTTGACTATGTAATTTATTACAATCTGGAGAAGGAACAGAATATAATAACAAAAAAGTGTGACATGCCTTCAGTATATATAATAGGATGGGGATACCTACCTTTAGCAATTACAGTCAGCAGATTATAGTGGCAGTAAAAAGAGATACAGTTGTCTGCCATGGTCCTTAGCCAAGCTCATCAACTGTAGGACAAAGTTCAATAGCCGTATTCAGAGTATAATTTCATATGTCAAAAGAAATTGTAAAGCAGGAGCCCTGAGGAAAACATCTAAAGGTCACAGCCATATATATATTTTGCTATTGAACTATCAGTGATGGAGATCTCTCTGTTCATTTTTAGAGATTCCACATTTTGGGGAGTCATATCAGTACTTGCTTCAGCTCCAGAGTTTACTTGGCTTTTTTTTGCAACACATTTCTTTCCAAGAAAATGTGTTCAGTTCCAGTACTCAATCCAGAGGAGATTGAAAATGAATTTTGTAGTCTGATATCATGCTGGATTTATATTATTGTTATTATTTTAATTCTTGAAAGAAAGTCTTTTTTAATTTTTAGCATATGTTATTTTTGTACAATAATTTATTTACTCAGAACAAAACACAACACTACTAAAGAACATTGAAATAAATACCTGGCTAAATGTTTCTTCTGAGAATTATCTTTTCCTGCCTGCCTGCCTTCCTGCCTGCCTGCCTATTTCCTAAGCCTTGCCATATGACCTTCAGGGAGGGATCTGGAATGTACCCACTCAATCTGAATTTGCAGGACAGGAAAATACTGTCAGGGAAGTGACCCTGAAAATAACAAAAAGATTTGTGAAGATTCTAACAAAAATCAGTTTTAATGTGTCAGATTGAGCTAAGAATTGTTTCAAAACTCCAAATAATAATAATAATAATAATAATAATAATAATAATAATAATAATAATAATAATAATAATAATAATAATAATAATAATAATATTAATGCTTCTAGACCGCCCCCTCTCCCGCAAAAGACTCGGGGCGGTGTACAGTTCATACAAAATATAACAGGATACAATAAAATTAAATTAAATATGTACAGTTGACAATTGACATGGAGGAGGTTAAAATGTAGTTAAAAGAACTGTACAAAGCAGATATAAAATAAATTCAAACCCCTAAAAAACAAATACAGTAAATTAAAAACCCCTAAAATAACCAGATATAATACATTTGCCAGGAGGGACAGTTGAATTATGCCAGGCCTGCTAGTCGGAACAGGTGGGTCTTCAGTTTTTGCAGGAAGGAGCGAAGGTTAGAAGTGGTTCTAATGTCGGGGGGGAGGTCATTCCAGAGGGTTGGGCCCATCACAGAGAAGGCCCTACTCCTTGGTGTCACCCGCTGGCATTGCCTAGTGGACGGCACCAGGAGAAGTCCCTCCCTGTGTGAGCGTATTGGCCGCAGGGATGTATGTGGGAGGATGCGATCCCGCAAGTAACTAGGTCCCGTGCCATGGAGCGCTTTAAAGATGGTAATCAGCACCTTGAAACGCACCCGGAAAACCACAGGCAGCCAGTGCAGCTCGCGCAGGAGAGGTGTTACGTGGGAGTACCTCGTACTCCCCATCACAGCCTGCGCGGCTGCGTTCTGAACTAACTGCAGTCTCCGGGCGCGTCCCAAGGGCAGCCCCATGTAGAGAGCGTTGCAGTAATCCAGGCGGGACGTCACCAGCGCATGAGTGACCGTGCGTAGGGCATCCCGGTCCAGTAGGGGGCGCAATTGGCGCACCAGGCGAACCTGGTGGAACGCCCCCCTTGCCACGGCTGCCACATGGTCATCCATTGACAGCCGGGCATCAAGGAGGACGCCCAAATTGCGCGCCCGTTCCACAGGGGGCAATTGTTCGCCCCCTATGGCCAGCGATGGGATCAGCTGGCTGAACCGAGGTGCCGGTAGCCACAGCCACTCAGTCTTGGAGGGGTTGAGTTTAAGTCTGTTGTCCCCCATCCAGACCCCGACGGCCTCCAAACACCGGGACATCACTTCGACAGCCTCGTTGGGGTGGTTTGGAGTTGAAATATACAGCTGAGTATAATCAGCGTAGAGGTGATACTCAACCCCAAAACCACGGATGATCTCACCCAGCGGCTTCACATATGTGTTGAACAGGAGAGGCGAGAGGACCGACCCCTGTGGCACTCCACAAGTGAGTGGCCTCGGGGTCGACCTCTGTCCCCCTGTCAACACACATTGCCTCCGGTCGGAGAGGTAGGAGCCAAACCACCGCAAAACGGTACCTCCGACTCCTATCCCCTCCAACCGGCGCAATAGGATACCATGGTCGATGGTATCAAAAGCTGCCGAGAGGTCTAATAGGACCAGGATAGAGGAACAACCTCTATCTCTGGCCCTCCAGAGATCATCGACCAACGCGACCAAGGTTGTCTCTGTGCTGTGCCCGGGTCGGAAGCCGGACTGGCGTGAGTCTAGATACTCGGATTCATCAAGGTGTCGTGGAAACTGCTGCGCCACCACATTCTCTACAACCTTCGCTAGAAACGGAAGGTTGGAGACTGGACGATAATTAGCTAGCTCCATTGAGTCGAGTGAAGGCCTCTTAAGCAAGGGCCTCACCACCGCCTCTTTCAAGGCGGTTGGTAATGATCCCTCACCCAATGAGGCATTCACCAGGCCCAGAAGCCAGCTTCGGGTCACCTCCCAAGATGCCAGTACCAACCAGGAGGGACACGGGTCCATTAAACATGTGGTGGGTCGCAGCCATCCACACAACCTATCTAAATCCTTGGGGGCAACAGAATCAAACTCCTCCCAGGATGGTCTCACAAGACTCGCTGTTGGCGGCCCATCTGGTCCACTGAGTGGGGCCCATCCACTCCGGATCTGAGCGACTTTGTCCTGCAGATATTCCCCAAATTCCTCTGCTCTGCCCTGTAAGGGTGCCCCCTGTGTCCTCTGTGACAAGAGGGAGCGGGTCACCCTAAACAGGGCGGCAGGGCGGTTATCCGCGGACGCAATAAGGGTGGCGCAATATTTACGTTTGGCCACCCTTAATGCCACAAGGTAGGTCCGCAAGTAGGATCTTACCTGTGTTCGATCAGATTTGGAGCGTGAGGACCTCCACCTGCTCTCTAGACGTCTCCTGTGGCGCTTCATCACCCTCAGCTCCTCGGTATACCAAGGAGCCCGGGTGGGTCGCTGCCGCAGGAGAGGTCGCAAAGGCGCAACCCGGTCCAAGGCCCCAGCCGCCGCCCTATTCCAGGCGGCCGCTAGGTCCTCCGACCGAGCGCGGGTCAGGGCTACAGGTAATGGCCCAAGCTCCGTCTGGAACCTATCCGGCTCCATCAGGTGCTTGGGGCGGTACCAGCGTGGACCGTCTGGTCCCGCCTCCTCGCGGTGGGGGTTAGCGCCAGGGAAGTCAAGCCGGAGACATGAGTGATCTGACCATGACAGGAGTGTAACAGTAAAATCCCCTCTACCCAGATCACTCGTCCACTGCTCAGATACAAAAACAAGGTCCAATTTGTGGCCTCCTTCGTGTGTGGGGCCTGAATTAACTGGGTCAGGCCCATGGCTGTCATGGAAGCCATGAACTCCCGAGCTACCTCAGACGCTGCTCCCGTCGACGGCAGGTTGAAATCCCCCATAACCACAAGCCTGGGGATCTCAACCGCCATCTCCGAGATCAGCTCGAGGAGCTCGGGCAGGGCTGCTGATGTATAGCGAGGAGCCAAGTATACAATCAGCAAACCCAACTGCCTCCCTGGGCCCCATTTCACACCAAGGGACTCACACCTGGATATCTGAGGAACAGTGAACTCCCTCGGCTCTAGACCTTCCCGTATAACTACCGCCACCCCACCACCCTTACCCAGGGCCCGAGGCTGATGGAATGCACGGAAACCTGGTGGGCACATTTCCACGAGGGGTAAACCACCCTCGTGGCCCAACCAGGTTTCCGTTATCCCTGCAAGGTCTAGCTCCCCCTCAGAGATCAACTCATTAATGAGGGGGGCCTTGTTGGTTACGGATCTTGCATTGCAAAGCATCAGCCGTAGGCCCGGGCTCTGTAGTTCCTGGCCACCTAGGTTGCGGGGGTTGGTGCAAACGACCGGGCATAGCCAACAACCACGGTCTCCCAACCGACCTTGTGATCTTCTCTTGTCCTCGCATCCCCCCTCCCCGCGACCGTTGTAATCAAACAACCCTCTATTGGAATCACTTGTTCCCTCTCCCCCCCGCTCCGCTCACTTCTTTCCCGGACTCACCTGTCCGTCTGGCACTGGCACTGGCGCCTCTCCCGGCCTGGTTATCACACACCCCCTCCCTGGAACCCCTTAATAACAATAAAAAACTTCTGGATAAAAAGCCCCTCAGCCTCCGTTTCTTCCACCTCTCGGGGTTCACAAACCCGTCATCAAGGTAGGCCCTTGAGAGAGCCAAGGGCCATACCTGCGAGAGCGGGGCCTCCCGCAGGCGGAACAGGTCCAACCTCGAATAAATAGTTCGTTAAAAGTCCAATGGAATCAGGATGCTAATAAAGGTTGATAGAAAGTTGGTAAAAGTTCATAAAAGTTGATGGTTAATGAGTCGGGGTCTTAGAGGGAGGAAGGAGATGTTAAAATATTTAGATAGAGAAAAAGGGGGTGGGAATGATCGAATACCCCCAATTACATAAAATTGCATAAAACGACGAAGGTGACCACAAGGTGAGAGATTGTTCAAGGTGTTCAGGATGTTCCATGGCAGAGTGACCCAAACGTGGGAGATTATTCGCGCTGGTTCAGGGTGGTTCCTTCCTAGAGGTCCACAGAGACTTACAGTTAGAGTTTGGTGTCCCCTGCTGGCGTTGACAAGGCCTGGGGGGGGGGGCATAGGGGCGTTGGGAGCAGCCAGGGTATGATGGAAAAAACAGCAGAAGTCCAGGCAATGTAACAGAAAGCTGAAATGGCTCAGAATATCATGAGACTTGGTTCTAATTTTTACTCTGCCCTTCCTACATTTCCAAAACTGGGATGTAGAAATAAATTAATTGGAATGGATAATTTCACTATTCAGCTAGGAAGAAGGTAATGATACCAAGAATTATATTGAATAAAAAGACAGATTAGAATGGGTGAAGTAGCTTGCCTCTTAAAAGATGCCCATTGCTTTCTGCCTTTATTTAGCATATTTATCAAGGACAAAATTAATGAAGTAAAATAAGGGACAAACCAGGTTAAGTAAAAGTGAGGAAATAAATTGTAGTAATGACATATGACTAAAGAAGGCAACATAATGTATTCAATGATATCAATTTGATTTGTCAGAGAAACTGCAAGATAATTGAGAGTAGGGGAAAAAACCCAAATATGTGTGTCAAATATTTTTGTAGCAAAGGTGTTTGAAACAACCTTGAATAAAAAAAAACTTGTTATGTATTTGAGAAGCAAAATAGAACTCAATAACAATGCAGAACAAGAAACCTGACAAAAGTAGGTTTCCAGTTGGAAAATAAATATCTAGACTGTATATTTATTTACTCTATAGATCTAAATTAGGATCAGTCAACGTCAGATAATATCCCAGGACCTTATGTAGAAACATCAGCAGCTTAATACCCAAGTGATAAATTTTATGGCAAAATGACTATATTTCAGTAATGTGGGTTTTTGTGGAAGTGGTGGTGGGGAGAGGCAAGGCAGGAATGAGAACTTGCTTCTTGGGGGAACTAGAAAAGTGATGTCCTGCTCACACTGGATCCAGACAGCCGAAAATTTGCTCTGTATTAAAGAGATTTTTGAGATTAACTTTATAAACTTCAGACAGCTGGGTTTATTTTGTGAGTGGATGGCAGAAACAGATACTTTTGTCATCATTTGTGATTTAGCTGGAAATTGGAGGTTACATCATGCTTTGAACCATAAAAGTAGCCTTACATGGACTCATAGTTTGACCAAATCTTATCTTTTTAATCAGTTTTGAGTTCAATTGTTTATTTACTGATTGAAAACAGTTTGGAGCCATAAGTCCAGTATTTATTGGGGGTCTCTTCAATCTGTTTAAGAAAAAAAGAAAATTACATGTTTCCATCATTGTAAATTTTTGATTGTTTGAAATATACAGAAAAGGGTTATTATAGCATAGTTTCTAGAAAGCCTTCAACATCAAGAATTTAGATGAAATTTATTTAAAGAAAGGTTTTGAAGTTTATTAGAAAGATCCTCTCGCTTGGGAAAAATTGTCTGCTTATATTCCAAGTTGATAACAAGACCTTAAAGATTGATTGCTAGAGATCACTAGATGGCAACTTTAAAAGAAACATTTGATTTTTGGCTCCAAGAAGTACTTAAATTATATAATTCTATACAGGAACCAAAATCTGATTGAAGAGTAACAAGTTTAGGCACAAAAATAGAAAAACTCACTAATTCCCACAATGGAAGAGTCGATGGTAAAGGTGATAAAGTTAGAGGAGGTGGTAATATTGATTGTATTAATTATAGAAAGAATGTATATATTTTAATTTATAAAAGTAATTTATCTAGTGTTGTTTCTCATTGGAAACTGTTTCTGAACTTTTTGCTCAAACCTGAAAAAAAAAAAGTGAAATTATTTTAGGTTTTGGTGATTAGATTTTGTAAGTATAGAAATGGCTTGAAATATTGTGAAATCTAAATCAAAAGGTTGATGTATCATTTTTATGATCTACTGCACCAAAGAAAGTTGAAAGTCATTACATTTTCTTCTCTAGTTGCTTTTCTTTCTTTTTCTTCTTTTTTCTAATCTTTGTTTCTTCTATGTGTTTAACCTTATAATGAAACTTATAAAAAAGTTTTAAAAACAAGAAACCAGGTCTGAAATCAGAGAGAGAATAATTGCTGATGATTGATGCTAGAAATGGAGGTGGTGAAGGATGGCAATGAGAACAACTTGAGAAGTCTTCAGTTTTTGTTCCTATACTTCCTTAACTCTACAAAAACACAACAAAAACTCTGTAATGCCCCCCCTTTCAATTCAATCTGTCATTTTACAGTGGCTTTGCATCATTAGACTGCATAAGGATGTAAGCAATGGTGGGATTCTACTGGTTCGCACATATTCACTAGAATCTGTTATTAACTTTCTAAGCAGTTCGGAGAACCAGTTTTTGGAAGAAATCTCATTTTGTTTTTTCCCCACTTTACAGGGCTAATCCTGTAAGAAAGGCAGGAAGGAAATATTCTGGTGTTGTTTCTAGCCTAATCTTTATTGCCCTGCTTACAGAAACTGCCTCTCCGTTAACCCTTATTACATTATTGGCACTACTCCTAGACTTATTGTTGCCTCCAGAGCTTCTCCGGATTTTTTTTTCATTGCTCGGACATGACTTTCTTAAAGGGGAATGGTTGTTTTAAGCTCTCTACATTGCTGTTGGAAGGAAATACTCCCCTGTTGGAGTTCTTCCTATCAGGATGCAATGATCAGCACTTTGAAGAAAAAATTAAATAACAAAGCAGAGCTGCCAGAAAGAAGGTTTTAATGACAAAGAACCAAGATAAATGACATTCAACAAGGCTTCTTGGCTAGCTAGAAAGATCGACATTCAAACGTGAGTTACATACCTGTTGTGGCCCAGCAGGAGCCATTGGAGCTGCCACCAGACTCTGACAGCGAAGGTCCCTATGAGTCGGCTCTAGAGGATGTGGAGGACCCTGGACAGGGTTCCGACTCCGAGCAGGGCGCAGAGAGGCTGGTTGGCCACCAGGAGGCGCCTGAGCCTTGGACCAGTGGGGAGGAGACAAGGGATTGTGATCCGGATGTCAGCAGTGAGTTGTTTCTGGATGCCCGTCACCGGAGAGCTAATAGGCATAAGGAACAGTTGTGCAATTACAGGAGGTAATTGCACTCAGCTGGTGGTAATTAGGCTCCTCTCCAGACTATAAAAGGACTGCTTGTGCACACGCCCTTTTTGCAGAAGTCAACGCATCAACTAATGTTGGAGAACAGGATTGTGAGCTGCAGGCTGGACTGCTGCCATGACTTATCTGTGTTGGATTGCTGCCTGGCTTGTCTGTGCCGGCTTGCTGCCAAGGACCTGTCTGTCTGTTAATAAATCCTGTAAAGTATCTTTGGCTCGGAGTGTGTTGGTGTGGGACGAGGAGGGGTCAGAACACATACCCTTTCTGCTTTTTGGTGAAGTTTAATTCTGTGTTTGGTGATGTTTAATCCTGTGTTTATTGATGGGATAAGTTTCCCTATTCAGCTTTGTTTGGAAGGAAAAAGGTTAATCTCTGTTCCTGAAAAGAAAATGGGTTGAGAAATCTGGCTAGTTTCTGTGTCTATTTGTTCTGGTAATTGGTTTAACAAACAACAGCTATCATGTTTGCTCTTTTGCTACATTCTAGCGCTAATTGCTTTCTTTGTAGTTAGGCTTCTCTCAAGTGTTTATACTTGAGCTTGCTTGGGGTGTGAGATCTGGCAGTGACAAGGCTTGTGTTTTAGTTTTAAAAGGATTTAAACTGGCTTAATTATTTATATTGTGTTTGAATTTTTGCAAGCAAAGGAGCTTTTTGTATTTTTGTACACTTGATTTACAACAGTTCATTTAGTGACCAAAGTTACAATGGCACTGAAAAAAGTGATTTATGACTGTTTTTCCCACTTACGACCATTGCAGCATTGCCACGGTCATGAGACAACAAGCATGAAGAAGCACCCTTCAACGTGAGTGATGTCGAGTTGGCCATGCCCACCTAGTCACATGCCCAACCAGCCACACCTACCCAGCTGGTAATTAGGGCAGAGAACTGTTTGTTAAATTATTTGAATCCCACCACTGGATGTAAGATATGTAATACTTGTAATATAGTCATAGTAGCAATAGCACTTAGACTTATCTACTGCTTCATAGTGCCTTACAGCCCTCTCTAAGCAGTTTACAGAGTCAGCATATTGCTTCCAACAACCTGGCTCCTCTTTTACCAATGTTAGAAGGATGGAAGTCTGAGTCAGACTTGAGCCGGTGAGAATCTAACTGCCGAACTACTGGCAGTCAGCAGAATTAGCCTGCAATACTGCATTCTAATCACTGCACCACCATTCTTATAATGTGGTTTGCTTGCTTTGGACTTAAACCATGCAATGATAATTTATAAACTATGGATTGTGGCTTAATGTAATCTGCAAACAGTCATTAACTGTTTCAAAGTATTTTGGAGATAACTTTTTTAAAAAGCTGGACACTTTTATATAATAGCTGTATTTTCTGATCCAGAATATATTCACAGTCTAACCTGGATAGTATTATCATTTCCTCCATGTAAACTTATTCTTCAATTTGATTGCTCTTTGGGAAATCAGAAAATGCAAGCAAGGGCATTACATTATTTTAACTTCAATGTAGTCTGCTTCTCTCCTCTTATTAAATAAATGTTCCTTATGCTTGCAAAAAAGAGACAAAGTAGCATATTATACCTGTCTTTTGGAGCAATTACTTCATGCAGAGGCAATATTTTTAAATCAGTTACTAGTGCAATGTTCACAGCAATGCTCCTGCCTATAACAACTAAACAACTTTGAAAAGCACAATCTTCGAAGATGGAAGAACTTTGCAAAAACAATTATTGGTCTTACAGGTGTTGCTACTAGAACAGGTATTGCAGCTACAACCAGTTGGGTAATAGTTGTAGATGCTGGGAACTGTAGTCCATCTGATGGAAACAAGATATATTCCTAAATTATAAAATTATAAATTCTTTGCTATATTATATTTTGATTGGTAGAATTACCATATTTATTGTTGTGTGGAATCTCGATCTAGACTAGACGGAGGGATCAAAGCAGACACAAGTTTAGAGTTGCTGCATTGCAATAAGCAGCCATGCCACGCCTCTGAGAGAATCCTTAATGTTTTATTTTGCTGTTCGCAAGGATGTGATTCTTATAACATAGTTGACTAGCAATACACCACTGTTGAGACTCTTCACAAATGGTTCTGGTTGATTTTGCGTGACAAAAGTAGACTTATATTTAGATTTGGCTGGAAATGGAAGAGAAGTACTTTTAACTTGGAAGCAGTCATCAGTTTTTCCTTCTACCTTGATTTACCGTGAATCTATAGAATTTCTTCCATTTATGTAATGTATGAGGAACCTGAATATTGAAAACTGTGAGTGGTTTGAAATTGTGTGCATCAGATTTTGTTTTTCTGACATGCTTTACTGAGGCCAGTAAAGATTTCCTGTCTATCCCCATTCAGGATAGATAGATAGATGATAGATAGATAGATAGATAGATAGATAGATAGATAGATAGATAGATAGATAGATAGATGATAGATAGATAGATAGATAGATAGATGATAGATAGATAGATAGATAGATGATAGATAGATGATAGATAGATAGATGATAGATAGATAGATAGATAGATGATAGATAGATAGATAGATAGATAGATAGATATACACACATACATACATCCACACACACACGCATATACACACACACAGGTGTGTGTGTTTGTGTGTGTGTGTATCATTTTACATGGTGGTATGTAATTATGATAAAATCCTTCTTTTACATAGTTATTACATAGCAAAAACTACTCAAAGCATTGATGATACCATGCAAAGATAGCTAAAATGATTGTTAAATAAAATATTAAAAACCAACAGTGAAAAATGTGCATATTTCCACTATACCCCTCCATAGACACATAGCACATTTTGTTTTTCCTTAAAGTTCTAAGCCAATCACTTGAAAACATATTGTGAATTTGCTACCCTCAAGAATTATGTTTGGATTCTTTATACTAACTGATGATTTATGATAGAGATGGAAAATGTATTATACCTGTAGTATGTTAGCTTTTTCATAGCTAACGATCCTTATTTATGGTTTCCCAGATGAAGTTTTCTATTAGAGTGACAGAAAGGAACATCTTTTTCAGTAGTAACAGAGGAAGGAAGGAAGGAATTTCTTCTGTTTTCTTAATGAGTATTATGGAGAGCAGTTACATGACTTTAAATATTGTTCCTTAGAAAAATTAATAATTAAAGATTGTAGGATCAAATGGATAAGAAACTTTGGGTATAACATAATGCTTGACCAATTGGATAATATGTGGAATAAAGGATTGAAATGTACATTATAGCTTGAAAGAGACAATGCACCATTGGCATTTAGCATCTGATAAATTGTCTAAGATGTATAAGGGTGTATCAAATGTTGTAAACAGCCTGAAGGTACTTTTTATCATCTCTAATTATAAAGAAGGCTAAGGCTTACTGAAATCAGATATGTATTTTAACTGATAAAATTTTTAAAGTACAATTAAAGCCAAATGCTTTTCATTTAGGTTGGATGGACACATTTTAAAAAATGGGGCTTTGATTTTATATACAGGTAGTCCTCAACTTACAACAACAATTGAGCCCAAAATTTCTGTTGCATGTAAGACATTTGTTAAATGAGTTTTGCCCCATTTTAGACCTTTTTTTGCCACAGTTGTTAAGTGAATCACTGCAGTTGTTAAGTTAATAACACAATTCTTACACGAATGTTGCTTCCTCACTGATTTTGTTTGTTAGAAGGTCACAAAAAGTAATCACATGATTCTGGGACACTGCAACCATCATAAATATGAGTCAATTGCCAAGGGTCTGAAATTTCATTAAGGACCATGGGGATGCTGCAATAGTCATAAGTGTGAAAAATGATCATAAATCGTTTTTTCAGTGCTGTTGTAATTTTGAATGGCGAGTAAATGATCTACAGTAACTCATATATACCCACAATGGAAGAATGGATGGCATAATTAATGGAGTTGGCAGAGATGGTGAAATCTACTTGGATTAAAGAAAAGACTTTTATCCAGCTTCATTTCTATTTGAAAACCAGTCTTGGATTTTTGTTTGAAAGGAATAAAAATTTAACTTTGGGTTTTGATGATTACACTTGGGTTTATGAAATGAAAGCAGTCATGTTTCTTATGATTTATTCTAGTTCAAAGGGTCATTGATTTTTGGAGTTTTAGCTGATTTTTTCCCCTTTCAGTTTGCACTTTCCAATTTTGTTATTTCTTTCCCTATTTTTTTAACTCTTTTCTTTTTTCTTTTTGAAATTTAATATTTTTTGAGGAAATAAGGCCACTTAACACATTTCATGCACAGCTATAAACCATTATAAAATGCAAGTTACTTAAATTTTGTATTTTAATATTTCTACAAACAATTGTGGATTAAGGGGTGATATTTCAATAGCAACAATCACGAGTGAATAAAGTGCTATGTTTACTGTTCATTTATTCAATTGCCATATCATTCATCAAAAGAGTTGAAATTAATTTACACCAAGGACACAGCAAATATTTAAAAAATTGACTTTTTGTTCCCAGAAAGTTCATTCTCCAGTGCTAAATCTCAGAAATGTAGGTAGACAAATTTCAATATTATTTTGTATAATTTTTACAATTTTTCTAGAAGTACATATTATTTACATCTATGCATTCTTTTTTTATTGAAAAGTTTTAGTAGAATTTACAGGTATTTCCCCTTCCCTCCCTCCACACCCAACCCTGCCCTCACCCCAACTTCCCAGAGCAAAATACAGGGTATAAACATTTAACAATCATACACTAACATAAGCTAACTAACTATAACATCTTACCTCTCTCTTGTACTTTAACTTCCCTTTTATTAAGCTAAATTTGGATAAACTATAACATTCCTTATTCATTCTTAAGATAATTGAAGTTTAGTCCAATGTTTATTTGAATATAGTCAATCCATCTTCTCCATTCCAACTTGTGTTTCTCCTCTGAATAGTCTTTCCAATATGCTGAAACTTTAGCCGTCTCTGCTAAATTAACTACTTTTAACGTCCAATCTTGAATAGTAAACAATTATTTCTTTTTCCAGCAATCTTGTCACATTATCAAATTCAGAATCAAATTAGACTCTATAATTGTACAATCTGTAATTATACCTAGCAAAAACAACTGAAGAGTGAACTTTATTCTCTTTTTAAGAATATTTTAAATAATCCACCATATTTTTATCCAAAATGCTTTAGCTTCTTTACCAATCCACCATACATAATAATACATAGCATCAACACAATCACATTTCCAACATTTAAATTATAAATTGAGATACACACAAGCTAACTTTTTAAGATCTAAAGACTATCTATAAAAGATCTTATAAAACTCTCTATCAAGTTTTAATCTTGCATAAATTTTTCATTTCTTACCCAAATCTTTTCCCATATTCCCATCATTATTAGACAAAATTATCAATACCTTTCTACCATTCTTCCATATTTGCATCTTTTTCTTTTTTTCCCTTTTTAAAAAAATCTTGGTATCATTTAAAGAAAAAATAAAAACTTAAACAAGACTTTCATTTTACTACTATTATCCTTCCCAGCAAAAACTATTGTAAATTCTCCCATTTATCCATCTCTATCTATATTTTGTGCCATAATGGTCATAATTATACTTATGTAATCTCCCATTTAAAATTGTAATATAGAGTCCTAAGCGGATAACCTTTTTTACTATCTCACATCCTGTTATTTTTCTGATTCTTCTTTTGGATTTATCCTAGGGATGGTGGATATCCAGCCTTTAATACATTACTGTAAAAATCTTTTGCCTTCCAACTGAATTAAGATGATATCTTTCTTCTAAATAATTCACCACCAATCCGGCTGGGGCATCCCATCTATACTGTATCTAGCGATTTCTAAGTTCATCAATTAGGAATGCATAATCCTTTCTGGATCTCAATATTTTAAAAGGAATTTCCTTCAGTACTGCCACCTCCTGTCCTGCCACCTGTAGTTTGCTTTCATAAGTTGCTTGTAATATTCCATTCCTTGTTTTCCTGGTAACAAAGTAGATTACAATATCTCTTGGTAGTTGTCTCTGTCTGGCAATCCATGAATTAACACGATAATTTTTTTCAATCTGCCAATCATATTCTGCTTTTGGTTCACCAATTAACTGAGCGAAAGCTTCTGCAAAGATTTCTTTCAAATTTTCTTGGTTATCTTCTTTCAGGCCTCTTATTCTCAAAGCAAATTCAATCGCTCTGTATTGTATCATTGTAACTTCTGCCTCTGATTTTTCAATCTTGATTTGAATCTCATCAACTTTATTCTCCAAATTCACATTAGACTGAGTAATTTCTTCCACCCTGTCATCCAATGATGTTACAAAAGCAAACAAAGCCTTAAACGCATCTACTATATCCTCTCTTATTTGTTGATTGCGGGTTTGAATTAAGTCCTTAATTTCAGACATTTCATCAGACACATCTTTAAGGGCAGATGTAATTTTTTCTTGCAAAAACGAGGCTTGTGCTTTTAAAGCGCCTTGGAGAGTTTCAAATATCACTGTTTGTGTATCCGCTAAAGATAATAAAGACTGCAATTTAGGTGGCTGCGCCGGGTGACTTCCAGCACTCTTAGAGGCACTTATTTAAATTTGTTTTGAAGGCATTTCCAAATATTCAAATCACACTTTCCAACAACCAAATGATTGAGTCCAAAAAGTCCACTTAATCCCAAAACTTGTTAAATCTTATAGCTCATTAGTAAACCAAAACTGTTTTCTTTAATCTTGAACTCTTGAGTCTTTTAAAGACATTAACAAACACTTAACAAATACTTTCCTTTTAAGTTTCACTTTGATCACACCCTTTGACTTGCAGACACCATCTTTATTACCCTTTGTTCTCCTCAATATTCACAGAAGGAAGTGATACTGCGTCGGAGTTAAAGTTTATACTTGCAATTATAATTGCTCCTGTCTTTGCTCTGCCTGCTTCTTATTCAATTGTAGATTAAAACATTGGTTGCAGTGGTGGTCGTGGTGTTTTGTTTCTGCTGCAGCAGAAGCGTCCTGAGATGCGGAGCCTTGTGGGGCTGCTGGGGGGCTGTCACCCTTTGAGTCCCAGAATTGCTCCTGGGGATCTATGGGGAGCTCTACCCTTGCCCGACTGTTCTTCTCCCCCTTTTTTCCCCGAGGGGAGAGTTTTCAAGCCGCTTGACAGCTGATTTATGCTGTTCTAGCAGCTTAAATGCAATCACAAGGCTGGCATTCCCAAAGGAACGTCCTTCAATGCCTAAGGTGCCACCGGAAGTCCACCTACATCTATGCATTCTTATCTAACAACAACAACAACAACTTTATTTCCTGAATTAAACCTGAATTTAGGGCAACGTTTCCCCACATAACATAGACTACACAGTATGAAATTGCTTACCTTATTGTTAAAGAATCTAAGAAGTCATTTTTAATGTAAAAATAAATTAATTTCAAATATTATTTCTTTCAATAATTGTGTCAGCAATTTTTGTTTGGGCCAACAACATGCAACATGCAATTATAATAATCTGTTCAGAGACTATGAAACACTCAAGGAAAAGTTTGGAAAATGTCACCCATCTGAAAATCCCTCAATTATGCATGAGAAACCAGCCAACTTTCCAGTTTACAGTAAAGCTGTTATCAAGAATCTGAACAAGTTTCCACCCAATGAACTGTAAGAAAAATTGGGCGCTAAAGTGTAAGTAATCCGGTTGCTGAAATGTTGGTAACCTTACTTTTTACCCTTTCAATGAATCTTGTTACAGAAGACTCTGTGGAATTGTTAACTGAAAAGGCTACTAAGAGACTGACAGCAGTAGCTTTGTTAGCAAAAGCCTATGTTATTCATAAATAAGAAAAGAACATGGGAAGTTTATTTTGAAAATCCAATGCTCTTGTTATTCTTCATGCTGCTGATCAATTCATGCTTTTCATTGTACTGAGATTCACAGTGTAACAGAATATTTGATAATATTCTACCTACTGGGTTTCCCTGAAAATAAGACCTATCCTCAAAATTAGCCCTAGCTTGATTTTGCCACATATGCCCTACCCCAGAAATAAGCCCTGGTTAAGACCTTGCCCACTCCGTCCCACCATCTGGTTGTACAAAACTTATGCATAAAAATCAAGCTAAGGCTGGGGTGGGAGTGGAGCTATGCGATGTGCCCTGCATGCGCTTAACTTAGGATCACCATAGCCAAGCCTCCCATGCCTCAACACCTGTTGCACTCCTGCCCAATTTCTTCTGCAGATGCTTGTGGATGCTTGTGACTGGAAGCCACGTGGAGAATTGTTCCAGTGCCACCATTCACAGCCGGCCACTGCATAGTACATCGCATCAGTGCTGTCACCTGTGGCAGGATGTCACATGGCTCATCACGCCAGTGCGGCTGCTCATGCAGTCAATGATGCTACATGCCACACAGAATCCTGCCGTGAGCAATGGCACTGGCATGATGTGCAACATGGTGTCCTGCCACAAGCAGCAGCACAATGAGCCATGTAGCACCCTGCTGCAAGTGGTGGCACCGGTGTGATGCACTACATGGCATCTGGGCACAAGGAGCCACAAGTGGCTGCAGAAGAATTCGAGGAGCGGCATGACAGGTGTCGGGGCATGGGAGGTCTTGCTGTGGTGGTCCTAAGTTAAGCGGGTAAGACATCCCCCGAAAATAATGCCTGGTGCCTCTTTTGGAGGAAAAAAAAATAAGGACAGCCTTATTTTGGGGAAAACGTGGAATAGAATATCCATCAGGTTTTCCTGGGTTTTGTTTTTACATTCCTGAAGGAGTTATGAAGAAAATAGTATTGTTTCATGACAATTACTGGTCTCATCAGAGAGCCAGCTCTTCCAGAAGAAATTAATATAATCCATCTTCTCTCTTCATTATTCAGTCCTGATGTTTGTTTCATTGTTCTCTTCTCATTCTGTTGAGTTACACATCCACTTCTCAGCAATTCCTTGAAAACTGGGAGAGGTTTCTGAGTCTGCTCAGCATTTATAGAGTTCAAAAATGTGACCTCTGAGTGTAATCAGAGCAATAATGTCACCTCTCAATTATGGTCAGCACTTCAATCTTAAAGAAGGGCATTCCTTGAATATCTGTTGTCTCATTATGATTAGTGTTTTATTGCTATGGTTATTATGATATAACTACATGGCCAGAGTAAAGTTTAGTTATTATTTATAAATAAAATATCATCTACATTTTTAATTTTTAAGGTTCTTATAAGCAAAATGTGATTTAATAATTTTGTTTATCACATTCAGCATTTGTTGCTTGTATTTTTACAGGCATAATCACATGATTACATGAATTCTGTGTGAATCTTTACATATTTTATGTCAGACATAAGTGTTTATAGCATGTTGAGTCAAAACTCAGTGAAAATTGGTGGTGTGATTCCCAGAATTTTTTATTAATCGTTAAATGATTTGATTTATGGGCTGTTTGTAGACTTGAAAAAGAGCTACTTTTTGAAGAGCCTATTTGTTTATGTAGAATAATACCTGAAAGATCAGTTTGCAGATTCAGGAAATTAAAGACTGATTTGTTTGCTATCTGTTACAATTGCATTACATTGTCAAAAATATCATTAAAGACACATTGAGACAGGAATAAATAAAAATTGGTTCATGACTATCCAAAAATTTTGGCATGCAAAATGAGAGCTCCTGATCCGAGCTGTCAACTTTGTAATAAATTTCACATCCATTCCCTAACAAAGGACTATCCAATAGTTGAAGAAGTGAATGTAAATGTATTTACCAATACCTTTTAGCTTCCTTAAAATAGATTCCTTTTCTCCACTCTGTTTTCATTTTTAACTCGCTATCACGTTTCTTAGGATTTAAGTTTTAATTTTGTTAGCATTTTTGGGGAAGATTAGTGTCAGATAATAAATAGTATTCCTTAACTGTTAAGGAAATTTATTTTTCTGATATTTATTCAATTCAATTCAGTCATTTTCTTTAACCATCCATTTGGCTCTGGATGGCTTAAAATTAAAAATGCATTACAATTAATAATATTAAAAACTTTTGAAAACAATAAAAAATATTGGGAGCAAAATACTTGGGCAGTGTCAGGCCTGCAGCCATATTTCTCTTGGATCTTTGGCCTGCCACACTTTCTATTATTCTACTATGCCTTTTTCTATTGTGGGAAAATGGGAGGGGGATTGTATGGAGTTACTTAATGTGTAGCCAAAACAAAATTCCTTCTAGAAAACCAAGGTCATCCTTTATCTCTGCATCTCTGCACATGACCGGAACTGGATGGTGGAACTGCCAGCATGGCAGTGGAAGATTGGAGCATGTGATAGACTTGTGGGTGTGGGGGCAAGATCTTGAACTTTCAGCTGAGTAGGGAAAACCGGGAAGCTTTCAGATTTGGGTTTTCCCAGATGTCCCAACATGGCTCGCTTAATAAATTGGAACTTTAAGCAATACTTTGCTTTGGACTCTGATTTACTTTTGGATGCTATTTGGAACCCTGGCAGCCAGTTTACAATACAGCATCTTCAGCACCCCAGCACATAGGAACTTAGTCAGGTTTTTAGGGCCTTGCAATAGGCTAACAGGGTTGAGATCATTCTAATCTCCAAAGGGAGGATGCTCTACAGAGCAGGGGCCATTGCGGAAATATACATGCAAAAAATAATATACCACCTTTTTTTGGTGACTGTAATGTTTTGGTGTGTTTGTGTGTCTGTGTCTCTGTGTATGTGTGTATATTATTTTGGCTGCCCGTCTCTATATAATTCTAAAGCTTCCAGGGTGGCTACATGTGTTCAACTGAAAAACCCAAATCAATGTTGATTGGTCTGAGCTTGGACATAAGTGTAAAGGATTGTTATAGCAGTGTAATTATTAAAGCTACAACAGTGTAACTTTAGCACTTTCTTTCTTTTTATTCTATCAGGTCAACACAACAAAAAAACCCTCCCCCTTTTCTGTTTGCATTAGAAAAAAATATTGCTGCATACTTATTTGCATGCAATTTCTTCGTATCGTTCCAATTTTAGTATATGTGCTGCCGAAGCGAGCACTTTTGCATGCAATTTCTTGTGCCTTATTTGCTGGCAGAAATGTTACTAGTTATTTTTATGTATTGCTTGCTACTAATTGCCAAGTTATTAATTCAGAAACATAAAATAGAGTCAAAAAACATTTTCCCCTTGTTTCCTTCCATCTTTTAAGTGTACAAATTTGTTCTTCTCTTTCTGCTAATTAACACCTGGTAAATACAGTACAAAAATAAGTATCCATTAATATTTCTAATATTGCTTGCTTGACCATTGTTTCTGAAATAACATAGATAATTGAATATATGCAGAATGTTCTGGAAACACAGGTATTGAAGTGTTAATTACTATTTTTCTTTGTTGGATTTCCTCAAGCGTGTTTACAGCTCATTAATTGCTTCTCTTTCTAGGTCTGTCCTTGCCACAGAAGAGGCATGTATGCCTGTGTCTTAGGAAGCCCTTAACTAGAATTCTAAGCCCCACATTTATAACTGAATAAAAGAGTTGGAAAGTACCTTGGAGGTCTTCTAATTCAATCCCCTGCTCAAGCAGGAGACTCTATACAATTTCAGACAAGTGCTTGTCCAATTTCTTCTTTAAAATCTTTAGTGATAGAGCAGCTACCCTAACCCACAGCTTCTGAAGGCAAGCCATTTCATTGATTAATTGTTCTGTCAGGAAATGTCTTCTTATTTCTAGATTGGTTCTCTCCAATATATTTTCTATATACTTTTTTTTTATAACAAAGAAAATTTTCAGTGGAAGAGGAAGTTACTTCAATCTTCATGGTTAACTTGTCAAGCCCTTTATAACATATGTGAAACTTCAATGCATTTTATATTTAGTTTGAAATTTTCAGGGGATCAATATTACTACAGTTTGCCCTCAATTAGCAACTACCTCATTTGGTGGCCATTCACAGTTAGGAAGATGGTGAAAAAGTAATTGTATTATCAATCCTTGCATCTAAAACATTTGCAGGTCTATAAAATAAGGAAACCTGAAGTAATATCATAAGCACAGTTGTGGTTTCACTTTGCAACCACTTCACTTAATGACTGACTGAATTGCCAGTCCCAATTATGATTTCAAAGGACTGCCTGCATTTACATACATACATACATACATACATACATACATACATACATACATACATACATACATACAGAAACTGTATTACTAAACCTTGGTCATTAAGTTTCAGTTTAACAACTGAAGTTTAACTATTTATATTTACCCTAACTCCATGGCTTCAGCACATATTATTTATTTATTCATTAGCTTTTTTATACCACCTCAATCATGTGACTCTCATGAATGTGAATGTAAAGAAATTATAATAAAATATATATAAATTAAAAATAATACCAAGAAACAAATGTAAACTAACATGGAATAATACATAATTTCTTTTTTATGACCTGTATCCCTTAATTTGGGGTGGAGTACATATTATCATAAAATACTAATGGCATTAAACAACTAGTTAACACTTGTATAAAAGCAATCCATTTTAACCTGATTCTAAAATGGTAACAAGGCTGGGCAAATCTAATTTTAAATAAATATCTTCCAGAAGCCATTCCATAATGTGAGACCATCACAGAAAAACACATATTTCTGGACTCCACACCTCCCCCCCCCCCAATATCCTCCTGAATATTACAGGTAATTCTTGATTTACAAACATAACTGAGACCAGAATTTTTGGTGGCAAGTCTTTATGGTCATTAAGTGAGATGCCCACATGACTACTTTCAACATGACATTCCTGGTATTTGAAGATGTGGTTGTTAGTGATCATGCAGATCATTAAGCAGATCACAGATATCTCCGTGGGTGGGGGAGGGGAGACTCTGGGAGAGCTCTGGTGGTGCTCCAGTGCTGTGCAATGCCATGGCCATCCTAATCCAGCCCTGCTGGAGAGAACTCCACACATCAGACCAATCTCCTAGTCTTACCAGGCTTCTTTCCCCAAGCTAGCTCAGAACCAGTTATCACAAACCATAAGTGTTTGTTGGTTTGTGTTGGGTGAGTATGTGTAGCAATAGTGCTTTATTTAATTGCTTTTTATTTATTTTCCTCAATGTTCCCATATATTTCCGTTAAACCCAAGGTTCCCCTAATTGTTGCCATATCTGTTAAAGTGCAAACTCAATTATCTCATGATTCAGATATACGTATATCACAAAGATAGCCTATGGCTATTTTCAATTTCAGTTCAATATAAAATCCAGACATCCCATTGTTTCATTTGATTTCCTAAAATAACTACACTTTCCAAACACATAAATCAATCTGCTCCACAGATTGATATAGTGGAAGAGCTGTATTCAAAATATATCAGAGAAGCCCAAGTCAAATATTGGCATTATTTCAGTTTAATCACAAGCAATAATTTTTACATTTGTACATCTGTAGGGTAAGAATGTGAAAATTACTAATGTTCTTATGTTCAAAAGCTATTTTCCATTCCTTAGATTTTCTAAAAAATAATTTTTAACTTTCTTTTCTATTAATAAGTTTATTTTTATTTTCTCCTTCCATATGCCTTATTGCCATTTTCTCTTATATGATGCAAGAATATGGAATAAATAGAGGATGCTAAAAAAATATTCCCTTCCCTATCACAAGACAGTAAATGTTCTCCTTCCAGATGCTTCTGAATAACTTCTCACTACTCTGTGCAGGTATTTGTAATACCACTATGTTCCCAACTTTGTTTTATCTCATTGTTCTCTTTCATTTCTTATGCTAATAAAATACTTTATATGCTAAAGGAAAGCATCTCTTTTTATATGCATGAATATATATTTCTTCACATGCCCAAATATTGTTTTCTTCTCTTTTCTAAAAACCTGCTGAAAAGTGTTTCTAATATCTTCAAATTCTACCTTTCTCTCATTTAATTATTTTGTCACATTCATTTAAAATAGATTGTTTATGCTGTACTTTTGATGTCTATCTATTTTAGAAATTCATACATTTTAGATATTTTGAGATGAACTTTGCATCATGCTTTTTTTCAATTAGTCTAAAAGTCATTTCCGTAATGGTTTTCAACCTGTTTTCATACATGAAAATATTTTTCGCCATCTCAAGGTCATAATAACAGAAGCTGCATTTCTATTTTTTAAGCATTTTTCCTTCTGAGCAAGTCTATAAAATGTAGGAGCAAGTTATTAAAACTGTAATATAATTTAAAATCATGCTATTGCCCAGGAGAGTCTTTTAAAAGATATGTTGCTGTAAGTCAGTTTACAAGTAACTTACAAGTATATATTGTTACTCCAGGGTAAACATCTCAAGTGTTTATATTTGACATAGAACATCTTAAAACCTGCATTTTTGCAATTCTGATATCATCATTAAGTCAGTAAATGATCAAGGAAAGAAGATACTGGAGAATAATCAGAATTGTTTGGAGGAAGAAATGGAGGACTTTGAAAAGCAGAGTTGATGACTGCAATGAAGAACAAAAGACAGTGGTTAGACCATTTCTTCTAACCTTCCTAAATAAATGAAATTCCCAGAGATCATTCACAAGTGCTCCAGTCAGTTGCTCCTCATGAGGATACTGCAAGATAATGGTTGTATGTGTGTGTGTGTCAGTGGTGGGTTTCAAATCCCGTTCCAACTGGTACGGTTGGAATGGGGCCGGCGGCATCCTCATGGATGCGTGCAGCGCATGGATGCGTCTTAGTGCCTCCGCATTGCTCTGCAACTCTCCGCAATACTCCAGCTGCTCCGCAGAGTGTCACGCAGGCACTGTACGTGCCATGCACATGCATGGCACAGCAGAAGCTTTAAAACACAGGTAAGGAGCTCGGGCGGGTGGGTGGGCCCTCTAGAGCATCGTACCGGAACGGTATCTGGTGCTCCGGGCTGCCTCTGGTACCGGGGCGTACCGCCTGCAACCCACCACTGGTGTGTGTGTGTATATGTGTCTGTGTGTATCTGTGTCTCTGTGTGTGTCTGTGTGTGTGTCTGTGAATGCAATCTGTTGTTTTTGAAGCTTGAACCTCAAATTTGGATTGAAATCTTTTTATATCTTTTTATAATGGATATAAAAAACATCTACATAAGCCTGTTAAACTGCTAGGTTTTTGAGATGTAAAAAAAAAATCAGACCAATCACTTCAGAATTTTTTCCACCTTTAATATAGCTGTACAATGTAATTGAAAAACAAACAGAAATCTTAACAAAAAATAACAAAATATGTACAATAAAAATAAAAAATGTACAATAAAATAGTTTATTAGTGTGTACACTCTTAAATTAATACTTTGTTGAAGCACTTTTTGATCTTATAACAGTATTCACTCTTTGGGGTAGGAGCCTATCTGCCTAGCACATCCTGCCTTGGGAATCTTTGCCCACTCTTCCTCACAAAAACTGCTCCAAATATGTCAGATAGTGTGATGACTTCCCCGGACACTTCCCCAGATACCTCTCCTTATGTCAGTTCAGAGGAAGAGGAACCAGACCCGTCTAGAGGGGTGTTGGTCAATGGCTTCAAGCAGCTGTCGGGGAGGAATTTGTCTGAAACAGAGCCCTGAGGTTTCAGATGGGGAAAGCATGCAGCTAGTCAGTGATGAGGAAGAGGAACATTCTTCTGCACCTGATCAAAGAACACATAGGGCAGAGAAAAGACAGGAGCAGAGAAGATCAGCCAGATTACTCATGAGGAGAAAGCCTCATTCTTCTTCATGGGCTGCACCAGAAGCTGGCTATTTAGCACAGCAGACAGATGGAAGCAATGCTCGGAACAATGTGTTCATTTCCTAACCGTGTGTTTTCTGGTTGCTGAGATTCTTGCCTTGCTTTGGAATGATGCCTTGACTTGGATCATGCCTTGTGAACTCTGGACTTTTCTTGTCTTGCAGATTTAATTTTGCTTGGTGGGTTTATTTTGATTGGGAAACTTTAAAGTGCTTGTGGATTCATTGATCATTGCTCTATGGATTAGCATTGGTCTGCTTGTAGCTGGGTTTTTGGACAAGAGAGTTGTGGAGGAATATTAATAAACTAAACCAGTTACATGTATGTGTGTGTGTGAGAGAGAGTAGAGGAGAGCATGGATAATAACAGAATAACAGAGTTGGGAGATTTTCTAGTCCAACTGCTCAATCAGCACACCCTGTACCATTTCATACAAATGGCTGTCCAATCACTTTTTAAAACCCCCTAGTGAGAGTTTCAAACCCCCAACTTCTGGAGGCAAGTTATTTCACTGATTAATTGTTCTTATGTCAAGAAATTTTCCTTAGTTCTAGGTTGCTTTTCTCCTTGATTAGTTTTCATCCATTGCTTCACAACCTGCCTTCAGGTCAGTGGTGGGATTCAAATTTTTTTTACTGCCGGTTCTGTGGGCGTGGCTTGGTGGGCATGGCAGGGGAAGGCTGTTGTAAAATCTCCATTCCCACCCCACTCCAGGGGAAGGATGCTGTAAAATCTCTATTCTCTCCCCACTCCAGGGAAAGGTTACTGAAAAATATCCATTTCCTCCCGATCAGCTGGAACTCGGGAGACAGGGAATAGTTGGGGGTGGGGCCAGTCAGATGTGGTATTTCCCAGTTCTCTGAACTACTCAAAATTTCCACTACTGGTTCTCCAGAACTGGTCAGAACTTGCTGAATACCACCTCTGCTTCAGGTGCTTTGGAAAATAGGTTGACTGTCTCTTCTTTGTGGCAGCTTCTTAGATACTGGAAGATACTATCAATATTTCTTAGTTCTCTTTGTTAGATGAGACATTCTCAGTTCCTGCAGCTATTCTTCCATGTTTTAGCCTCCAATCCCCTAATCATCTTTGTTGCTCTTCTTGCACTCTTTCCACTCAACAGCTTTTTCATATTGTGGTGATCAACACTATGCACTATTCCAAGTGTGGTTTTATCAAGGCATCACTAGATCCATTTCACAATCTCTGCTTTTGAGCCAGGAACCACCTATTTTTTACCTATGGTTTTGGTGTGTGTGTCTGTGTGTGTTTGTTTTGCCTAAGTGTAAAACCCTACTTTTCTTACCATCAAATCTCATTGGTCTGACAATGATCTGTTTTTGACAAGCCCATGTTGGCTTCTGTTATAACTTTGCTTGTGATTGCAAGGGCATTTCCTTGCAAGTTTTCCTTTGTAAGTCACTTTAATTAATTAATGACAACTATTTAGCATCAGTTTGAAAATGATAGTACTTATGCCACACATCCTTACTTCTAAGAGGGTGTACATACTTATGCAACTACATTTTTATAAGTCATTTTTTATTTTTATATTTCATTTTGCTTTTCAATTGAATTGTATAGTTAATATGTTATGTTAAAGGTGGCAAAAATTCTGATATGTTTTGTGTTGATCTGATTTTTTAACATCTTAAAAACCTGGGATTTTAACAGGAATGTGTAGACTTTTTATATTTGCTGTAATTTCAAATTACTGATCTTGGCTAATTTTTCATATCTTGTTTTCTGAATAAATTTTGAAAACTCTGTGCTATAAATAGCAATAACACTTAGCATTTAGACCTGCATACCACTTCAAAGTGCTTTACAGCCTTCTCTAAGCAGTTTACAGAGTCAGCATATTGCCCCCAACAATCTGGGTCCTCATTTTTTCGACCTTGAGTCAACCTTGAGCTGGTGAGACTTGAACTGCCAAACTTCAGGCAGTCAGCAGAAGTAGCCTGCAGTACTGCATTCTAACCACTGCACCACTGTGGCTCTTAAATAACTAATTACACATTAAAAACTGGCTGCAGTTCATTTTGCACAGATAGCTGGAATAGATATTAAGAATTCCTGTGATCTAATCAGTGTGTGTCTATTGACTGTTACTCATTTTAAGAGATGAGTAAGACCAGGATGAGCAGCTGTTTACTCTTTTTAAAATACCAATAGTAAAATTATACCAGTAATATACTTAAGGAGATTGAAATGAAATTTAAAGAGAAATATTTTAAGAAAGAGAAATAAAGCAATTGTGCATGTAACAATAAAAAGGTTTATTAAATTATTCTTACATTCTTTTGTTATAGGCCAGGAGATAGCAGAGGATTAAAGAATGAAAATAAATGTGGAAATGGATCCATTCTTCATATCATTCCATTAAATCACAGATTTGCAAGTTGTTTATAATATAAAAGAGAGAGGGGGCGCATTGTAATCCAGTTGGCTTTCAAGCCTAAGGGAGGTCTAGAATTTACAGACTCCTGGTTTTAAGCCTTCACCACTACACCAAAGGTTTTCATTAAATATTCAGAGTGTATTCCCAAACCTGGGAATTGGTTAACCAAACTTAACTGTGATGCCTTTCTAAATCTTTCAAGTAACCATAAGTAACCCATTTATTCTTTACTTTGAAAATATCCCTGCAACACAATTAAATATTTTCTAGCAGTATAAATTTCAAATGTGAGGTCTCTATTTTTTAATAAGTTGTTTATTAAATTTCAAAGTTAAACATAAAAATACAATCTAATATAAAAGTGAAAAAGGAAAGGGAATGACAAAACAAATTAAAAGTTAAAAATAATTTTAAAAATATTGACCTCTGATTTTCTTTTAGTCTTTAAGATAATAACAGTAAAGCAATTTATCTCTAAATTTAAATTAAAAATACCAATATCTTAAAATACTATTAATCAATATTTTAAAATACCAAAATACTTAATTTTAATCTAATAAATTAACAGTCACAAAATATTGCCTAGTACAGAATTATATATACTTTTAAGAGATATTTGGTCGCTTTTGGGGAGCCATATTTAAAAGTATACTTTAAGACATTTTATTTTTGAGAAACTTTGCCTTTGAGTGGATAAAGGAGTATTCTTAGAACAATACCAAAAGTGATTTGGAAGCCATTTTGAATCCCATTAACTGCTCTTTTGACTTTCAAAGTAATTCCTAAATATTCTTCCTGAGTCTTTCTCACTTTCCTCCTGCATGCATCGAAAGGTAATATGAACAGCTAGTAAAGCAGCCGCTTGGAATCAACAGGGATACATTTCATGGTGAATCTTTCAAATGATGCAACTGCTTTAATACTTGCTTCACTTGCACTACTGTTTCACTGCACTACTACTGGGAATACTGTATTTCTTGAAGGTTTTGAACAATCTTAGAACTCAGGATAAATTTCCTGACAGTTATAACAATCAATCAGTGGAACAACTTGCCTCCCCAAGTTGTGAATGCTCCAACTCTGGAAGTTTTTAAGAAGATGTTGGATAGCCATTTGTCTGAAATGGTGTATGATTCTCTCCTAGGTAGCGGGTTGCACTAGAAGACCTCCAAAGTCACTTCCAACTCTGTTATTCTATTCTATTCTATTCTATTCTATTCTATTCTATTCTATTCTATCCTAATAATTTATGTGATGGCTGAATATCATCCTTCCCTATGATAACATTCCTACATGATGCTATCCCTTTCTCTATTATCCTTTCGCATGGCTAATGATTTGGTTGCATGTTTATTTTACTGATGACAAAATGCTGCTATTTTTTTTAATCTGCATTCCAACTAACTGAATAACTTTTGTCACCAACTTGGAAAAAATATATGTTGTCTTTTGCTTTGCTGCAATGTTTTCTTCATAGCAGTATGTTCTAGAGAAATGCAGCATATTAGCCACTGTTGCCTTGACAATGAAGAAACATTTCTACTTTCCTAGAGATTTGCTTTGCTTTCATACTTTCTGAAAGTATATTTCATAAACATACAGAAAGTCTGTAGTAAATACTAGGCCACAAAATCCCTGTCAACCATCCGTTGTTCCAAGGGTACTCCAACTTCCATTAAAACAGCAGCTCCATTAGCAATAATAAAACCCAAAGAAATAATTAAATGGAGAAATCAAAGAGGCTAAATCCCTCATTAGATGTTTTAATGTTATGAGAAGTTCCTTGAAGAGGTAATCTGTTGTTTCACAAATGATTTCATTAAGCAGATATTCATTTCATTTATTGCCTAGCAGTTGACAAAAAATATGGTTAAAAAGTTTTTCTTCTATTGAGGCCAAATTTAATAGTGTACGTTTATGCAAATTTAATCATTTACTAGTTACTTGGAGTTGCCTCTCTCTTTTAATGAATATCAAGCACCTTTTAGTCACTGCATGCTACTACTAAAGTGTTTGCCTTCCTGACTTTGCTTTTTTTTATTATGATACCTTCTTGTTCCCATAAAATGCTTTTTGAAAGAAAACCTTCAGTAATTAATTTCTGTCTAACTAAATCTGATTCTAATTTGACTCCTGCTATTCACTTTGACTCTTTTTCAGGCAGTTGTTATGAGTGTGAGGAGTAATTTGAACTGCAAATGCATTTAATTTCTTTTTATCAGCATCAGAACAGATCTCAATGCAACACAAAACATATAGAACACATAATTTGTTGACTGTAGATTTGTGGATATTTTTAAGCATTTTATAACAGACACAAGACAGTCAACTCAAGTATATGAGGTAAATTCTGCAGTTTTTAAAAAAAAAAATCTGTATCAAATACAATCAATGCTGACTATATCAAAAAGGTATATTTCTTTAATAGTGTTCCATTAGTTATTTTATTTTTCATCCTACAGATGTAGGGATAACATTTGTGTGGGGGGTTTAGCTTTTCAGATGGGCATTTTGAAGAAAATATATAATTAAATACAAGTGAGAATATGAGAAAAAGCAGTAAAAAGAATATAATACAGATAATAAACCAGGAATTGTAAAATGGCATGGGTGGTGTTATAGCTTTATTTATGGATAAGTTGATATATATTAGGCTGACCATGCTTTTTGTTATTCATTTAGAGCTGTTTGGTTATTTTATGTTCACTGGTGATTCTTTGCCAATTAACATTATAAATATGTTTTTCCAAAGCCTAGAGGGAAAATTACTGTATTTTTCAGTATATAAGATGCACTTCCCCCACAAAGTGGGTGGAAATGTCTGTGCATCTTATACAGCAAATGTTGCTGAAGCCCCGCCCACCCGCCGGTCCCCACCCTTTGGCTTCTGCTTCCCAATAATTTGCTTCCTTGCAGCAAACAGCCTGGTCAGCTTCAGCACAGCCTGATTTAGCATGAGAAACTGATTGGTGGTTGGATCTGTCTCCTGGAATACTGCCTATCAGCTATTCCAGCTGCGGGGATCACCACTGCCCATCGCTGCTGTCGCTGCTGCCACCTATCACCACCTCTGTGTGCCCCATTTTCAGCCTGTTTCAGGTGGCAGGCATTCTCACAGCCACTGCCTATCCCCCCCACCTGGAACGGGCCAAAAATGGGATGTGCAGAGGCTGAGGGGGAGATAGGTGGCAGTGGCGATGGGCAACCCCCGCAGCCTGGAACAGCTGATAGGTGGTAATCCGGGAGGCAGATCCAAATGCCAATCAGCTGCTCATGCTAATTCAGGCTGTGCTGAAGCTGACCAGGATGTTTCCTGTTTGCTGCAGATAGGTAAATTGCTGGGAGGCAGAGGCAGATTTTTTTCTTTTTTTCCTCCCCAAAAGCTAGGTACATCTTATAGTCTAGAGCATCTTATAGTCCTAAAAATACAGTAAGTGTAAATCACAGAAACTTGTAGACATTTGGTGCCGTGTACACCATGTACATTCACGGGAAACCTTCTGCCTTTGAATTTTCAGGCACGAATCAGAGATGAATAATCATGAAAATTGCTGACTCAGGTGACAGTAATTTACTTAACTCTCTCATTATCATTAGAAATCTGTGGAACAATTTAGTGAAAATCTCAAACACTGTCAACTGATATTCATTTTAAAATTCACCTGTTTGGGGGAAAAAAAGAGAGAGAGCAAGAGAGAGAGAGAGATGGATGGAAAGTGACATAGTTCTTTCTAATCCAATATCAAGTAACACAAAGAGTCAAATATACATGTGATTATTACCCACATCTTCTCTTTCTTTTCAATTTTTTGAGAGCAATTATTTCAGAGGTTCCATTTTCATGGTATATAAACCTATATAAATATGTTTCTAAGTATTTGAGACCTATCCAGTCCTGGAAATTGTCAATTAATGAATTTTGCATATTTTGTTTGGTCACAAATGAACACAAGTCACACTGGTTCAAACTCCTTTCTAGTTCCATATCCATTTTCCAATCAACTATCTGTAGAAATATCCCTAGCAGACATTTTCACAGCAACTGTCATTTAGAGGCATTCTATTTCTGGTATATCAAGAGCAAATAGTGATTGATAATGGTGCACTTTTTCTATTTATAAAATAAAAAATACACTTAATCAGGAGTAGGTCTTTTTGCTGTTTGCATTTCTGAAATTAAGAGCAGTGAGCATGTAAAAACAACAAGAGCCCAAGACAACTAAGTAAAAGTACAAGATCACAGACAAGTTTCATTGATCAGTGATAACAATAGCCCAAATCCCTCATCATAGCATGATCTTCCATGAGAACAATGGATCTAGTGGAGAAGATACCAGTGAAAAAGAAGCTAACAGAAAGGATTGGAGTTAGGAAGCCATTCTAAGCCATTCATGAAAAGTGTGACAAATGGGGACACATGTTCTTGTTAGTCTGAAAAGGTTCTACTAAACTCCTGATGTTCGATTACCATAGGGTAAATGCTCCTCCTCCTATAGCTTATATATTTATATATACAAACAGTTATATATTTATAAACATTATGAAGCCCTGAAACATTTGTGCCATTGATGCAATGCCATCAGGTTCCATATGGCCTAACTAATTTAAAGATGGCATAATTCCTAACTCAAATTTGGAAATTCTATTCATCTCTCATAAATGAATGAATTTATGTTATCATGTAACAATAATGTGCAGACAATATTGTCATCTGTCAGTCAAGCTTTTGTTGTTAAATCATTTCCCAGGACAGTAGAAATAAAGAATTGGAATTATGTTCATTTTTAAATTAGAATTACACCATAGTGGTATGCCACATACAACTACTGATCATACTTTAGTACCATATCTTTTCCTTTTTAAACAATGTCTACAACCTGTTTTAAAATCTTCTCTACTTGTAGACTGATCAGCCCTCTTTATTCATCTGTGAGAAATAATCTTATTGGTTTCCGTAAAAGGATTTAACCTTACCTTAATATTGAAAAAATAAAATCCAGTTATCCTAAATAACTTTAGAATATTTCAATGTGCATCAGCATTTCTCATATGTATTGATGCAATAATTAAGGAAAAGGCTAGTTATTCAAATGTTAATGTTTTCCCATAGTGACTGAATAAAAATATAAAAATTGCTTTGTTCTACTTGGTTGATTACTTTCAGGTAATTCATATGACCTTCTTAGTTTCAGTCAGGCTGTATCAAAAATATTACAGAGTATTTATGTGCTTTGTGACGCTTGAAATACAAACCTACAGCTTGATGAAGCAGCAAACTAACATGAGATTGGCCCTTTTTGTGGATAAGATTGGCAAGGAGGCCTGAAGGATAGAAGAAATTAAACATTTTCATCCACTAGAAGAAAAAAGAAAATGTGCAACATTTTGAAGGTATCACTTCTTGTTTCCCTTATTGAGTGACAAAATATACATGACTATTTCAAACTTTCCTCTTGAATTGTATACATTTTTTTAAAAATGGCACAACCCTGATCCATATATACATTTGATTCAGAATGTTTCACTTCTAATTAAGATTATAGCAATAGCACTTAGACTTATATACCACTTCATAGTGCTTTTACAGCCCTCTCTAAGTGGTTTACAGAGTCAGTATATTGCCCTCAGCAATCTGGGTCCTCATTTTACCCACCTCAGAAGGATGGAAGGCTGAGTCAACCTTGAGCCTGGTTAGATTTGAACTGCTGAACTGCAGCTAGCAATCAGCTGAAGTAGCCTGCAGTACTGCACTCTAACCACTGCGCCACCACAGAGTGCATTAAGATTTCAGGTTTGTTGAGTTTCTAAAGCAACTTCCAAACTTTAATATATTGTCATATTGGACAACATATATTAAAATGACTACCACAGTGAGACAAATTCTTAGCTACTATCTAACAATCATTTGGTGAACAGGTTGAGAGTTCTTTCAAAATGTTAAGGGGAAAAATTGGTAGGAAGAGCACATGGACTGTCAAACACTACATTGACTGTAATATTCTGTATAGTAATTGGTGGTGGATTTGGCCATTATTGGTGATATTCAAATTTCAGCCAGAGAAAACTGCTAATTATATTCTTTGCCGAATAGCAGAATAGCTGGACCAGAGAATAACTTGAGTGCTTCCTGACTCTAGGATGAGAGGCAAACAAGGAAAAAATGATTATGTGGATATTGGACAAGATTATTGGGAGACACAGCCTCAACATGAATTTCAAAAGAAATTCAGACCTTATTAAAAAAAACATTGATTTGTACAGAGCTATAAAAGATGGAAATAATGTGGTATGAAACTGAGAAGAGCCCAACCCTATTGCTCCTGAGAAATATGAGGGTTTTTTTTTCTTTCTACCCCATATCTTGTTTACTTGTACTGAATCTACAAAATAAAATGCTGCATGTTTTCACTATGTAATAATTCAAAATCTGAGCAATTTTGAAAAAATATATGCAAGATTTGGGATTCTATGTCCAGTTTGAAATTACTGGTTTTTGTTCCAAACTTTGAAATAACTTTAACGCTTTATATAGCCAATCCAGGATTTGCACCGAATATAAAACTTAAAGAGCTTCTTCCAATTTTAAACAAACCTTTCAATCTATTCTATTATTTTAGAAGAGAGAGGAAGAGAGAGATAGAATTCATTTCATACAGAGCAAATCAACAATGCCACTTTTAAAGCCTGTTTTTTTATGTCTTTCAGGAAAGGGGCTACTTAGTAAATTATCTAATTTTCCACTTGTCTGCTAAAAGGGTCATGGTGCCGACTTATCTACCATTAGCAAACCAAGATGATAGTTTAACACAATGACCTGCATTAAAAGTGTGATTGACAAAAGTGATCCTTCATATCCATCCACATTTTTTTGGAGAACCAAAATTAGTTATTTCAAGAAGATGATTTTTTTTTCATAGGTTCCAGCTGATGCATTTCAAAAATCACACTTTTTGAGAGTGTTATAAATCTTTCTGGAGTAAAGATCTTTCATTAAATTCAATCCTTTTTTCCTTTCTCAAAGGATAGGATACATAGGCCATGTTGTTGGATTCTTTCTTGTCCATAGCTTAAGTACTTATTTGGAATAGAAGCAAAAAGATAGACAAAGTTGTTTTCTTTTTCTTCCCTTTTTTTCTTCCTTTCTCATTCACAGACAATTAATTATTAATCATAAATTAATGTTTCAACATTTAATGAATTAAGCAATGATTAAAAAGTTGTAAGCACTGATTATTTTTAAGAATTCTAGAGTAATCACTGTCTACTTAGGGACTTCAATTATAAAGAGTTAACAGTATTTGCAAAAGATTGGGTATCTTCAAATAACTTGGAAAGGTTTCTAGATCGTGGAGAGAACGTTCCAATCAAAAGAGACAGTAGGGAATTAACTGGGCACTGATCAGGCTTGATATAAGAGTTGGTTTCATATTCTTAATCCATGTAAATCTCAAAACTAATGATTTCTTCCTTCTAAAATATTTTTAAATTAGTACAGTTATTTTGTCTAAGATGTTCAGGGATTTTTATGAGACCTAGTTGGACAATGTATCTAAGTAGATATGATATGTTAATTGTCCAAATGATCTAACTGCAGAAAACACAAAAATGTGAATAGTATTATCAATTACTTGAATGTATTAAATCGCTTTTCCTTAACCCATTTTGGCTGGAATTCTATATTTTTTATAAATTCACTGGGACATTTCTTCTCTCCTTCTATGGTATATAATAGTAGTTAAGACATAAAAAAATGGAACTCAAATAATAGTGTTTGTGCAAGATCATGAAAGGATTTTTTTAAAAAATGTGGGAGTTGTGAAACAGCAAACTATTTGTATGATAGACATTTGACAGGATACCCGTGCATCTATTCTTAAAATCACAATCTTGTTCCTTTGGTTTTGGCTTTTAGCATATTACTTTATTTTTCGGACTATAAGATGCACTTCCTCCCCCAAAAAAGATGGGTGGAAATGTCTGTGTCTTATAGAGTGAATATTGTGGCAGGGGGAGGGGGTGTTGGTGCAGTGCCAATCAGCTGTTCTAGGCAGCAGGGATTGCCCTGACCTATTGCTGCCTAACATCACTGCTGCCAAACATTTGATGCCGATCACACCAATCAGCGGCAAATGGGCCATGGCAGCAGCGAACATGCTGTGGCGAATGGGTGGCAGTGATCCCTGCCTCCTAGAACAGCTGATCTGCAGTATTCCAGGAGGAAATTCCAATTACCAATCAGCTGCTCGGCAGCAAAGGCTCCAGTATTCCCCAGCAGCGGCAGCAGCTTAGCTCAGTTGACCGGTGGTGGACGCAACAGAGCAGAGCCCTGATGAGCCATGTGCTGGGGCTGTGATAATGTGCTAGAACTGACCAGGCTGTTTTCTCTTTGCTGCAGGGACACTAGCCAGATGAATACTGCATGGTTGCTAGGAGGCAGAGGCATTTTTTTTCTCCTCTAAAGCTAATGTGTGTCTTATAGTCTGGAGCATCTTATAGTCCGAAAAATACAGTATATTACTCCAGACATTGTGTTTCATATACCATTTTATTTGATATATAAATCAAATTAGCATGATGGATATACACAACAATGGTTTGCTAAAAAAAACATAGTTCAAGTAAGCCGTGGATTACCATGATGAGTGAATTGAGGCATTGTAAAGAATTTCACACCAAAAAAATCAATGTGATTAAAGCCACATGGTTTTATAAACAATGAAACAGGGAAAAAATTCAATCTGTGGCAGAAATTCTTTTGCTTCAAAACTTTACATTCAGTGATGCCCATAAGATTCAGCATGTTTGTCAAAATGAAAGAAGCATCAATGCACAATTGCAGTGCATCTTTAACCCTTTTATACATGCGTGTCATAGCTTGCATTCCACCAGCTTTTATAATTTTTCTCTCCATCTGTCCTCTTGCCATCTGCTCAGATGCTGCTTTTGATAGTATTTTTTAAATAATATATATATATATATATATATATATATATATATATATATATATATATATATATATATATATATATATATATATATATATATATATATATATATATATATATATATATATATATATATATATATATATATATATATATATATATATATATATATATATATATATATATATATATATATATATATATATATATATATATATATATATATATATACTCTTCACAAGCATCTTGTTACTGTGCTTGGTTTTCTAGTCCAGTGATGGCAAACCTATGGCATGCGTGCCACAAGTGGCACGCGGAGCAATTTGTCAAGGCACGTGAGGCGCTGCCCTGTCAGCTGGCCAGCGCGCATGTGCGCGCTGGCCAGCTAGGTTCACCTTTTTAAAAGCTATTTTTCGCCTTCCCCAGGCTTTAGAGGCTTTATAGGAGCCTGGGGAGGGCGAAAAGAGCCCCCCGCCACCCGGAGGCTTCAGGGACCGTCTGGAGGCTTCCCTGAAGCCTTCGGAATGCTTAAAACCACCCTCCGAGCAAACCGGAAGTGACTTCCGGGTTGCTCGGAGGGTGGTTTTAAGCATTCCGAAGGCTTCAGGGACCATCCGGAGGCTTCCCTGACGCCTTCGGAGCGCTTAAAACCACCCTCCGAGCAAACCAGAAGTGACTTCTGGGTTGCTCGGATGGTCGTCTTAAGCGCTCCGAAGGCTTCAGGGACCATCCGGAGGCTTCCTTCATGCCTTCGTAGTGCTTAAAATGACCCTCTGAGCAACCCGGCGGGGGAGAGGAGAGGGAGGAGAAGGAGAAGGAGAAAGAAGAAATAAAGAATATATGATGCAGAGGAGGAGGCTTTATTAGGTGGAGAATTCTCAAAATTTGTTTCTGAAGTTTTTGAATTAGTCACATTTACCATGGCAGTAATTTCTTAAAAGAGAATCCTTCCTTTGTCGCAGCGAGCCTGCAACACACTCGTTGTCCGAGGTTCCCGGACTTTCCTTGTTGATAGCTCCCGCAGGAGTGAATTTAGAGGGACCCTCGCAAGGGTGAGTTAGCCAATAAAGACACCACACCAAAAGTTTCTCGGAGTGAGAGAGCACGAAGTGCCCGGGGTGATGTTATGTCCCCCGAACAGATCGCAGCAGACTCTTTTATTTAGCAGTTTCATTAGGGCGGGGGGAGGTACACGCATAAGAAAGTAGCATATAGAAATCACAGAAAAGCATGACTTATCGCATACGTAACAGAAACTTCAAACTTAAAATACAAGAAAAGGAAACTTATCATAGAAACGAAACTTAACATTAGTAGAGAAACGAAACCTAAATAAAGCTGATAGATAGCTCTGCTGCACACCAGATATTGAAACTAGACAGCATATACTTTTGTGGTTAAGCAATTATAACAGAATTTTCCTTATATATACATGGATAGGCAATACGTGGCAGTTCTAAGGAAGCCTTGAAAGGTTATGTTCTCTTGGCCTATTGTATTAATAGCAAATGCTGAAGCCTGAACCAAACTTGTATCCATATGAACCAAACTTGTATCCATATGAACCAAACTTGTATCCATATGTCCTCTGTTTTTATTTTTTAAGATGGTCAAAATTCCTCTAAAGCTATGACATCCCCAGTGGATCCCCCCTCCGGGAGAGCCCGTAGGGAGCCAGTACACCTTTCCAAAGGAATGCTTTCTGATTCGGAGTCCTCATCAGCCTCAGAGGCAAATTCTAAAAGAGGTTTTTTACATTCGTTTTCAACAGTGTGCTTCAGCAAGAGGACATCATCTCCAATACTGTTTAGTCGCTGTTTCAAGAATGCCAAAAATCTCCCCATGACGCATGGGCCAATTATACATGCAAGGAGCAACAAAATCAAAGGACCGGCTAGGGCCGAGAGGAGAGTAGTCAACCAGGGGGAGAGATTGAACATTCCCTGATACCACGTGTGGGATTGGGAGCGCTCTCTCTCTCTGTCTTTCAATCGGGTATTTAATTCTGCCATAGAGTCAAGCACGATGCCCGAACTGTCGGTATAAAAACAACATTCCTCTTTCAAAGCTACACACAGACCGCCCTATTTTAAGAATAGCAAATCCAAACCCCTTCTATTCTGTAAAACAACTTCAGAAAGAGAGGTCAAAGAGTCTTGGAGGGCCACAATGGATGTTTCTATGCGCTGGAGGTCAGCATCAACATCAGTGCTAAGGCGGCGAATTTGCTGATCGTTAACCACGAGACCAGCAATTCCAGTGGCAGCTCCTGCTGCCCCCAGGCCCAAAAGGACCGACAAAGTGAGTGCTGTAACGATCTCCCGTTTGGCTTTCAAAAAATAGTGAGAGGGGGCCATGACATCAATAAATTGAGAGTTGGAAAAAACAGATATCTTAGGCAATAAGTGGACCTGGATACAAAAGGAGCGTTGTTGTTGAAGAATGTCTCCTTGGACGCAGGCAGTGGCTCCTGTAGAGCAAGCCCAAATGGAGCCATTGGTGGGAATAAAAAAGTATCCTGTAAAATAATTGGAAAAATCAACAGTGGGGAGGGAAGAAAACAAAGTCACCCAACCCCCATGAATACCAGATAACTGAACAGAAGAAGACATCCGAGATTTAGGCAAATAAATCATACATTGATGATATAAATCTGTAGAGGCATTAATACAATATTGTAAATAATTAGAGGGAACATAGCCTATACAACAACCCTGACCAATAATAGAAGAAACAGTGATAGAAGAATTACTCCAACGACATGTGGTATCTGAAGTAGCATTCACAAAGGGGAAGGGTGAGCCAATGGCCTCATAAAATGGTGGTTGGGAAGAAAGGCACATCCAGCACTCCGGATCAGCATTAGGAAAAGCATGACTGTTATTAAGGGCAGAATAGGAGGAAGAAATAAGAGACAATAAAGCTTATTACTTAAAAATATACAGTTAACTACTTTAGCACATGTTACATTTTTAGAAACTGCTACTATCAGTGTATACAAAGCAATTGCATCAGGGGGAGGATCATAAGCAATTAATCCTCAATGAGAGATAGTCTTATAATTCGAACCAATGAGATGTTGAATTACTGCAGACAAGATTCAAACAGGATCCAAACATGTAAAAAGCAAATGTTTCATGTACAGTTCAAGTCAGTGTGTGTAATGTTAGTTGCACCCATAGATTTTTATTGCAGTCACTGTTCAAATGAGTTTTTTGGTGAGATGACAAAACAAATAAACATAAACAAATGATGACTAATGATGACTAAGAACTTGGCAAAAATGGCAGCACATAAGTTGTCGTGTCGTTGTTTCAGCACTGCTTTGGTGGTTTTTGGTTTTTCATATCACTGGACAGCTGTTTTGGCAAGATCGTATTGGCCACTGTGCTGTCTGTAAAGTCATCTTGGTCATCTCTGGAACTGGATTTGGGAACTGGTACGACAATATTCTTGTCTAGACAAACATCACGTACTGGAATCCATAAAAATCTGTAAAAACAAGCACAGCATATTCTCGTCCCCCTTGCGGGGGAGGCAAACAAACTTTTTAAATCTATTATGTTACCTATGCCAAATTAGCCAAATTGGGGTACACCAAATTGTTAGGTACCCCAAATCCCTCCTTTTTTATTTGTTTGAAAAAACAGTCCTTAAAGGACCAATTAACACGTTCCACAATGGCTTAACCTGTGGAATTGTAAGGAAAAAAAAAACCCAAAAATTTAAAACAATGTTCCAATTAATACAAAATTACAAAAAGGCCAATGAAAAATAGGCCAGGCCATTGTCAGTCTTTAAAAGGAAAAGTTTGCCCAAGGCAATAAAGGCTGAAAAAAATAAATAAAAAAATGTGGCCAAAAATTTAAAAATAGATAATACAATAATAATACAATAATAAAGTTGGAAGAGACCTTGGAGGTCTTTTAGTCCAACCCCCTGACTAGAAAAATAAATTTACGTTTAAGGAGCCAAAAAAAAAAAAAAAAGGAAACATAGGTGACATCCATTTGCCATAGTGATTAGAGGCCTAATCATGGGGATTAACTTCCGTGTCCCCAGAGGGGAATGCCCCAAAACACTGGGGACAAAATGAAACAATTTGGTTGGCCTGGTTGAGTGGCATATGGCAAGATTGTGCCAGTCCCCAGGCATTTTGATAAAAAAAATAATCAAAAATAAATCTGAAAAAAAAAACAGTTTTAAAAAAAATACCTAAAAAATTAAAAATAAATTAACACACATAATAAAAGTCAGAAATATAGTTAAAAAGCTTGTTAAAAAAAGATGTGAAAAATTAAAATAGCAACAGACAATTTTTAGTGTTGCAAGAACAACAGTATTGCAAGGTAGGAAACTTTCATGAGAGTCCTTATAAGCAATTTCATTCTCCATCCAAAAAAACAGTCTTATGAAAGCAAAGAATTGAGAACAATAGGCAAGCAGGAAAGTCATACAAACCACATAGTCAGTTAAAGCACACTGAAAAAAAAAGTTATTCTGAAAACAAAATTAAAAATCAGATTTTGGAATAAGAAAAATAATATTAATTAAATCAGTCCAATTTCTACAACAAACCCAAGGTTATTAATTCACAACTGCCTAAAAAAATAATAATGGCAAAACATTTTAAAACGGAGCCTTTTTATCTTTAAAAAAAAACATCAAAAGAATTAGCTGACAAGTTACGCAAACCACGAATGGAATGCTCAAAATCTCATTAATCTTTTCAACTGTGGCAAGGGCACGAAAAAGAGAAAAAATAAATCAGATAAAAAACTTTAGATAGCGGCAGACAAAGACGGCCGAACCCAAATAAAGATTCCCCAATAGCTGCCATAAATTAATTAACAAAATAACTCCGTGTTCATTTAAACAAAGAAAAACTTGGAACAAAAAAGATTGTAACATTTCATGCAGTTATGCTTTACTGGAACAATCTGCAATTTATACAATACAATACAATAACAGAGTTGGAAGGGACCCTAGAGGTCCTCCAGTCCAACCCCCCTGCCTAGGCAGGAAACCCTATACCGTTTCAGACAAATAACCATCCAACATCCTCTCAAAGATCTTCAATGTTGGGGCATTCACAACCCCTGGAAACAAGCCGTTCCATTAACCAACTGCTCTAACTGTTAGGAAATCTCTCCCCAGCTCCAAGCCATCTCTCTCCTTGACCAGTAAACTAAACATACCCAGTTCCTATAACAATTTTTCACATGCTCTAGTCTCCAGCAATCACCTTCGTTACCCTTCTCTGCACTACTTTCAATAAAAAATCACTTCTTTATTTTTAAAAGCCAATTAGGTTATAATCATATCTACCATATCAAAATCATTCTCAAACCAATAATTGCTCCCCAGCATTCAAACATAACATTTCCCTTTGCTAATTTCACCAAACTTAATTTGAGCCTCAAAATTATCTCTGTGTTGTTTTCCTACAATATATTAAACCGATACAGGCTCTTTCAAAAAAAAGGGAGGAGGTGTGTGTGGGGGGAGGGAACATTTCAAAAGAAAAAAATGTGTGTGTGGGGGGGAAACAACAAGCAGAAGCCAACACAGAGTGTTTCTAAAGAGGGAAAAGTGTGTGTGTGTGTGTGGGGGGAAACAACAGACATCCCGGAGAGGGGGAGGTGGGGGGAGAGGAAACAGAAACCAGCACAAAACTCTTTCAAAAGAAAAGAAGGGTGGGGGGGGATAAGAGGCAGACACACAAAGTCAAACTTTTCTTGCGAAGCAGGACAAGGAAGGAGAGAAAAAAGCAATCTTTTAAACTAATTATTTCATGATCTTGTGGAATAAATTTAGGTGGAGAGGCAAAAAACATATGTTTATTCCCCTCCTCTTTTGCTAATTGTTCCTCTAACCATGGAGGAGCTAAAAAAATTAACATCTCCATGAGGAGTTAAAAGGCCAATTGAAAATAATTTTGGAAAAAAATTTTTTAACACTTTTACAGGGGCTCTGTGTCTTGTGGAAATAAATTCCCAATCTCCCACATAGACATTTTTATGGAGCCTTTTCCAAATAAACCGGACATTGTTTTTCTAAATACTGGAAAAATTTATAAATAGTGGTGCCGTTAATTTTTTACAAACAATTAGTCTTCTTCACTAGAATGAAAAGTTCGTCCTTATGCCCTGACGAAACTTTGGAACTCGAAGAGCCCATTACTTACTTGTGCACGTAGCCTCTTCCAGGCGAGAAGTAACAGGCGTGAAGGAGGTACACTTTTAGACAAAAGTCGTACCTTTGTGAACGCAGAAAGCCGAACCCCGGACGAGCCCCCAGATGTCGCAGCGAGCCTGCAACACACTCGTTGTCCGAGGTTCCCGGACTTTCCTTGTTGATAGCTCCCGCAGGAGTGAATTTAGAGGGACCCTCGCAAGGGTGAGTTAGCCAATAAAGACACCACACCAAAAGTTTCTCGGAGTGAGAGAGCACGAAGTGCCCGGGGTGATGTTATGTCCCCCGGACATATCGCATTCCTTTATCTTGTAACTTTGAGCCAGTATATACAACATGTTCCTAATATTATATATTTACCCAGCGGGACTTTCATAGAATGCTGAAATGGGAGGGACAAAAAGATTCAGTGACAACAAAGTAGTCAGAGGTGGGTTGCTGCCAGTTCGGCCCAGATCCGAACAGGTAGTAGCGGTGGTGGGAGGCTCCGCCCACGCGCCCAAACTGGTAGTAAAAAAATTGGCAACCTACCTCTGAAAGTAGTATGACATGAAGTGATATATTTAACATTAAGAAATTAGTATGTTGCTATGAGAACATTAAAAAAGCAGTGGTGTCTTGGTCAAGTTCCTGTTTTAAAAAAAAAACTAAAATAATGATATGATGTCTGTTAGATTCGGGCAACGAGAGAACAGACTGCGGACACGTAGTGACTTATCAGCTCTTTATTAGTAGCAGTAATGATCCAGCTTGTTCTGTGGCCGGAGGGTTCCCCTTTTATAGGGATCGGGTATGCCTCTCAACCAATCAGAACGATACCTGTTTCCCGCCGTAGCGGCGGACCAGAGAGGAGACTTGCTGTGATATATGCTAATATCTAACACACCTTCCCTCTTAGACGGAGCATTCCGGTTAGTTACATAGTCCTTAAGATACGTGGGTGTTTGCCTTACATGGGTGGAACGTCGCAGTTCTGGTTGATCTGGAGTGGTTTCAGGATCGGTTGCTTTTTCTGCTTCGCGTTCGGGGGTCTGCAGGCTTTCGTTGCTTTGGCGTTGTTCGGTTTCTCTTTTGACCTCTTGTTCTACCCTAGGCTCGTAGGTGTCGTGGTTCTCCGTGTTGGGGCTCTCGAGTGGCTGACTTTGTGCTGGCAGATAGTTTTCATTGTCAGCCCACAGCTCTGAGTGTGCCAGGCGACCTCGTAGTTGATTGATGTGCCTTTTCCAATTTCGTCCATCTTCAAGCTCTAGCAGATATGATCGTGGACCCGTGATGCCAATGACCCTTGCCGGCATCCACAATGTTCCCCCTGCATAGTTGTGGGCGTATACTGAATCCCCTATGCTAAAACTCCGAATTTTGCTTGTAGAGTCTGGGGGCGCTGTGGCAGAGTAATTTGGGTGAAGACGGTCCAGGTGAGACCGTAGACGGCGGCCCATGAGTAGTTCAGCGGGGCTCCTACCCGTCGTTGCGCTGGGGGTAATATGCTGAATTAGGAGGTAATGGTCAATGCGTGTTTGCCAATCACCTGGACCCATCCTAGCAAGGGCCTCTTTTGCGGATCGCACCATTCTCTCCGCCTGTCCGTTTGATGCCGGATGGAATGGCGCGACAAGGGCATGCCGAATTCCCTGACCTGCTAAGTACGTTTCAAATTGCATGGCCGTGAACTGGGGCCCATTATCGGAGACCAGGAGGTCGGGCAGGCCATGAGTGGCGAAAAGTCGCCGTAGAACCCTAATGACTGCCTCTGCCGTGGTTGAAGTCATTAGGACTACTTCTAGCCATTTGGAGTATGCATCCACAACTATAAAGAAAGTCTGACCTTGGACTGGCCCTGCGAAATCGATGTGTATTCGCGACCAGGGTGCTTTAGGCTTCTCCCATTCTTTGGCAGGCGCTTCTGGGGGTGCTGGTCTCGATTCCTGGCATGGATCGCAAGTGGCCACCCACTCCTCTATTTCTTTGTCCATGTTTGGCCACCAAACGTAACTCCTTGCTAACGCCTTCATTCTAACGATCCCCGGATGCCCCACATGTAATGCCTCTAATACATTTCTACGTAACGCATAACGAATAACAACTCGATCCCCCCACAATAAACAACCTTGCAACACTGAAAGCTCATCTCGTTTTCCCCAAAATAGCTTGAATTCCGGGCCCACATTTCCTTTCGGCCACCCCCTCCAAACCCATGTTTGAACTTGCTTTATTATGTTGTCCCTAGCAGAGAATCTGGCAACGTCGCAGGAAGAAACCGGTCCTGAGTCCAAACAGTCAATTAACAACACCGGTACTTCGGGAGTGGGGTCTGGCAAGAGATCCAGAAGTGGGCAACGGCTGAGTGCGTCTGCATGTCCTAGAGTGGAGCCCGGTCGATGGATTAACTTGTATGAGTACGCGGCCAGGAAAACAGTCCACCTGGTCATGCGAGGAGAAGGGGAGACTGGTGTGGGGCGGTTTCCCGCCAAAAGTCCCAACAGCGGCTTATGATCTGTAATCAGTTCAAAATCGCGGCCGTAGAGGTATTTGTGGAAACGTTTTACTCCCGCTACAGCAGCTAACGCTTCCCTGTCCATCTGGCTGTAATTCCTCTCGGCCGATGAAAGAGTCCTGGAGTAGAAAGCGATGGGTGCTTCGTTCCCGTTTGGCATCCTGTGGCTAAGGACTGCGCCGACTCCGAATGGGGATGCGTCGCAGGTCAATACCAGCGGTAGCGTCTGGCTGTATTGCACTAGCAGCGAGTCGGTGGTGAGTAGGCGCTTTACTGCGGCAAAAGCTGCTGCTTCGGATCGTCCCCATCTCCATGTTGCGTTCCTCTGGAGTAGTCGATGTAATGGCTCAGCAACGGTCGCCTTCTGTCTCAGAAAAACGCTGTAGAAGTTAAGTAGTCCGAGGAAGGCCTGCAACTCGGTCTGATTTCGTGGTGTGGGGGCGTCCTGGATCGCCTTAATTTTCTTTGAAGTGGGGTGTATTCCCTGACCATCAATTCTATATCCCAGGAATTCTACGCTAGGCACGTTAATTTGGCATTTCTCCTTTTTGAGGCGGAGGCCCTTTTCTCTGATTCTGGCCAAAACAGTTCTGACTCTTTTTAATAGCTGCTCCTCGTTTGCAGTGGACACCAAGATGTCGTCGAAATAGGGGACGACTCCCGGTATCCCTTGCAAAAGCCGTTCCATGACGCTCTGGAACAGACCTGGAGCAATACTCACGCCGAATTGTAGCCGGTTGCATTTGAATGCTCCTCTATGCGTCACTATAGTTTGGGCCTCCGCTGTGGCGCTATCCACGGGCAACTGCTGGTAAGCTTGTGCCATGTCTAATTTAGCAAATATCTTTCCTGGCCCCAACGAGTGCAATAAGTGTTGTACTACTGGCACAGGATATGCGCTTTGTTGTAGCGCGACATTAATTGTGCATTTATAGTCTGCGCAGATGCGGACTGACCCGTCTGGTTTAACTGGGGTCACAATGGGAGTTTCCCAGCGTGCGTGATCCACTGGCTCAAGGATTCCTTGCTCTACTAACTTATCGATCTCTTTATCTATTTTTGGGCGGAGTGCAAAAGGCACTCGTCTCGGTTTAAGTCGGATTGGCGCCACTTTGGGGTCTAAATTGAATGAGATTGGTTTACCCACATACTTACCAAGACCGGGGCTGAACACATCCTCGAACTCCTTAAAAATCTGTTCAGCGCTGCTGTTCTCCACGGCGTTGATCCCGGTGACTTCTAAACCCAAGGCTTCAAACCAATCTAGTCCTAGAAGGTTCTGTAATGGAGCGCTGGCGATGGTCATGGGCAGCTGGGCTACGATGTCCTTGAAGCGAATTTGGAACGTGCCTTGGCCCACGATGGGGACTCGGTTTCCCTGGTAGTCTCGTAGCAGGATGTCTGGTGCGCGTAGTTGGCTCTTTTTGAGGCTAGGGATAGCCTTTTTCATGGAGGCCCATGAAATGATTGTCAAGGACGATCCTGTGTCAACTTCCAGCTCGCAAGGAGAGCCCTCCAAGAGGACTGTGACTTTCAGCTTTTTAGGCCGCTTGGTGCGGACCTGACTTATTGTGGTGAGATACGTTCGCAATTCCTCTCTCTGGGTCAACTCTATCTCAGCATCTGTATCCTGAAAATACTCTCGTTGAGCGCCTTGGTAGAACGCTCTCTCAGCTCTTTGTGTATAATCTCTCTGGGAATACGCCCTTTCAGCTCTTTGGGAATTGTCTCTCTGGGTAAACACTTGTGGATTTCTCTCTGGGCACCCTTTTTGATTTCGCCAGGCCCCTGGGTTGGGCTTCTGTTGGCGGTACGTAGGCGGCTGCCGTGAGGCAGGGACTTCGCTCCGGCACACTCGTGCGATGTGCCCAAGTTTGTTGCAGTGTGAACAAACAACGTTCCTGAACCGACAGGTAGACCGGGGGTGATTCCCTCCGCAGCTTGCGCAGGGCGGCAAACGGAATCCGGGTCTCCCCCCAGGCCTCATGTGACTGCTCCGCATCAGGTGACTGTCCTCGAACTCGGGATCCTCGTAGTCGGGGTTGGTGTCCTCGTAGTGGACTCTGGTGTGTCTGGGTGCTGGCTGGCTTACGTTGAATCCGCATTGTATGGTTTCCGATGATTTTTCCGCTGACTCAGATGCCCTTGCTTCGTTTAGCGCTATTTGTAGGGTTAAATTTGCGTTTGCCAACAGCCTTTTTTGTAGCGAAATGTCCCTTAACCCACAAACAAATCTTGCCAGGATATGCTCGTCCAGATCCCTGAACTCGCAGTGAGTTGCTGCTTTACGTAGGGCTGCAACATATTGGTTGATTGATTCTCCCGCCTTCTGGTTCCGCGTGTTGAATTCCTGGCGGCAAACGTGGCGGGAAGGTTTTGGCGCGTAATGAGTCTGTAGAGTCTGTTGCAGCGCCGTCCATGATACCGCTTGTATCGGAGTAGGCGCAGAGAGGTCTCTGGCCTTGTTGAAAACTTCTCGCCCACAGTAGCCAAGGAAGATGTTTTTCTTTCGGGCATCGGTTATCCCCGTGTGTTCGTTCGCTTCGAGAAAACACTCGAAACGAATCATGAAAGCCTCCCATTCGTCGTTCGTCGGGTCGAATGGAGCGGGGGGAGTGTGCATCGCCATCTTCTCTTCGTTTGAATTTGCCGCGCTGCGGTGTCCTGAGATGGCTGCCGGAATTTCTGCCGAATTCCTGGGCTGGATCGAATCCTGAGATTCTGAAGTAGCTTTCTTCATCCTATCTGTCTCTCGATCCCACCTTCATCGCCAATGTTAGATTTGGGCAACGAGAGAACATACTGCGGACACGTAGTGACTTATCAGCTCTTTATTAGTAGTAGTAGTGATCCAGCTTGTTCTGTGGCCGGAGGGTTCCCCTTTTATAGGGATCGGGTACGCCTCTCGACCAATCAGAACGATACCTGTTTCCCGCCGTAGCGGCGGACCAGAGAGGAGACTTGCTGCGATATATGCTAATATCTAACAATGTCTCTATGGGGAAAACTTATTTTAAAAGATGTGCGTCACAAGCCAAAACAAGTTATCTTTCTTTGATTGATTTATTGGGTAGTGCTTTATGATTTCAGTCAAGAATTAGAGGATGTTCATTTATTTTTGGCACCTCATTATAGGTTAAAATAAAAGTACAATATCTGCATACTACTTTGTGAATCAAAAGTAGATGCAAGATGTCTAGTGCTAAACTTGTCACTGATGTTTCTTTTTGTTTGGATTCCAACTTTTTATAGTATATTATCCTAGGAGGGGTTTGGGAACTAAAGTATATTAGGACAGGTATGCAACTATAATAAGGATGGCTGTGGATTGTAATAAGTACAGATAGTCTATTTCCCCCCCCCCCCCCAAAAAAAGCAAAAATGACTTGCAACATCCAACCTATTGACTGTGCTTTTGAAAAGTCAGTAGGAAGTTGGAAGTTGCAGTCACATGACTTTCTTACTTAAAACCTGAAATTTTAGCTTAACAACAGCAACAGGAACTGCTGGAATTGTCAGCGCTAAGTGATGTGGTCATGTGACATTGCACTTTACAACTGCATTGCTTAGTAATAGAAATTCTGGTCCCAATTACCATTCTATCTATAGTACTGATCAGACTATTTTCTTACCTCTACTTTTAAACTATATTTCAAAAGCCAAAGTTTCCCTTTGGTACTTAAAACTACCAACAAGCATGTTTTTACTAGCATCAATAAAATTTGGCAATCCTCAAAAACACTGTACCAAATCTGATTGCTTACGTAGTCTAGATGCAGCCTTCTTCATGCAGCCCTCACACCCAGCCTCGTCTTCACATTCCTGAGTAGATATTTGTTTGTCTGTGCCTGGTACTAAGCTTGAAATTAATAACAAGCTGTCATTGACTTAACAGCCCTGATGCTTCTGAGGAGCTGATTCCTCTTTGGATTCAAACTGGGAAACAAGTTCTCCTAAATTCCATCATCTATCACAATCCAGGTCTATCAGGGAATAGATTGCTTTAACCGAAAGGGCTTCCACTCCTGATTAAATGTGTGATGTGCATGTCACAACAGCGCATCATTGTTCAGAGAAAGTCTTGGAAAGTCTCCTGTCATTGCTTAAAAAAAAAGTCTAAATTCAGTCTTAGAATCACAGAGTTATGCGGAAGATGCATTCAAGTGAAAGCAACTAGCCATCTATCAGAAGTCAAAGGTTGCATGATTTATTCTATCATAAGGGATGTTCTCATTAAAAGCCACTTTGCTTGCTAGGCACCTTTCTTCATCAAACTGAAGCTCAGCAATGTGGAGGTGAAACTATGTTAAAAAGAAAACCTTTATGCAAATGTCACATTTTACTTGCAAATTGTTAAGGACAATTATCTATCATATGTCAGGAAAAAATGGCAACTGCTTATGCATGAAAAGCAAACAATGAATAATGACTGTATCCACCAATCACAAAAAATGCTAAGAATTACTTCCTTATCAATTTATTCCAAGATTATTCTGTTCCTGTTTTGATTGACATCATTTGACTTTTATAGAACACATTTCTTCTGGAACATCTTATTACTAGGGGGCTATTAAAGGCATAATAGGAAAATCAAGCTATTTCAAACCTATGGTAAATCTGGTTTACAATAAAAGACTTAAATATATATTTCAAACACATACGAGAAACATTATGTTTTAGAATGTCTTAAGTCTGAGGCATTGCCAATGATTCTCAGGACAATATCAAGGGTGGGGGGGGGGGGGTTGGATTTTTTTTCAGTTCTTGCATACTTACTAAAATACCATGGAAACATTGTCCCAGGATCTGCAACATTCTGAATGTACTGTATTTTTATCCATGCAAAGAACTGAATATTGCAAGAAGGCCTGTTTTGCTAACCTACCTATAATGGAAACCATACCAGATATATTTTGGGAAGCAGAAAAGAAGGCATAGCTGCAGGAGTAGAATATAAAGGTTTGAAATGAATTCTTGACACAATGATATCTTAGCTTTGGGATCTCTCATAATTTTTGAAGAGTTTGAATTGATTTTAAAAAGCCCCTCAGTTTTAAGCTTCAGTGCTTTTGCTATTGGAAGATTATTAGAACTAGAGCTATTTATAGACTGGATGATCCACAAATAAGTTATAGGTTCTTGTTTTAGGTGTTTCATCTTCTGTGTCTCTCTGTGTCTCTCTGTTCCTGTCTCTGTCTCTGTCTCTCTTTCCTTCCCCTCCCCTCTTCCCTGACTTCGGGACAGAAATAAAAATGATACAATTTTCTACTATGTTTTTGATGTGGGTTTACTATTATGCCTTCCGCATGCTCCCCTTTTGCTGCCTTTCATTGGGCAAAAAAGAAGCTTCAGGAGCACACTTACTTTCCCACTGAAATGGTACCTATTTATCTACTCACATGCTCTCACATAGGTTCACAGGAGATGTAAATAATAGGCTTGCAGAAATGTAAATAATACATACATACATTCATAACATATAAATAGCCACAGCTGACTTCTTAAGGAAATATTTCATATAGTTTCATTTCAGTATTTGTGGCTGTTGATCAAGTAATCTAAAAACTAACAAATTTATTATAGTGCAAGTGTTCAAGGACTATAGTTGCTGACTAAGGTGCTGACAAAGTGGCCTGTAGCTGATCCACAATAAATGTGCTGGTCTTTAAAATGTCACAAGACTTTAATTTCATACAGTACTTACCCCTGTCAACTTGATGAAGTTGAAGACAGACAAGGCAGAATCCTGCCTAAAGCTGAAGCTCCCAAATGCCTTAGTTCTGGGACCTGTTACAGTGTCAAACTTGTTACACTTCTGTTCCCTGTACTACCTTCACATTCAAAGATTGCTTTTTTTCACCCATGATGTGGACCACTGCAGAAATTGATTAAATAGGCAACCCTAACTCCAAACAAATGTATAAAAAGTTACATTTACAGTTTCTTTCAAAACTTAGTAGTCCAACCCCCTGCCTAGGCAGGAAACTCTATACCGTTTCAGACAGATGGCTATCCAACATCTTCTTAAAGACTTCCAGTGCTGGCTCATATTTAAATGGTTGTCCACTAGGACTCCAAGATCCCTTTCACAGTTACTACTACTGAGCAAGGTATCATCTATACTGTACCTGTGCACTCCGTTTTTGTTGCCTAAATGTAGAACCTTACTCTTTTCACCATTGCATTTCATTTTATTAGATAGTGCCCAATGTTCAAGTTTGTCAAGATCCTTCTGTATCTTAAGTCTATCTTCTGGAGTGTTGGCTATTCCTGCCAGCTTGGTGTCATCTGCAAATTTGATGAGTTCCCCATTTATTCCCTCATCCAAATCATTGATGAAGATGTTGAAGAGTACTGGGCCTAAAACAGAGCCTTAGGGTACTCCACTGCATACTTCCCTCCATGTAGATGCAGTTCCATTGAGGACTACACGTTGAGTGCAGTTGGTCAGCCAGTTACGAATCCATCTGGTGGTGATGCAGTCTAACCCACATTCTTCTACTTTATCTAGTAGTAGGTTATGGTCTACCTTATCAAAAGCCTTACTGAAGTCCAAGTAAACTATATCGATGGCATTCCTCTGGTCCACTAATTTTGTCACATTATCAAAGAATGCAATAAGATTAGTCTGGCATGATCTGTTTTTGACAAATCCATGTTGGCTTTTGGCTATTACTTTGTTTGCTTCTAGGTGTTCGCAAATTCGTTGCTTGATTATTTTTTCCAGAATCTTTCCTGGTATTGAGGTCAGGCTGATAGGTTTGTAGTTTCTTGGATCCATTTTTTCCTGTTTTTGAAGATGGGAACCACATCAGCTCTTTTCCAGTCCTCTGGTAGTTCCCCGGTGTTCCAGGATCTCTGAAAGATATAATTCAGTGGTTCTGAGATCTCGTCTGCTAGTTCCTTCAGAACCCTGGGGTGTAATCCATCCGGTCCTTGTGATTTGAACTCGTCTAGGGTAGACAGGTGCTCACTTACCATTTTCTTCCCTATTTCAATTTGTGTTCCTAATCTGATTTTTGTGGTGCTGCTTTTGATAGGTTGGACTGTTTTATCCCTTTGTGTAAAGACAGATGCAAAACATGAATTAAATAGTTCTGCTTTCTCCCTGTTGCTTGTCACCTTCTTGCCACTTTCTCCTAGCAATGGACCAATTGTTTCCTTAACATTTTTCTTGTTTTGTCTTGATGCTGTCTCTTGATGCTGTCTCCTGTTGCATGAGCATTTTTTAGAATGATTTCTTCTGCAAAAACCTTTTTTTAAAGACAACACATCATTTCCCTGTTGTGCAATAAATTCCTGTCTGCCATAGAGAAAAAATAACTTTCAAACCTATTTTCTATTTATATAAATATGTGGAATACGTGTTGCTTTCAAAAAGCTTTTTATAACTCTTTTCCATTTAGATTTAGTACCTATGCTGCTATCTAGTTTAAAAATACACTTCTCTAGGTGGGCAAAATGTGCCTTTTACTTCGTTCAAAATATATCTTTGTTGCTTTCATTCTTTCTTTATTTATTATTAACCAAATTTATAAGGCTCCAATTAAAAAAATGTGGGTACAGCAAAAAAATATGAAATAGAGCAAAACTAAAACTAAAACCAATCCATATAATACAACAACATGTATCTATATAAATAAAAATGTAATGTTTGTTTGTTCAAAATCTCAAATCTCCAAAAGTTCTTCACCGATTGCTTTGAAATTGTGATACAAAGTTGCATTCGAATACGTTTTTATATACATATATTAATAGATGTCACACCTGTGACAGGTAAAACATGCCTTTCTCCCTCTCCTCCCGCCGGGCCTTTGCTGTCTGAGGCTGGGTGGCGCCTGCACCATCCCTTGGCTGCTTTCTTAAGCCAGCCTTCCCCCTGCCCAGCCCAGCGGAGCTCCAGAGGAGGCAGAGGCAGAACATCTCCTCAGCCTGGCCGGCCGGCCACACACTCCACCACTCCCTCACAGCGAGCCAGCTATGGCCTCGCCAAGGTGGCTCTGATGGGAGGCGGCAGTGGTGGTGTCAGCCTAAGGTGAAGTGGGGATGGGGCGCCTGCTGGGTGCCCTAGGAGGCAACGGCTGCAGCGGCATCTCTGGATGGTGTCGCGGCTAGCGGGGGCTGCCTCGTGTCCTTCCTCTTCCTTCCTCCTCCTCCTCCTCCTGCTCCTCAGGGGACGCCGGCTGCCTCCTCTCACCGCCGCTGCTGAGGGAAGCTGGGTCAGGGGCGGCGGCCACCTTCTCCTCTTCTCCTCCTCAGCCCAGCTGGGCCGGTGCCTGAGGGAGGTGTCATCATTGTCAGTGGTGGCGTCAGGCTTTCCGCCAGCCCCAATGCAGCAGCAGCCACAGCAGCCTGACTCAGCGGCGGAGGTGCAGGAGAGGAAGAAGATGGCACAGCCCACCACACTACTATGCCCACGGGAGACACCCCCAGCCTCCCTCCCACGCTGGGGTATGGAGAGGCCCCATCCAGCCCATCATTCTGGAGGCTGCCCATTGCGGGGAGCTTGGAGGGTGCCAGGGTGGGGCCTGCGGGAGCGTCCTCCATGGTGGCTCTTGCACGGGCCACCGTGGCTCACTTTCATTCCTCTGCTGGGGGAGCTGTGGCCGGTGCAGCGAGTGGCAGAGCCCGCCAGGTGGGCAAGATCCTCACAAATGTTGTCGCTTCTGGTAACGGCATGGCCTTGCCCAGAGGGAACCACCCTGGGAATGTTTCTTTCTTTGCATGCTTTTGGTAAATGTACCTGGTCCAACGTCTTTCAGGCAATTGAAAATTATTTCTCACATGGACAATTATATGTTGCATGTTCTGGAGTTGGCAAACCAGACAATCTCTATATCTGCACAGACAATGGAACAACAAAAAATATTGTATACCCACAAGCATTGTGAAATTAAACATATTAGAAACTTGGGCTTTCTCTTTTCTTTCTTTTCCGTTTAACCAGACTGGGCCACAGCAACGCGTGGCCGAGTACAGCTAGTAATATATAAAATATAAAATGGCAACCAAGAAAAACAACCCAAAGAGGACTCCATTCACCTGGCCCACCCTTAAGGAAAAAAAAACCCAGGCATTAACAACTTGCCTAAAGGCAAACAGACTTGGAGCCTGTAATATATGTGTTCCTTATATTGCTAAACATTGTCCTTTTTCCCCATGTGAAAATATGCCTTTACCCAAGGATGCCAAATTTTATTTTATTCGTGTGCAAAGATGATGACAATTTCTTGAGTCAAATTTTGTCTCCCCTCCGCCCCCCATGAACATCAACTTTTTTCAATCCTGTACTTTTTTTTCCAAAGCTGACCTTATCTTATGATTGCAAGCCAGTCTAGCATGTCAATATCTTCAGAGAGCATTCTAAGGTGCAACATAGGAGGCTAGATAGTAAACTGGATCAATAATGAGACTGCCGTATAAAATATCTTTTTTATTTTCCAATGTTAATCCATTGGGTGATTCTGCCCTCAGACCTATTAACCCCAGTAAATATCATGTGACAGTAAGTGTGAACCAGTGACATGCAGTCAGGTGAGGCAAGTGAGGCACAGCCTCACCACTCTCATCATGAAAAAAAAGTAAAAGGAAAAAGCTGAGCTAGTTGCTGCCTCACCGTGGATGACTCTGCTTAACCTCACTGGTGCTCTCCCTCCCCAAGTGTAGTGACTTCCTCCCCATTCATTTCTCTCTCTCACACACACAGCTGGATAAAACTATATAAAAATCTAGCCCAGCTTCACTGATTACAAGTTTGAAAGGCAAAGTGGCTCCACCTGCAATCAAACTACACTTGGGGAGGGAGAGCACAAGCGAGCACTGAGGAGACCACAGGAGGAGGCAGGAAGCCAGGCAAAGAGCCATGCTGTAGTACACACACTTCCCCCCAGCCTCTTTCTTTTGGAACGCTCGGCTCCCCTCCGGCTTCTCTGCCTCTCCTCTCACCCCAGCCTGCCAGCAGGAGGTGGTGGGTGGGCTTTATTGTGTTCCAGGCATTTCCCACCCAGACAGCAGGCTGCATTTGCAATGGTGGAGGTGTTTGGGAAAGGCAGCAGGGGAATGGGGGGGGGGGGGATGGCAGAGGAGCTGCTTTCAAGCCACTGGAAAAGATATCCAATCCAACTTTTGTGTGTGTGTGGGTTTGTTTGAGAGTGAGTGAGAGAGGGATGGGGTAGGAGAGATAATCCAATCCAACTTCTGTGTGTGTGTGTGTGTGTGTGTGTGTGTGTTTGTGTGTGTGTGTGTGTGTTTGAGAGAGGGGGAGGAAGGGAGAGAGGGAGGAAGGAGGGGAAGGAGAAGAAAAAGAAAAAGAAAGAAGGAGCAAAGGAGAAAAACAAATGCTGTCGCTTTAAATTGGAACTGAGCATGCCTGGCTGTGGAATTCTGGGAGTTGAAGTCCACAAGTCTAAAAATATTTGAAACTCAGCACTGTGTCAGTGCCTCACCAGTCATAAACCTCACCGCACATCACTGGTGTGAATCATATTATGGTTAAGATTATTTTGGATAGGAAATCTGCTAGATAGAGATATTGTACAGTCGGGACAAATAGGTGTCTTGTAAACTTTCTATCAACATATCAGTTTTGGTCCAGGTTATAATACATTTCCATCCACTTTCTGTCTTTGGATGGAGTTTTAGTGTTCTATGTTTGGCACTGGTGGGAAGCTTAGATTTCACTTGTCTTTTGTTTGAAGATGGATCAGGCTATTAGACATGGAGGATTACTGTCAGCTGCAGAGAGTGATACAAAGAAAGGAAGATTATGTAGCAAATAGTTCATTTCACTTCTGACATTCTTTTAAGTAAGTCTGTGAACTTCTAATGTTAGGTGATGTTAAATCAGTTGTGGTACCATAAAGTTTAATAATTAAGGTTTTTTGTTTAGATTTGTCAATACCTCTCATGCCTTTCACATAACTCATATATTATCAATTACACCCCCTTAATTTTCTCCAACTTGTAACATATATAGCTATTTTGATGTACATATTTTAATATTGATTTAATAAGTTGCAATATTTTCATGTCTACTCAGAAGTAAGCCCCACTGACTTTAGTGATATTTATTTCCAAGTAAATACTGTAATCCTCTATCCAATTACTTGGAAATAAATCCTTTTTAATTAAATGGCACCTATTTCTGAAAAGGCAGACAGTAAACCTTTCACTGTAAATCAATATTTACTGCCAGTAGTTGTATATTATTATTGTTGTTATTGGTGGGTTTTAATCAAGTTTTAATTTTGGGTTAACCAGCCAGATTTGTTATAGTGAGGAGGACAGTCACATAAATTGATTAAAAAATGAATAAATAAAATGTTATGTTTTTTCAGAATGTTTTAAACATTACATAGCCTTTTTTTTTTTTTTTTTGCCTTTGAATCGGTCTTGACTTCTAGTGTTTCTTAGTATCATTTTCAGAAGTGGATTGCAATTGCTTTCTTATTAGGAATGAGAAAGGGTGACTGGTCCAAAGTCACTCAGCTGGCTTTGTGCCTAAGGGAGGATTAGAACTCCTGGTTGCCTGGTTTCTAACCCAATATATTTCACCACTATATTAGGCAACATGCCATATACATACAGTGATAAAGATGCTCTTAGCAGGTTATGCCTTAAGCTACAGACTCTGCTCTCCTGACCATTACAGCATATTTCCTTTTGTATCTGCTCTCTGTAGTAATCCTATGAAAGTATTAATATTTTACACCATTTACATACTGTCTTCATATGTTTAAATCCCTATGTTTCACATATAAGCATTGATAGCTATCAACACTTGTAAATATGTCTAACCAACACGATAGACTGAATTGTAGAAGAGTAATTTTAACCATCTCAGAATACAATGAGATAAAATTATACTATTAGATTTAAATGACAAAAGAAGCAAGAAAAATCCATTCTCTGTAACTGACACTGTTATCCTACTGTGTGTACTACATGAGATAGAATTATTAAGGGACAAGCTCTAAAAATCCTATCAGTTTGGTGTGTCAGAATACCTTAATGTTCAATTGCCATTCACTCTGCCTATAGCTAAGGAATCAGGGAATAGGGCAGGGATTGAATTAAAATACTAGCATGAAAAATAGCTAATGTTGGAGAGGAGGAGCCAATGTCGCGATGAGATGACATGTGATCTCAATACTCTGAGATCGCTGTTAATACTTTTGCTGCTGGGTGGTCTAAATGGACCTAAACGGTCCCGCAGAGATGGTGAACGGGAAGAATAGGTCCTGCTGATCTCAGGGACATCGCAAAGTCCATGATCGATCCAGGAGAAGTTCTTCCAGCTGGCGACAAAAGCACAGCCCCTAGGCTGATGAAATTGGAGCGGCTCCGAAACAGAAGGATATGGAAAGAGAAAGTGTTTTCAGCTGGTGAGGAATTTTTACCATTTTAAAAGGGATTGCCTATAAAAACATAAAGTTAATTTAAATTTGAGAACAGAAGAAATAAGCGGTGGAATTAAGATTTGAATGGTTTTGGACAGTGGGTTATCTTACTTTTTAAATGCTATTTTCATGGATGGAATTTATGCAAGCCTTTTAAAACAAATGGATTAAGTTTTCTTCTTCTATCAAAAATTATTTTTTGCAACGTATGGACTAAAATTCTTCTTCATTACTGCGTGTGTTTTTTCCTTTTTCTTCTCTAGTTCATTCAAGAATTTGACTTTTTTTTCACTTGGAATAAAAAAGATACAAAAGGCAACAAAGAAAATTGTAACAACAGAGGGAAAAACGACACTGCTACTTGGAGGCTGGAGGTTTGTGTATTGGAAACAAAACACTTTTACGTTCCTCACTGATTATTCTGGCTTTGCACTTCAAGGTCTCACTGTCTATAGAGAGTGATAAGAAGAAAAGCATACAGATGTTCCTTTGAAGTATATCTTTAAACAGAGAAAAGTGAAAATAAAACCTTATTGTGAATTTATGCTTAATCTTGTAAAAACCTTCCAAGCCAGAGCAGCAGTGTTTGTCAGCTGGAGATAATAGCACAATCTCAACAGCAGAAAGAAACTTTAAGTTTGCAAAAGATATTGTTAGAACTCCAGAAATTATTAAATACATTTGAGAGGACAGAGAAGAAGTTGGAAAATCTAGAGCATATAACAGTAAAATATGATGAAGAACTTGGAGATGTTTATCAAGTGGAAAAAGTGGAGGAGAAAAATGACCACAAAGAATTCGCTGATATCTACGGTGATTGGTTTGTGTCTGGAAATGGAAATAATACGGAAAGCGGAATTAAATGGAGCGGAACTCTACCCCAGATGGCAAGATACAGAAGAAGAATTTATGGATTTAAAGAGAGAAATTTTATTAGCAACATTATTTAAAACACCACTGACAATTAAAGATAAGCTGATCAAGGAAACAGAAGAAGGGCATCAAAATTACATGAGAGACTTAATAAGCAATGAGTTGCTAAGAGGAGTCCATACAAATTTGATTAAGGAGATGATTAGAGGACTGATACCACAAATGGCAGAAGATATGAGATTGTTTGGCTACTGGAAAGATACAGGTTGATAGATGAAAGTGTATAATCTAAAACTAGTTAAACTTAGTGAAATTTAGTGACAATAGATATAGTTAAATAAATATTTGATAATGATAATAATGTATACATATGTATTGCTATGATAAGTAATAATTGGATATGAATACTGAATTGTACCTATGAAAGGAGGATTAGAATTTTTTCGGTTATATATAAAGGTTAATAAAAAAGAACTAAGTTAAATTTAGTTAAGTTTTGATTATTAGGAGGAAAATGTTATGATAAAGGATACAGTCAAACAAAGGAGGGATAATGATAACAACATATATATATATATATATATATATATATATATATATATATATATATATATATATATATATATATATATATATATATACATACATACATACATACATACATACATACATACATACATACATATATATATATATATATATATATATATATATATATGCATGGGTACAACATAAGGAAATTGGATGTAAAGTGTAAACAGTGATTTGGAAAGAAGGATTAGAATTTTTTGTTACTAAATATTATGGATGTTTAGCCAGAATAGGCCATAAAGATTCAGTGTTATTGGAGGATATTAGAAATAGCAAATGAAATGCCAGTATGTGGTTCTGTTTTAAATCTTGGTATATTTTATGATGAAGGACGTTTAAACAGTTATAGTCAAATGAAAATGGAGGTATGATGATGGTAATATGTATAAATATATCTGAGTTAAAATACTTGAGTTGATGTGAATTATGGTTGATGACTGTGGAAAAGATGCACGAACGTCTTTTGTAAACAACTGATACACTTTCTACAGTATGTAAAGAAGGAGGATTTGTTGTGTTGTGTCTGTTTTGAAAATTAAAAATTATATCTATATATTGGCTATATATATATAGCCAATGTTGTCAAGTGATATCAAGTACATTTTTATGATTCTATTGAATTTTGGAAACTGTAAACATGGATCTAGCATCATATAAGGCAACAATAATAATCAGGGCTGTATAATCATTATGATTTGAAAGCAGAGGTGGGTTTCTGTTGGTTCACCCCAGATTGGAAAAACTGGTAGTGGCAGTGGGAGGCTCTGCCCATCTGCCTGTCCGCTTCTACGCACGCGCAGAAGCATTGCAAGTGCCCGCATGAGTGAACCAGTAGTAAAATAAATTGAACCCCACCACTGTTTAAAAGTTGTTTATTACTGATCTATTTACATGTGCATGTATACTCTATCACACATGAAGGGAATACCATATTTTTCGGAGTATAAGACACACCTTTTTCCCTCAAAAAAGAGGCTGAAAATCTGGGTGTGTCTTATACACTGAATACAGCATTTTTTGCCTCACGAAACCCTGCCTCTTCAACAAAATGGCCATGCTTAGCTTGTAGGAGGCTTTCAGAGTGCTCCTGGGGGCTGTGAAGGGCAGAAATGAGCAAAAAATGGCCTGTTTTTTGCCCCCCCCCCAGCATCACTCTATAAGACTCCATAAGGCTATGCATGCAATTTTTTAAAACAAACTTAAGGAGACCAATCGTCCTCCTTTAGGGAGGACAGTCCTTCTTTTGAAAGTTCTGTCCTCCCTCGAAAAGTGTCCTCCTACATGTCCTCCTTTTCGATATTTGAAGACTAATCTGTTGCGCGTTATGTGACGTATTTGTATCTGACATGACAATTCATCAAGGCTCGGTATAGTGTGGTATAAGACGCGATTATGAGATGCATGCGCTCTGCACGGGAGACCTTGAGAGAGCGCCGTGCACAAGTGGCTTTGTTTACTTCTTACTGAAACACGACACGGCACATACGCATGCAGTAGACTCATGGCACATCGGCAATTGAATGACTCACAGTAATTATTTCTTTCTCAGTGAATATTCAATTATACAGAGGTAAGTACAATTCACGTTTTATTAATTCATTGTCTATTTAATAATTTCCAAATATGTATAATTTTATTTACAAGTTTATACAACCCTGTTGTCAACAGAAGTGTAAAATAATTTAAATTTTAGTGAAGTTTATTCGCTTATGTTATTAAAGTTTCAGTTGTAATAATTAATTTTATTTATTCATAATGTGCTTGCATTGTTCGTGTAGCTTTATATTTTATTTTAAATTTTAAATTTCATTTAGGGATGGAAAAATTAAAAAAGAGGAAATGTCATTTCAATGATCAATTGAAAAAGGAATTTCCATTCCTCATATCAAAGAAAGAGGCCACTGTTTTCTGCAATATTTGCAGAGGAGAATTTTGTATTGCAGTTGGGAGCAGAGCAGCTATAATGAAACACTTGTCCACCAACAAACATAAGCAATCATTAGATGCATCAGCCTCCAGTCGTAAAGTAACAGGTTTTTTAAAAACTTCAAATTATTCTGAAGATGAAAAACAGTTAGCTGCAATGGAGGGAATATTTGCATTTCATACCATAATTCACAAAGTTTTCGTAGTATGGATTGTACAACTAAATTATTGAAAAAGTTTCACAATGCTAAATTTTCATGCGCCAGGACAAAATGCGAGGCTATTATTAAATCAGTATTTAAAAATTACTATGATAAAATACTTACAGCAGACTTGAAAATTGCAGCATTTATAATAGTTTTATCTGATACATCAAATCATAATGAAACCAAATTGTATCCAATACTAGTAAGACATTTTAATGTTACCAAGGGGATTCAAGTAAAATTTTTAAATTTAGAATCCATTGAGGGTGAAACTGCTGAAATTTTGTCAATTTGAAATCCCAAGTTATTGCACTAACAGCTGATAATACAAACACAAAATTTGGTGGGCGAAGACGCAAAGGGGTGAATAATGTGAATGTAAAATTACAAGATTTACTCCAAAAGAAAATACTAGGAATAGGTTGTAATGCACATATTTTGTCAAATGCAATCAACACGGCATCATGTGCCATGCTAATTGATGTAGAAGTAATAATAACTACAATTTATTTGTATTTTAGTCATTTTATGGTTCGTGTGACTACTTTAAAATTTTTTGTGAAGAAACGAATGTTGAATACAAAAAACTTTTAGGATATTCAAAAATTAGATGGCTTGCTCTAACATCTGCTGTAGAGTGTGTTCTACAATTATTTGAGCCTCTCCATTCATATTTTTTAAGTTTAGACAAATGTCCTAAAATCCTGGAATTGTTTTTCAATAATGAAATATCTGAGATATTAATGTATTTTGTACATAATCAAGCATCTATTTTTCACAAAATGATTCAAAAGATTGAAGGTGAACACATTTCAGCTACAGAAGTTAGTCTTATTTTGAATGACTTTATCCTTCAATATAAATCTTGATTTGAAGATAAATTTCTTCCTTTAATTATAAAAAGAAAATTGTCAGACTTAGAGGAATCAAATCCGTGCATAACAGAAACGTTTATCAAAGAAGTGCAGAATTTTTACCAAACATGTTTTTAATATATCGAAGAATGGTCTGAAACAAACATCATGGGAAATAACAGTTTTCAATGGTGTTTTTTGACTTCATTGCAAGTATATTGGATAGATATTGAATCTTGTGTTGAGTTTTTTCTAAAGAAATGCCTGACATTAAAATAGACGACAATGTATATTTAGTCTGAATGTATATTTAAATTCTGAAAAATTAATACAATGGGAAAATCAACATGTTGAAATTGATAAAAGATGAGTGGATATTTTCAGCCATTTCAAAAATGAACATATTCCATGTGAAAATTTATTTATTTATTTATTTATTTATTAAACTTGTTCAATTTACATTGTGCTGCCCTGGAACTAATGAAGCAGTTGAAAGAGTTTTTTTAATTGCCAATGATTTTTTGACAAGTGAGAAATCGAGATTGAATGTTGATACTCTAGCTGCAGCACTTGCCGTAAAATTCAATATGAAGGATATTTCTTGTTCAGATATTTCCAATATATTGTTAGAAGATGATACATTGACAAAAAATATTAATTCAATGGAAAAGTACTCATTTAAATAATAATTAACAGGCATGTAAGCATAATTACAATATAAAATGTTACAAATGTTTTTATTATGCATATGTCATATTTTAGTGTATTATTGTTGCAATGAATAAAATATTTCTTTTATTTACGATATTATTTTCCCAATTTATTTGTCCTCCTTTTCATTGTAAAAAAGTTGGTCACCTTAACAAACTGGCCCATTTTCACGAAAAACGGCCCATTTTTTTGCTCGTTTTTGCCCACCCCCACCCCCCAGGAGCACTCTGCAAGCTCCCCAAGACTACTCATGCCTTTAAAAAAAAAACAGACCTGTTTTTGCAAAAATGTTTTGGGAGGTTTGCAGAGTGCAAAACTTTTTTTCCCTTTTGGAAAGCTCTTTAATTGATTGATGAGAATTAGATTGATCAAGTGCTGTGCCAGCAGAAACAAAGTCTTAGGTGCTGCATATTGTCAGCGATTTCCTTCTCCAGCACATGAATAAATACACCTGGAAACATCTACTTACCTACCTACTTTCTCTCTTTCCCTGCCTATCTACTGTATTTCTCTCTCTCTCTATTTCTCTCTCTATCCCCCTACCTACCTACCTACCTACCTACCTACCTACCTACCTACCTACTTACACACTCTTCCCTCCCTCCCTCCCTATCGTATTTATCTCTCTCTATTTCTCTCTATCTATCTCTTTATCTACCTACCTACCTACTGTATTTCTCTCTCTCTCTCTCTCTCTCTCTCTCTCTCTCTCTCTCTCCCTCCCTCCCTCCCTCCCTCCCTCCCTCTATCTACCTACCTACTTTTTTAAAATTTGCCTCTTCAAAATCTTGGGGGGGGGTGTCTTATGCTCAGGTGCGTCTTATGCTCTGAAAAATACGGGTATACTTGCTTTTCTATGTTACTGCCACTTTAAAATGTTTTAATAGAGATGGATGGAATCCAGTGAATCAATATTCCTCTTCCCCATCTTTCCTCTTGGTTGTGCCCTGATCTACTTCCTTTCCACTGGGTAGTGAGAAGATTTAAATTGTCATAAATGCTGGAAATATTCTCATGCATCATAATCTTATATTATTGCAAGGGGAAAAAAGAAAAACAAACAAAAAACCTTATCCACCTTCAAAGAAAATAAGTAGTTTAAATCTGTAGAAGCACAGATTCACTCCTGAAGGACCAGTACCATTTCTAAATCCTGGAGATTAATGAGAGATTTCCAGAGTCTCTCTTAGGCTTGCTAAAAGTAATATGGGCATTGATCTTTTGCTATGAAATGAGACATTATGGGGATGAAGTAGACATAGCTTTGGATAAGGGACTCCAGCAAGCTTTAAGTGAAGCCGTTAGTTGTTGTGCCTGATGTTGGCTGAGGTAATTTGTTCCATGCTGAAACTTATAGTAAGTTATAAGTTATATATATAAAGAAACCTCAGAAAACCCACCAATTTTAGCCAGCAGAAGTAATGTCTCAGAATTTCCACTTAAGGCTTCTTCATAAAACATCATCCTTTTTCTTTATATTTTATAAAGTCAAACCCTCATTGTTGATTGATATGGTTTGTATGGTTTCACAGCACAATATGAATATGATACAACATGCATACACATACAAACCCAGCTGTAAAGTGATAACTGAAACAAAACTATGTAGTAAATCATCTTTTAAAAATCACAATATTTCCATTGTAATAAGAATTCTATAATAAATAAGCTGCTTATCTCTTGCATTTCTAAAATTGGAAATGTTAAGATCTAGATGTTGAGGTCAGAGGACTTCTTACTGTGCTCAAAAACTATATCCTACTTTCATTTTTTCTCTAAGTGGGAAGAATTTTAGAAGAAAACCTATGTTCCTGATTGAAGTATAATCATGGGTACTTGAGCCCCACTATGATATTGTGTGCAAATGTACATCTTAATTTTCATTTAAAGTTCCATGCAGCAGTTCAATGTTTCTCATGTCACCACTGTAGGATGGAAAATAATGTGTATTCACATGTCCAAGAATGATTTCTTAATTATACTGTAATTCTTTCTTTCTTGCTAAATTAGTACAATTGTGTATTTGTTTTCATCAGTACTTATATGTTTAGGCTGAATTCTTCATGGATCTGCACTAGCAAATTCCAACATGAAGTTGAGTAACAACTACAGGAAGAGCACAACATAAAACTTGCTTTGTCATTTACTGAATATTCTTTCACAATACCTGTTCACCACCCGCCTACAAAACATAAAAATAAAAATCAGCCAAACAGCAGTCGGGGAAGTTATACTTTGACAGAAAATGCATTGTAAATATATATGCACTTTCCAGTTTACGTGTCTAACTGTAGGCCTCTTTCAATATTCATAGAAAGGACAGGACATTTTCTCATTTGCATACTTAAAATATATTTTCTTCAATTTCTGGATTAACCTGCAGATTTGCTTTCTTTAAAATTTGCATCAGCATATCTCCCCCACCCCACCCAAAGCTTCACTCTTCTAATTCTGCTATATAGGTTGGAAATTCCAATCTGTCTCTCTTATTACTCACATTCAGTTGGTCAAATTGTACTCCTTCAGCAAGTTTGGGGCTTTATGCCACTTCTATAACTAGAAGCCACAGATAAGCACACATAATTTGATGCTGAAATGAAGGCCTGTTTCATACTCAAGAAGCATACTCAAGAAACATGCAACAGTATATATTGCCATACATTAAGCATGAGGTGAAGCTTCTTAATAGATAAATGAGATTTATCTTAGCAAAAAATAGCAAAAATATTTTATATCAAATACCCACATACCAAATTTATCTGTGAAGCTCTTAAAATCCTTTGTTTATTTATCCATCTTTGAAGTACTGAGATAATTTCTTGAGCATTCCAGTTGTTTTATCACCACCAAGAATAATTCCCTTTACAGAGCCAATCTACTTTACTTTAAGGTACTGTAAGGTTTCAGTCTCAGGAAGTGGGCAAGTACTTTTGGGAAAAAAAATATCTATCCTTTGTGACTTTCTCTGCAGTTTCTTTTCCTTTTGTCCTTTTTAATTACAGAGCTGATGCTTTATTGCAATGCTTAAAACTGTACCCTTATTTATGGGCAAACACAGATTGAGAGGGTTTCTTTACTAAATAATACACACAAGGAACTTCAAAAAACCTTCTGCAGATGCAGTAAACTTACAGCTGCACATCCTGACAATTAATATATATCAATAAGAAGTCTCAGACAAAACCTAATTTCATGGGGAACCTGGAAGTCACAATCCAGGAAATATACCTTAAATTAAGAATACTTAATTTAATAACTAATAGCTGTGACACAAGAAAAAAAAACATTGTTTATAAAATGAATTGAAAAAGTGTTATATTTTCTTCCAAACTGATAATGAGGCCAAAGTATTTAGAATATTATTTTGAGCCATCCTAATGATCAGTGGGTTAGCTAACTCCATTATGAAAGGCCTAAGCATCTGGGATTTTATAAACCTCTAGTACAGTGGTTCTCAACCTTCCCAATGCCGCGACCCCTTAATGCAGTTCCTCATGTTGTGGTGACCCCCAACCATAAAATTGGTGTCTCGGTTCCTAAGACCATCAAAAATATGTGTTTTATGATGGTCTTAGGTCTTAAGTGACCCTTGTGAAAGGGTCGTTCAACCCCCAAAGGGGTCCCAACCCACAGGTTGAGAACCACTGCTCTAGTAGGAAGTTTGGCTCTTAGTCCTTAATTCTATCTATATGCCAATTGTTTTCATTCTAAGGAAAGGAAACGGCTTTATAATGTATGCATAATACTGTGGGTTGAAATAGGTTTTGTGTGTTTGAATGGCATGGTTAATATTTTGTACCTGGAAGCAATTGAGAAAAGTGATTGGCAGTGGATTTATGACTTATGGTCCTCCACTTTCCTTCACTTTTTTGTCAATTTATGTTCTTATAATGTCAATTGTTTATTTTTTACAATGGATATAGGCAACCTCTAACTTCAGATAGTATGAACTTATATCTTCCAGCTGCCAGTAATACTAGTCAAACTCCCTATCAATGCTTAGAGTTCTAGTTCAGCCACATCTGAAGAGGGACAGGTTGTCTTTTTAACCTATAGTACAAACTTAGTTCAAAACAGGGAATATTTTTTATCCCAAGTGAGCTCATTTATCATGTCTGCCTCATTGTGGAACATCATTTTCTGAAGGCTATGGAATTATTCTCAGAGGAGAAATGGTGATGAATGTTCCGTTCATATTTACCAAAACAAATCAAAATTTATTTGTTATAAAAGCATTGGCCTACCCTTATTAAATGTTTTTATTGGTTGTGAATGGCAGCTGTTCCAATTCTTTTGGGTGATTATTTTTAAAGAAAAGATATTGGCAGTTGTATTTCTCATATAATATATACATCGTTAAACTAACCTAATTGATTTAAAACATTTTACCTCACCCCAATTAAAAAAATCTCTTATTTGGTTTACAAAACACATAGTAAAATTAAGTGATAAAATAAACATTAAATCATTGCATAAAATACAAAATGAGCAATAAAATGAGACAGAAGGTTTTTAGAAAACTACTGTCACATCCCCGCAAGAAAGAACTTGTTAGCAGATGCACTTCCAGATAGCAAGGGTAATAGAGTAATCTGGACAGTTATTGATTTGTTTTCCAAGCAAGCACACTTTATCGCTTGTTCAGGCCTACCATCCGCAAAGAAATTAGCGAAAATGTTTGTGAAACACATTTATCGCCTACATGGGGTACCAAAAAGGATCATTTCAGATCGCGGAGTTCAATTCACCGCCAAGTTCTGGAGAGAATTCCTAAAATCAATCGGGTCCACACAGGGACTCAGCTCAGCACAAATGGGGCAGCAGAGAGGGCCAATGCGATGATGGAACAGTACATCCGGTGTTATGTGGACTATCAGCAAGACAATTGGTTGGACTTGATACTCTTCACCAAAGTAGCATATAATAATGCGGTCCACAGCAGTACAGGATTAACTCCTTTCCAGATTACCAGTGGCATGGAATTCGTTCCCATGCCTGAGTTGCCTAAAGAACCTCCTTCCTCCATGTCTCTGAATGAATGGCTGGAGGCACTAAAGAAGGGATGGGAAAATACAAAAAAGGCGCTAGCAGATGCGGCAGAAGCCTACAAGAAGCAAGCTGATAAACATCGCTCCCTACAACCCCCCTTTCGAGTGGGGGACAAAGTTTTTGTGTCTACTAAATACATAAGGTTAAGGATGCCTAGTAAGAAATTAAGTCCAAAATTTTTAGGTTCTTTCCCAATAGAAAAGATAATTACCCCAGTTACAGTTCGACTCAGCCTACCCAGACTCCTAGGGAAAATTTACCCAGTATTCCATTGTAGCTTATTGAAGCCAGTAAGGGGGTCTAGCATAAGGCCATCCACCCAAGCTCCACCTCCTCCCATAGTGGTAGAAGGGGAAACACATTATGAGGTGAAAAAAAATTAGATTCCAGGCTGTATAGAGGTCGCTTACAATATTTAGTGCATTTGAAGGGGTACCCTTTGTCTGAAGCTACGTGGGTGAAAAGTTGGGATCTGAAAGCGGATAAATTAGTGAAACAATTCCATGAGAAGTTCCCGGATAAGCCAAAGGGTCTCCCTGGGGGAAGCAGAGGTTAAATGTGTATAGTAATTTATACTTTTACTTTTTTTGCAGACAACGTGAGTTTTTTGAAGAGAGGCTGCCTGTCAGGCCTGCAGAGGTTCCTTTAAGAATCTTTGGCCTGCCACACTTTCTTATAATTTCCTATGTGTTTCATTAGTGTAGTAGTTGGGAGGGGGGAATAGAAAGGAGTAGGATTATGGAATTTATTGTTGTGATTCTTCCTAGAAGCTCAAGGTCATCTTTTGTCTCTGCACCCCAACACCTGACCGGAAGCAGAGGGGTGTAGATGCCAGCGTGGAAGATGATGATTGGAACATGTGATGAATTATGGGGTGTGGGGATAGATATGAACTTTCAACTGGGTGAACCCACAGGAGGTACATTAGAGTTGAAATTTCATAGCATAATGCCAACATGCCTGTATTATTAAATTGGAACTTTAAGGATGATTCTGTTCTGGACTCTGATTTACTTTTGCATGGTATTTGGAACGCTGACAACTACTGAGTAAGGAAACTTTTGAAACTGTCACATCTTTAAGTTTCAGATAAAAAAACCTGAAAAAGTTAAAACATCTCCAATGATTAACAAAGGGATTCTGGATTCACACAATGTTTAAAGCTCTTCTTCCAATATTCTTGCCGAAGCATATACACTCCTAATTAATAGGCACATAGATTGTAAGTTGATGACAACAATATTTACAACCTCCCATCTTGCCATTCCAGGATCAATAAGCCTATTTATTCCTTATAGGGAATTTATTGAGACTATAGATTCACCATACAAAAATCTAGATGGCCATAAGTTAGCAGCAAAATGTTAGAGATTCATCTGTGCCTTTGCTACCATTTAGCAGTCATTTATGTTTTTGCAACTCAGTACTGGTTGCCCTACTACTGCTTTAATATTACAAACCTCCCCATGCTAGTGAGGAATGGAGTGGTTAAAAGTGAGAAATATTCAGAATATCCAGGAAGAATGATAAAGTCCACTCTGCCCAAAATGTATAACATAATATTATTTAAGGTGCATTTATTAGATTATAAAGTTACTAATAAATAATTATTTATTGTCAGTGCACAACATATGTACAGTGAGTTTGGTTGAGCTACTAAGACAAAAATGTATTATATAAGTACATTTTATTGGTAAAGGGATAAGAAAGAGCAACTTAGTTTTCAGCCACCAAGCAGCTTAAAATAAGATTGATATGACCATCAGAAATAGCACACATGGGGCGAAATGACAGCTCCTTTGATCTCTGCTCATTAGGCTTTCATATTGTCACTAATTTCCTCAGTCTTCTATACTTAATTGAAACAATCATTCACTCCAGTAAGCAAAGTGTATGTTTCATTCCTGTTTCATAGCAAGAAGCTGCCATAACACTTGCTCCTGCAAATGATGCCACAATTAGGGCTCCACTGAAAAAAATTGCCCATGAGCCCAGGAGAGAAAGAAAATAACTTGGACAAATAGTAGCTGAACAAGAGACAGACAGATATGCCAAGAGAAAAATAAGTGGTGGTTTACAGCACTCTCACTAACCTGAACTTTCTACAGCTAGTTGCATTAGGATCACAGCACTTGAAAATCTCAGGTAATATTTCTTTCTCAGATTGGGAAAGGCTGGCTGGTGGCTTTCTTTTCTTGCTGATTTATTGAATGAAATGAAGGCATTTTGATACGTCTAGAGCCTGAGAAACTCACTTTCCAGACACATCAACATTCTTTTCATCAACAGTTAAGATAAGGCATCCTCTCCAGTTTGCACAGACATCATGAGTAGACTGAAAAAAAATCTTCATTTTAGCAAGAGACAAATTGGGTTCTGAAAGTGAAAACTATACAGTTGCTGAAATGTATATAGTTTTATCCTATTACATTGCAATAAATCTTCTTTGCATTTAGGGGAAATCATTTATTTGGTTGAAGTAGTACCATTGACTGAATGGAGATATCACAACTACAGGGAGACCAGTGTTTTTCAACGTGGCATCCATAAATGCTTTAGCAGGCTACAGCTTTTAAATTACTTTGGCTGATCTCAAACTGGGAATTCAGGAAAACTGGCAAACCAGTTCAAGAAAATGCATGGATGTAATTACCAGGAATTGAAAATAATTTGAGTCTCTTTATTTTGGTTACCAGATTTTCAAAAGTGCAGTTCCTCGAATTTGCAGCCAGAAGGCACTGTTGCTGGATTCTGGGTACTGTAATACAGAAAATGGTAGAAAGGACTGATTTAAACCGTTTGTGACTTGTATTAAGGCCAGATTCAATATTAGGGAGAAAACAATAAAACAACAAATTAGTTAATATAGTTACTTAGTTTTGCATGACCCAAATTCATTAAGTTGATTCTAGACTAATGGTGCAACCTTCTGTACATGTTTTAGATGTGTTGTTTGCATCTCTTATATGTTGTGCAGGAAAAAAATGTATCATGTACTCAATGACATCCAGTGAGTCTTAAATCATCATATATTTGTGTCATCTAAGTTTAAATAACTGGATTCCATTTACAGAATTCCATATTCAAATTTACTACCAAATTATATTTCCATATTCTAGGATTGTATTTTAAATTCTATGCAGTGTCTGAATGCTGAATTTTCAATATACAGTATACTATATTTTTTATGAATGGAAAATAACTTCCTACACATATAATATACATCTATTTACTTCTTTATGTATGTTTGCTTTCCAAACTTTGAAATTCTTTTTTTTTAGAATTGGTAGTACTATAAAAGCATTTTAATTGAGGTTTTATTTGATTTAATATTTTTAGATGAAACAATTATAGTTAGACTACATTTTGCAGGCATATTTATGGAATACTTTTTCATCTTCTGCCGTTGTTCCTCATACAGCAGAGAAATGACTTACAGTTTAGATAGTTGAGAACTTTTGGCTTTCAATCCTGATTTCCATACTTCCACAGCTACCTCACTGAGTTTTCCACTTAATGGTGAAAATAACTAATCTATATCAAGCATAGGTAAATTGTGCTATTCTAGATACTGGTAAATTAAAGTTTTCTGAACATCTGCATAAAGTTACTAGAAGCTATAAGTCCTACAGCATCTTAAAATGCCAGAATTTATCTATCCTGATCAAAACTGTTGTGAAATCAACTTACTTTAACACTATCTAATATGTCAACACCAGACAGGGAATACCCATATCCTGGAAGAAAGTTTGTGTGTCCTTTTGAAAACCAGACAGAAACCTTAGGTGAATCATTTATGTGAGAGGATAATGAACAAACAAACAAACAAACATATAAAGACTAGATAAAAGGAGAGAAGCTGTATCACTGTCCTGAGCCTTTGATTTAAAGTTATAATCTCCAGGAAATGGAAAGTTAAAGAAAAGAAATGATGCAGTGGTCTATTTTTACCTAAGAAATAAGTTACAAGTTTAACGAGAAATATTTCATAGGAAATATTTTATTGGTTGTGTTTCCATTCAAGTGTCAATGTACACGATATTTATTGTGCCTATGCAAATTGGCATTCACCTTCTTAGAAACTTTATACCTCAAAGTTGTCTCTAGCCAGGAGCAAACCATTATTAGCTTGTTATCTGCAAGACATTATATTTTCTTGTATACTGCAGATTATTTTGAAAATACTGTCTGTGATATTAGCACCTCCTTATTGTTTGATCTCCTATATCATGAATTTTTTGCATTTGATTACTTAAAATTATAAATTCATTTTTACTTTTTCTCGTTTCCTTAAAAAAAAAAACAGAAAGTTTGATTCTATTAATACCTTGTGAGATTAGTAAAGCACATAGTGGAGGGAAGGCATGATTTGTCCAGTCACAATCCTCAAGGCTACAAGTCCTGAAAATGACCGTATACATTTATTTAATAGTTTCCCCCATAGAAATGGCCTGAAATGGTTTGAGGCCATCCTGATTGCTTTATTAAATCAAATTAGGTCATCTGTTCACTTTCATGAAACACAGTATCAAAATCATTATCAAAATTAACTGAATTGTTTTCCATAAGACTATGAAGACTACCCTGAATGAAATCATTCATTTTATGTTAGGCATAGGTCTTGACCGTTTGATAAATTAAAGAAAAAACAAATTACTGTTCACTGATAACCATCTCCCTTCCACAAATGTTGATGAAAACATGGAGATAAAATAGTTTCCAGCTTTTGGAAGTCAGCATCAAATATGACACAACTTACATAATATGTTATTTGTGCTATGACATGATGACTGTCATCATTTTTAGAATAATGATTATTGTTTTGTGATGGACACATAACAGTTTGCATATATATACATTTCCTTAAAATGTGATGATTGTTGAAAAAAATACTCTTTTCATTATGGTTTATAGCCAATTTGATCTTGGACTATTTATTTATTATTTGATGAAATGTATCGGCCACCTAACTCAGTAGACTCTGGGTGGAATACATAACTAGATAAAACATGCAAGCAGTTAAAACATTAAATCAGACAGCCAGACTTAAGTAATTCAATGGACAGCAAAAATAACAAAATAGAACAGGGGCTACTGAATAAATTATAAATATCAACCCCGGGCCTGTGACCAAATATATGTTAGAGGATATTTATTTGATTATACATGTAACTACAGCAGTGAGAATTGTATTTGCTCAAAATTGGAAATTAAACAAACTACCAACAAATGAAGAGATAATAAAAAAGATATTAAATTGTACAGAGATGAATAGGTTGACAATGAAAATAAAGGATAAAGAGGAATCGGAGTATTTCAAGATGTAGGGAAGATTTTATGATTGGCTAGAGAAAGCAACCTAGAAAAGAAAGTAGGGAGAAGATAAAGTACTCAGATGACACACTATTAAATGGAAAAAAGGGGGGGGAGAGAAGGGGAAAACAGAAAAGAAAATATTAAAAATATAAGTGTATATTCTAGAGTGAGATATAAAGCGGAGGAAAGATAACTAGGGTAGACTAGCGAAGGTAAGGGAATAAGAAATGACACTAAACTATATCTGGGTTGACGGAAATACCATTCCAAAGAAACATAAACTGAGTTTTGAAATATACACCTAACAATAATAGAAAAAGAAAGGGGGGGAGGAGAGAATGAAAGGAAGACGGTGGAAGAAGAAAGAGGGAAGGAGAGGAATATGGAAGGGAGAGAAAGAGAAGGAGAGAGGGTAGGAAGGGGAAGAGGAAGAGCAGGAGTAGGAAGAAGGTAAGGGAAGAAGGAAGGAAGAAAGTAGAGAAGGGAGGTAGGGAGAAAAGAAAGGGAAAACAAGGAGGTGTTACAAAAGGAGAAAGGGATGGTAAATAAAGTAACCCAAACTGTACCTTATAACATTAAATGAAATAATAAATGTATAAGAATGATAAATGTAAAGAAGAATAACAATTATGTGAGTGTATACTTAAAATTGTTTGTAAAAGAATAATAAATAAATAAATAATTCTTTGAAAAAAATGTGTGGTTGCACATATAAATACAGGAAGAATCTTGATTCTTTTCATATGAACTTCTTATTTCTAATCAGCAATGGTTTGAGTAGAACCTAGAAAGAAGAGGGATAAGGAAAAGAAGCAAGAACTGAAATATTGGGTGGAGAATCTACATGGATTGTATTTGGCCACATGGTATTTTCCACAACTTCTTAAAGGAGTTAGTGAATTAGATACTAGCAATCAAAACCAAAATTTATAGTGACAGATCCTTAGGAGACAAAGGCTGTAGGAAAGAAAATTACCATTACTAGTTTTCAGTAAAGATGACTTTTTCACTAGTATCCATTACAGCATGCAACCTTGAAGAACTGTTATGCCTTATGTTACCTACATAAAGACCTATATCTGTGCTTTGGTGATTCTTTTTTCTTTTGTCGGTCTTGATTAATGTTGTTGATTTCTTTCTATGTTTCATGGTCTCAATCTCAAGTTGCCAAATGTTTACATTCAAATATAATGACAGCCATTGTGATTAATATTGGACCTCATAACTCATCAAGTCAACCCTATCACTTTTTAAAATCATAATCAGCATTTGCCTAATATCAATAAACTGATTTATTGATTTCACTTCCAGGGTCCACCAAGTGAAATATTACAGTGAACCAGAAACCTATTCCTATTCACCTGACATCAGCAGGTATTTCTAATCTGGCTCATTGTTGTGTTCACTATAGTTTAGGCCTCCTGTGTAATTGTGAAAAAAAGTCTCTTTAGATGACTGAAAACTTTTCAGTGTTATCCCATTTGCCGGTCCATGTGGATTAATACAAAAGCTTGCCCTTGTCAGACTTGAACAGCACAATGCACCACAGCATGTTAAGAAACCAAATATGCTGAACTCCCTGGTTCACGATTTTCTTTTCTCATCCCAGCAAAAGTCTTAAAGTCTATTGTCTAATCAGCAGGACAGATATAATAGCTTAAATGATGCAAAAGCATCACCTCATGCTAAGCCTGCAACCTGAGACAAAACTAAGTAGCAATTTTAGGATTTTGATCTCAAACCCCAGTTTGTGCTCCCTGGGGTTCAATGCTGTCTGAATTGCTACTTTTCACCAAGCCTATTGTTATAGTCAAATACTGCTTGACAAAGTCTTGGCTTTAGTTTTTCTATATACCAACAAGTGTTTAGCAATAGCTTGATTTAAAATATTAAGTATTGCTATTAAAGCAGGATAAAATGTGAATTAAAATATAAAAGTCAGATGTGGCAGAAGGGAGAAATAAAAGCCTGCTTGTAAGTCGTGTACAAAGACAGGAAAATGTCATCAGAAGTCCAGTAAAGGTTCCAGTAAATGTCCTTATGTCAAAAGCCCAAAACCACAAGGTTCAGCTAAAGTTCGCATAGAGACACGTAGTCAGTACCTATGGCCCAAGACAAAAGGAGAAGTAAGACAATATCTACTTATAAGGCTTCTTTCCTCAAGGTAAAGGAAGAAGAAATGAGTTAAGTGTTTCCGTGTTATGCTGCCTTTGAGAATGTATAAGAATGTGTGCTTTAATGATGAAGGTTGTTCAGAACTTGCAATACTAGTCTTTGGCCAGTTTTCTGAACCTGGTGCCAATAAACTTCTCCTTGCATCCCGAGACGTCTAAGCTGTCATTTTCTGCAACACTATTTCTCTGAAGTACAATTTGAAATGATAAGCATTTTAAACCTTTAGTGCATCCCACAAAGCCACTTCAGACTTTGCAATTGAAGAATAATATTTAATTTGAGAGAAAGCAAATATAATTTAATAGACGAGATGTTCCCATAATGAACTATTGTCAAATAAAGGTACTACAATCAAATTCTGCTATTGTGTATTCCTTCTTACCAAAATCCTTACATTTACCAAACAATGCCTAGCAGGGCTACAAAGAATGCAATAAATTAGTAATGTTGCACATTATTTCATAGAAAGTATAAAGTCAACATCTTGGGCAAAAAATATGATATTCGAAATCTCTGTCCTGTGATTTGATCTTGTTATGGTAAGGTTGTCTAAAAATAAAGAAATTATCAAAACCATTCACCAGGCAATTCAATGAAATATATTATCTATGTTGTTTAATATTTATAATTGTAAGATGTATTAATTTACTTCATGTTCCTTAACCACCCAATAGCAAAACTCTCTGGGCAGTTTACAATAATCACATTAAAAGATACTATTTGAATAAAAACATATACCATGAAAGATTGTATAAATGGGGCACTACCACACACAAAAATGTACAGACTCATGTTACTGCCTTTGGTGGGGAGAACTAGACAAAGGTGTCCGATCAATATGGTGCAACTACAGAACAAGCAAAGTAGAATTGAACAGGCTATTGTAATAGGTATTTAAAAATAGTAAAACCAAAAGGGAATAGAAAAACAAGTAATAAACTGATTGTAGGAGGTGAGAAACATTCTTGTCTGCTAGACAGTTTGATCTAGACAACAAGCACGACTGCTTTGCATCCTATAAATAGTTTGTTACTACAAATACAAATACAGAGTCCCTTGCTCATTTTGGTGACTGTATAAGTTGACAATAAATTAAATAAATAAATAAATAAATAAATAAATAAATAAATAAATAAATAAATAGGCAGAACAAGGTAGTATATCACTGCACAGAAACCTTTGTCCTTTCCCAGAAAAAGCAAGAAGTGATAGTAAGGCAATTTCAGATCTACAGCACATGATTTTCCTTTTCTTCCATTCAATTGCAGCTGATTCTCGGAGATTCCCTGAACAAGTCCCTGCACAAGATAAGGCAGTTGTACCTGGGTTGCAAAGACATAGGGAAAACTCTAACTTTGCTGCCATCTACAGGATTTCTAACAATCCAGACCAGTATTTTTCAGCCTTGGCAACCTGAAGAGGTGTGGGAGTTGAAGTCCATGCCTCTTCAAGTTGCCAAGATTGAGAAACATTGGTCCAGATAATATTCAATCTTCTCTAAAATATAATTAAGGTAGTACTTACTAGCATCTGGTCTTCTGAGCACAAAGCAACAAGACAGGAGTTGCCACTGTTGTTGCTAGTAATTTGCAATCTGTGTAGCTATTTAGGCCGGGTACCTTGAGAAATTAAGAAGGATTTTAAATATTCCATGAGCATTTCTGCTGTTATTTGAAGCACCACAAGAGAAAAAAAAAGGGGGGACGACGACATTGTTTTAAACATTGCTTTGGGTGGACTCTTTAAGCAGTAGCACCTTTTTGCCAGCTTGTGTGCAAGCTTGAAAAAGGTCTAATTGCTTTAATGATTATCAGAGAGATACTGTGCATATATGCGATCCAAGCACTTGTTCTAAATTATTTTCAAAACATATAGAGATACCATAGGTAGCCAGCTGACATTTGATTAAATCATTGCTAGCATCCATTTGCCCAAAGACTATGGAATCTTGAACTCCTTTCATAAAGAGGCTGCTTTGCTATCTTAGGTTTAGGCATTGTATCCTTGACTCATTCAAGGTGAATGGAAGTGGCTGTGCATATACAGGACATGAATCTCCAGGAAATTTGCCAGTCCCTGTTTCTGCACGATCAATTTTTTCCTCTAACGGCAACAAGACATTTTGGATTACGGGATTGTTCCTTGGCCAGTAACTTACTTTAAGTCCTATGAAGTAGGCAAAGCAACCAATTTTGAAATCTTACCAAGAAAACTGCTGGGACTAGTCCAGGTGATCTCCAGGAGATAAAACTGACTCAAAAATATGCAATTTGGCACAGTACATGGAAATCTGTACATTTAGTTTCCTGGGCAGTGGGAGGAAGGATGCAAATTCTGAAGTATGCATCAGAAATCAAATCACATGATTTACAGGTAGTCTTCCATTTATGATCACAATTCAGCATGGAACTTCCTTAAGTTATGACTACAATTGGGCCTGGAACTTCCATTACTAAGAAATGCAGTCTTTAGGTGAAACATCATGTGACCAACTGCTTAGCAATAGCAATTCTAGCAGTCCTAATTGCAGCCATTAGGCCAACACAGTGCCTTCATTAAGCAAAGTTCTCATGTTTCTCCTGCCTTGTCACAATCACCTTCACTTCAACTCTCCACCCACCGATTTTCCTGTCTCTGTTTACACTATTCTCCACTTCATATCAGTGCTGTCTTCTACTTCGGCCACCACTGCCTCTCACTACTTGAACTTGGCCACCACACTGAGGCTGTTGGTTGACTGCAAGGGGCACTGCAGTGGCCATAACCCTGGGTAATATATATCCGTTTGACCAGCTCCAATGTAACTTTGAATGGCCAATGAATGTATGATAATAAATCAAGGACCACCTCTATGTACTTGTGTGCAAGGTTGAAATGAAAATATGAAAGTTTCAAATTGTTGCATATCACAAAACTATATGCAATCCATTAAAAATATATTAAGGCTCCAAAACCCCTTTGTAAAAAAAAATGTGTGTGTGTGTGTGTGTGTGTGTGTGTGTGTGTGTGTATTTATTTGGAAAATAAATAAAAGTAGCAAAATATGCACTGGAAAGTAAAGGTTCATGGAGTTTTAAAGGTTTACATTTTTGATGTAATGAAATGTACAATATGTATACTTTTATTATAGAAAATGGATAACATACATGGATTAACTCAGGCAAAATAAGAAAAAATATGTAGATGGATTTTCCATAGACATCTCCTTCTGAAGAAAAGAAAAGCAACAAAAGACTCAACCAATGTGCACAAGCTTCAATAAACTCAGCAGCATTCCAAAATCATTTTCTAAAAGGTTCTGAGCCTTGATTTTGATGGATAATCATGTTGTTAAGAGAGTATAAAAATTTCAAAATCATTTCAATAATCTGGTTTAAATACCTTTTGCTAAGAAACAGTATTTTAAAATGTTTCTTTTCTTTAAAAAATACCTAATTAGGTTCAGCACCATATGTGACAATTCACTGTGATTGTCCTCTTGCTGAAAATGTCTTTATCTGAATTTTGAGCTTACTTTGCATATGTTGTCTGGTTAGAGAGTTCTTAATGTCCATCAAACAGGTAAGCTTTCTGTAAGTGATTATTTCAGTGAATATGCTTTGTGGGTGATGCTTTTTTCGTACAATATTCTTTTAAATCAACAATTTAGATTTTTCTCTCTCCATATAGTTTTAGATATGTATCTAAATACATATAGATATAGATGACATAATATAGGTGGTAGATAGATGATAGCTAGATTATAGATAGTAGATAGATAGATGATAGATAGATAGATAGATAGATAGATAGATAGATAGATAGATAGACAGACAGACAGACAGACAGACAGACAGACAGACGATAGATAGTTACTTGGGTGCACACATCAAAGTGAACCATGAAATGATTTCAATGTGACTATCCCCAGCCCCCAAAAGCATTATGAAATTTAATCATTGATATATTCATCTATGTAGAGGTTTATACCAATTCACAATAATATACACTATAATAGTGATCATGATGTTATCTATTCAGTCATGTGCTTCTATGGGCCAGGTTGCTCTACATCTTCCTATGTTGCATCACTTCTTTGAGTTTTTCAACACTGACTGGAATCAGCTCTGATGGTGTCCAGTCACAGTGTTCTTAGACAGCCTGGTTTCCATTTACTGCTAACTTTTCCAAGTATAATTGCTTTGTCCAATGAATTCTTCTGCATTACAAGGCCAAAATAAGTGAGATGTAGTTTTGTAATTTTGCCTCCCAGTGGCATATCTGGTGTTATGCACTCCAGTACTTGCTTATTAGTTACCTTTGCTATCTAAGGAATGCAACAGCAGTGGTCATAACCAATTGTGAGCAAAATAATGGTCACAGAAATGGTGCCTAGAATAAAATGGAGAAATGATGAGAATGCAAGTGGTATAATTATGATAGGTGACTGATAGAAAATGATTCTTCTATTCTTTGTCTAGTTTTTTCTCTGTGCCACACCTTCAAGCTATTGGGTTAATAAGAGAGGTGGGTTCCTCCTGGTCCAGTCTGGTACACCAGAAGAGGTAGTGAAAATCTGGTGGAGTGGACTGGACCATTAGCAATGGTGACCTGGCCATACCCCCATACTAGTGAAAGAAAGAATATGCCACTGTCCCGAAACTGTGCCGCAAGGTAAAGGAAGTGGGTCTTGGGAGATACCTTCCCTCCCCCTTCAGAGAGCCCATATGGGAAGAGAGGAAGAGGGCGGTTTTGAGTGTAGGTGGGCTGTTTAGTGGTTGGTACCTCCTTTAATCATTGGGGCAGGCAGAGAAAGAAAGGAGGTGCACGATAGTCAAGGGTGAAGGCGCTCACCTTTGCCCTTGGCGGTGGGGGACTGCTTATCGCCTGCCTCCTTTCTTTCTCTGCCCACCCCAAAGAATGAAGGAGGTGCCGGCCCCAAACCTCCCACCCATGTTCAAACCAGCCCACCTCATCTCTCCCTGCATGGGCTCTCTTGAGGGAGAGGGAAGGTCCCTCCCAAGACTATCTTCTTTCCTTCCCTCCTGCGACATCAATCCGTAGGGGGAGAGCACAGACCATTCGGTGTGGGCAGGTAAAGGGAGGCATCTGTGCTAGCTGCCCAGCTGGCAAAACAAAAATTTTCACCAACTGGAAAGTGTGTGTGTGTGTGTGTGAGAGAGAGAGAGAGAGAGAGAGAGAGAGAGAGAGAGAGAGAGAGAGAGAGAGAGAGAGAGAGAGAGAGAGAGAAGAGAGGGAGGGAGAAAGAGGGAGGAAGGGAAAGAGAAAGAAAGAGTAAGAGTGAAAGACAGAGAAAGGAAGGAAGGAAGAAAAGAAGGAAGGAAGGGAGAGAGAGAGAAAAAAGAGAAAGAGGCTAAGATAGAAAGATAGAGAGAGAGAAAAAGAAAGAAGGAAAGAGAATGAAAGAAAGCAAGTGTGAGAGAGACACACACAAGAAAGAAAGAAAAAGAAAGAAAAAAAAGAAAGAAAAAAAAGAAAAAGAGAACTTATGAGTCCAAAATTTTGGTTGCTAAGCAAGAGCATTGTTAAATGAGTTTCACCACATTTTACAAGTTGGCCATACCCACCCAGTCACATGACCGCCAAGCCATGCCCACAAAATAGGCCATGCAGAATAGGTAGTAAAAATGTTTGAAACCCACCCCTTTTAGTAAGTGATTAACTATAGGACATTGACAAGTCTTGTTAAGTTATTATGAGTCATATTGCTAGTTATGATAACTTTTAGAAAGAATTGCAGCCACTTATAAATAAATCAGTTGTACCAATATATTCTTAAACCTTAGTTCCACAGAGGAATTGACGAGGCATGACCATAGATTTATATAGCTAATCCTCAGATCTTCTGCTGTTACATGTGAAAATATATTGGTTCAGCAATATAATACAATAAGAAAGTAACAAAGTACTAATTTAACATAAGCTATGTGGTATCGGTTGCCTTATGATCCATTCATGGAGTGATTGGAGTTTTTACTCTAAGTAGGTGAAGGGATCATAACATAGATTAATCTATCTGTGCCATCTCTTTTCCTGGCACATTGTTTCTTCTAGTAACTTTATCAAGCATGGCAGACAATGAAAAATGAAAACCTTAGAACTTGGTGTTTCCTGACCTTCTCAAATGCTGTCATTTCCATCTTGACATGATCAATTGTGTAGCATTTGACATTTGACCCTTGAATGAGAATTATGTCTGATAAGAAGTGGGAGAAGTAAGATCTGGATGCTTTTGAACATATGCTCAAAAGAATGGTCAATCTTAGCACTCTTTTATTTTGTACTTTTAGTTGCAGACCCGTGTGGTAGAATGTGGGTGAACACTGGAGAAAGTCTTCATCTAGCATTTTCAAGGTTATTCTTAATGGAGTCAAGAATTTTTTAGTGATGCACAATCAGTACAGTAATTTCTTTTGGCTAATGAAACTGAGGAAATAGAAACCTTCACCTCATGCATCAGTGAGAAAAAAGGAAGGAACAATTAGAGTGGCAGAGCAGAAGACAATTATCACCTGTCTTGCTGATGTGTTTTAGATTCTGCCTCAAACTCCTCATTGTTCTGAAACTAAAGGGGTGAAATCTTATCTGTTCTTCTTTGAATGTCTTTGTATTCATCCTATATGCTATTAGCAAATTTATTTTCACATAGATCCTTACATAACCAGAACTGCATCAGCCTTGCTATTCAGGGAGCTATAACTGGGCTTAAGAGCTGTTTCCCCTCCAAAAAATAATACATAAATAGGTGTATAGAGAAAACACAAAATGTAGGTGTACTTTATTTTCTCTTTGCAAAGAATGGGAAGGGAAAATTATTCTCTTTTTTCTATTTTTGGTTGAAAGGGAAGATAAGTCACTTATATTTGACCAACTTGATAGAATACCAAACAAGTACAACTTTTTGTAATCTGAACCTAGAATTGACAAAACTCTCTTTAAATATCAATTTAATCAGGACAGGTTAACACAAACATAGTACTTCGAGGTCAAGGATGTCAAGGAGAGAGAGATTTGAGATTAACCTTTGAGAAAGGAAATTTTTGAAATCATATTACACTACTGCTCAGTAAAAGTAGGGGTGACAGATTTGATTCTTTGCAATTTTACCAGATTGAATAAAAATAATGTCAAAGCGTACATAATTTTAAATATTTGGGATATTTTAAAATATGGTACAGGAAAATAGCACCTGGAAGGAGCTCCTTTGTTACCTTCATCTGCATCTTCAGATAATCACTATTCACTTGCTTCCACCAATGATGGACAAGCTTGTTAATGAAAGAATCCCACACTTTGTCTCTTCAGCCAAGTTCTGAGACCCCTTCCACTTTAGAGTTAAACAGCCTCCTTCAATTGAATTCAACAGGAATGAAAGGAATAAAGACATTCCTTTAATTTTGATAAAGTGGAACTTGCATGGTGCCATGTCTGGCATGTTGATGGGGAAGATCATGACATTCAACCTTTTATTGCTTTCCAAATGCTTCTTGAGGTATGAGGTCTATCATTGTCATGTTGCAGCAAAAATTCCTTCTTATGTTTCAATACATGCTTATACGTTGTTTTGAATGTTGCAATTGTTATACTTTGAATAGATAGTAATACAAGGTTCAAGAAAATCCATGTGAATAACACTATCTGCATTCCCAAAACCTGTAACCATGAGATTTCTTGCCAAAGCCTGTGTTCTGAAAAGCTTTATCACAGGTGAAGCTTTGTGATCATATTCTAAAGTCCAATGCTTTATTTCTGACTCATAATGATGCACCCATGTATCATCAGCACGTGCAATTATTTACTTTGATTTTCATAGCATGGTAACAATTGTGGAAAAATTTCAAATTTAAAGCTTTTATCTCTGCTGTCATCTGCCTTGTCATGATCACACAAACCAGCTCTTTTTTCTTCACATCGTTACAGTGACATTTACTGGCCCAGCAACATACAGTACTCATATCAACACAGTCCTTACCGTAAACTGGCTGAAGTGCGAGAATGATCATGCCTGCTGATATTGCTTCACTATAAAGTACATGGTTTGAATGAAAAATAATGCCCCCAATGTTCGAAGACAACAACAGGTGGCAGTAGTACTACTGTTCATAAAACTATCAGGGTTTGATATTGATTTTCAATTGGAGGGATTACTTTAACCAACGAAAATTCAGTGCTGCTTAAAAGGCACTGATGACAACTCACTGCAGCATTCCATTTCATAAATAATAGCCCCACAATATTTTCTCATGGAAACTTTCTGCAACCGATGTGGAAGAACAGATGCCGAAGAACATGTCAGTACAGCTATCTGAGGATGACTTATAACACCAGAGGCATTACTTTTCATTCAAACCTTGTACTTTGTAGCCAAACAACTATTAGCATGCATTTTCATTTCCTCACTTTGTATGAAGGCAAATATCCTTGATATATAAACCAACACTAAATTGGTAAAAAGCAGCATACTTTTGTATCAGATTTAAACTGTTTTTTTTAAAAAATAGAATTCCATTTTTTTTTTGGTCTAATTTTGTTTTTCCGTACACTGTGAAGAATTCTTGAAAAGCCTGGGATGCTTCATGGTGGAGCAAATGAGATTCTGCTGAATAATCTTGAAGCATACAATAAACTCCTGTTTATAGATTATTTCTAAAATGCATTGATTATGGCATAAAAGTAATGTTACAATAATGCATTATTGTTCTCTGTGTGACTCCATGTGCATAAGACACATACGTCATAATATTGGCAATTACTAGGTAAATTGAATTAGTCTATTTTTGTCCCCTGTAGAGATTTTATAAGACTTATATACAAAATATGAGCAAACTAAAATAATTCCATATATAGAAATGGTATTAGTAAATTTGCTGAGTATACTAAGTGTGAGAACAGATTTTCTTTACAATTGGAGACCCATGCTTATATGGAAGAAGCATTTAATGAATTAACTTGAGTATCTGAACAGCCCAGTGATTTTCTTGATGCAAAAACTGGGGAATTGCTACTTCTACCACTTTATCTGTATTGCTTCTTGGTTTAAATGTGAGAAAACAATATTGGCTAGTTGTGTTTATTAGTCTTTAAAACCCTTCCAAAATAAAGCAAGATTAAACAATGTAAAACAATACACAAGCAGAATAAAATGAGGGGAAAACACAGTAAAATTATATATAGATATCTGGAGATACAAGCATTGGTGGTTCCAGAAGGTTGACATAGAGGAATGTGTTATACAAAAATTCAAAACATATCAAGGTATAGATCAGTGGGACTGGTACACCATAGAAGGAAAATTGTTCCACTACATAGGTATTCCTGTTAGTAATGCTTGCTTCCATACTGTAAGCAACAATTTCCAGGTTGCTTTACAGGGAAAAAGAACTCCTTCAAGCCAAGAGATGTTGATGTCCTTGAAAATGTATTTGAAAATATTCTGGTTAACATGTTCTTCATGGTCATAACATAGTCTGGATTATAATTCTTAAGTATTAACCATGCAATGGAATGAGAATTGCCACATTGTGCTCATGAGATATGGTTATCAACTACATATCACAACTATCATGGCTGGTTATCAACTACAAAGCCCTTCATGGAAGGGCCTGACTATCTGAGGTGCTGTCTTACTTGCAACATTTCTGTCTGCCTCCCATCAAAAGTGGGTGTTATCCATGTCCCATCTATTCAGGAGGTAATCAGAGGAACCTGAAAAATGAGTCTTTTCTATCACAGTGCCTGCCCTTTGAAAAAAAATCCAAAGAAGCTCAATCTGCCAATCCTGAAATCTTTTAAATAATGTTGGGAAATGAAGTCCTCACCACCACCCAACATCTTGCAAAGAATGCTGGAGAGCCCATTTGGTATGTATAATTTATCTTGGCTATGCTATGTTTTTTTATTTTTTCTGTGGTTAGCTCTATTGTTAATCTTTATCGTGCGTTGTTTTAGATATATATGTTTTGTAATAGTACTGTACTGTATATCACCAAGAGCCCATGTTTTGGATTATATATAAAGACATAAATTATAGATAAATGCCTCTTTAGCTATGGAGAAAGAGAAACATTGGGGTATTGAATATAATAGGCTTTCCCCAGGTCTTTTAGCTATTTAATTTGCAGAAGCAGTTTTTTGCACACAAGAAAATATACAATGAAACCTTCAACATCCTTGGACCACCATCCATCATGCTACTGTTATGCTCAACACATTGCAAAAACGAAAAGCTTTTTCTTGAAAACTGGTGAGAACAATATATGGTAAAATATTTTAAAGCGTATAGTGAGAGAAAGATTCAAAGTATGCAAGGTATAAAAGCATGCAAGTGAATCATGTTTGCTATTACATATCTTTTGTAGAATGTTTTATGATCACATTCTCCAGATTTGATGTAGGCATGTCCATGAGCTGGAGAAATACTAAGTTTACAGTACCAGCAAGGAAAAATATTTCAAGGCAAATACAAGTGTGTGTGTGTGTGTGTGTGTGTGTGTGTGTGTGTGTGTGTGTGAGAGAGAGAGAGAGAGAGAGAGAGAGAGAGAGAGAGAGAGAGAGAGAGAGAGAGAGAGAGAGAGAGAGAGAGAGAGAGAGAGAGAGAGAGAGAGAGATGCATTTATATATTCACAACTTCTGCTCCTAGCACTCTCTAGAGACTCAGTAGAAGGAACAGTACTACCTTGCTATGTGCTCAACCAGTGGCATTACTGTTCATTGTGGAGGATGATAATGATTGAATTAATGCATTTATGGACTGAGTACAGCTGGATGTACACCTGTGCACTCATTTTTCATTGTTAAATGTCCAAAGGGCCTACAAAACTGTTCATACTTGTAATGTAAAGGTCATTTGTATTCATCAATTCCATAAATATACATCTATAAAGGATGTTCCCAGAGAATTGTAAGTAGGCAGAAAAGAAAACAGAAACAGAATAAAGACCTCAGCATTTGGACAACGTATTGGAAAAGTGGCAATTTTTAAGGTAAACCTAATTTAAGTTCAGCACTTTAAATGTTTTTTTTACTTAAATTAGTTAAATTATTCTGAGATATAAATGATATACAAATGTAGATAATTACACACATAGATTCATATAGGCATACAATACATGAAGATTCTATCTTAAACCAGTGAGACTTAAATGTGCTTATTTGTGTTATTTTCTTAAGTGGCAAATCTTTGATCAATATTTTGAACAATAGTTTCTCAGCTGACATGCATAATCTGCAGCAGAACATATTCTGAATATTTTTCCTCCTCTTTGTATACCTTCCTTTTAAAATATGTCCTTCCCTTTTAAGGGAGGTTTCTTTCTCACCAGGAAAGGCAAACATGATGGATACGAGAAAAAGAACCCTTTTTCCTGATGGCTGCATTATGTAGCATTTCAAAAGCTATCTATGAAAAAATAAAAGGAAAAAAAAAAACCCTCATAGTCAGAGACAAAGGAAATGATCTATAAAAAGATGTCCCTGAATGAAGGCTGGTGACTAATGCTTATAAGTACGTTGCAAAATGCAGCAATGGGAAACAAACAATCTAATTATATAAAAGATTGTCATCTTCATAAAATATGACTCCTGAGCATCAGAGGCTTCAAATGTAGCCAAATTGGCTTACTTTGTGAATTGACTTATAGCCTAAACATATTCCCTTTACCCTTTTATTTTGAAAGGTGGTTGGTAGTTTCAATATGAATTATCAATTCAAAATTATTTGTTACAAAATAGACAATTTATAGATGGTGGGCTGCTGATATCTCATAACTTTCTTTTTTTAGAATTCTGCAATGATCCCTAGGATTATGCTACAAAAGTTTGGTAACAAACCACAAATAACAACTACCATTGCATAAAAGTCTGGACATTTTTCACTTAACACAATTATTTACTTTTTAAAAACAAAATCCAAATTTCTCACAGTAGCTTTCCAATAGCTAACTTTCGCTTTTATATTGACCATGTCAATAGAGCGTTTAGATTAAAATATGCCAACTTTTCCTGCTTTAAACAAGAAGTCCCCATTGAGAATCCCGAACAGGTTTCGCTTTGGATAAAATTTGGAAACAAATTGTTACAAAGGTTGTAGTGATCTCCTCTCACAATCTCCTCTCCTCTCATGAATGTTGAAGTAGCTCGTAGGGCATTTTATGATAATAGCCTTGGTTATACTTGGTTAGGATCTTCTTTTACATTTAAATAACTAAATCCATAATCAACCAACAAAAGCAAGCACTAAGAAATTGTTCTCACATATCATTATATTGTGCTTTCATTAATTTATTATATTTAGACTTGGATACCTGGCTCTGTCAGAACAGTAAGAGGGACTTCATTCAAGAATCTACAAGGCAAATTGGCCAACAAAATGGCTTATCCATTTAGAATCACAGAGAGGCAATGTCATTCCTAAAGACACTCAAAAAACTTTTTACCTGAATGTACTATGCTATGATTAAATAACACTAGAAAATGCATGAAGATACAGGATCAAAAAATCATTTCCATTATAGTTTGGACACATATGAAAAGGTGTCCTGTTCACATATTATTAATGTGCCGTATGTAGTGGTGGGTTGCAGGCGGTACGCCCCGGTACGGGCATACTGGATCCTGCCTGGAGCACCGGGTACTGTTCTGGTACAGTGCTCTGGAGGGCCCACCCGTCTGCCCACACTCCTTACCTGTGCTTTAAGCTTTTGGCATTTCCGCGCATATGCATGGCACATACGGCACCTGCGCAATGCTCCGCTGAGCAGCTGAAGCATCACAGAGGCCTGCAGAAGCATCGCAGGCAAGTACGACTCATGCGCACCCAGCATGCAGATGCGCGCATGCTGCACAGGTCTATTTGGTTGACATCGGGGCCAGAACAGAATCCGGAACCCACCACTGGTTGTATGGTACAGCCATACATCTGTACTAATGATTCAAATGTGGTTAGTAGTATCAAGTTTCTGAGTGTGCAGCTGATGAGCAGATTAGCTTGGTCACTCAGCAATGAGACATTGATGAGGTGAGCATACCAGCACCTGCATTTTCTGTGTCACACGAGCAGAGCATATGTTCCTTGCCCTGTCATTACCATTTTCTATAGAGAGATAATTGAAAGCATCCTCTCATATTGTATTACTGTGTGGTTTGGAAGCATTCCTTTTTTTATTAGGAAGGCTGTGCAGAGAATGGTGAGGACCAGTGACGTGCGGTGAGGGTTATGGCTGGGGAGGCTGGTGACGTCATCAGGAAGGCGGGGAATGGGACCACGTGTGCAGCACACGTGGTCCCATTCTCCGCCTTCCTGAGTGAACATTAAGGGGACCGCGGAGTGCACTGATCCGCGTAGCATTGCTTTCTCCACCGGTGCCAGTCCCTTCCCCCCCACTCCTTCAAGGTCTCCCACCAACCCAAAGCCCGATCCCCAGCTCCCTCGGGCAAGGCTTGAGCGGGGTGAATGGGAAAGCAACGAAGGGGGCTGCGCTTTCACCCCGCTCAAGCCTTGCCGCCTGCAGCCACCGCCCGCCCTCGCTGCCCCTTTCGTTGCTTTCCTGCCCGCCTCTAAGGTGCGCCAAAGCCTCCTTCGTCCCCCCCAGCACATGCCCTTTTTATTTCCCGTGACACCCCCCCCATTTCGGGAAAGCTTTCCCCATTGCCTGGGGGGTGAGGGGGGCGGCTCCTCTCCCCCCACTCCCTCCGTCCCTGCCTCTCTCCTCAGCCCCAAAGCTCCGTCCACGCGACTCACTTCCAAGGCGGTGGCTGGAGAGGTGCGCAAGAATGGCGAGCGGTTTCCCACCAAAGCGGCGTTGTGCGCGCAAGAAGGAAAAGTCCGCGGCGAAGCCCTTGTCGCCCCGAGCTCTTATTTGCACTTCCGCCCCTTTTTCTTCGCTCCATCCCGCTCCGGTTCTGGAAGGGCCGGCGAGGTTGGCTCCAGCAAAGAGCAAGAGGGAGGAGAGGAGGGGGTAGCTGCAGGCTACCTTCCGGCCCTGGCGTGCGCGCCTCGCTCTTGTCGGAGCCTCAGCCGCCCGCAGCTTCGACTGAGGCTCTGACAAGACCGAGGCGCGCACGCCAGGGCCGGAAGGTAGCCCGCAGCTACCCCCTCCTCTCCTCCCTGTCGCTCTCGGCTGGAGCCAACCTCGCTGGCCCTTCCAGAGCTGGAGCGGGGAGGAGCGAAGAAAAAGGGGCGGAAGTGCAAACAAGAGCTCGGGGCGACAAGGGCTTCACCGTGGACTTTTCCTTCTTGCGCGCACAACGTGCGCGATCGGTGGAAAAGAGCGCTAGGTAGCTGGAAAAGACAGCTGGGTAGATGCGTGTTTGCGTGCCTTCGTCATCAGGAAGCGCCGACAACATTTCTGCCTCTGCAGCTCCCGGGCGCGGCCGGACGAATGTATATAATATTATAATATTATATATATATAGTATATAATATTATATACTATTATTTCATGAAGAGAGGTGAGGCCCTGCCTCCCCTGCCTCCCCTGACCGCACGTCCCTGGTGAGGACAGTAGAAGAGATCATTTGATGTTCATGTCCTTCTGTTCGGGATATGGCATATAAACACTACTTGCCCAGGGTTTGCAGTATTGTCAGGGATGCTACATATTGTCTCCATGACCTTTTTTTTTTTGTTACCTTGTGGGAGGCCTATCCAAAGTTATGCACCAAATCACAAATATGGACATTTTCTAAAGAGAGTAGTCATTAGATTATGATAAGCATATACTTGCAAGTAAAATATTAACATGATATTGAAATGGACTTAAGATAACCCACCATGATCAGGGCCGGATTTAGATGAAAAGAGGCCCTAGGCTATTCCACTTATGGGGCCCTTTCACCTCCCATTTTTAAGTTTGTAAATTACATGAGAGATAATAAAGTACATCATTACTGTGATATACATCAATATATTAAATGAAACTTGTTGTAATTGGTACTAACCTTTATAAAAAACATGGCACGGATAATAAATTAAAATAAAAGGCCCCTCTTGATCTTGAGGCCCTAGGCTGAAGCCTAGTTAGCCTATAGGAAAATCCGGCCCTGACCATGATATTTCTGAAATCAAAGTTTTCAAATTGGGATACAGGATTTATCATTCAGCTGAGAATGAGAAAGGAATATTTGAAATATCTTTACCTTTACCCTTAGCTTTATCAGGAAATGCATAATGATTCATACGTTTCTACAGTCAGATCCACTTCAAGAATGTACTGGGTTAATTTGCACTATATTGAACAAAGCTTCAAATTGAAGCTACATTTATCAATTGCAATAATGTATCTTCCATCAATTATAGTGGGACTTTATTAAAATATGCCTTATAGCTAAATGTGCATTATTTATATAATTATAATGAGCTATACTTTTAAAACTTGCCTCTAAATTTGAACAAAAATAGATGCTTTCTCTTTCAATCAAAATGCTTGGAAATATTCTGTATCATAAATATTTCCCCTCTCCCATTTTTCCCCTTTTTATAACTGCCTTCATACTTGCTGTGACTCCCACCAGATGGCTGACAGTGTTTTTAATTGTATATATTCAATTTAAGAAAAAGGGAGTCAAGTTATTGTAAACATATTAAATCATCAAAGAAGGAGAAAAAGCATTCTGTTTACCAGCAGAATAACTGAATCCTGCTTGAAATGCAATCATCCCTCACTGGAGGATAAAATGAAGCACCGTGATGATTTTTTAAAAAACAAAATTAGAAATGAGGGATGGTTGGCTCATTTCTAATTGAAAGAGTCCCGAATAAGCCTTCATATTTCTTTATGGCAGTACAGCTGCACTTGTGCCAATCAATAATTCCTTTATCCTCTGAGTAACATTTTTAGTTGGCTGTCCTGTAGTCAAACTACAAGACTTTGCAAAACCTGCTGTTTCATCTGATCCTCCTAAATATGAGTTAATTAAATTTTCTCTAAATGTAAGGATTTGATAATGGAACCCTCTTCTAGCCTAAACTTAACTCTTGGGTGTCTCTCCAAATGTTGCAGTAAATTGAATTTTTAAAAATATGTTTACAATATCTCAACTCTCCTTCTCTTAAATGTAATAAAAATAAAGAAAAAAGAATGTAGGGAACAATCCTGTCAATTTAATGTTACAAAATCACTTTTGTCTTTATCTTGATCCCTCTCATTATAAATGGCAGGTTTTTTTTAAAAAAAACCATAAATTACCATGATGTTTGGGTCTAGACCAGCACCTCTCAACGAGTGCCTCTCTCAACCCAAGATGGCTGGGGAATTCTGGGAGTTGAAGTCCACACATCTTATAGTTTTCCAAGGTTGAGAAACATCGGTTGCAACATTCATGCTATGCTCCAATAGTTTTTATGCAGAATGGCCACGATTGGCTCTCAGGAAATATTTCTTGCCACAACTTCTTGAGGCAAAGGTGACAGAACTTGGTTCATCAGGACCTTGGTTCATCAGGACCCTCCTGCATTCTCAATGCTTCACTGTAAATTCACTACTTAGTGCACTAGAAGTCCCTTTCAAATTCTGGACATGCGAAATTAGGTCATCAAAGCAATGGGCAGTTTTGCTGTGCTTTTTTACAAGGAGTTATAAAAAAGTCATATGCACAGGTGGGATTCAACCGGTTCTCACCAGTTCGCCCAAACCATTAGTTAATTGCCTATGCAGTTCGGATAATTGGTTAAAAATAAAGTGCAAGAGAGGTCCCCCCCTTTCAGTTAATAGCTCCACTTAACAGTTGCAACTAGAATGCAGCTGATACACACTGAATCAAGTCAATAAACAGCAGAAACTGACAGGATTAGGGCAGGGAAACTCATCAATCACCCATCTAGGGATGGGATTAACCTCTTCCCTTCAGGAACAAAGACAATATTACACACATTTTCATTATATAGAGTATTAAGTACCCGTATATACTTGAGTATAAGCCGAATTTTTCAGCCCACTTTTTGGGCTGAAAAATCCACTTCGGCTTCTACTCCAGTGAACCAAAAAAAAAAAAAAGTGAGACAGACAGACAGAGGAACAGAGAGAGGGAGAGAGAGAGGGAATCAAAGAGAGACTGACAGAGACGAATCAGAGACGTACTTTTAACTACCTGGCAGCGGCGTTTTGCCTTGGGGGGCTCCTCAGAACATCCCAAGACTTCAGAGGGAAGTTTACAGCCCTCCCTCGGAACGCTTCGGAGGGAAGCTTCTGTAAAGGCGAGTGACAAGTCTCCCAGGCTGTAATTTGCCGAGCTGTATGCGCGCGCCTGTTTTCCATGGCGTGGAGCAGCGGCAAGATTCTGGGCAGCGAGCGATGATTCCAGGGGCCATCAGTGGGGGGGGCAGGGTCCCCCCTCGCGTTCCTCATCTTCCCGGATGGCCCCTGGAATCATCGCTCGCCGCCCAGAATCTCGCCGCTGCTCCACGCCGTGGAAAACAGGCGCGTGAGCACAGCTCGGCAAATTAAAGCCTGGGAGACTTGTTGTAACTCGCCTTTGCAGAAGCTTCCCTCCTAAGCGTTCTGAGGGAGGGCTGTAAACTTTCCTCCGAAGTCTTGGGATGTTCTGAGGAGCCCCCCAAGGCAAAACGCCGCTGCCAGGTAGTTAAAAGTATGTCTCTGATTCGTCTCTGTCAGTCTCTCTCTGATTCCCTCTCTCTCTCCCTCTCTCTGTTCCTCTGTCTGTCTGTCTCACTCACACACACACACACACTGTGGTCACCTTGTTGAGTGTTCCAATCACATTTGAAACACTCAACAACTGGCCTGCAATGCAGGCCAGTTGTTGAGTGTTTCAAATGTGATTGGAACACTCAACAAGGTGACCACAGTGTGTGTGTGTGTGTGTGTGTGTGTGTGTGAATGAGACAGACAGACAGAGAGAGGAACAGAGAGAGGGAGTGAGGGATTGAATCAGAGAGAGACTGACACACACACACACACACACACAGAGAGAGAGAGGGAGGGAGGAAGAGAAAGATAGACAGAGAGAGAGAGAGAGACACACAGATTTTATTGTTATCTACCTGTATTTTTATTTTTGAAATTTACCGTGAGCTGCTGCATTTCCCAGCCTCGGCTTATACTCGAGTCAATAACTTTTTCCAGTTTTGGGGGGTAAAATTAGGGGTCTCGGCTTATACTCGAGTCGGCTTATACTCAAGTATATACGGTAATAATTCTGTGATCAGCTGATACTCCCTGGAGTTTTCCAAGACCTTTTACAGCTACTGCAGTGTTGGCTACTTCTTGTTTCTTCCTGGGGGAAATGGTTCAGGATGGGACAATGATGCAGATACTGGCCATGAATTTAGTGCATATATGGTCAAGCCAGCTGTATTGTTTTTGCTGTGAAGCACCCAATTTAGAACCTAGAGAACATAGAATAATAGAGTTGGAAGGGTTAATGGCTTTTGGCAGCATACTCAGGCTTTCAGTTAGCTTGAGCAGCTGCTCTTAGTTTCCCTCTCAGCTGCTGCATTTGCTTTGGGGTTGACTTTTTTTTTTTAAAGGGGACTGGCTGTTTTAAGTTTTCTGCATTGTTTTAGTGGTGCCTGGCACTCTCCTTTTGGGATGTACTTCCCTCACTATTTTTGAAAGCCTCTAGTGATGGAGCACCCAGAACTTCTGAAGGCAAGCTATTCCATTGGTTGATTGATCTCACCCTTAGGACATTTCTCCTTAGTCCTAGGTTGCTTCTCTCTTTGGTTAGTTTCCATGCATTGTTTCTTGTTGTTCCTTTTGGTGCTTTGGAAAATAGATTGACTCCCTCATTTTTGTAAGAGCCCCTCAAATTTCCTGACAGAACAATTAATCAGTGAAACAACTTGCCTCCAGAAGTTGTAAATGCTCTAACACTGGAAGTTTTTAAGAAAACATTGGACAATCATTTGTCTGAAGTAGTGTAGGGTTTCCTGCCTAAACAGAGGGTTGGACTAGAAGACTTCCAAGGTCCTTTCCAACTCTGTTATTCTATTCTATTCTAAATATTGGAACAGTGCTATTTATTGTGAGTTGGACTAAGGAGAAATTTCCTAAGGGTGAGACCAACTTGGTCATGCCCATCCAGTTACATGACCCATTTCCCACAGAAAGCACACAGAGTCACAAAACCTGGGTAGGTGTGGCTGGGTGTGTGTGTCACGTGACTGGGTGTGACATTGAGTTGGCCACTCACATGCCCACCAAGCCATGCCCAAAGAACCGCTAGTAAAAAAATTTGAATCCCACCACCGGTCATGTGGCACCCAAATCCACGTAAGGATGTACTTCACATGAACCATCTTTGACATGACCACCTCTTCATAGCTTTGTACAGCTCTGTCCCCCAAAGTTCTACTTAGAGACAAAAGATTCACTTTCGTAAAGCTGAACCACAAAATTGTCATTTTGAAATTATTTTAGATGATGCACCTTTTGTGTTAAAAATAACTTTCATTTTAAAACTGAACTGTTGATACAAATGGATTTTGTTTTGTTCATGTCAATGTGTTCAGTGAAAAACACATTCAATGTTCTTGCTTCCATTGGATATAGAATACACAAAACAACTAGAGTGCCAGGAAGATTTATGATTAAAATATAAATTTTTCAGAGTACCTGATAATCTCTCCACTGAACCTCTCCTCCCAAGAGAGCAAGGCAGTGTGAGATAAGTGTTCTCTTAGAGCAGCTGTTTGCTTTCCTAACAATGTTATATAGCCAGTGACTAACCTTTCCAATTTCCCCTCAGTCCTCTGATACATTCAGAAAATGATAACATTTTTGAAAAGAAAGTGATAGAAGACAAAATAGCTCTTTGTGAACATACTTTCAGGACTTATTTATTTATTTTACAGAAAAAAAATGTAAGCACTTAAAAGAAATATGCCCCTAATTTCATTTTGGCCCAAACCACTTATGACAGTCACACTGTTTAGCAAGCAAAATTGAAGTGACAATTTTCTTCCAAGTACTCCTGCAGCTTATGGCCCTGGTTATTTGCCATACGTCCTCTGAGTTCTCTAGCCCATTTGTCATCTTATGTCCAGGAACTTCAACACCTAGCATGCTCCTTATTTTTTTAATTATTTTTTTTATTTTTTTGAATAGACACAAACAAACAAGAAACAACAAACACCATAAAACATATTCCATTACAAATTATAAAAAGTGTGTCAATTGGTTACCAAGAACTTTTGTGCATCCGTTCCACAGTCATCACCTATAATCCATATCAAATTATATATTTTACATCAAATATATTTATATATGTTACTGTGAAAGACAGAAATTGGTGAATGTCGACTTTCACCAGTGAATGTCAACACATACCAAATACATAGGGTTAGGGTTAGGGTTAGGGTTAGGGTTAGGGTTAGGGTTAGGGTTAGGGTTAGGGTTAGGGTTAAGGTTAGGGTTAGGGTTAGGGTTAGGCTAACCCTAACCCTACGTATTTGGTATGTGTTGACATTCACCGGTGAATGTCGACATTCACCAGATTTCTGTCTTTCACAGTAACATATATATTACTATCATCATACCTCATCCTTCATAGGACTATAGTTGTTTTAACATCCCTTTATAACAAATATTCCAAAATTCAAAACAAAACCACATAATGGCATCCCATTGTCTATTTTCAATATCATCCAACAACATTCTATCTTTGTGAAACGTTCTAAATAAAAATTAATTATTTTTGATAACAAAGTTTCTAAACCTCCTTTCTTAATCACCGTTTACAATTTATATCCAATTTCAATATTATAGGCTTTCATACATAACTAAGTTTCTAATCTTCCTTTCATGGTCACCATTTAAAAATTTATACCAAATTTTCTCTTGTCAAACAACTACATATGTATACATTATATCATTATCAATTATCTATCTAGCTATATCCATTATCACTTCATTTTTAACATAATGCTCTAATTTTAACTATTTAGCTAGTATTTTGTTAATAGTTTTCATGTCTCAACCTGTGTCTTTCCAGTAGTAGTACAGTCTTATTTCTTTTGCTTTATGTGGGATTAATCTTCTAGTTATTTCCTTAATCAACTTTGTGTGGACTTCTCTTCACACCTTATTGCTTGTTGCAACCTAGCATGCTCCTTGTTAACCAGGTGCTGAGCAATCTGGTGTGGGCTTCTATAAATTACGTCTCACCATATTGTTAACGGGAGAAATATTATTTGTATGGCTCTTCTGATGAGATCGGTTCAGTATGGTTGAAAATCTATCATAACTGTCATCTTCTTCAGATTGCACAAACCAAAAAACCAAATCAAGGCTGTGTCTCACTGGCTTATTATTATGATTTGTTGCGGTTTGTCAGATGTTTAGACTGGATTTGGCATAATTATTCTATTATTGTTGTTGTTGTTTTGTTTTGTTATTTAATCTTCAATTTGATTCACAGTCTCAGTTTGGTAAAAAATTAATAGTTCAAGTCCTAACCAAGGACCTAAGAGCTGTTAAGGTAACATCTGAGAATATAGGCAGTGCTGAGTAAGGTGGGGTTTTTTTGCAAAATGAGAACATTCAGGTCTGATTAGTTCAACATTTCCATGTATCTAGGCAACACTTTGGATATTGCTCCAAGAGCTCCTATCTACTTTTGGTACAACAACTGATTTCTTTGTCCAAATTGCTCAACTTCAATTTTCAGGTTGAGATATTTCATTATTTCTTCTAGTTGTTTTTCTGCAATTTGTGTATCACCTGGTATTGCAATATCAATGAATCAGACTTCTTTCTTTTCCACAATAGTGATGTCAGGAATGTTGTAAGCCAGATGTCTGTCTGTTTGGATTCAAAAGTCCCACAAGATCTTGACCTGTTCATTTTGAAGAACTTTGTCAATTTGGTATTCCCAGTAACTTTTGCTGCAGTCGAACCCAAACTTCTGACAAAGCTTCCAATGTATGATTTTGGCAACTTGGTCATGACGTTGTAGATAATCAGTTTGTGAGATTTTGCTGCAGCCACTGATAAGGTGATCCACTGTTTCATCTTTCTTGTTATATAAATGACATTTGTCAATGCCAAATTGCATTTCAACGTCTTTGCTAAATTCCGCTGTGCTTTTCAACAGTGAGCTCAATTCAACTTTTGTTTTTCCAAACAGTTTTAAATCATCCATGTAGAGCAGGGCTGTCAAACTCATGGCCCATGGGCTAGATGCGTCATGTGGTGGCCACGCCCACACCGGTTTAGTGAAGGGGGAAAAAGTCCCAATAAATCACATGATGTCACCGTGACGATGCGAGTTTGACACTCCTGATGTAGAGGAAATGGGAAATTTTCAACCCATTTTTAGCCAATTCTTAGCCACAGTTTGTTTTGTTCAAAATACTTTTTAGTGGCACCACCAAAAGTATAAATAACAAAGGTGACAATGAGTCACCTTGGAAGTTTCTTTATTTGATTTCAACTTCACCAAGTTCTTCTCCACAAGCCATCAACTTAGTTTGCCATAGCCTTATGGAAGTCTTCAGGAATTTCTGGATGTTGCTGCTAATTTCAAAAATGTCTAAGCATTTCTCAATTCAGCTGTGTGGAACATAATCAAATGCTTTCTTATAATCAATCCAGGCCAAGAACAAATTTGTTTGTATTTTCTTTGAATTCTTCAAAGCCTGTTTATCGATCATCAGTTGATCCTTTGTTCCTCTTGAATTTTTGCAATACCCTTTCTGTTCTACAGGTAGCAAATCCTTGTTTTCTAGATATACATACATTTGGTTTGCAATGTCCTGTAAGTAATTAGTATATTATTGTCAGACAAATGAATGGACAAGTGATTTTCAGGTTTATCTCCCTTTTCTGCATCCTTCTGAATCAAACAGATTCTTCCAGTTGTCAGCCATTTTTCATTTTCTGGTGTTTCCAGAATCTGATTCATGTGGTTTGCTAATCTTGCATACAAACTTGTTAGTGATCTCAACCAGAATCCATGCAGCTCATTTAAACCAGGGGCAGGCCAGTTCTTGACCTTCTTTGCTTGTTTTTGCACCATTTTTTGTTATGTGAACATTCTAATCACTTTTACAATGCTTTCAACCTGCTTGGTCCATTTTGCATTCTTATTGTGCTTCTTGTTGTTTTCTCACAAGTTCTTCCAAAATTTCAGGGTGTTTTCTTTGTTAGGTTTTTCATTTGAGGTAGCACCATGTCCACTTTCAGGGTCTTATAGAAATGATGTTGGTTTGCTCAAAATTGTGAATTTTTCTGAAACTGCATTATTCAGTTGTTATATTGCTTTATTTTCTCTGCAATAGCTACATCTCTGTTTTAGTTCTTCAACCACAACTGCAATTTCCTTGTTTTCCAGTCATAACTTGTTGTCAGACTAATTTTGATTTTTTAATTCTTCAGGTTTCCTTGCCTCAAATTCTTCAAATTACTTAAATCCAAATAAATCCTCTTTATTTTTAACTCCATCTGGATTTTCCACTTTGGTTTTCTCTTCTTAATTGCTTTATTTTTTCCAATTTCCAAACCTAATTCAGTAGTAACATAAGCTGCTGCATACATTAGCTGGCTTGTTTGAATTTATGTTTCTGTTGGAATAGTCTGGGAAACTTCATTCACATTGTTCAATAATTTAGCCAAACTTTTCTTACTAACTTAATTCAGTTTTGGCAATCGAATTATTTCCATGTTTTCTATCTGAGTTTTCATTTTCTCAGCTAGTTCAGCTCTGATTTTTGGTTTTCAAGATCTAATCCACGTCTTGCTTTTTGTTCTTCATCTCCTTCTCTGATTTCCTTCCTTTTCTCCACTAATTTTTGGTCCACTTCTAAATTATCTTTATTATCAGTTACACTAGAGCAGGGGTAGTCAACCTTTTTATACCTACCACCCACTTTTGTATCTCTGTTAGTAGTAAAATTTTCTAACCACCAACCGGTTCCACACTAATGGTGATTTATAAAGTAGGGAAGTAACTTTACTTTATAAAATTTATAAAGCAGAGTTACAGCAAACCCCTTCCGCCCACCATGAAAGCTGGAATGCCCAGGGACCAGGTTGACTACCACTGCACAAGAGCCTTGATCTTGTGCTGTTCTGTGTCATGGCTTCAGCTAGAGTTGTTTTGAGAGTTGACAGTCTGCTTGCAATCTCTTGTAATTCTACATCACCGAAGAGCTTGTGTTTCAAAATAACATGCTTCTGGTCCATAAGTCTTTGTTCATTTATTTCCATATCCAGATGATTCTCCTTTCAAATCTTGAACATGCACTTTTGAAATACATGTTTTGTTGTCTCAGATCAATAATAATCTTCCATAATTCTCCCTTTGTCCTGATTTTTTTTTTTTTTGCTTTTTTTTGTTCCTCTTCCAGTCACCTGTCAACTTCATTCCTTGGTTGCCGAGCAGAGGGAGCCTTGAGGCATAGTTTTTGCTGAACACACAGGAGCCATAATATTCAATACAAGTCTCGTTGAGCCACGGTGGCACAGTAGTTAGAGTGTAGTACTGCAGGCTATTTCTGCTGACTGCCGGCTGCCTGCAATTTGGCAATTCAAATCTCACCAGGCTCAAGGCTGACGCAGCCTTCCATCCTTTCGAGGTAGGTAAAATGAGGATCCAAATTGTTGGGGGCAATATGCTGACTCTATAAACAACTTAGAGCAGGCTGTAAAGCACTGTGAAGTGGTATATAAGTTTAAGTGCTATTGCTATTTGGGTGATACTCAATTCAGCATATAATTCATTTGACATGTTTTCACCATAGTTAAATGGGTTTGGAGCAAATTTAGCAAGTTTTCATAATATATCAACTTTGGCCAGTGCAGATTGATAGATATTTCTGACTTTCCAGTCTGGAAAGGTTGTGTTGCCCAAAATAATCCAAGTGGAGGTTTCCATGACTAAAAAAAGACTAGAGTTTGGGTCTGTCTCTTCGTAGTCCAATACCTTAACCGCTATACTGCAACAATTCTCAAAATATTAATAAATGTTGGTAAGTTATGCACTGATTTTCATTTAACACTTTCAGGCTTTTCACAAATTTGATAGTGGAGAAAATATGAAGTTTCCAATTTTTTTATAGGCTGAAAGTGAAAAATAACTACAAGTATTTGCAACAGAATAGTAATCATGCTTTGTGTAATATAATCTTGCATCACTTCATTCTTGAACATCATTACAAGTTTATTTTATTGTTTTTATCAAGATGAAGTTAAGGATGGACTGATTTCAGAGAAAACTTTCTGCTTTTTATTATAAACTCATACCTTAATAATTTCACATGTTCAGCTGACTGAAGACAAGTATTCATTTTTCATTCTCATTTTAAGTTTGCTTGTGATATGAGTCACTTTCTGGCAAAATAGGAGGAAATGTCTGTATTTTTAACACATTTCAATTGAGCCTTTAAGGGTTTACTTGGATTTATTTTTATTTAGCATCCATTCTATCCTCAAAGTAATTTTAACACATTTATTGCTTTCTTTTTATCTTATGGTAAGATACAGCAATTTTTAAAATACTATTATTGATGTCAAATTGCTTTGAGGCATGCTGAGTGTAGGAAAAAGCAAGAATTCATCTCTAGCTATAGCATCCTTGTTATGGTCATTGTGACTTTTTCAAAAAATAGATACTGTAGTTTCTGTAATCAACACAAATTAATTCAAGATCGGAAATACTTACCTGTATCTAGATATATTTGATTTTCTCTGTGCTTGTCTGTATGTATGGAAAATAAATGATACCCACCTATATGTGTGTGCACATATGTGTGTATAATAATAGTGTACTAACATTTATTACAGTCCATAATGGATTTAATTATGTTCAGATGGGTAACAAGATGATACAAAAAAGCAGAAAAGTGGCTTAGTTTCTTGGAAATATAAATCAGAAATTTTGCTCTGCCTTTGTGTTGTGTTGCTGTTTGCCCAACTTGAAAATGAGACATTGGTATGGATGAAAAGCAGGAGAACTTCAATAGGCTGCATACATGTAAAACATTTTTAGGCTGCATACATGTAAAACTGGGAGAAATTATGTGGATCTAACAGAAGTGATACAGTGACAAAGGACGGTGGCTCAGTGGCTAAGACAATGAGCTTGTTGATCAGAAAGGTTGGCAGTTCGGTGGTTCAAATCCCTCATGCCATGTAACGGAGTGAGCTCCCATTATTTGTCCCAGCTTCTGCCAACCTAGCAGTTCGAAAGCACATAAAAAATGCAAGTAGAAAAATAGGAACCACCTTTGCTGGGAAGTTAACAGTGTTCCATGCACCTTCCGCATTTAGTCATGCTGGCTACATGACCACTGAGATGTCTTCGGATAGTGCTGGCTCTTCAGCTATGTGTGAGGGGAACCTTTACCTTTTTAAAATAAGTGCAAGCCCAAATAAAGCATCTCTGCATTGTTTTAAAGGACAACAATCTGTTTGAGACCTCTCTAGGAGCCTGGGAAAAAAAGATGTATCTGCATTAAAAATAGCCTAAGCATATTGAGAGGATTCCTTAAACTAACCAATAGCCCCCTTTCTCCCCTCACTTACTGCAGAAGTATGGAAAATGTTAGGCTCTTTTCATGAAATACAGAATAAAAGTGTGCTTATGCTTGCCAGTTTCAAAACAATGCTTTCATTTATTTTTAAGGTGCAGATATATAATATTTTAAAGGGATTTCTCATAGGAATCATCCTTATCAAACTGAAATAGGATTTATTCTGAACAGAAAGATAAAGAATCTAAGTAAAACAAATAAAATCTAAAAAAAAGTCTTACAAATTAAGGAGTGAACTATACATGGTAGGGTTGCCACATTGAAGATTCCCCCCATAGGTTTCCTTTTGCTACACATAACATAGAATGGCTAAACCCTCTTTTAAAAGTTTCATTTTTGCAGTGCTAGTATGGGCATCTGCATGGCATGCAAGTGTGTATATGTCACAATTTTCAAGAAGAGAAGTATTCTCTTAGGATTTTATATTGACATACAGTATGCAGAAGGGAAGTGGTGTTTTGATCCCAATATTGTGGTTGCAAAAGTTGACATGTACAGTCACACATTCATATTGGTATGGGATAAAATTGCTAATGTTTTTAAAAAGGTAACAGAGAAAGAAGAGGAAGCTCCAGTGTACAACATTTTTGTGTTCTTTTTCAAGTAAATTTTGCATAGATGCATGTCCATAGAGGTAAGCAGCTCCACTTGATGTCATGCATAGTTAACATTTCATTTAAAACGTTCCTCTGAATTTTCCTCTGAACCTTAGACCACTTGATTGGTGATTCTGTATGTTTCTTGGATGGACACCCCTTTGTACTTTAACTCTCTCCCCAAGCAGAACATACTCCAAGTGACCTAAAGCAGGCACGGGGTCAACTCAGAAATATGTCCCATTTTCCATTTGCTCTCAATTTTGATAGGTTATTTGTTTCTGTTACCTAATATAAGCCATTGCTCTTCCTTTGTAGTCATTGAAACAATTTTCCAAATTCCAAAATCAAAGAAACTTTCTAAAGATGTTCCAAGAGATGGAGGTTATAGCAATAGTCAGTCTGTTTAATGTGTGTTTAATTAATTTATAGCAATAGTCAGTCTGTTAATTTGTGATAGATTGGATTTTTTAAAAAAAAATCAGTCATCATTTACTCTTTATGTTATTATTTATTGTTTTTAAAAAAATATAATTAGCTACCCAGAGTTTCTACAGTGTGTTGGATGGTGATATAATTTAAATAAATGAAATGAAATGCAATACATTACAATAAAAAACAGCAATTTAACTAGAAGCAGATATTTTTCTGGTGCTCATATGATAACCTAGAAAGATTTTTTATTTTTTAATTTAACATGCCAGAAAATGTCATAATGCTGAGGACTAAAGACTGTTTTTTCCCCATTCTGTCTAATTATAAGTTCTGTATTTTGAGTCTTTCCACTGTCTTGCCATTGCTCACATTTTATGGTCCTGAAAGCATCAGCACTTCATGTTCATCTGCAAGCATGAAGAAGTAGGCTGAACTCTGCAAAGAGTTTTTTTTTTTTGGAGTAGGATACATTACTAGTTAATCCGGACATTTTTTTAAAAACGCCAAATATTCATGGCACCGAATAAAGAGAGAGGAGTAATCAGTTCTATAAAGCAGAACATGATTGATTTTATTGATGCTTTTATAATTCATGTCAAACTCTGATTTATATTTTATTTATTCCTCACATTCATATAGCCTCACATTTACATATATTTTTGTCTAGTTCCTGAAATGACCATGCCAATACTCATCCCTTTATTAGTATAAAACAGGCCTGTAAGCCATAACATAATTCTTAAAAGGTTTGAGAAGAAATATCTTATGAAGTTGCACTGTAGGTAGATTTTCAGTTCTTAACAGTCTGTTTAGGATTGCAAAATAATGCACACTGTTTCTTTATTTGCAAGAAATTTGTGATCTTTATTTTGCTTATTTATTTGTACTACTAGGCAATTGATGTGTTAGCTTCTTTATCCCTAATCTGATACTTATGAAAAATCATTCTTTACAACTTTTTATAGCTAGGTTGTCATACAATCCACTGCTTAAAGAAAAGAAAATGTGAAAGTTAGTCATAGATTACAGAACAACTGAATTTTTTTCAAGAATGCTCATGATTACTCAGATCTCTTCTGGAATTTTATTTCTTAGCTGTTAAAAATAGCAAAAGACATTTTAGTGGATGTGATATTGCAGAACATATGCATATATTTGTGGAGCAATTTCTTCACAAATGTCCACTTTATGCCAGAAATCTTGAACACTGAATGAAAAGAAAATGGGTAATTATAATATTACTATCACCACCACCACACACAACCCCCCCCCAACTTTTTCTAAACCCGTGTGTTAAACTTATTTTGCAATGGAGAATGAAACTCACCCAGTGAATGCAATAAAAACTTCTCATTCCAAAATTTGTTTAATATTTCAGAAACAGCAAAAACAAATCCCAAAGGTGATTAAGAGTTGATACTTAGCCAAGCTTTTTGTTCATAAAAACAAAAATTCACAATTACAATTATGAGTTAAGATGGAACCCTGGCTCCCAGCTGCTCAATTCAGAAGTTGATTGCAAAATACTTCTTTTCCCAGGATGTATTCACAAAAAGTGTCGGTACAGAGTGCACAGCTCCTTGCTGCAAACAGACTTTGCCTTCTTTCATCCAGCTATGATCTCCACTGTAGACACCATTCCATCAAAAAAGGGATGCTTAGTTTTCATGAACCTTCACCAGAAGTCATCTTTGGTGATCTTGAATATTCCCGGAACTTGCATCTCTTCAGCATTCCGAATTCACATAATTCCATCTTTGCTTTCTAGGGTATATTTCTGTCTTTCCAGTTCATCTTTCTACCTGAAGTCAATTTCACCTCAACTCTTTCTTGCCAGCTTCTTTACCCCATTTCAACCTTTCCTCTCCAATGAAAAAAAACATATCTGTTGAACCTTCATAAATTCTAGCCAGAATGGTTGAAAGTCATATTTTATGATAGTCTTAAACTGCATTGGAAGAGCATTACTTGGCTTACCTTTGTTTTAACCCTTATCTACATAGTCTCATATTGTTAGTAGTGCAATAGCAGTGTTTGAGCACCACACATGGGTAGAGAAATAAAGAGTAGATTGGGAGAGAGTGCAAAGCCTGGATTAAAGTTAGTTCATTAGAAATGTTTCTGATTAGCATTGCTTTTGTTCTCAAATTTGATACAGCAGTTTAAATCATATGTAAACAGAAACAGATGGGGTGAGAATCAGCTATGACCTCTGAGCCAAATCTAACACAAAAATGAAACAATAGAAACAATGCACTCTTCCTGCAAGCTGTGTTCATTGCTGAAAATTGCACTACACATTCAGTTCCTTTCATTTTTAACAACAATTTCCCAGCTGACAATCTCTTTTCTCAGATGACAAATGGCTTCAGTTGGGTTTACAACCAATAATATAATGATGCCGTTTCTTTGCAGAAACAATGAAGGCAGAATATGTGCTTGCAACTTCTCCTCTTCTCCAGAGAAGAGAAACTGATTTGGTTAGTGAAATAATGGAAGGAAACACAAAGGCTGATGACATGCAGCACTAACTCAGAAGAAAACAATTCACTTTTTACCATGGTCATGGCCTTGCATCGTCTTGGCTTTGTGTCACAAATGCCATTACTCATTTCTTCCACACAAGCCTTCCCCATAAATTCTGTTCCACTTTATCCATTACTTGCTTTCAGCTTCCCCCAATTTTGCCAAGTGTAGCCATTTCTTTCTAGTTCATCATCCATGTGAATTTCTGCTTGCTGATCTCTGCTTCAAGAGAGAAGTCAGTCTTTAATTAATATAGGATTGGATGAATGAGAAAGTGTTGTTTACTGCAGTCCAGTCTTAGTAACCAGTTCCAGGAAGAAGGAAGTTAGCTTTTGAAACAGGTTTGTGGGTCATTACCCATAATGCAAAAACTAGTTTCCCCTGTATTCACTAAGAGGAACTGCCATGTAGTGTTTAGATCATTATTATTATTTATTTAATCAATGTCTTAGTAACCTTATTTTTTTAAAAAAAGAAACATAACCTTTTTATAATAGTTGAACTATAAATACAATACTATCTACAAAACAACACCATTTGGTAATTTAAATTTAATTTAAGTGTCCATTGCTACCATAAAGATTTTAATTTAAAACTAGGTAAAATTCTCTTTAAAGTAATAATCTTGGGTTGATAAAAACTTACAGAGAAGCCCAATCTCTATTGTTCCCTAATGTTGTTGATTCTAAGGCAAAACTCTGTGGGTTTTACCTGCTAGACATGATTAACTTTAAGGGCAGTGCTCATCTCCGTTTCTTGAGGCAGCGTTGTCCAGAGACATTTCTGTGACTATATGGCCAACATGACATCATGCTACAGCACAGAGCATACAGCAAAACACAGAATGCTGCTATCTTCCCACGTGTTTGTGATACCTGTTCATCTACTTGCATTTACATGTTTTTGAACTGCTAGGTTGGTAAGATTTGGGACAGGTAACAGGAACTCCCTCTAGCTAGTGGCACTCAGGGCTCTAACTGCTGAGCTATATGCCTTTAACAGTCTAATGGACTTATGACCACAATTGAGATAAGAATTTGTCTTTTTTTCTAATTTTCTAATTTTTAAATAAAAACAAATAAAATCATTCTCCATTACAAAATTGTAGAAAGTGTGTCAATTGGTTACACAGAGTTTTCGTGCATCCCTTCCACCATCATCACCCCAGATTCATATCAAATAATCTACTTTACGTCACATATATTTATATATATTGCTCTCATCATACCTCAGCCTTCATATGACTATAGTTGTTTTAACGTCCCTTTATAACAAACATTTCAAAGTTTAAAACAAAACCACATAGTGGCATTCCCTTCTCTATTTTCAGTATCATCCAATCACATTATTCCTTTATAACACATTCAAAATAAAATAAAAAATTATGTTTAATAACAAAGTTTTTAAACCACTTTTCTTAATCGTTGTTTACAATTTTTATCCAATTTCCCTTTTATCCTGTCAATACAAATTATTACATTATTATCATTATCAGTCATTTATTTAGCGATAGTTTGACTAAGTGTAACTTTCTTTTTCCCCTTTTTTCACCATTTAAATTTTTTACCAAATTTCCTGGTAAGAATTTTGATTGTTAGGCAAAGTAGTTGTTAAAGTAAGTTGAGCCCAATTTTATGACCTATTTTGTCATGGCTTTGAATCATAACAGTTTTTAAGTAAATTGAATGGCCATTACATGACCCCCGTTTACTGCAATCTTTAAAAAGACATGCCAATTGCCAAGTGTCCAAACTTTTATCATGTCAATGTAGAGATGTTGTGATGGTTTTAAAAGCAAAAACCAGTTGTAAATCACTTTTTTTCAATGGCTATGTAACTTTGGTTACTAAATGAATGGTTGAGGACTACCTGTATTTTTATTGTATTCTAATTCTAATTGCAATAGTAAGTTTAGAATTTTTGGACTGTTGCACTTTTCATCTATGATATGAACATTCAATTATTTTCATATAATAAAGACTAGAAATTTGTCAAAGTTTTTATTCAATACATTCATAGGTGTATGCATAAATACGTTTAAATTTCCTACTGTCCTAAAGTAGATACATCAAATATTTCTTCTTAGAATTGATTTATCTATTGTTGTACGAATATGTTTCTCTATTTCTATCTTGGCAGCTCAGTATAATATTCTGACTGTCTTGACTATTCAGGGTTTGGGCAATAATCTATGCTCCAGAAGGTTCCATTATTTTTGCTCCTCAGTATGGCGCTATTAGGTGGATAGCTATTAGGTCATCTAAACAGAGACACAAAAGTGTTCCAAAATGCAAATATGAGGTGGGAGAAAGCACAATAAGTTAAATAGAAAATGAGCACCTTTCATTCAGTTGTAGTTCTGGCCAGTCCACTTCTATTCAAGAGTCATCCACTATCTGTATAGCAGTGGTGGGTTCTGGATCCTGTTGCAACTGGTACAGTGCAACAGGGCCGGGCATCCACCACATCATGCGTGCTGTGCACATATGTGTACTTACCGCCTGCGACGCTCCGCAATGCTCTAGCTGCTCCGCGGAGCCCCGATCGGCTCAAATACTGGTAAAGAGGATGGGCGGGTGGGTGGGCCCTCTGGAGCACCATACCGGAACGGTGCCTGGTGTTCCCAGCAGGCACTGGTACGCCCGTACTGGGGCGTACCGTTCATATCCCACCACTGCTGTATAGTCTACTGCCTTCAAAAATTTGTTACCATATCTCTCTTATTTAGAGTCACAAATTCTGCCATTTGATGTGTTTCAAACAGTATTCATGCAGTGGATTCATAGATATAATAAAAACAGATGCAAAATAAAATGTTAAAATAAGTTAAAATTCAGTAAACTATACAATATAATCAAAAGATATTTTTTTAAAAAAATCCTCTTCCTTAGTTCTCCATAAATCCCTTTCAAAAACAAAAACCCAGATCACATAGTGGTTAAAAACAATGATCTGCAATCCATTATTACACATAGATACTTTCTAGAAGAGATACAAAAGTCTTGATATCCTTTCTGAAACCTCTGCAGAAGATACTACTTATTTATAAGAGACTAGCTGATTCAAAAACATCTATAAGCAGTGATACATTATTGCATTCAGTTACATTAATACTATTTATTTATTATTTAGTTATTTAGTTTGTCAAACATGTAGGAGATAACAGGTATAAGTATGAACATGGACATGAACACAGGAAATGGGTACGAATAAATGGGGACAGTAGGACGGTAGGAACGCTGGTGCGCTTATGAATACCCCCTTACCGACCTCTTAGGAATGGGGTGAGGTCCCTGGTAGACCGTTTAAGCTTAAAGTTACAGGGGTTTGAGGATGCAACAACAGAGTCAGGTGGTGATTCCAGATATTGACCTGTTGCTGAAGTCATATTTTCTGCAATCAAGTTTACAGCAGTTTACCTTGAGTTTGTATCTATTGTTTGCCCGTGTATTATTGCGGTTGAAGCTGAAGTAGTTATTGACAGATAGGACGTTGTAGTATTACACTTAGGTCAGACCGTAGGCAGCATAGTTCTAGGCCCAAAATTTCAAGCCTGATGGCATAAGGTATTCTATTGTGAGCAGAGGAGTGGAGTACTCTTCTCTTGAAATACCTCTGGACTAGCCAATTGTATTAATGTTTGATATACAGTGTTGATTCGAGGCAGATGAGCTGTATTCGAGAATTGGTCTGGCAAAGGTTTTGTATCCCTAGTTTGCAGTACGTTACCGGAGAAAAAGCTTCATAAATTAGCTTAACATGAAATTTATTCTTTGGCTTGTTTTTTTTTTTGGTCTTGCTTACTTCTTTGTTCCAGATTATACCACTTTTGTGAGTATGCTTTTTATCCCATGATCTGAACAAAATTAGGACAATTGTTATACAATGTAAAACCTTGTGAAATAAATGGCACAGCTAGCTTGTCTTTGTTTGCACTTGTGGAAACCCATTCATATTAACAGGACTTTTGAGGAAGAAATTGGGATCGGCCCACTAGCCATTTATAACTCCTTCCACTTGATTGGGAATTATGCTCTGCAAAGGAAATGCTTCATAGACATTCTCATTAATTATAACACCAGCCAAACCAAAGTTTTGATTTCAATCTGGAAATTTCACACTGAACCAATAGGAGAGAAAATAAGACACATTTCTTATTAAAATGAAATGACAGAATAATTTGCATTTATCTTTTGCATCTGGCTTTATTTTTTATTTTTGACAAACTAACTCACTCTCTTTAAAGTTTCTTTTCCTAAAGACTATGCATCACAAATTGCTCAAGTTGTTTACTGCATGTCAAAGTAGGACTATATTTAGCGTGTGGCGTTTGGCTTGCAGGTGCAGAAGGTCAAATGAAACCTGCAAATATGAAAGCTTTGGAAAATTAGCACAATCTTTGTTAACATAGACACTATGCTGGTGGCAGTAACAGGCCAAGGCCTAGCTGGATTGCACACGTTTTATACAGAATCACTAAATATCCAGTAAAGAACAGCATTCTACTTTTCTTGTTCCCTCACCTTCCTGTTGCCCTCTGAAGAATTACAGGGTAGTATTATACTAAATTAGCTGTCGTGTATGTATTCTGTTGAGGCTTAATCAAACACAGCCCATGTCTCTGGGATCAAACAACTAATCTTAGCAGCTTTGTCAGACCACTGACTCCCTCATCAATCATGCTACAGACTTTGGAAAGTTGGAGGTACTGCTCAATAGCCTTCTGTTATAGGCGGTGGCCAGCTTCTTTGTGACAAATTTACAGCAGACACCGACAATGTTGTTTGTGTGAAACCAGCTGAACTTGATGGGATAAAGCCGGGGACCCAGGAGGGAGGAATAATGATTCTGCAAAAGTGATTGCTAACGAGTACGGCTACCTTTTTATTCCTTCTCTAAAACAAAAGTAATTGACTGCTGGAACTGCTTGTGCTGGGAATATTGATCAGTGACAGTTAGAGGCCTTCTTCACTATCACTCGTCCTGGGAGGCCTAATTAACAAAGGCTGGCTTGTTGAATTAGATAAAGCTCAGTGTGCACTGAAATTAATGTGATGCTGTCTGAGCATCCTTCACCTAATAGGGGGAAATCAAGTTTAAATGGAAGAAAAGAGGGAAGTCCTGTTAAGAACTAAAACATTTGTGACTGGAAAAGAAGTGGATAAATACAAGATCTTTACAAGGGCAAACTTTTTTTTTCTTTTAGAGCAAAGTCATATGCATGGTTTCATACCAATCCTTGTAATGGGGCCTTTGTGATTAAAGAAGGCTCTTATGACCATTGCAACCTGGCTTTCTAAATGAAATAAATTCTGTATTGGATTTTGGCAGGATGTTTGTACAGACAGGGAAAGGGACTTTTAGATTGGTGTTCTTTCAATCATTCTTATAGTGCTCCAAATGTAGGATAGAATCGGTCACCTGGGAAAGCCATAGAACATTTTGTGTTGCCTTCAGTGAAGGACCCACTTTATGCAAAATATGGAGACAAGAGAATGCTGACAGGATTGGACTTCAAATAGAGCTGAGCATGTACCGCTACCCCTGAAAGGGCTGCAAAAGTCCAGCTCCGTCTGTCTCTCCCAGATAACTTGGGTTTTTTCAGCTCACATTAACTGATCTAGCATTTCAGGATCTCTCGTTCTTATCGTTCACCCAGTCACCTCTACTCACCTGGCTCAGTTCACCTCCACAATCCTCCTAGTTTGGCCCTTCTGGCTATTCTCTCTCTCTTTCTCTCTCTCCTGGACTGGCTCTCCACTATAGCCTCCTGGTATGTCTGTCGACCCCCTGGGTTATTGGCTCTCTCTCACACTGCTCTCTCTCTGGGTTAGCTTCACTCCCTCCCTCTCTCTGGGTCAGTGTTGCTCTTTGGATTGGTTTCACTCATCCTCTCCTTCTTCCCTCCTCTCCCCCCCCCTCTGTCTTGCCCCTACTGCTAAGCAGGGACCAGGTTGTGGGTAGTGCAGGGTAAGCTGATAAATGCATATTTCTCTCTCCCTTCACCACTCACCTCCACTTCCTTCATTTGTTTTCCCCTCTCTTTCCCTCCATCTCATCCTCCTCTGTTTGCTTTTCCTTGTCTCTCTTTCTCTTCACACTACTTCTCTCTCTTCTTTTCTCTCTCTCACTCTCTCTCCTTCTTTCCTTCTTTGTTCTCCCCCTTGCCACATGTCTCTCTTCTTGTTATACCCCCCTTTTCTCACCATCCCTTTCCCCCTAATTTCCAGCGTGATTCTGTGGGGTGCATGCAGCAATTGGGAGCTCCTGGTCACCCATGCAACACAGCTGGAGCTCCAGGACTCCCTCTGCTGCCCAACTGATCACGTTCATTGGTGTGACCACGGGACCAGCATGACCATATGATCAGTGCTCAGAATTATCTCTCCACTATTGCAGTGTGATTGTAGTCAGCGTGGTTTGTGTTGTTTGTGTTACTCTCCCCACCACCCAGCTGCATTCCCCCACACTGATTAGTGCTGCTCTCCCTGCTACCCCTGCCACACATAAATCAGATCCATTGCCATTTTCATACATTTATTGGGTTTAGAAAAAACAGGTGACACAAATAGGCATTGGAATGTTATTTTGAACCAAAATTAATAACTGATTTCTTTTTGTTCCATTCAATAGGGTCTGATTCTCAGAGATTGTCTGGACAAATCGCTAAAGTTTTCTTGGTAGGGTTTTTTAGAAGTGGTTTGCCATTGCATCCTTCCTGGGGCTGAGAGAAAGTAACTGGCTAAAGACCATTCATCAGGCTCCAGGCCTAAGGTGGGAATCAAAATCAGTGTCCTAGTTTCTAGCCTGGTGCCTTAATTAGTATATCAAACTTTTGTACACGTGATTGTTAAGTGATTTTATTGAAATTGAATGCCAACTTTATATTATATGCAAATCAAATTTAGTATATACATGTGTACATCTGCATCATTCCTTTATCCAAATGAGAAGACGAAAAGGATAAAGTATTTGCAATACCCCAAAGAATGAGAAAAGTTTTTCTATGTCTTCCTTCTTGTAATTTGGTGGTGTTGCTGGGATGTCATTCAATTTTTCTTAGGTAATGAGGTTATATTTTATAACTTGTATTTTATAAGCTTGTTAGCTGTGTTACGGTTGTCAGAGTCACAACACACCCTTTTAAAAATTCATTTTCCACTAAGTTTATATGAATTACATTATTTTTTTAGTTTACTGTGAATTTGCTGCATTAATTTAAAAAAAGGCTTCTGGAAGGCAACATACACCTGTGCAAAATACGTTATCTCTCTGTTATGCATATGAAACTATTTATTATTTTTCCCATCAAGTAGTGTAAAAAAATTACAAAAAAAATGGAAATAACTAAAAAAAAATAGCACTGAAGCCTCCAACACATAATTTTCTCTGTAAAATATACTACTACTTTTTCTCTGTAAAAAATACCTACTAGGTTAAGAAGGTTTTCAATAATTTTTGGCATTCAATTTGTTATTGTGGATAAAAATGAAAGTATATCATTGCCCCTCCCTGATATGTGACAATGACAGAGGATTAAGTAATACTGTAAGATATTTGCTCCGATTAGTGAATAGTGAGTGACAATAGGAGACAGGTATTTCCTTTATGTCCTACTAGGATATGCCCAGGAAAGGCTTCCTAATTTGAGCAATTGGTTGGCTTTCAACTTTTCACCTTCTCTAAACAGCACAGCCATTGCCAAGAATTCTGGAAATTAGTCCACATATTTGGAAGGTGAGAAGTTTAAAGATTACTGTCCCAAAGTCATTTGGTTGACTACTGTAGACTAAATAGACTTTTGAAGGGTGACATCATACAATTTTGTGGACTTTCGGGTGAAGGTTGCAATTCAGATGAGTTCAAAGAAGTGTTTAGAATTGCTTAAGTAAATGCATAAGACTTCATATAAATAACATCTACAAATACTTCTGTGAAATAGGTTTTGCTCTAATTCTCCTTTATCTTTATCATGCAGGTTCTTGAACAAGGAAAAGATGCCCCTTTATTTTGCAAAACACTTTACATAAAATAATTGATTTAGATAAGCTTTCCTTGTTTGTTGCTTTAGAAACCTGTTGAACTTTATCTGATTAGGCATTATAGGGGTTGGTCTAACACACTTGACTTCTCAAATGCATTGGCAAAGAAATCAGTAGTTTCTCAAACAGATCAAAAGCAAAAGTTAGCTCAGCAAACATGTATTCTTTCTCCATTTGGTAATAGGATAAGTTTCCTGGATATATATTGAATAATGGAAGAATCACTCATTTTTGTTGCTTGGAAAAATTAGTAAGGTATTTAATACAGGGACAATGCAGTTGTCAGCAACCAGAATGACAGCAATTACGGTATAAACATTATTTTTTCATGACCATTTATCAGAATCAGGTGTGCGTGGGATGCAAAGTACACCTGGATCAATAGAGAGAAATCAGCTTGCTTTACTTTGATTGATGAAGCAGATCATTAGGAGGAGGATGAGAAGTTGTGCCTGACAGCAATCATTCAGTAATTGCTTGATGGAATTAAGATCTGTCAGGTACTGCCATAAACACACCATACTGTATAATGCATAGCTTCTATTAACAGAAGATGGCAAGTGATTCTATAGGCATAAATCTAGAAGGCATAAAGAAATATGCACACAGAGCATACTTTTTCATTTCTTTTTGCATATGCAGCCAAAATCAAAAGTATATGTTATTCCTGAATCTATTACATCATATGGGAAAGAAGAATAGAATGTTGTAAGAATAGATGTTATATGTATATAGGCTGTTTAAATTTAATGCAATCTTTTGTTCAATAATGAACAGAAGTATCTCAGAATAATTGTATGAACATATCAATTCAATTTTTGTTTAATGTTTGATCAATTTAAAAAACTTGTCCAGCAATCAGTTGAAATCTTGTATAAAATAAGATTGCAACTATTAATCCTGAACTTTCACTTACCAAGAAATATTTAATTTTCAAAACCTATTTTATCATGTTTATCCTATTTCACCCTAATAAAATGTTGAGGAGGGAGGGAGGGAGAGAATGGGCTGTTCAGGGAGGGCTGGTACCTCTGGTGGAGAGGTCTCATGCCCTTCTCAAGGCGGTTCATTCACCTTTGGTTCCCACCTGGTGCTCAGCTGTTGCACGTTGCTCCAAATATGCTTGCATTCATGCATGCACATGTGTACACATGCAATGTTTAAATTACCCTTTTAATATTAGTAGAAAAGCAGACAAATATTCGTGTGTGGGTTTTGACTTGTTCAATAAAGAGAACATTTGTTCAGACTTATTTTACAGTCACTTATGATAGTATGTAAATATGCTATCTTTAATTGAAGTATGTACTTATACTAAATATACTAAATTATGTATATTTCATCCTGTTTGCACCCTGTCTTCCCCTCCCTTCAACAACCAATTTGAATTCTCCATCATTTTAGTCATTCCTTTCATCTGATAAACTGGGTTGTAGCACACAAAGCTTATGTCTTTTTCATAAAATGTGTTAGTACATCACCACACTTGTTCTCATTTGGTGCTACCATAAGCTAATATGGGCCACTTTTTAGAATGTCTGCATGCATGTGCCAAAAGGACCCAGGAAAGCCTTTGCAGAAATTCCCAAGAATACATCTCAACTGTTCTTAAGATAGTTATTTTATTTGTGATAACATGCTTTGTGGAGGTGCCCAGTTTATTCCTTTGGAGAGTCCCACCAGGATCAAAGCTTCTCAATAAAGTAAGGACCCTCCCAGCTTACTATCTGAAGGGAAGTGTCAATTGTGAAGTTTTGCCTGTTAAAAACCTACATTTAGCCAAATTACCTTGATATCCCTGGCAGAAATCTCCAAATGCCTAATTAACTCTGGCATCAAAAATAGTCATAAAACATTTAAAAGCATACACTTTCTCCCCTTTCATGTCAGTTCATGAAGCCTGAAAGAGTTGTTTTACTTTATATTAAGAACAACATCAAGGTAAAAAATTCCTAAGACTTATGGGTGCTTGTGGATGCCCTAGAAACCTAAAAATGAAGCAGTTCATAGCAGCGGGCAGGCTTTTTAATGTTATCCTTTCTACTGCCACAATGTCCTAAAGAAGTGGACAATGTCAAGTTGTCCATTTGTTTACTGGATCATGGTCCCTGCTGGGTCACGAAAGAGGCGAAAAAGGTGAGCTGCAGTTCATCCATGCAGTAGTATTAACAGTTTTGACAAAGGTGATGGTACCCCATCCTTGAAAAAGGCAGTGGTGCTGCCACTTTTCAAGAGGTCATCCCTGGAGCTAACAATTTTTGATAACTAGTGATCAGTCACAACCTCTCCTTTCAGGTCTGACTAGTTTGCACCTGATGAGAACCTTGGAAAAAAACAGTTTCTCTAGACCATTTTAGACCAGTTTTAGGCTGAGGCACCTTTGTCACACTTGGTGGTGGTGGTTCTATATCTATCTTTGTGTTCCTTATTGTCTCAGCAGCTTTCAGTTTCATTGACCTTCTATAATGGCTTCATGAGTTGGGGATTAGAGAAACTATTTTGCATGGTACAGTTGCTTTTTTGGGGACTACTCCAAGTCAGTGTTGGTTGGTGTGGACTGATCTTCTCCATGTCCCTTCATTTCTGGTGTGGGGTAGTCTGTCTCCCATATTTTCAACATCTACAGTATATGAAACTGCTGAGTAAGGTCATCCACCAGTTTGGGATTTAGTATATGATACCCAACTATATCTTTTTTAACTCTGGGCCAGCCAAGTAAGATTATTGAGGTTCTGTCCCAGTGCCTGAAAGCTGTGTAGATATAGATGGGGAAGACCATTTCCAACTCAATCCTACCAAGACTGAGTGATTGTGGGTGGCCATCCAGATTTAGTGATATTCCAACTTTGACTTTAAGTGGATTGTATGTCCTCATTCAAGGATAATGTATAATTTGATGGTCCTCCTGATCTCAGAACTCTTGCTCAATGAGCAGATGCAGTAATGGCCAGGAAGGCTTTTGCCCAACATCATTTGGTGTATCAGTTGCACCCCCTTCTAGATTGAAGAGCCATTCAGGCAGTCACTCATGCCTTGTTTACTTCATGCCTTGAGAACTGCAGTGCATTCTACATGGGACAGTCCTTGAAAACTAGTCCAGAAGTTTCAACTGGTCTAGAATATAATTATGGACATTTTAATATCCATGTTTTACCAGGTTGCAAGTGCAATTCACATGGTTTACATTACCTATAAAGCCTTATATGGCATAGAGCCTGATTACTAGAGGGATTGCCTACCTCTCGTAGTGTCTGCCCTTCAGGTTCAGTCTAGCAAGATTAGTGCACTTCTTCTTCTTCTTCTTCTTCTTCTTCTTCTTCTTCTTCTTCTTCTTCTTCTTCTTCTTCTTCTTCTTCTTCTTCTTCTTCTTCTTCTATTATTACTATTATTACTATTATTATTATTATTATTATTATTATTATTATTATTATTATTATTATTATTATTATTATATTGTATCACAGCAGCCAGTTGTTTCACCGGATTTGGCATTGATTACTAGTCGGGCCCCACCCAGGGGCCTAGGACGTCATAACATTTTTTTATAATATACGTGCAGATCCAAGCAGTGCAGCTTTTTGCATTTCACTGATGGTGATTTTGTCAAGTTTTAACTGTTTTAAATGTAATTCCAGTGCTTTTGGAATAGCACCCAGTGTGCCAATTACCACTGGAATTACCACTGCTGGTTTGTGCCATAATCATTGAATTTCAATTTTTAGGTCCTGGTATTTTGCAATTTTTTCATGTTCCTTCTCGTCGACCCTGCTATCACCTGGTATTGTGATGTCTTTGATTGTAACCTTATTTTTCTCAACCAGTGTGATGTCTGGTGTGTATTGCCCAGTATTTTGTCTGTTTGTATACGAAAATCCCATAGGATCTTGACCATCTGATTTTCGGTGACTTTTTCAGGCTTATGTTCCCACCAGTTTGTTGTTGTTTTAATATTATAATTTTTGCACAAATTCCAGTGGATCATTTGTGCTACTGAATTGTGCTGCAATTTATAATCAGTCTGTGCTATTTTTTTACAGCAGCTGAGTATGTGGTCAACAGTTTCATCAACTTCTTTGCAGAGTCTGCATTTGGCATCATCAGAGGATTTTTCGATTTTGGCCTTAATGGCATTTTTATTATTATTATTATTATTATTATTATTATTATTATTATTATTGTTGTTGTTGTTGTTGTTGTTGTTATTATTGTATATTTTAAATTTTGTTATTATCAATTATTTTTATAATTGCTCTTAGACTTTTCACTTTTTGTTATCACCAACCTGATTTTATTGATTTAGCATTGCTATACATTATTCAGAATGTTTCTAGATAACTCATATATTTAAAATAAAAACAAAATAATACTAATGACTTCCGTTAGATTTATATTCTGCCTTTCCTTCAGGAGCTCAAGGCAACATAAAGAATGCTTCCATTTCCCCTCACAATGGCAATTTTGTAACTGGCCTAAAGTCAACATATAGAAATTCAAGGAATCTTGAGGGGAATCTATTACTTATAACCTAGTCTGATTTTTCAAAGAAAAGAAGTATGACGTCCATACAGTATAACTATATGTGAACAACAATCATATTAAAATGCATAGGGCACTTATTTCCCATCATACTTTATTTTTCCATTTCTTAGCATTTCATGGCAACATTTAGAAACACACATATAATCTCAGTAGGACACCCTTGCTGAAGGAAGGAATCTTCAGAGTTAGTCTAGTTCAATTATGCATGATGCTGGCTTGATGTAGGCTCAAGAAACCAATACTCAGGTATGCCCCAGTGTCCTCTTGTGGGTATGTGAAAAAAGAAGTACCTCCTGTAGCAGAAGGAGGAGATAACAGGAGCATAAGCAGCAAAAGAAACCCAGCCATGCCTTAATCTCACCCCCTCCTTTTTTATTTTTAGATCAATTGAAGTTCAGTGATTTGTGCAGTGGGAGGCTCAAGTCAACAGTAGCTGGCTGGCATTTCTAAGAGAAGAGCTAATACTCTTCTATGACACACTGACATCCAAAGCAGTGGGAGAGTGACAGGTGGCATTCCCTTTGTTACACTGCCTGTCCACATGCCTCTGACATCTCTTCATGGGCACAGCAGGGCTTTGATTCCTCTGTGTTTGGTATTCATGCCCTTTCCACAGTGCTGTGCCACCAATTTAAAGAATGCTCGGAATTGCAGAAATTCAAAGCATCTAGCTTCCAAGGGTAGATGATACACTGTCGATGGGGGGGGAGAGGGGGGGAGAAGGGGACAGGTGTGGGAAATAATCATGCTGCTTCCCTGATTCTTGGAAATAAGGAAAAGAAAGAGGAAAAGAAAGAAGAAGAGAGAGGGATGAAAAACATGGCAAAATGTTAAATGATTTCAATTGTGTGGCCATCCACTTTTCAGCTGTTCTGGGGAGATTTCCTATCCCTTGGCGAGAAGGAAGGAGAGAGAGAGGGGGAGAGAGAGGGAGAAGGAGAGGGAGAGGGAGAGGGAGAGAGAGAGAGAGAGAGAGAGAGAGAGAGAGAGAGAGAGAGAGAGAGAGAGAGAGAGAGAGAGAGAGAGAGATTGATTATAATGAGCATAGGTCACAAATGTCCTCTTGGACCAGCCCACTGGAACGGTTTCCTCCCACAAGTGTCATTGTGCTACACTTGAGATCAGGATCTGGTCTTTAGTATTCAGAGTGCTAATTCATTTTGTTGCTGGCAGCACTGCATTAATGATCAAGCGACGACAATGAACACTGTCTGCATAACAAATGTGCCTTTCTCCAGTGGCAGTAAATACAAAATGATTAATATAGAATCAGGGCTCATGGGTAGCGCCTCTCTTTTTACATCTTCTCAAATGATGATATTATTATTATTATTATTACTATACCTGACTATTGTCAGATTTCTAGGGAAGAGATTTCTGCTGTTCCTATGCTGCTATCTATCCATATTTCTATCTGTGTAAAGATTGGTATGTCTCCATTTCTATCCAACTACACCCATGCATCATTATTTGGGCAAAGCTACTTGGCACTTTCTCTCTCTCTTTCTCTCTCTCTCATTGGAAAGCTGCCTTTTCCTATACTGGAGGCAAATGATTATTAATACTCTGTTCTTTGCTTCTGACATTTACCAAGGCAGAATCATCAGACTGAACTAAATCATGTCCTGCTCCTTCTGGCTACCTACCTAAGCCTATCTTCTATCAGAATTAAAAGATTGGAACAGGTGAGATGTGTGCCCACATTTTTTTTAAAGTGTCAGTTGCTGCTTCCTTTTAGTAGGCGCTGAGAAAACTCCAATTTCATGGGGTTTGGACTTAAATGAGAGGGGAAGAAAGATTATTCCTTCCCATTTAATCATAGCACTGATGTTTGGGCAATATCAGTCAGTATGGGGAAAAAAGGATTATGCCATTCTTAGGAGCACAAAAAGGGTTATTTGTCAACCTGTTTCCTCTTCTGTGTTATTTGTGATGTGATGAATCCTCCTTGTGAACCTCCCTGCTTTTGAAATGTAAAGGAGGTTGGGGCACTGGTGGAGAGAGCAGTGTTAACCCTCTATTTAAGCATTTGGATATGGCTGTTTTTATTCACTTTGTACTCTGGTGTAACACTGTTCACATACGTGGTACCATCTCATCTGATTATAATGTGCCAAAAGCTTCCTCTCTTCAATCCCAAGCAGACTTTTAAAGAGACATCTTTACTTGAAACATCTTTCTCGTTAGCAAAGGAATACAGGCAGCCCTAAACTTACGATCACAGTTGAGTCTAACATTTCCTTTGCTAAGCAAGACAGTTGTTAAGTGAGTTGTCCCCAATTTTAGTTTCTTTTTGCCACACTTGTTAAGCAAATCACTGCAGTTCTTAAATGAAGCATGCGGTTGTTAAACAAATCTGGTTTCCTTCTATTTACTTTGCTTGTTGGAAGCCAGATGGGAAGGTCACATATGATGATCATATGACCCCAGGACACTGCAAATGTACATAAAAACATTTATGTACATAAATGCAATCATAAATGTCATAAACACATGATAAATACATTCCAGTTGCCAAGCACTCAAATTTTAATCATGTGACTGTGAAGATACTGCAATGGTCATAAGTGTAAAACTAGTCATAAGTCACTTTTTTTTAGAGCCACAGTAACTTTGAACAGTCATAAAATGAATGGTTGTAAATCAAGGACTATCTGTAAAACACCTTTTGCATCCCTTCTCAGACACCACTGTTAGGATTCCTTCCTTGTGCATGCCTTTCGAAACATGGGATATTTGTTTGTTTCATAACTGTCCTTCTAGCGAGAATGGCAATTTTGAAATTGTGCATCCTCTTTCAGACCTTTGAATGAAATTTCATTTGAAAATGAATCAGGCAGTTTCTTTCCAGCTGGTATAGATTTAAAAAGTTACTCTTTCATTATGAATTTTTAAAACATGAAATCTCTTAACCAATCCACTCTGCCTCCCAATTTGTCGGTCACAAAAATACCTGGAAATTCCTTCCTCTGTTTTTTGAAAATGAAAGCTTTCTTCCTTTTTCTTCATAAGCATATTTTCACCATTCTCATGTGAACAACTGCACTGTGGACCTACATAGGCACTCTGACCTTGAAAGATAATTTGCACAGAAGGTTGTGTCTCCCAATTTTTACCTCTATACAGCATTGGGAAGATAATGAAAACTGCTCATTTTGTCCAATTGCATATTTTATTGGCATTTGTTGATGCTTACAAAGTATTGGTGTCATTATTTTTAGTAGTATTCAATAACATATTTAGCTGCAAGCACTGATTGGTCATATTTATGTGATGCCTCAAATATGAAATTGGTTTATATAAAATAGTCATATCCTTTAGATACTCCCTTTTGGACATAAGGTAAATTATTTTATATATTTTCTTTTGGAAAACTCACCCTATTTTGTATGTCTTTTGAATTATATAGTGACAAGTTGGAAATTAACTGTGGACAAAGGAAATGAATACAACATCTATTCATTGCTGTTAAGAGAAGTTGGAAAGATATTCATTTTCTGTCAATTATGCAATAGTCTGAAGACTCATCTTTTTTCTATATTTGAAAAGAGCACTTGGCTGCCAAAAATCCCATTTTGAGTACTACATAGAGTTTTGGGCTGAATAGTCTTCTTGATGCTTGCTTTGCTGTTTCCATTGTAGTTGTTAATAATTACTATATGTCTAGGGTTAAGTATACATAATTATATGAGGCATATCTTCCTGCTTGTATAACAATGTTTTGCAATTATGGTTTGGACTACTATGTTTATTATTCCTAATCAATCAGAAAGTTAGAATTTTTTTTAAAAAAAGGAGTTTAGTATCTATCTCTCCATCCATCTGGGTGCCAGCAAAAGAAATAATCAAAATCAGGATAAAGTTGATCCAAATTTGTGGAAGGGCAAAAATATTAAAATAAAAAATGCAAAAACTAGGCAGATCTGGGTAATGTCTAGAAGGAAAAAAAATTCCCAAATATTATTCTAACATTTTAATAGCACAAACATGTATTACTTTACATCTAGTAGCAACAAAAGATGGTAGATTTTAGAAGAAGTTCTTTTGCCTATTAGAAGATCTTTAATCTGGAATCCACAGATCATTCTGTAAATCTTAGGAAGATTCTTCTTTAACTCAAAGGGTGCACTAAAGCTTTATCCAGGAAATCAAAGAGGCCATTGTACACATTTATCAAAATTTCTTTTTCTAAAAGGAGCAACTTAGACATAGTGTCAACTCCTAAAGCATTTCCATGTCTCTTATTGAGTTGACATTGTAGGAAAGGGAGGAGAGAATTCCACGCATACCTTCAGCTAATGTTGGATCTCAGATTACTACAGCAGGCTTGTGAGGCTTGTAATTTTACAACCTGTTGCAGCACCTCATTGGCAAATGTGATTTATGACGCAGACTGAGGGGAGGGGAGAAACAAGGGTAAAGTTGAGCCATCTTTTAAATGAGATTAGATCTGACTCAATGCTGGTATTGCCGAGATGTTCCTAAAAAATGACTGGATTTCTTTTGAAACTTGGTCCGAGGCTCATAAATTAATTAGGGCATCTTTTGGAAACCTGACAAATAGTTTGTTTTATGATGAGTAGCTGACTGGTCAGCTGTACTGCACAAAGTATTTTGCCTGTAATGTCAAGTCAGTAGTAATGCAACTCAGCCTGTTTGCTTGTAATACTGTATTATTAACTGTAGTCATAAATCTAATATTCTGAATCAGTTACCAGTTCAGAAAGGATTTCCTTTCCCCATACCCAATAGATGTCGTTTGTTTGGTCTGGATGCTGCCAATTACCTTAGTTGACACTATTGGCAGTGTACATTTCCTCTGCATATGGATCACTTTAAGTGAGACTGAGCAGGTTGCTCTTCAGAGGATGGATGGTCCTGCTTCTCAGCATCTTAAACTGCACAATATTTTAGTTTATTCCAGCTGCTTGGTTAACCCACTTAGTAAAGTGTGGAGGAAGGAACAGGTGAATGAATGAGCCTTGCATACAATGAATGGATCAACAGGTATCCAATAAGGCATCACCAAGCAGGTTAAACACAAAGGGGAATGTGGGGAGGGGAAGGGGTTAAGCGGTGTGTGTAACTTACTGCTTTAGGAAATACATGATTAATAGGACACTGTTAAGACTGACTCGAACTTTCACATATATTCCACTTCACTTGCAGCTTGACAAAGAATAGGCGGTAGTGACTTGGAATGCAAAGGTGGGGAGAATTGCATCCAAGCATCATCAATTCCCGGGAAACATTGCTACCCCCTCAAGGACACCCCAAGCAGATGTCCCAGCAGGGCCAGCAGGTTCCCATAACAAAATGAACAGAAGTGATTGGTGGACATAATGGATTTTGGGTGGCCTGTGGGGAAAAGGGGGAATGAACTATGCATGCTTTTGCATGGGAAGTTGAGAGCTGGTTTCGCTTCTTTTGTACCAATGTCAATTTATTCAGTAAGGTTTGTACTTGGTAAAATAATGTCCCGAACTTTTTGTGGATTCACCTACTGGACAGTTCACAGACACAATTTTGTATGCACCGAAGTTAAATGAACAAATGGTCATCTCAATTATTAATTAAGAAAATCCTTATATTTAACACAAAAATTACTCAGCTGAAAACAAGTGCTGTTTGCCTTTAACTGTAGACAAAAAGTTATGCTGTTAAAAAGAATAGGAGTATGTTGATAACCTTCATGAAAAGAAAGAGAAGAAGCATTCTTTCAACAGGACTGATATTTTGTTGTTGTAAAGAAACTTGCTGACTGACAGAAATGAGTAAAGCAAATTACTTAGCTGATCAGTTTCTTGAGCATTTTTCTCACAAGGTTCAGTAGCTAATGCCATTTCCTCCATGATCTGATGCATGTGGGACACAACACTTTTATGAGAGGATTTCACACAATGACAGCAGAAACATGAGGTAACTCAGTTATTCACTATTCAGGCTTTTATGTAGGCAGCAGTGCTCACTGCCAGTATGGCCTCTGACACGATATCTGCCTTCTTGTCAAGAAGAAGTGGCAGGGTTGGGTGATTAAGCAAGTGTGAGGCCAAGGTTCAAAACTCTGGATCTGTTTTAGGAACTGTAAACTCGTTCAGAGTATGAGGTTTAGGACCTCAGACATCAAGGCTGTAGCGCAGTAGCAGGATTATCATTGTCTACACCAAAAATAATATTCTCCCTTATTCCTATTCCATTTCAGGTTCTTGAGAACTTCCTCCATATGTAGAGTAGAGTTTATTGGATATTTAGTTTAAAAGTAACTCAAAAGAAAAGTGTACGGCTTGATATAACTACCTATGATAGTATTTAGGATCATATTGTCATCTTTTGAATCCTTATGAAGATTAACTAATTTATCATCTTCTTTATTATCAGAGTTATATGGCTATTGTATACACTATGTCACTCTGCTTTTATTCTACCATAGTTTTTGTCTGTTTGGGAGTTTCCTCACCAAATTGAATTATTAACCTACCTTTTAAATTATTAATATGAGGTGATATGTGCTAATTTATAGATAATGTAATATTTTTTTTTAAAAGGAGTACTTGAATAGCAGATTGTGAAGGTTAATTAGATTAACATGTTTTGTGGATAGTAAATGAGATTTTAAAAGAGATTTGGCTTTGTTTTGATTTCTCAACTGTAGAAAATCTGAAACTGACAATGTTTTAAGTGGCAGAAACTCTAAGGAAATTATAGATCACAGATCCTCTGGACATTTCTCTTCTTATGACCACAGAATGAGACTCTCTAAGTCTTACATATGTAGCCATCCAGTTTCACAATTGATGGTACTTGAGGCTAGCATAAAAGCTGTTTTACTCAACAGCTCATGTTTTCTGTAACTTGGTGCTAAAGGACTATAATTCTATGTCTCTTCTCTTTTGCCTCTAGGAGGCAAAAATAATAAGTTCTCAATGAGATTGAAAATGTTTGAGTAGACCGATTATCATAACATGCTTTGATTGTGCTAGGTTTATATAGATTATTGTCAGTAAGGGTATACCTTAGTTCAGTTATATGCTTATAGTAAGGATATTGGCTTGGCCTATCTTTGTGGAAAGAAAAGATTGGACAGTTTTCAAAGATACAAGTAGGAATATATAAAAAGGAAACAAAAGCTAAGTGTTCTGTTACATTGATATCACTCTAATTTAAGTAGAAGTATTCAATATTGTGTGTGCATGTATGTATGTGTGTACACACGTATGTATGTATGTATGCATGCATGCATGCATGCATGCATGCATGTATGTATGTATAGCAGAAAAACAAGTTCGAGAAGTTATTGGGTGAGTTTATATTCAAATCAGAAGAACAGACAAATTTATTAAAACCTTAAGAACTTAAAGGAATTTGAAATAAAATGAAGAAGCTAAATAATTTTTTTAATCTAAAAAAGTTATAAATGGATTAAGGGTCTAAGTAAATTTGGAATATTGACTTTTACTATACAATGTTGAAATTAATTATAAAAAATAAACACTTTCTTGTGGGAAACTGACTTATTTTGGCAATCCTGGCTATTGCAAGTCATAACAGAAGATAGATAATGGTTTTAGAAACTGGACACTAGAGGGGATTAAAGATGTAAAGCAGAAAAAAAATCCAAGCTTGGTCTTGATGTCCGTTAATACTTGGAATTTCAAAGTGACATAAAATGATATAACACCAGAAATATTCAAGGAGGTCTTTAAAGAATGAAGCAGGAAATTAGTAACTAAAACATCAACACGGTGACTAATAATGCCTGCTTTATGTCTACAATGTGTTAATGAAGGAACAAATATGGAACAAATTTTATCTGACAACATGGGGAAATATGGAACGTGGAACTACAAATGACAGACCAAGAGAATATTTGGTAAAGGATCCCTTAATACAAAAAAGAAACTGGCTGAAGTTCTAAAAAATTAAAAAATAAATAGAAATGATAAACCAAGAAAATGGCCTGGAAATGTTTTCCTACCGTATCTAGAACTAAAATGAAGCTATGGGAAGCAAGTTGGCTTGTTTAATCAAACTTTGAATAAGATATTTTTTTTACAATGCTTTGGCAATCCTATATGCACTTTTGGCTGACCCCAGGATTAAAAAAATAGATGTTTTATGGGTTTCCTTATAGATAAGAGATGAGATATGAGATGGAGAAATATCTGCAGCAACCTTATAGATGGTGAACAGTTACTAAATTTGTTTACACTTGTAATGCAGGTTGGAATATGTTTAAGGTTGAAAAAAGGTATAAGAGATGCAGGAAAAAATAAAGAAGAAAAATAAAAGAAAAAATAATGAAAAAGAATATATGCATTTGTTTATATATAAAAATCAATATAAAATCATGAATATTTTCTTCTTTTTTTCTTTATTTTTTCCTGAATCTTTTATTCCTTTTTTCAAGTCTCTTCTGTAAAGTTTAGTTTGCATTCGTTTTTAATTTAAGTAATTAAAAGTAATTAAAATTCTTAATCAAAATATATTCCCTCAAAGGTATGAAATAAAATGTTTTTTCTTCCTATCAACTATCATTTTACTTCATTGGTGTTCTTTTGTAAAATCAACTTTATAAAGAAAAATAAATGTATGTGCTTAATGGGAAGAGAGCTTGGGGAAGGAATAACATTTGAGGGCAGTGGACCAAAATAAATTGTTTCATGACTGGATATTTCAAAAAGTATTAGAAGTATAGCTAGTAGGGGTGGCTCAGTGGCTAACACACTGAGCTTGTCGATCAGAAAGGTTGGCATTTCGGTGGTTCAAATCCTAGTGCCGCTTAACCAGGGGTGTGTTCCAGCTGGCACTACTGTCCAATTAAAATTGTTCTGCGCAAGCGCAGAACTGAAAAACAAGATGGTGCCGACTGGGGAACCAGTTCACAGGCGTGGCAGGCCTGGGTGACTGCCAGTTCCAGAGACCCAAGCCACCAAACCACTACCGGTTCAACTGAACCAGTTCGAACCAGTAGGAACGCACCACTGAGCGTAACGAAATGAGCTCCCTTTACTTGTCGCAGCTTCTGCCAACCTAGCAGTTCAAAAGTACATGAAAATGCAAGTAGAAAAATAGGGACTACTTTGTTGGGAAGGAAACAGTGTTCCATGCACATTTGGCATTTAGTCATGCCGGCCACATGACCACGGAGACGTCTTCAGACAACGCTGGCTCTTTGGCTTTGAAATGGAGATGAGCACCGTCCCCTAGATTTGGGAATGACTAGCACATATGTGCAAGAGGAATCTTTACCTTTAAATGTAGCTATGTGAGGAAAATTATTTTGGAACTATGGAATTGGTGAAACAGATCACTTCTAGTAGTGATTTGTCTCCTCACTTGCTTTTTGCCCCATTAGGGAAACTCTAAATGCACACTATCAATGTTTATTTACCCCTTGTTCTCGCTATTTGTGATTCATCAAACAGACTTGTGAAAAATTCACTACCATGTAACATGACAACAATGGTTTACTTCAATAATTTTTAAAAAGTATTGCATAAATTGGAGACCCAGAACATATATACTAAAAACTATTGGTTGAAATGCTAGACTAAAATGGGTCTTGTCTGTATCTGTTACAATTGTTTTTCTTTTGTTAGGTAATCCAAGTTTATTGAAGATTATTGCTGAGTATTTTCACGTTTAATATTTACATGTTTTACAATATTTGAATGCCACCCACATCTTGAAGAACACAACAAAGCAAAATAAATACAACTGAAGCAGTAGGAAAGTAAAAAAATCACAAACCAATCAAGATTAAGGGCACACCTATGATGGTGCTTATAAACAACTTAAGGCAAAGGTTAAGTTGATGGCTTTAAAGGTAACGACCATCATTCTAAAATAGGGCTGGAAGCCTAATGTCAACCAAGTAATTGACTGCCAATATCTGGGTTGTTATACAACAGTGAATTTGTCCTGCAAATAATATGGCTGTAACATTCTATATTCATTTCAGTTTCCAAGTCATGATAATTAGGGTGAGTATTATCATCACCAAAGCACCCTGGTCCAGGTAGGATTGTACTCGGTCCACCACCTGACTTACATTTGTTACTCAAACATCACCCTTGAATCCAAAAGGACTTGTAAAGCATGAACCACTTCTCTCAGTAGGAGAAGAGCCTATTCCAGAGTAATTATTAGGACCAATATTAGCAGATGCTTACTGAAGAATGACAAATCTGTCTTGGCATTATTTAATGTGAGCTTGCTTTCCTCATGTAATCTCTGAAGTCTAGTTAAGGCATGAGCCTATAACTGAGGCAAGAGCTCTCAGTTCAGGGGTGGGTTCCTGCCAGTTCTAACCTCTTCTACAGAAGAGCTTCCACAAATCTACAGTGCCATTTAGAACCGGTTCCAGCTCCCTCCGCCCGCCTGTCTGCACATCATCAAGATGAAGAGCGAGAGGAGGAATTCTGGGAGTTGAAGTCCACACGTCTTAAAGCTGTCAAGTTTGAACACCTCTGGGGTTTTTTCCCTAAAGGGTTAGGGGTGCAAGGGTCTTGTAACTTGACAGCTTTAAGACTTGCACACTTCAATGCCAGAGTTCCTGAGCCAACATGACTCGAGGAGGAATTCTGGGAGTTAAAGTCCACAAGTCTTAAAGCTGTCAAGTTTGTAACTTGACTGCTTTAAGACTTGCATGCTTCAAATGCCAGAGTTTCTGAGCCAACATTTTGGTTCCTAAGCAAGAGTGTTGTTAAGTGAGTTTCACCACATTTTACAAGTTGGCCACACCCACCCAGTCACATGGCTGGCAAGCAACTCCCACCCAGTCACATGGCTGGCAAGCAACTCCCACAAAGCAGGCCATTAGATGAAATTAATTAGATCAAATTCTAAATCCAAAGTAACCTCTTACTGAAACAGCTAAAATGGTGTCTTTCTTCTACCCATTGAAGTTCTTGAGAGAGAGAAATCCCTCATCTGCTGTTTCCTCAAAAGTGGGGGGAGGGTTTTTTTTAAAGCAGGCACACCTACCAAATATGTGAGAAACCCTGTTCTATTTTTATCATCATCTCATCCACCAGAACTCTTAGATCTCCACCCCACAAAAGAGTAGTTCATAAATCCAATGACCTTCCAGTTGCTAGTAGGAATATATGTAATCAATCAATCAGTGAAAAGTATGAATTCCAATAGATGAAGTTTATCTATTAGGAATAGTATGCACATACATATGTTCAAATGGTGATTCATTGATCCCAAATAGAACTTACATTTTATATCAGAACAAATTAAATGGAAAAAAACTGACACTTCGCCAGGATCAAGATGAGATTCTTCCTTTTTTAATTTTTCTTCCTCCTTTTTTAACATTCAACAATTCAGTCAATAAAGGGTGATAGAGCTTTGTTTCAGAAAGGAATATTCTAGCCACACCACACCTGAAGTTTTCATTAACATAATTAGAAATTGTCTGATTTCTGATTGTTCCTTTTCATTCATAGTGTTAGCAGAAAATTTTGAAATCTGTGAGAAAAATGCTGTGAATGATAAGAACTGCAGAGAAAGGTCTACATTATTAAGAAAGCAAATGATTTTGGTTGCTGTTAATAATGTGTTGGTTCTGCTCAAGGTCCACCTTTGAGTGGGCAACCTAATCAATCCTGTTAATGTTACACTTATATTCCCTCTGTGTTTTTTATCCTAATTAAAAACTATATGATGGCATTACTTATGAAGTCTGCACAGTCTTACGTCATTTCTCTTTAGTAAATCCAAACTCATAGTGAACCCAGCTGATCATGTTTATGGTGCCTGAAGCAGAGAAGAGAAATTCTGCTGATTTTAATTTACTTTTTATGGTTGCTGGGAAGAGACATTTCTTCTCGCTATCCTAATTCACTGGCACTGATGTGGGATTGAATTGACTGTGCTCTTGGTCACGTACTCATGTCTGACAGGATATGTGGATTGTCTGTAAGGAACCTTGATTCTTTGAATGGTGATAATTAACTCCTTATGTGTACTTTTACGTGTAACTAATTATCTTTTGGTGCTTTAGACTTTCTTGTGTATTTGAATAAATAGGGTGTGCCGGGGCTACTCATCCCAAGGACAATCCTTGTGTCCATCTCTTTCATGGGTAGCCGGGAAAATCACCACAAGTGGTGACCCCGACGTGATTGGAAAGGGAAAATCCAACGGGATTCCCCCCAATGCGTCCGCCTTCCACTCTACTTTCGCCAGGACTTGGACCAGAGCTCTTCATCAGTTTGTCGCGGGTCGACTCTGATTCTATGTGAGTATGAGTGGTGATCTCTCAACAGTTCTGTTAGAACACATCAAGGAGATAAAAGAGATAACTAGGCGAAATTACTTTTATTTTCAGCTTAATGGGAAAGCAGGTCAGTTGAAAGAGAAAGAAATAAAACTGATTAAGGAGAGAAACGGCTTGGAGCTGGGAAGAGATTTCCTGGCAGTTAAAAAAGTTTCATCCTTGCCTTTATTGTGTGTCTAAATGATTTTACCTGTTCATTTCTTTCCTGAAGCATGTGAATCCAGACTCCATTTCTCATCTGTGATATTCCCATAATGTTTATCTGTTTAGTAACTGATGGTTTTATTTTTCAAACTCTGTCTGCAAGCTATCTCCCCCCCCCACACTCCCTTACCTCTAATCCTCCAACAATGCCTTTTCTGTGGGGGAGGGAACCTTGTTCTCCTGTCTTTCAGCCCTAGAAGATTGTACTCTTCAGGTGAGTATAGATTTTTTTTCCTTTTGGGGGGAGGAGGAGAGTGTTGCTTTGTGTGTGCATGTATGAAATGAAGGAAATTCCTACTAAAGGTTTGCCTTCAACCTGAGTAAAAAAGAACCTCTGCACATTTTTCTGACCAACCTACTCTATTAGTCCTAAAGTAAAAACCTGGCTTCCAGAAGACAGTTTTGATTTAGATTTTGTCAACAAATTTGCTGATTTTCTGGCCATGTGTGTGTGTGTGATCACTTCCAGACCTGGAGGGAAGTTGAGATCCTTTAATAATAGAAAATGGAGCTCATTGGCTTATGTACAGCTCCCTGAAGTAATTGTAATAACTGCCTTGCATGAAGAAAGAATGAAATGGGATTTTTGTATGTGAAATTAATGATTGCAGTGCAAATGTGAGTATGTTGATGGTAAAAGTTGGTATGAATGTAGTTTGATTCCCTTTCATATAAAGAAGCAGTAAGTTACAAGGTTGCTTAATGGTATGTGTGTGTATGCATGTGTGTTATCATTTCCAAACCTGAAGGGAGGGTGAGATCCTCTAATAAAAGACAATGAAGCTTGGTGGCTTGTGAAAAAGCAAAAAGCTTCCTGAAATACCTATGATTGTTTGGCATGAGCAAGTATGAAGGTCTGATTGCAGTATGAATGTGAGTATGTGTCCCCCATGCCCCAGGGAGTGATAAGTGCATGGATCCAGAGATCCACGTGATTGCCTGTGTGAATTTCTCCCCCCCCCCCAATCTTCCTTCTGGGTCATTCTTTGGAGGGAAGTAGGAAAGGCAGGGAGAATGAGTGTCTGCTCATTTTTACCATGAGTGTGTGTATGAAACGCCCCAGTGATACCTGTGAATGCCTCTAAGAGCAGTTGTTCAATGGAACGGCTTGCCTCTAGGGGTTAAGAATGCCCCAACACTGGAGGTCTTTGAGAGGATGTTGAATGGTTATTTGTCTGAAATGGTATAGGGTTTCCTGCCTAGGCAGGAGGGTTGGACTAGAGGACCTCCAGGGTCCCTTCCAGCTCTACTATTGTATTGTATTGTATTGTATTGCAGATTGTTCCAGACAAAAAGCATAACTGCATGAAATGTTACAATCTTTTTTGCTCCAAATTTCTTTGTTTAAATGAACACGGAGGTATTTTGCTAATTAATTTATGGCAGCTATCGGGGAACCTTTGTTTGGGTTCGTCCGTCTGTGTCTGCCACTACTTAAAGTTTTTTATTTGATTTATTTTGTTTCTCTTTCGTGCCCTTGCCACAGTTGAAAAGATTAATGAGATTTTGAGCATTCCATTTGTGGTTTGCGTAACTTGTCAGCTTATTCTTTTAATATTTTTAAGATAAAAAGACTCCGTTTTAAAATGTCTTGCCATTATTATTTTTTAGGCAGTTGTTGAATTAATAACCTTGGGTTATCTGATTTTTAATTTTGTTTTCAGAACAGCTTCTTTCTTCAGTGTGCTTTAACTGACTATGTAGTCTGTATTTCATATCATTTGCCTGAAGTTCTTTGGCTTGCGTGTTTAATGACTTCTTTTCCTACCTCGCAATACCGTTGTTCTTGCAACACTAAAAATTGTCTGTTGCTATTTTAACTTTTCACATCTTTTTTAACAAACTTTTTAACTATATTTCGGACTTTCATTATGTGTGTCAACTTATTTTTAATTTTCTAGGTAATTTTTTTAACTATGTTTTTTCTTCAGATTTTTTTTGATAATTTTTTCATCAAAATGCCTGGGGACTGGCACAATTTTGCCATATGCCACTCCACCAGGTCAAGCAAATTGTTTAATCTTGCCCCCAGTGTTTTGGGGCATCCCCCTCTGGGGAAACGGAACTTAATCCCCATGATTTGGCCTTTAATCACTATGGCAAATGGATGTCACCTATGTTTCTTTTTTGGCTCCTTAGAAGTAAATTCATTTATCTAATTTTTTTTTTTTGGCCACATTTTATTGAGAAGAAACATCTACTCATGTTTTTTTCTCACCTTTTTTCAGCCTTTACTGCCTTGGGCAAACTTTTCTTTTTAAAGACTGATAATGGCCTGGCCTATTTTTCATTGGCCTTTTTGTAATCTTGTATTGATTGGAACATTATTTTAATTTTGGTTTTTTTTTCCTTACAATTCCACAGGTTAAGCCATTGTGGAACGTGTTAATTGGTCCTTAGGGACTGTCTTCTCAAACAAATAAAAAAGGAGGGATTTTGGGTACCTAACAAAACAGCAACTTCAGACATCACTTGTGACTCTGAGACTAATGTGGTTGTATGTAATTTGGTCTATTTTAGTAATTAATGTGTTGTTTTAATCTTTCAGATGAATCCAGAACTATCCAGTACCAATTCAATATTTTACACAATTTGGCCTTTGATTTGAAAATTGATACCCTAGGATCCTGGTGGGAAAGCTTTTACCCACAGGTCTGTTGGGAAATGTTTTAAGTTATTTAGTCATCATTTGTGCTAGAGGTAACCTTACGTAAAGACATGTGTAGAAAGCTACCATGATCTCAGTAATTGGTTATTTTGGACGCCTATAAGCTCACCTAATTAGCAGAACCAGATGTGGAATAAAGGAATGGTTACGTACAGATGTACGCATTACAGCTATGGTCTCGAGTAGCCTGTTATTTTTTAGCTTAACCAAAAACAATAATTTGTTCTTGTTGTTGTATTCAATGTATTCCATCTTTGATGTCTGTATGTAGGAATATGGTATCTGGAAAAAGGACAATTATGTACTCAAGCAGCCAAGATGAGCTTATGAAAATCACAACATTTGCAAATAGAAAAAAAAAGGAGGAGTTGTGGGATTGAATTGACTGTGCTCTTGGTCACGTACTCATGTCTGACAGGATATGTGGATTGTCTGTAAGGAACCTTGATTCTTTGAATGGTGATAATTAACTCCTTATGTGTACTTTTACGTGTAACTAATTATCTTTTGGTGCTTTAGACTTTCTTGTGTATTTGAATAAATAGGGTGTGCCGGGCTTTGCCCGGGGCTACTCATCCCAAGGACGATCCTTGTGTCCATCTCTTTCATGGGTAGCCGGGAAAATCACCACACACTGATGTCTATCTTTCAATTCTGTTGTTACTCTGATATGGCTATAGGGCAGTGCTTCTCAATTATTTTCTGTCATGCCCCCCCTAGGAAGAAGAAAACATTTCGCGCCCCCCCCCCCCCGCGCGACTGTAAATAGTATAATTTGTCTATAAAATTGTTATAAGTACACCTCTGCATAACAGCACACCGGTCTTTCCTCGTCTCCCACCGTAGTCACATGCTTTCTTTCCTCTTTCCCTCTTACTTGTCTATCCTTCCTTCCACCCTCCCTTCCTCCTTCCCTTCCTTCCTGCCTCCCTTCCAGTTCCCTCCTTCCTCTTTCCCCCTGCCTGCCTGCCTTCTTTCCTCTTTCCCTATCCTCCTATCCTTCCTTTCTCCCTCCCTCCTTCCCTGCCTCCCTTCCAGTTCCATTCTTCCCTCCTTCCTTCTGCCTCCTTCCTGCCTGCTTGCCTTCTTTCCTCTTTCCCTCTTGCTTGTCTATCCTTCCTTCCTTCCACCCTCCCTTCCTCCTTCCCTTCCTTCCTGCCTCCCTTCCAGTTCCCTCCTTCCTCTTTCCCCCTGCCTGCCTGCCTTCTTTCCTCTTTCCCTCTTGCTTGTCTATCCTTCCTTCCACCCTCCCTTCCTCCTTCCCTTCCTTCCCGCCTCCCTTCCAGTTCCCTCCTTCCTCTTTCCCCCTGCCTGCCTGCCTTCTTTCCTCTTTCCCTATCCTCCTATCCTTCCTTTCTCCCTCCCTCCTTCCCTGCCTCCCTTCCAGTTCCATTCTTCCCTCCTTCCTTCTGCCTCCTTCCTGCCTGCTTGCCTTCTTTCCTCTTTCCCTCTTGCTTGTCTATCCTTACTCCCTCCTCCCTTTCTTCCCTCCCTCCCTGCCAGCAGCTCCTCCAGCATCCCAGCTGGAAGCAGCAGCACAACAGTTGCCGTTACCAGGGGCGAAGGGGTGGCGGTGGCAAGATCGGGCGACCGCCGCCCCTTTGTCCCTTCCCCAACAGCGGCTGTTGCGGAATCCTGGCGGTGGAGCTGCTGGCGGGGAGGCGAGCTACCTGCATAAAGACGCCGCCGAGGGCATGGCAGAATATATCCCGGCTTGAAGTGGCAGCGCTGGGGACTGCTCAGAGACTCATCAGAGCCGCGGGCTGGAGCTGTGCAAAAAGTCTGCTTGGGCTGGGGGGGGGGAAGGGAGGGAAGCCTGGGACAGCCATGCTTCCCTCCCTCCCACCCCCGCCCGAGCAGGCTTCTTGCACAGCTCCAGCCTGCGGCTCCAATGAAAATCCACAGTCAGAAGTGCTGCCACTTCCAGGCGGGATATATTATGCCTCGCCCACGCCGCCGCCATTGCACCCAGATGGAAAGGGAGCCTTCGCGCCCCCCTTTACGGAGCCTCGCGCCCCCCCAGGGGGGCGCGCCCCACTATTTGAGAACCGCTGCTATAGGGTGAGAGACAATAGAACTGCATCCAGATATATGGAAAGCATTTGCCTGTTTCCCTTTTCAATCCTATCTATCTGTTCTCTAAAAGGAAGATAAGCAAAGGAAGAATAAGCATCCGCACTTTAAAGAAATATGGACTCCATTGCTAATATTCACTTTTAGTTTACTTTTCTATCATTTCTATCATCAACTTAGCCATAACCATTTTTTAAAATATGAATAGTAAGGAAGAGAAGGAACTGGAGAAAAATCACAATATACAAAGAGGTGAAAACAGAAGATTTCTTGAGTGCAATGTCAAAATATCTGGAGCATGTTCAACACCATTGGAGCCCACAATCACTGTCAGTTAATTATAAAAGTTAGCTTTATTTGGAAAAGCTTAGATCGGGCAACAGTACCTTTAATGCCACTTGAACCCAAATGGTAAATCATGAACTGTGGGTGGCCCAGAGAGAGAAAAGGGGTTTACTTATGTGGATTTTTGTGGGAAAATCCCAGAACTGACTTTGCTTCTGCTGCTTTTACAAGTTTTAACAACTTACCATATATAGCAATGTATCTTGCAAATAGCTCATGTGTTTTTATTGCATATTTTCTATTATTACCATTGACCAAGTTGATAGTCCTAATTGTGGTTGCTAAATGAGGATTACCCATATCACAAAGTCTCACAATATTTCAAATCTGTTGAAACCAAAACTATTGTTCTAAATCTAATAGTCTCTTTCCTCTCCTCTGCTATCTTGGTATTCTATTTAAAATGGAATAGGAACTCCAGCTTTATGATGAGGATTTTTCATGTTTGGGTTTCCCAAAATGTACTTTTTAATATGTGGAGTGTGAAATTAACTCATATCTTCAACTCTTTAGAGCAGTTACACCTTTTTAAAGCAGAGGTCAGTCACATGATTCCTGGGGGAAAAATAAGCTTACCAAGTTGCAGACAATTCTTCAACCACTTTTTTCTCTCCAATATTTTTCACCTCTAAACTACTATGCAGCCCTATTGGGATCTTATCTGGAGCTAGAAATATGATTGTTAATTTTAATCATTTATGATAAACATATTAAAACATATTCTAATATTTTATATTAAAATGTTTAGGCAAACAGATAATTGAATTAATTGAGTTAATTTTGAATATTTGTTTTTTAAAAATAAGTTGTGCATGATTTTGCGTGCATTTATATTGGTAACATGGCATAACTGAAAGGGCAACAGGACAATAGGACAAGAATTATACCATAATATTATGTTTGAACATAGAAATCAATATAAGTTACTCTGTCATTGAAACTATCACTAGGGAAGAAAGGAAACAATCCTCTTAATGCTAGCTATATGAAACAAATGACAGTGTGATTTACAAGGTTTTTTTAAGTCAAACTGGAAATTAACTGCAGAAATATTAATATAATAAAATGCTTCAGTATTGAAAGGTGTTAATGTAATTTTAAAATTTCCATAAAATATTTTTACTTTTCCAAGGTATATTCACACTAAAGAGTATGATTTGCATATTGCCAATTATTGCAAAATGGGGAAAAGTGCAATCAGCGATTATATTAAAACTCCGCTATGCCTGTGAATTTGATATTGTCCTATGGCTTCATTAAGGAGAAGGTAGCATTAAAAAAAAGATGTTATGGTTTCCATCTGGCCTCACATATAGTCATAATAGTCTTTTTAATGAAGGAAATAAAAGGAAAACCAGATCCTGCCTACAATCTACTTCATCCACTAATATGAAAATGTCTCATTAAACAAATGGATACCAAGTACAAGTGTTGCACGACCGCCAGCAAATTGATGCCAAAATGAAAAAGCACATGTAACTGCTCAGAACTTCATGTTGCTATTAACATGTCCTGTTAATGGAACCACAGAAAATATTAGTTTTGCTGTTAAAAATTCCAGAATACAAGGTTCATTACTTAGTATCTTGTCAGCAACATTAAAGTTCAGTACTGAATTCTGACTTATAATTAGAGTACAAACGGAAGAACTGAATGAAATGGTAATTTAACAATTTGTATTCACATTGGATAAAATTCTGGGAACAAGTCAAGCATGTGTTTACTTACTGAACATACGAAACGTTTTGGTTCTCTGAACTACAGCTTAAAAGCCACAGTTGATCCTGAGTGATATACAGCAACTCATCAGTCATTATTGAAAGTGTTAGAAGTAACACAGAATGAAATAGTACTATCCATATTTCACATGTGCTAATTAAGAGGTCTTCAGAAGTATAGGTAGATGTAGATGATTCCACATGATCAGATCCACAGGCTGAAATCCTAAGCCTTTGTTACCTCAAAACCTTAGATTTGTACTCCAGAGCTTTTCAACTTTTTGTTACTACTATTACAAAAAAAGTTCCCCAAAACCAGATTAGAATTTAGTTATCCTCAAACATTGTGCATTCTCATCTAGAACTCCGCCCTGAGTTCAAGATCCATTCTTGTCAATGTGTTAATTTTTATGTACAATATGTTATTAGGGAGGGACCATTCAGCATAGCCACAGCCCATTGATGTGTTGAACTTCTGAATTACTACAATACATGTCTAAGTAATGCTATAGACTCCTTTCTCTAGAAATTGCCACACTTTATTTCCGACATGTACATCTTGTCATTCAGATCTCATGCATACTAATTCATTAGCAAATCTCATTGGGTTGATTAGGAAATGCTCTTTAAAAACCTTAGATTTACATCAGTAAAAAAGGACAATTTATCCATTGCATAATGAATGAGCAAGTGAACAAATATGATATTGATGTTTGCATTACTTTGGTCTTTTGTCCATGTGATGGACAAAATATGAATAAAAAATGCAGCTGAGTCAGTTCTGATCACTAACATGAAAAAACAGCCACTGAACACAGTGAGATTTATTTCTCTGTAAATATGCTATGAGTGGCACTGAAAACAATAGAAAAATCAATACCATCTAACTTAGCTCTCATTCAGTTTTAATCAAACCTATTAGGTGCTACTAAGCTTAGTTGGATGGAAGTCAACAATATATTGTAGCCAATAATATCAATTTTATTTAACTTTAAACAAAATTTAGCTGACAAACATATATGTATCATATCAACAGAAAAAAACCTCTTTATCCTAATAGTCATTTTTATTGATCAGAAAGATGAGTTAAATGTATTGAAGGAATTATTGGGTTTTGGGGTGAAAGAGAATGTAAAAAGATTTTAAAAGTTACAGAGAGTAGAATAAAATAGAAAGAAAGTATTAGCCAAAAAAGCGAATACAATGCTTGGTTCTATAAACAGAGGCATAGGATCAAAATCACGCAAAATATTAGTACTGCTTTATCACTCCTTAAGGGACGTGCTGGTTCAGTGGCTAAGATGCTGAGCTTGTCGATCAGAAATGTCGGCAGTTCGGCGATTTGAATCCCTAGTGCCGCGTAATGGAGTAAGCTCCTGTTACTTGTCTCAGCTACTGCCAACTTAGCAGTTCAAAAGCATGTAAAAAATGCAAGTAGAAAAATATTGACAACCTTTAGTGGGAAAGTAACAGCGTTCCCTGCGCCTTCGGCCTTTAGCCATGCCAGCCATATGACCATGGAGACAACATATTGACAACTAGGCATAGGATCTAGTTACTTGCGGGATCGCATCCTGCCCCATACATCCCAATTCGCTCTCACAGAGAGGGACTCCTCCGGGTGCCGCCCACTAAGCAGTGCCAGAGGGCGGCGCCCAGGAGCAGGGCCTTCTCTGTGATGGGCCCAGCCCTCTGGAATGACCTCCCCCCCCGACATTAGGACTACTACTGATCTCCGCTCCTTCCGCAAGAAACTCAAGACCCACCTGTTCCAACTAGCTGGCCTGGCTCAACTATAGCTCTATCTTCTAATCCCCCTGGCAATTTTAAATTTTAGGGTATTTTAATGTTTTTTAACTCTATTATTACTGTGTTATTGTATGAATTGTAATAATTGATGTTGTGAGTTTTTTTTTATACCTCCTCCGTGCAACATGTGATATGTTTTTTATTGTACGCCGCCCCGAGTCCCTTCGAGGAGAGGGAGCGGCTTATAAGTCTAATAAAATAAATAAATAAATAAAATCTTCGGACAGTGCTGGCTCTTTGGCTTTGAAACCGCGATGAGCATCGCCCCCTAGAGTTGGGAACAACTAGCACATATGTGCGAGGGGAATCTTTACCTTTACGTTTATAAATCCTTAGTAAGAATACTGCATCCAGTCTTGGTCACCACATTACAAAAAAGATATTGAGACTTTGAAAAAAAAATTGCAAAGAAGAGCAACTAAGATGATCAAGGTCCTAGAGACAAAAATGTATGAAGAACAGTTGCAGGAATAGGGAATGGCAGTTTAGATAAAAGATGGACTAGGAGTGACATGATAGCAATATTCCAGTATTTGAGGGGGTGCCACAAAGAAGATGGGGTGAACTTATTTTGCAAAGCACCAGAAGACAAGACAAGAAATGCTAGTTGTCCCAATTTTGGTAATCCAAATAATATAGGCCTACTGGAGACCTGAGTTTCAAAAATACATAACCATTATTTTCTCTTAATGCTTTTTTTAAACATTGCAGTTATTTTTAATAACAAAATAAATGTGAAACATATATGTATGAAAAAGGTGGGGAGGGAAACTTCAAAGTCCCCAGAAGAATTGCTAACTTCCTAATTAAAACTTCTCAAAGCAGTTATTTTTCTACCTAGAGATATTTTTCATGATGCTTTTTTTTTTGTTATTAAACTATTGATGACCAGGCTGTTTTCTAAATAAATTCATAAGACATTGAAAAGCTGAAGAGGTAATTACAAAACCATAATGAAGGGCAATTATCTCCTATCAAAAATGGTTTTTATTGAGGGTTTTTTCCCTCTTGATTTTTTCCCCTCTTGCTCATATATATGGAAAAAGAACAAATCATAAGACATAAATCAGAAAAAAAATCTGCAAAGATTGCTTGTTTAGCAGAATAAATTTAATCTTATCAATATATTTGGAGCGATATAGCCTAAACTTATGGCAAGTGGCAGAAAGACAAAATAATAGTATCCTGGTCTGTTATTTTATATCTTAATTAAAAGCATGTGAATATCTCAATTAAACATTGCAACAATGAACATAGAGTCAATGAAGTAGGAAGTAGTAGAAATCCTGTTGATATATTTCTCATAGCAAAGATTGTTTGTAATATAAGAGGAGTTTGTGGTAAAGAACATTGATGAATTAAATTTAAAAAGACCAATTTGGCCTAATAGATAAGGCATCAGACCAGGAAACTATGAGTTCTATGAGTTCTAGTCCCTCTGTAGACATAAAGGCTGGCTGGGTGACTTTGGATCACAGTCTCTCAGCCTAACTCAAAGTTGTTGTAGTAAGGAAAATAGGAGAAGGAAGAAATATTAGGTATATTCACTGCTTTGAATTACTTATAAAAATAATAATGTGGGATAAAAATGAATAACTTTTAAAAAGATGTAAATTTATGAAACTAAGAGAAAGAGGAAGGATTTAATAGATTTACCTGGCGGTGAACTGACTTCCTGGAGAAGAGGTAAAGACTATTGTATGGAAGTGAAAGTGTAAATTTAATTCTGAATTTAAGGATAATATATGCCATAAAGCATGAATTAATGTAATTTAGATTAGTGAGATATGAAAGTAAGAATTAATAGGATAGTGGTAGTGGCATAGAATAACATAGAATAACAGAGTTTAGGTGGGATCTTGGAAGTCTTCTAGTCCAACCCTCTGCTCAAGCAGGAGACCTTACACTATTCCACATGTTGTGCTTCAGTGAATGGAGAAAAGAAGAGAAAGACAAGTGAGCAATATTCTGAGTTAATTTCATAGATGGGGAAAAAAATCTGTTATAAAAAATGAAACTAAAGTTATGAAATTTTTCCATCTGTTAGTTGTTTGGTTTCGTCTAACATAATAACTTTTTTAAAAGACTATGAGATACAATTTCTTCAATTGGCAATTGACAACACCTCAAAATTATGAAAATATTTCTCCTAAGTGGTCTTTTCAGTGATTGGAAATTAGAAATGATAGGTTCAAACAGGTTCAAATGATGAACATGTATGTTAAACCTTATTTTCCCTCTCTCTTTCTTTCTTTCTCTCTTTCTCTCTTTACATGCATGTACAATTCTTAATCTCTGCTTAAATATTGAATTTGGAACTGTTTTTATGGTTTTAGTGGTCTGACAAATCAGAAATGTGTGAGAAAAGGAAATACTAATAGAAAAATATGCTTTTTTCATTTAAGATTTGGCTCTGGTTTTATACATATTTGTAATTTTTTCTTTTTGTTTCTGCTTTTTTACAAGAAACAGTAGTCCAAAGAAGAGTGGTTTTACAAAGAACAGTAGTAATAAATTTAGTTATTGAGGATTCAACGTCTATATCTGGTAAGGCAAAATGAGAGGTTGAGTTGCACTTAGAAGCAATGCATTATTTGCATAAATCTTTGTTGTTCGATTCTATCCTGAATCACTTGGTTAAACTGGTATTAGCTGGTATAATTTTCATTGAAAGGCCAACTGTTCTGACCTGCTGATTTTGTGTGGCAATTTTATCTTTGAACTGTGAAGCTAATGAATTTTTACATCCTCAAAGACTTTCCCATGATGCTCTATTATTAATTTACTTTAAGTGGAATGAACTTGCACTTTAATTGTAGAGCACTAAATTACAGGTTATTGGAAGTACACTCTATTTGATTTTCTTTGTCTTTATTGTTGATGTTCCTCCTGCACTAATGACTTCATTTGTAATAACATAAACAAATGTTTGAGTAGGGATTTTGTTCCTGGTTTCTCCCTACCACCAAATTCCCATTCCTTCCTCTGTCATCACAATAGGAATGTGGGCAGATACAAATGTACACACACACACACACTCATCCTATTTTGAAGATTTATCACATAAGATATTATGTACTCCAATTGCTATCAAGAACTTTCAAACATGGAGATTATCTCTATAGAAGTAAACATGCTAGATGCCTAAAATATATCTGGGATGGTGAAAGTGCATGTACAATCAGGGGATTAACTTGTTATTTACCAAAGTAAACAAATTATTCACTCATTCCTGTTTTATTTTAAATAAATAATTAGATTTGTGCCTTACGGTTTCAAGAAAAGGTTAGAAGAATAAATCAAAAGGTATTCTCTGAAACAACACTATTATATTAAGCTGATTTTTTAAATTTTTGTTTCAAAATATTACTGAAATATACAAATGATGAAAAAATATTGGAACTGAAATATTAAAAAATACAAAACAATATAAATTAACCCCATCACACTACAAACAAAGATACAAAATACAGAACCTTCCCACAATAAATCCTGCACACATTCTCTCTCTCTCTCTCTCTCTCTCTCTCTGTTTTTCTCTGTCTCCGTCTCTGTCTCTGTCTCTCTCACCCCCACACACACACACTTAACTTTGTAACATAGTTATTAATCAGTCATACTGTTTTGCTATCAAGAGCCAATTCAAATGCTGAAATGCATACATTAAACACAAAATTTTAAATTCAGACTAATTGGGTTTTTTTCCATTCTAAGGTGGGTGCCAATCTCAATAGATCCAAGAGTTGTTTTTATTTTTTATTTTTCTATTGATATAATTTTGAAGCTACCCAGCTGTACATGACCCTGGATGCTTTACAATTTATGAGCAAGAGCAATAAGGAACAGTTCATAGATATCCAGAAAAGAACAAAAACTAAACTAAGTAATATAAGATAATCCACAAAGTTACTACCGTAAAGTTCTTCATAAACCAATAAATCCCAGGTTTTTGATGTAAAAATATTACACTGGCCTTTTAATGTGATTTTCTAAAATCATATTAACAATTGGTTCAGTATTAGTTTAAAAAATATGTATGATATGTCACCAAATCATATGTGTCAATGTTTACATGATAACCTTGACATTAAAAAGATGCTCTTAAACATGTGGTCCTAAACATCTGCTGAGGTATAAAGACCATAGATGTGACCTTGTGGAAGGAATGCATTAGACAAACATGAATTAACCCTGGGAAATGAAGAAGGCATTGAACAATATTCATCTTTATCGTTATGACCCTGGATCTGGTCAAGATTATTGAAGACCCAACTTACATCAGAGATAATTTTTGTATCTTTTTTTCCTTAGAACAGTGGCAATAACTTACTATTAGTCCTTTTGAAGGTTAGATCAGTCTCTGCTAGGCTTGAAGTTCTCTGGAGCTTTCCTCATTGCAGGGGGGGGGAAACTATTGATTACCCAAGTGCTGCCCTATTGGTTTTCAGAGAGAATTTGGAATTATTTATCACGTTCTGATAAAGAGTTCATTTAAGGCCTTAGTTGCTATCTAAATGAGAGGGGGATAATAGTCATAGTTTGTTCCTCTGCAAAATCTTTCTGTACATCAATCTTGGAGAGTCCTTTGGTTTTCAAAGGAGACAGGGAGATAAAATGTCAGAAATGATACCTAAAGCACTACTGGAGGAGAACATAGAAATATTCAATCAAACAAGGATACAATCTTTTAGTAATATTTACCTCAAGGCAACAAGAGTGTCAGGGGTAGTTATTTTCCCACTGTTATCTCATCTTCTTATTGTTGACTGATAGTCTTATTTATGATAAGCTGAACTCTCCTGGAGAAATAGAGGCCAGAAGAACATCTGCAGGACCACTATAAAGAATATTCAACCTTTTTTTCAGGTAAAGTTGAAGATTTGGACTCTGTGCAGTCCCTATGGTGTTGTTAGAGGATGGTTTGTAAAACTTGGTTCTGAGAAAGTGGATAGGATCCATAGAATTTTAAGAATGGATACTCTGTGTTAGATCCTTGCATCTCATGATTGGTTAAGGCTTATTGGGATATGTCATGCTATTGAATCCAACAAGTGATAATATATTCCTAAGAGAGGAGATAGTTTGTGAGTTTATTAGGTTGCTGTGGTCCATTTCCTCCTCAAGAAATCATTGCTGGATTTAACAGTCTTGGCAATTTTGTCCAGTTTCTAATCTTCTTTTTTAAATAAGGTTATAGCTTCATGAGAAGGCTGGAAGAAATTGTCGGTCCTCCCAGATACACTAGATAGGAAACATGATTAGATAAATTAATTCTACTTTATTGAAAAGTTACATTAACAGAATCTTGCAAGTCTGAAAGTATAAACTTTCTACCTATTCTAAGCACTATTGCTACATTAAAATGCACATTTAAAATAACAGGCATCCCATACTGTATATGGTAGTGGTGGAGGAATATCTGAAAAATATTATATAGGAGAAATTACCAAAAAAAGTACATCAAACTTAATACATTACTTTTTCATGCATGTGTTCCTTTCAAAAAAAATCTTTTTTAATGTAAACTGATACTGGATCATCGCAAAATAGATTAGTAGCTGTAAAAAATGTAAAAATGATTCCTGAATACTCAGGAGTGAACATGAAGCATTTAGCTAAGCTCAAAGTATATTTTACATCTGACTATTTTCAGTGGTGAATAATGATAACTGCTTCCAGTTTCTGGGTGTATCTATATTATCCTTTATACACAATTTAAGTGTAATGTTAATGAGATTTAGTCAGAAGTCTTTTCATAAATTAGGCTCCAATTAAATCAAGTGAGAAGGTCTCCTCGGGTTGCTGATGCTGAAGGAGAGATCTAGTAAGTAGTTGTTGAAAAACAATATGCTGTGTGAATGACAGGAACTGTCCTCTGCTTTTAAACTACTATTCAGAGTAGCAGTACGCCCAGTTTTTAAACATCAAACAAGACAGAGGAGGTAATAGAATCTTGCACTGATTCAAAAGTTTTGAAATCAAACAGTAACATTGGCTATTATTATATGTATATATACAAGAGACATATAGGTCACAGAACATAGAATAACAGAGTTGGAAGGAACCTTGGATATTTTCTAGTTCAACCAACTGCTTGAGCAGGAGACCCCATACCATTTCAGACAAATGGTTGTCCAGTCTCTTTTGAAAAGCTCCAGTGATGGAGCACCCACAATGACTGAAGGCAAGCTATTCCATTGGTTGATTGCTCTCACCATTAGGAAATTTCTCCTTAGTTCTAGGTTGCTTCTCTCCTTGGTTAGTTTACAACCATTGTTTCTTGTATAACCTTTTGGTGCTTTGGGAAATAGTTTGACCCCCCTCGTCTTTGTAGAAGGCCCTCAAATTTTGGAACAGTGCTATCAACTTACCGCTAGTCCTTCTTTTCATTAGACTAGACATACCCAATTCCTGTAATTGTTCCTCATATGTTTTAGCCTCCACCCCCCTAATACTTTTTGTTGCTTCTCTTTGCAATCTTTCCAGAGTCTCAACATCTTTTTAATATTGTGGTGACCAGAAATGGATGCAGTTTTCCAGATGTGGTGTTAGTAGTATTAAATAGTGGGCGATGAACGAGGCTGGACACAGCTGAGGTAAACTCCAGAATTTATTGCAACAGGCAGTCAACAGATATACAGGAGAGAAGCACTCTTTCCCTGCTTGACAGCTATTTATACGAAGCTGTCAAGCAGGGAAACCAATGGGAAAGGAGGAACAGCCCGCGCTTCAGCCAAGCCGCGTCTTAGCCAATCAGGCACGGCTTGGCTGTTGCTGGCTGTCAGTCAGGGTAATCCCCGGTCGTAGGTCGAGGAACATAACAAGTAAGACTTTGTAAATTGGTACTAGAACTTCACATGACCTTGATTCTATCCCTCTAATAATTAACTTTCTTATGCAGGCCAAGTGACTCACTTAATTAAGGTGAAGTTTTCAAGTATTTAGGGAAGTGATTTTAGCTATTAGTACACTTATATGATTTCCAGTTATTAGTTATTTATAAGCATACTCAATTGGCTTCAACGTCCATAGGATCAAAACCTTATGATCCCAAGCTCCATTTTGCATTTATATCAAATAAATATAATGAATATGTTATATGATTTTTTATTTATTTTAATTAGTGTTTCCAAGTGATCGTATGATTAATTCTTTAGAAACTGTATAATTGCAATGAGTAATTTAAAAGCTGCTTTTGAAAAGATAGAAAAAGTGCAATGCAATTTGGGTTCATGTAGGATAAATGAAAGAAATCTTGCTCTCATTTCTCTCTGCCTTTAGTTTCTATTTTTGAAGTTTTGAGTTCAGCGTAAATGAGCAATAAGTCTTGTGGAAATGTATGTCAGAGCTACACGATTATCTACGTCCTCAAACTCCCTTGTGTCTACTTTTTGGGCATGTGTTATCACTCTTGAACTGTCTTGCAAGGATGTTCAGTGTGAGACTAAGATTACCTCTTTATGTTTCATTTGTCAATAATTTGCCAATAGCTTAGTGTGAATCTGCCTAATGAGAAGTTTGAAGACAAATTAAATTGCCAGATGGCTAGTTTGCTTAAAATCTGCTCTATCTGATTAAGGCTAAGGACGACTAGCAAAACAAAGGAGAAAACTGTTCACATTGGATGCCAGATGGGAAAATAAGAAGCCATTTCTGAAACAAGGACAAGATAATGGTCAAATTATGGTGATGGCCTTAAACAATGAATGTGACAGCAGAATGCCACCATTTATGAAGTCTTGTTATGGACCATTTCCTTGTCTTGACCTATTTGGCCATTTCTACAGACAATTGTCAATTCTTTTTTGCTTTAAACAATAGGTCAGGTAAAGATACTTTTTTAATTTAAATTTTAATTTTTTTAGATGATTAATCCAGTGGTGGGTTTATATATTTTTTACTACCAGTTTGCGCACACGTGATGCTTCTGTGCATGCGCAGAAGCGTCCGGGCAGGTGGGTGGAGGCTCCCGCCGCCGCTACTATTGGTTGGCCCAATCCGGGCCAAACTGGGAGCAACATACCTCTGGATTAATCAAACACAAACACTTTTAGGAGGAATATCTATTAGAAAAGATAACCAGAATATTAAATATGCAAAATAGATGGCTAACTTTATGGCTTTTTCTGAGGTGGTTTCATGGTTTTCCTTACTTCCTTTTTTCATAACAGGAGGCTGAGAAATCAGTTACAAATTTAAAAAGTGCCTCATCAAAACTGCCTAATCACTTCTTAATTATTATTACTTTTCTCCAGCCTAGTACTTTAAATTCTTTGCAATACTTCAGCTCTAGTCTGGGCTGCAACAATGGCCAATAGATGGCATCAAAGAGATATGAAAAGCTCAACCTCTGCCATCAAATGTTCATCCATATTTTTGTAGTATAGGCTGTCCTAACCGCACTGTGGTTGCATAAAATTAGATCTAATAAATACTGTATTTTTCAGAGTATAAGACACACTTCCCCTCCTAAAAGAGGGTGAAAATTTGGATGCATCTTATACACTGAATGCAGCCCCACCCACCTGCCAGCCCCCACCCTTCGGCCATTTTCAGCCTCTGCACATCGCATTTTAGACCTGTTCCAGGCTGCAGGGATTGCCACAGACAGAGGTGGGTTGCTCCCGGTTCGGCCTGATTCGGCCGAACTGGTAGTGGTGATTTGGCCTGGGTCACAGAACGGGCAGCGTTGCCAGCATGTTTCTGTGCATGCGCAGAACAATTTTCAGTCAACTGTGCATGCGTGAGCAATATATGGTGCATGCATGAAGCAAACTGGTACTAACCAGTACACGAACCCCCCCCCCCCCCCGGCTACAGACCATTGCTGCCTCTGTGCCTCGTGTTTTTGGCCTCTGTGCCTCGTGTTTTTGGCCTCTGTGCCTCGCCTTTTTGGCCACCACGTGTTGCATTTTCAATCACCAAGCACTCCATTTTAGAACCATTCCAGGCTCCAGGGATTGCTACAGCAAATCACCACTGATCATCACCTCTGTGCATCACATTTTTGGCCTTCATGCATTGCATTTTTAGGAGATTCCAGATAGTGGGGATCAGTGGCCGCCTTGAAAGAGGCGGTGGTGAGGCCCCTGCTCAAGAAGCCTTCCCTGGACCCAACGGACCTAGCCAATTATCGTCCTGTCTCCAACCTTCCTTTCTTAGCGAAGGTTGTAGAGAATGTGGTGGTACAGCAGTTCCCACGTCACCTGGAGGAAAATGATTATCTAGACCCGCGCCAGTCCGGCTTCCGACCCGGGCACAGCACGGAGACGGCCTTGGTCGCATTGGTTGATGATCTCTGGAGGGCCAGAGATAGGGGTTGTTCCTCTATCCTGGTCCTATTAGATCTCTCGGCGGCGTTCGATACCATCGACCATGGTATCCTGTTGCACCGGCTAGAGGGGCTGGGAGTCAGGGGCACCGTTTTACGGTGGTTTGGCTCCTACCTCTCTGACCGGACGCAACGTGTGTTGGCAGGGGAGCAGAGTTCGACCCGGAGGTCACTCACATGTGGAGTGCCACAGGGATCGGTGCTCTCGCCTCTCCTGTTCAACACATACATGAAACCGCTGGGCGAGATCATCCGTGGCTTTGGGGTGGGATATCATCTGTATGCTGATGATACTCAGCTATACATTTCCACCCTGAACCACCCCAATGAGGCCGTCGAAATGATGTCCCGGTGTTTGGAGGCCGTACGGGTCTGGATGGATGGCAACCGACTAAAACTCAACCCTTCCAAGACGGAGTGGCTGTGGCTTCCGGCCCCCCGGTTCAACCAGGTGCTTCCATCTCTGGCCATTGGGGGCGTGCAACTAGCCCCCATGGAACAGGTGCGCAATTTGGGCGTCCTCCTAGATGCCCGGCTGTCCATGGATGACCATGTAACAGCCGTGGCTAGGGGGGCGTTCCATCAGGTCCGCCTGATGCGCCAATTGCGCCCCTTATTGGACCAGGATGCCCTACGCACAGTCACCCATGCGCTAGTGACGTCTCGCCTGGACTACTGCAATGCTCTCTACATGGGGCTTCCCTTGAGATGCACTCGGAGACTACAGTTGGTCCAGAACGCGGCCGCGCGGGTGATTATGGGGAGGTCTAGATACTCCCCTGTAACACCTCTCCTGCGCGAGCTGCACTGGCTTCCTGTGGTCTACCGAGTGCGTTTCAAGGTTTTGATTATGATCTTTAAAGCGCTTCATGGCAGAGGACCTAGTTACATGCAGGATCGCATCCTGCCCCACACATCCCTACGACCAATTCGCTCACACAGAGAGGGACTTCTCCAGGTGCCGTCCGCCAAACAGTGTCGGGGGGCGACATCCAGGAGCAGAGCCTTCTCTGTGATGGGCCCAGCCCTGTGGAATGACCTCCCCCGTGACATCAGGATTATTTCCGATCTCCGCTCCTTCCGTGTACAGTTGAAGACCCACCTCTTTCAATCATCCGGCCTGGCTCAACCGTAATCTTCTCATATTCCTCCTGACTGTCTTTTTTAAATTTTAAATTTTTATTGTATATTGGATTTTTTATTTGTTAATGGTTTTAATTTGTCTTAATGTTTTAATCTATTACCTCCTCCGTGCATGTATGTCTTTTGTATATATGTATGTTTATATATGTCTTGGTGTACGCCGCCCCGAGTCCTGCCCGGAAAGGGAGCGGCTAATAAATCCAAATTTATTATTATTATTATTAAGACGGTGGCAATCGCCACCACCTGGAACTGAAAATGTGATTCATATAGGTCAAAAATGAGGCCCGAGGAGGCCAAAAATGTGATGCGAGGGAGGTGGCAATTGGCAGTAATGTGCTGTGGCAATCCCTGCAGCCTTGGATGGGTCTAAAGTGGTGCATTCGGAGGCTGAAAACATGACGCACAGAGGCCAAAAACATGAGGACAAAGGCCAAAAATGCGAATCATGGAGGCAGCGATGGTCTGTGGCAATCCCTGCAGCCTGGAACAGCTGATTGGGGGTATTCCAGGAGGCCGATACACCCACCAATCAGCTGTTTGTGCTGAATCAGGCTGCAATAATGTGCTGAAGCTGACCAGGCTGTTTTCTGTTTGCTGTAATGACACTAGCCAGATGAATACCAATGGATGCTGCTAGGTAGAGGCAGAATTTTTTTTTCTTGTTTTCCTCCCCAAAAACTAAGGTGCATCTTATATGCTGAAAAATACGGTCCATCATCAGGAATCACAATCATCTGAAAGTTGCAACCCTAGATTTCATCTTCAAATAATCAAACTATTTTGAGGGGCTGTGATCATTGTTTCAACCACATTTAAAAGAATGTGTAACCTTCATGGAATGCAGAAACCTATGACTAATCTTCCCATTTCTATGGTTACGTTATGTTATGTTATGTTATATTATGTTGTGTTGCGCTGTGTTGTGATGTGATGTGATGTTGTTATATTTAGAGGGAAGTTGTATGAATGCATTATATGAAAACAGTCTTGGTATTATATGGGTGGAATGACAGACTTATGTAAATCTTCTCAAGACTTTTTTAAAAACTTTAAATAAATCATAGACTTTTGAGTTAATTTTATTTGTTTGCATTTCTTTTCCTTAGCATTGATGCAATTGTAGCAATGGTAACTGTTTTATATGTATTTTTAAACAAAAGAAACATTTAAACAGTTTGACAAAGTAATATAGATACCACAGAATTCCACAATTCTGGAATGCACAGTATTCTATATATTATATTTCCTATCTTGTATTGTCTTAAACTAGTGGTTCTCAACCTTCCCAATGCCGCAACCCTTTAATACAGTTCCTCATGTTGTGGTGACCCCCCAACCATAAAAATGGTGTCCCGGTTCCTAAGACCATAGAAAATATGTGTTTTCCGATGGTCTTAGGTGACCCCTGTGAAAGGGTCATTTGACTCCCAAAGGGGTCCCGACCCACAGGTTGAGAACCGCTGTCTTAAACTATGAATCTCTCCCCCCCTCCCATCTATTTATCATCTCTGTCATCTCCCTCTGATACAACAGCATAATATTTATTTTGGACCAGAGAAATGCTGTGGATATAATTTACTTGGACTTCAGTAAGGCATTTCATAAAGTAGACCACAATCTATACTTGATAAGATAGAAAAATACGGCATCACCGCCAGATGAATTCATAACTGGCTGACCAACCACACTCAGTGTGTAGTCCTCAATGGAACTGAATCTACTGTACATGGAAAGAAGTATGCAATGGGAATCTCATGGCTCTGTCTTAGTCCCAGTATTCTTCAACATCTTCATCAATGATCTGGATGAGGGAATAAAAGGGGAACTCATCACATTTGAAGGTGACACCAAGCTGGGAGGAATAGCCAAGACTCCAGAAGATAGGCGTGAGATACAGAAGGACCTTGACAGATTTGAATACTGGGCATACAAAGAACGGTTGCCAGAATTGGGTATGTCTAGTTTAATTAAAAGAAGGACTAGGGGTGATCTGAAAGCAGTGTTCCAATATCTAAGGGGCTTCCACAAAGAAGAGGGAGTCAAGCTATTCTCCAAAGCACCTGAAGACAAGACCAGAAGCAATGGATGGAAACTAATCAAGGGGAGAATTAATCCAGGACTAAGGAGAAATTTTCTGACAGTTAGAACAATTAATCAGTGGAACAACTTGCCTGCAAAAGTTGTGGATGCTCCAACACTAGAAATTTTTCAGAAGAGATTGGACAACCATTTGCCTGAAATGGCATAGGGTTTCCTGCCAGAGCAGGAGGTTAGACTAGAAGGTCCCTTTCAACTCTGTTATTCTGTTATTTTGTAATCTTGAACCAGTAATGAACTTTCTTGTTTTAAGTACTGATATACTGCTACAAAAGTACGAAGATAACATTAAGTCCACATGCCTAAACATTGTTCAGGACTACTAAAATCAGTAGGACTTTCTGCAAGTGGATTTATATAGGAGAATTCTTGATAAATTTCACCTGCCTTCTACTAAATTGGATCTGTCTTCAGTGCAAGCATGCCTCTTGTCAATTTGTTGTTAGATCATAGTCAGAAAGGCAAAAAGAGGCATGTGTTTTTTTTAGATTTTTGCCTTTATACAACAATATTATTGAAGCATATTTGATCTGACTAATTCTCTTGAATTACAGCAACAATCATACACCTCTCTTTTATTCAATTAATGATGTACTTAATAAACACATCAAATGAACAAAGAAGATTGACTTTTAATTGATTCATTTCCTGGAAGTTCAGCTATTGACCAAAGTTATTCCTAGCCAATCTAGACGCTAATATTGATTTTGGTAATGCTGAAAGAAATATACACTTAAACAGGTCATGATGCGAAGGGTGAATTTTAATAACTAAAGCACTCTATCTTTTTATTTTCCTTCGAGAATATGAATAGGTATAAATTAGATATAAATATAGATGGTGTACCGTAGATAGATATACACATGTACACATAAGTATGCTCTATTTTTATTTAACAAAATCATTTTGTTATATTGTTGCATACCTCCCAAAAGTATCAACCTGTATTTCTTCTTTAGTACAGGATGAAATGACAAGTGAGGATTGCAAAAGGAAATCTGTAACTATGATAATCAGAACATTTCTTTTAAGGTGGGGACATGGAATAAAGACATTTAGAACCAATGCATGCAACTTTTGGATATAGCTAATCTAGGCTGAAAAATTCCATACACTATTTGGTAGAAAATAGTTTAGGTTTTGCAGCCTAGATCTAGTATATCCTGTAGCTAACAGCAGTGTACAGAGGCACAGCCATCTCAGAAGGGCAGTCAAACATCTACACCTAATCCTCAATCCACCAATTTCCTGCATTAATGGCCCAATTAAAAATCAGATGAAAAATGCAACCACCTTAGTCAAGTTTTTCTTTTAATAAACCATCAAGATACAGTAAGTAAGTATATTTTCCTCAACTAGTAGACTGTGATGCTTGAAATTCTAAGCCAGCTTTGTGCAATGAAATTCCATGCTGAACAGCTGGGAAGAAAATGTATTTAACACAAATTGAATTGTTACACATGTGTATAATAGATCAAATTGTTTACCTGCTAGTTTTACTACATCAGAACATAACAATTTCCTGGTTTTCAAAAATGTTAATGTCAGCAGCAGATTTCAAGTGATTTTAAATTTTCTAGGGTTTTAAGAACATGCCAGAACCTTTTTTCTTAGAATATAAAAAACTAATTTGATTTTTAAAAACGTTTTAGTTGATAGCCTGCAGTCAAGGTATCAAGGTTCTTAGAATGAATCTGCTGTGCCCAGGCACGTTAGCTGTTTTCATCTGTCATGTGACATGTGGAGTCACAAGATAGTTTCAGGAAGGAAAAAGTCTTTTCAAAACTTCACATTCCCCTATGCATTTTCATTGCTTAAATGGATAGGGAAAAGAGACTGTACAAAATGTTATATAATTTTTAATCTAAGTCAAACTCCTCCCAATTTCCACCACATATTTTCTGGGGGGTGGGAGGGAGGTGAACCAAACACTTCAATCAATGTGCATGGTTTGTTCCATATGGATTTCCTACAGTTCTTGTGGAATTGTACTGCATATTCCAGGTGAATATCCTCTGCAATATCACAGCTTTACTCTAGACATGAAAATGGGCCTGCTTCTTAGAATCACAAACAAATACCCAGTCTTGGATGTTGGAAAATGACCCAGGTAGATGATTCTATTGCAAATGTGAAAAAGGCTGTTACACTGATGATCAGGTACTGCAAACTTTTGAAATCTAAACATATTTATATATTTAGTTGCAGAGTTTTTAAGCTTTGCAACTCTGTCTTTCTCTAGACTTGTTCACCAGTTGTTTGTCAGCTTTGGACTTTAAGGATACTTATATTCAGAAGTACATGCAAAAGAGTGATATTGTCCTTAATTGATGAAATTATACAGAGGGTTTTTTATTTTATTTATCAAATTTCTATCCAAAGGTGACTCTGTCACTTAGTTTATAATGAATGAATGAGTATGTAAAAGCAATGAATAAAATGCAGTATAAAACATCAAAACAATAAATAAAAATCTAAAATTTGAAAATTCAATTAAAACAGGAGGGAGCAAAGTGCACACAGGGTGGAGGTGAGGTGTTCTTTGCTCCAATATGCCACAACACCATTGGGATCCCAAGCTATTTGACATAACAATGTCTTCAAGGCCTTTCCAAAGCCAAAAGAGTGGAAGCGGATCTGGTCTCTGGGGGAAAGATGTTCCAGAAGGCAGGAGCCATGGCAGAAAAGGCTCTTTTTCTGGCTTCTGGCAGCTGAAATTCCTTGGCTGATGGGATCCATGCATGTTCCTTCTGCTGGCATGGCTGGGGTGGGCTAATTCTATAAGGTGACTCTGTTTCTCAAATAGCTTGTTGGGTTGCCAACTGGGTATGGACAATCTGATGAATGTGCTTACAACTTCTATTCACTAAACTAAATTCACTTTTGCACTAAACCCACAAAGATAATGAAGATTTACCCATTTGGAACTCATCATGCTATGAACATGCCTTGGTTAATTGTTTTAATCTGTTGTATCTCCATGGCATTGTAGCCATTCTTTTCCTGCTCCAAACAGTCAAACTTGCACCATCACGTTGTCATCACATGATGTGTCATGACTTTTTCTCCTTCACTAACTGGAGGTGTGGGGCCAGCAGGTGACACATAGGAACCAAGGGCCACGAGTTTGACACTCCTGGTCTAAAGTCATCTGTCACTGTTCCAATGTTAGAGAAGCGTTTTTATTTAAGCAATCATGGTTTTCTTTAAAAACCATGGTGGCTTTCCTTTAGGTACAGGCTAATGAGCTTCACTGATCATTTTGATAGTAGTTCTGTCAACTAAACCACAAAAGGGTAGGCTCAGCCCAGCACATTATTGCTCATTTTAGACCAAAGTCAGTGCACTTCTCTTCAGGGTAGTTGTTTCCATGTTAGACAATAAGAGAATCCAATGATTTCAAACTTGGTTCTTTTCTCTGTACATACCAGGTTTCTGAGCTGATCCCTGGCTCAGAGATATGGCTCAGCTATTATAGCAGCTGATCATCAGCAATGGTAATGAAGCAGTAGACAGAGATGATTGACTGATAAAACAATCCCCCATCCTCCCCAGCTCACCCCATTTATGTCAATTGTTATTTGAGTTGTCAGCTATTCAGACCTATAATTATTTGGGCAGCAAAGGTATGTGGCAAATGAAATGAGGGCTAGACTTGTTGACCTAGCCATCTTACAGAATCTCTGCCAATAATTGTGATGCTGCATTTAACACTGTAGATGTTTTTGTGTGACCTTGAGAAGATATAGGACAGATTGGTCTTCCCATTTCTGAAAGTAAGAAGACTGTCCTACTACTGCAAGCAGTTTGGATTGCCAATAAGGGCCAAAAACTAGAATACTTGAACTGAGCTATGGACGAGCCATAGGGAAACCAACATGTTGAATCATTGTGGAGATAGTTTGATTCTACATCTTGCTTCTATTTCAGTTAAACATCAGCATGCTTGTTTTCAAGTGACTTTAGCATTAGGCTTAGTCACAGGTGATTGTAACAGTATTTTCCAAACCTGTGACATTAAATTTTGAGGCATGTATGGATTACGGTGAAGATTAGCTCTTTTTGTGTGTGTGCATAGGACAAACAGCAGATCATTTATATGCAGTTGTATCTGTCATAAACCCATGAAAAATGTTTTTAGCTATCTAAATAAATGATTCAGTTGATGATGGATTGGATTTATCAAATGTTGACCTGTATAATCCTAAAACTAAGCTGCAGACACTAATTAAATAAGGGGAAAAGAGAAAACATAATCAATTAATTACTACTCATCAACATGTTATATTTTCAACTGTTTGGAAAAAATAATAAAATAGTAAGTCTTAGAGATTATATTTTATTTGGAATTATTCTTCCATATATAGTGCTGATTGCTCAGTTAGGTATTCAGAATCCAACTCTATTTGCATTTTAACTTCATGAAAACCTTCATGAAAATGTGTTGTTACAGATTGTTAGATATATTATTGGATCCTGTTAAAAAAGGAAAAGGACACACAGTTCACCAATAATTTCTTTTGGCTTTCTTATCTTTTTAGAAGGATACATGTTAATATATGTTGCTAATGTTAATTTTGCAAAATAAATTAGGGATGAGTTACCATTAATTTTAAATATATATTTATTTCTGAATAGATTTAATTCACCTTAGCTTCTTTTAGACACAGTTAGGAACTTCACTAGAGGATGCTGCTATAAGAAGTGGTTGTGATGTCTTTTTAGTGGGGAGTCATGCTGTGAATTAATGTGAGGTGGCCACCTTTCAAAATTATTCTCAGAGCTATGGTATTCAAATGAGCAGTGGGCTACAAGCAGGTCTGAGCACCCACCCACCCTAGTAGCAGTTAAGCTCCTTCTTTGGGTAGCAACATAAAAGAGCAATAGATGGGGCTTTAACCCAATTCTTAATCTGCTCAAGTCCATTGCTTTACTTTATCCATTTGATAATTTACGCATTTCTATTTGACTCTATACGCAAAATATATTACACAATATTGGGAATTTTGATATTTTTCTCCACAACTGCATTTTGGATTATCTTGTAGCCTGAGGCTAAGGCTAGTCTAAGGTAAATATAGCAATAGCTACAGCACTTAGACTTCATAATTCTTTACAGACCTTTCTAAGCAGTTTACAGAGTCAGCATATTGCTCCCAACAATCCAGGTCCTCTTTTACCCAACTTGGAAGGATGGAAGACCGTGTCAAACATGAGCTGCTCAGGACTGAACTCCTGGCAGTGGGCAGAGTTAGTCTTCAATACCACTGTGAAACCAAAGTTTATCACAAAACTTTCTGAGTGCCTTACCCATTTCTAGTAACATGGTGAGAAGAAAGGTAAGTTTTTGTAAGTGGCTGGACCTGGGGTTGCCTACTCTTGCCATGAAATAAATGTTGGCATGTTAAGATGAGCTCAGTCTAGTTTCTGAGTTGCTCTGAATGTCTGAGAATATCTTTTCAGTATGTGTGGTGGAGAATACAATAAAGCCTTTATTTCCCTTGATGATTTATAGGTAGAGTGGGAGAATCAGAAAAAGCTCTTGAGTCTTAGAAATTCAGCCGACTGAACAGCATTTTCAGATCTTCTCCATTTGTAAGAGTTGCTGAAAATAGATTTGCCCTTTTCCAAAGACAGGAATAAAAGTGAGGAAGAGAACTAGGTTGAATGGAAGGGAAAACTGAGACTTCCCTTTGTTTGTCAGCTCCACATTGTGCCTGATGATTCGGAGACATGACAACTGTACATTTTATATCTACAGGGTACCTTTTCTGTGAAGGGTGATTATTATGTAGCTTTTGTAGTGTTCATGACTTACTGAAGTCTTTTTTTAGGAGTGAATGAGAAATAATCATTACCTTTCAGTGAAGATATTTTATTTGTTCTGTGAAAGATTGCTTCTTCATTAATCACATGCATATATTCTAGGAATAAATTAATAAGCATGCCAGCCTCAATCAGCCATATTCTACTTCATACTAGTTAAACCTCTATTGTAAATGCTATTTTTTCCATTCAAAGTTTTACTTCTTTTAAAATATGAGTTAAAATTAGGATCAAGACACAGAATACAGATAATACAGAAAATTTAAAAGCATGTAAACCATAAAGCTTATAAACTAACTTGACTTTAGATGCTGTATATCAGGGATGCCCAACCCCCGGGCCATAGCCTACTACTGGTCTTCAGCCCTTTTGGAACTGGATGTGCGCCTGCCAGTCACACAGAACCATTCCCATTCCCCCCCCTCACCGGGCCGAAAAGGGGACTGCTGCTTTATATCCACAGCATTGGCTTTGGAGTTCCTTCTAAACCAAATGCTGGCAGGATTGGTCCATTTTAAAACTTCATTTTAATAGTAGCTCAACTGGGTCTCATGAATGGAGTAGAGAATGAAAAGACTTAGGAGGAGCATCTGGCTGCATTCCAAGCCACTGCTCAACCACTTGTTTTACGGGAATGCTTTGGAGTTTATTTATTTGTTCACTTGTTATTTTGTGGCCTTTTTTTCTATAATCCCCTCCCTTTTTCATATTTAATATTTATTTAATTGGTTATTCAGTTCAGTTTTGTTCCATGATTCAACTCGTATTCCACTGATAGATAAACAGTCTCAAATCTATCTATCTATCTATCTATCTATCTATCTATCTATCTATCTATCTATCTATCTATCTATCTATCATCTATCTATCATCTATCTATCTATCATCTACAGTATCATCTATCTATCTATCTATCTATCTATCTATCTATCTATCTATCATCTATCTATCTATCATCTATCTATCATCTATCGATCATCTATCTATCTATCATCCATCTAGCTATCTAGCTATCTATATCTATATCTATCTATCTATCTATCTATCTATCTATCTATCTATCTATCTATCATCTATATCTATCTATCTATATCAAACATCTATCTATCTATCATCCACAATATCTATCTATCATCTAGCTATCTATCTCTATCTATCTATCTATCTATCTATCTATCTATCTATCTATCTATCTATCTATCATCTATCTATCTATCTATCTATCTTCTATCTATCTATTATCTAGATAGATAGGGCCTTTTACCAGGTTTGCCTGGTATGTTAGTTGCGCCCCTTCCTGGATCAGGATGCTCTATTCACAGTCACTCATGCCCTCGTACTTTCTGGCCTGGACTACTGCAACGCTCTCTACATGGGGCTGCCCTTGAAGAGCACCCAGAGGCTTCACTGGTCCAGAATGCGGCCGCACGGGTTACCATGGGGGTACCTAGGTGCTCCCATGTTACACCCCTTTTAGGCAGCCTGCACTGGTTGCCGCTTGATTTCCAGGTGCGATTCAAAGTACTAATTATGACCTTTAAAGTGCTCCATGGCATAGGCCCAGGGTACCTACGAGACCACCTACTGCCACCAGTAGCCTCCCACTGTCCAGTGCGATCCCACAGAGCTGGCCTCCTCAGGGTGCTATCTATCTATCTATCTATCTATCTATCTATCTATCTATCTATCTATCTATCTATCTATCTATCATCTATCTATCTATCTATCATCTATCTATCTATCTATCTATCTATCTATCTATCTATCTATCTATCAATCATCGATCTATCTATCATCCATATATCATCCATCTCTCTATCTCTCTATCTCTCTATCTCTCTATCTCTCTATCTCTCTATCTCTCTATCTCTCTATCTCTCTATCTCTCTATCTCTCTATCTCTCTATCTCTCTATCTCTCTATCTTTCTATCTCTCCATCTCTCTATCTGTCTATCTCTCTATCTCTCTATCATCTCTCTATCCATCCATCCATCCATCCATCCATCCATCCATCCATCCATCTATCATCTATCATCTATCATCTATCATCTATCATCTATCATCTATCATCTATCATCTATCATCTATCATCAGGAGGAGGAGCTTCCGGGGGCAATGGCGGACCTTCCCAAAGCTCCGTGAACGATGGGGCTCTTTGGCAGGGACAGCAGGCATTTTCGGCCCCCGTTGGTCATTCTGGGGGCCTAGAATCATTAAGTGGCAACCCTGGCTCTCGTTGTTAACAGCTGGGACCCTGGGGGGGGGGGGTCCAGATAGCCAGGAGGACGGAGGCAGAGGAGGAGGAGGACGGCGAAGAGGCGAGAATGCAGAGAACGCAGAGGCCGAGCCGCGGCAGCGAAATAACACCAAGAGCAGAAAGGAGGAGGTCCGTGTGGCTGCCAGGGCGGCGGGACAACGGGACAGCGGAGGAGCGATTCTGGGAGGAGAGCGAGTCGGTGAGGAGAACGTGTGGGAGGCGAGCTACATCCTGCTGTGCGGGGGCGGCGTTTGGATCCGACCGGCGGTGGCGACGGGGCGGCAGAAATGGCGCTGGAATATCGGGCGCCTTATTTCTCATCTATCTCTCTGACCGCAGCCTGGCTAAGAGGCCAGTGGGGCCGGTGGGGCTGGAGAGAAGCTGTGGAGACTGTAGAAGAAAGCCAGGGGGGTCGCCGGAGGTTATGGGCGACCTCCAGAAGATCAATAGGCCAAGCAGCTGGCCTTGGCACCCCGCCTTAACACCCCCCGCACCCCCGCTGAGGTGTGATCCCTGTATACTCTAAGAACTACCTAAGAACTACCTCTGGGCCTCTGGGCCTTAAGAACTACCTCTGGGCCTCGCTGGTGGATTGTAGATTACTGTGGATTGCGAGGTCTGCTTCCTCTCCCATCTTATCTGCCTGTCAAATACTCATTGCTCTATTTTACATCAAGTTACATCTTGGACCTGCTGCAAAGAAAAACCCTGCCACAGCCATAGTCATGGATTGATTAACATCTTTATCTATTCAAGGTCTGACATTCTTCGACTGCGAGGGTCCCCCCTCTTGCAGGCATGCTCCCATGCCCTGGTGAGGACCCACCTCGATGAGGGGTTTATTAACCCAGAGAGGTGGAGGAAGCGGGGGATTAGGGGTTTTTTAGTAAAATGTTTTTTAAAGGTTTTAAGGGGTTCCAGGGAGCGGGGGAGGGTTACTTGGCCTTGGGGTATGGACATAGCCAGGTCAACAGGTGGGGTCAGGACGGAGGGGAGCGGAGTGGGGGTGGGTGGGAGGAAACACCATTCCTACAAGGGGAATTCCAATTGCGACGGTCGTAGGGAGGGGCGGGCGCGAGGACACTAGAAGAACATACAGTCGGTTGGGAGATCGGGGCCGCTGGATACGCCCGGTCGCTTGTACGAACCCCCGCAGGCTAGGTGGACAGGATCGGCAGAGCCTGGGCCTTAGGCTGATGTTATGTAATGCGAGGTCTGTGATTAATAAGGCCCCCCTCATCAGTGACTTGATCACAGAGGGGGAGCCGGACCTCGCAGGAATAACGGAAACCTGGCTGGGCCCGGAGGGGGGGTTGCCCCTCAGGGAAATGTGCCCTCCAGGTTACTGTGTATTCCACCAGCCACGGGCCCAAGGTAGGGGTGGTGGGGTAGCGATAATCATCCGGGAAGATTTGGCACCGAGAGAATTCACTGTGTCGCAGATATCTGGTTGTGAGTCTCTGGGCGTGAAATGGGGCCCAGGGAGTCAGCTGGGCCTGTTGATAGTATACCTGGCTCCCCGCCATACATCAACGGCCCTGCCCGGGCTCCTCGAGCGGATCGCGGAGATGGCGGTTGAAACCCCCAAGCTATTAGTGATGGGGGATTTCAACCTGCCATCGACGGGAGAGGCATCCGGGGCAGCCCGGGAATTCATGGCTTCCATGACAGCCATGGATCTGACTCAAGTAGTTCAGGACCCCACGCACGAGGGAGGCCACATACTGGATCTTGTGTTTGTCTCCGACCAGTGGACGAGTGATCTGGGAAGAGGGAATTTAGTCATCACGCCCCTGTCATGGTCAGATCACTCACTTCTCCAGCTGGACTTCCCTGGCGCTGCTCCCCACCGCGGGGAGGCGGAACCAGACTATCCCAGATGGTTCCGCCCCAGGCGTCTGATGGAACCAGATAGGTTCCAGGCGGAGCTTGGGCCACCTCCTGCAGACCTGCCCCGCCCCCAGGCAGAGGACCTGGTAGCCGCGTGGAATAATGCGGCCGCCGGTTTCTTGGACCGGGTGGCGCCTTTGCGGCCTCTCTGACGGCCACGATCGACCCGGGCCCCCTGGTTTAACGGGGAGCTAAGGGCGATGAAACGCCTTAGGAGACGCCTAGAGAGCAAGTGGAGGTCCTCCCGCTCCGAATCCGACCGAGCACAGGTAAGTGCCTACGTAAGGACTTACCTTGTGGCAATAAGAGTGGCCAAACGTCAGTATTGTGCCACCCTTATAGCGTCCGCAGAGAACCGCCCTGCCGCCCTGTTTCGGGTGACCCGCTCCCTTTTGTCACAGGGGCAGCGGGACCCCCCATTGCTGGGCCGGGCAGAGGAATTTGGAGAGTTCCTGCAGGATAAAATCGATCAGATCCGAAGGGGATGGACCCACCTCAGTGCTCCAGTGGGGACGTCCGAGGCTAGTCTTGAGAGACCATGCTGGGAGGAGTTTGACCCTGTTGTCACCGAAGATTTGGACAGGTTGCGCGGGCGACTGCGAGCCACCACATGTTTATTGGACCCGTGTCCCTCCTGGTTGGTACTGGCCTCCTGGGAGGGCTCACGAGGCTGGCTACTGGGGCTGGTGAACGCTTCGCTGGGTGAGGGCCTTTTACCAACCGCCTTGAAAGAGGCGGTGGTGAGGCCCCTGCTCAAGAAGCCTTCTCTGGACCCAACGGAGCTAGCAAATTACCGTCCTGTCTCCAACCTTCCTTTCTTAGCGAAGGTTGTTGAGAGTGTGGTGGCTCAGCAGTTTCCGCGCCACCTGGAGGAAGCTGATTATCTAGACCCGCGCCAGTCCAGCTTCCGACCCGGTCACAGCACGGAGACAGCCTTGGTCGCATTGGTGGATGATCTCTGGAGGGCAAAGGATGGGGGTTGTTCCTCCATCCTTGTCCTATTAGACCTCTCGGCGGCCTTCGATACCATCGACCATGGTATCCTATTGCGCCGTCTGGAGGGGTTGGGGGTCGGGGGCACCGTATTACGGTGGTTCCGCTCCTACCTCTCTGGCCGGACGCAATGTGTGTTGGCAGGAGAGGAGAGGTTGACCGCGAGGCCCCTTATCTGTGGGGTCCCACAGGGGTCGATCCTCTCGCCTCTCCTGTTCAACATATATATGAAGCCGCTGGGCGAGATCATCCGTGGTTTTGGGGTGAGATACCATCTATACGCTGATGACACTCAGCTGTACATTTCCACCCCAAACCACCCCAACGAGGCTGTTGAAGTGATGTCCCAGTGTCTGGAAGCCGTACGGGTCTGGATGGATGACAACAGGCTCAGGCTCAACCCCTCCAAGACAGAGTGGCTGTGGCTTCGGGCTTCCCGGTTCAACCAGCATATGCCATCGCTGGCCATCGGGGACGACCAATTAGCCCCGGTGGAAGGGGCGCGCAATTTGGGCATCCTCCTTGATGCCCGGCTGTCTATGGAAGATCACGTGGCAGCCGTGGCAAGGGGGGCGTTCCACCAGGTTCGCCTGGTGCGCCAATTGCGGCCCCTTTTGGACTGGGAGGCCTTGCGCACAGTCACTCACGCGCTGGTGACATCTCGCCTGGACTACTGTAACGCTCTCTACATGGGGCTACCCTTGAGGTGCACCCGGAGACTGCAGTTGGTCCAGAATGCAGCCACGCGGGTAATTATGGGGAGATCGACGTTCTCCCATATAACACCCATCCTGCGCGAGCTGCACTGGCTTCCTGTGGCCTACCGGGTGCGCTTCAAGGTGCTGGTTACCACCTTCAAAGCGCTCCATGGCACAGGGCCTAGTTACCTGCGGGATCGCGTCCTGCCCCATACATCCCTGCGACCCGTCCGCTCACACAGAGAGGGACTACTCCGGGTGCCGTCCTCCAGAGAGTGCCAGAGGGCGGCGCCCAGGAGTAGGGCCTTCTCTGTAGTGGGCCCCACCCTTTGGAATGACCTCCCCCCAGACATCAGGGCAACAACCGACCTTCGCCCCTTCCGTATGAAGCTGAAAACCTACCTGTTTCGACTAGCTGACCTGGCATAATACTACAACCTCTCCAGCCCAGGGCATTTTTAATTGGTAATTTTAGTTTTAAGGGTTAATTTCACTGGGGTTTTAACTTTTTTAGGTATTGTAACTTATTTATTTATTTTTACCTCCTCTGTACGCTATATAATACTTTTGTACGTCGCCCCGAGTCCCTGTGGGGAGAGGGGGCGACTAATAAGTTCAAGTAATAAATAAATAAATAAATAAATCTATCATCCATCATCCATCATCCATCATCCATCATCTATCATCTATCTATCTATCTATCTATCTATCTATCTATCTATCTATCTATCTATCTATCATCTATCTATATCAATCATCTATCTATCTATCCTACCTACCTACCTACCTACCTACCAACCTACCTACCTACCTACCTATCTATCTATCATCTATCTATCTATCTATCTATCTATCTATTTATCTATCTATCACCCATATATCATCCATCTATCTATTTATCTATCTATCTATCTATCTATCTATCTATCTATCTATCTATCCATCCATCCATCCATCTATCATCTATCATCTACCATCTATCATCTATCATCTATCATCTATCATCTATCATCTATCATCTATCATCTATCATCTATCATCTATCATCTATCATCTATCATCTATCTATCTATCTATCATCTATCTATCCATCCATCCATCCATCCATCTATCATCTATCTATCTATCTATCTATCTATCTATCTATCTATCTATCTATCTATCATCTATCTATCTATCACCCATATATCATCCATCCATCCATCCATCCATCCATCCATCTATCTATCTATCTATCTATCTATCTATCCATCCATTTATCTATCTATCATCTATCTAACATCACAACATTTAATGAATTCAAAAAAAAAATCTTTCTGAGATTAATATACCAGAATTGTTTTTGATTGATTAGTCTTCAACCATTTCCTTACTTTGGCATATCACTACTCTGACTTGCATCTAATGACATCTAATAGTCCCATCAGTGTTTATGTCTGTCAAGCCAGCCTGGCCTGTTAATTTTATCTAAGTTTTAAAATGTTAGTGTTATATTAAATCGGTTTGTTTCTTGGATTGTTTCTAATTTTCTTTTAAGTTTTGTAATATGTGTTTTTTAATGCTGTATGCCGCCCTGAGTCCTTTGGGAGAAGGGCGGCATATAAATCCAATAAAACAAACAAACAATCTGTCTGTCTGTCTGTCTGTCTGTCTGTCTGTCTATCTATCTATCTATCTATCTATCTATCTATCTATCTATCTATCTATCTATCTATCTATCTATCTATCACCCATATATCATCCATCTATCTATCTATCATCTATCTATCTATCAATCAACTATCTATTATCTATCTGTCATCTATCTGTCATCTATCTATCTATCTATCTATCTATCAATCATCCATATATCATCTATCTCTCTATCTATCTATCTATCTATCTATCTATCTATCTATCTACCTACCTACCTCTCTCTCTCTCTCTCTCTCTCTCTATCCATCCATCCATCCATCTATCATCTATCATCTATTGTGTAGCTGCACTGGTGAGGGGGTCCTTGCCATCTGCAAGGACCGGGGGGAGGCTTGCTTCTCCGGGGACCCTCGCGAGGGTGCGTGCGTAGCACGGGGGCACCTGACTCAAAAACAACTCGACACCATGAAGTCCTCGAGGTGGGGTGCACACAGATTGCTCCGTCTGACCCCTTTTATTAGGAAGCTTACACAAAGAAGTAACATTCTATTGGTCAAAGAGCCAAGCATAAGCATAGATAACTACTGCCACATATACAGAAACATGATACTGCACATAGCTTCTTCATGGTCACCTGATTTACAGGAAATCTTGTAAATATTCAGGAATAGAAACTTATGGAAAAACGAAACTTATCTTGTACTTGGGCCTAGCTTCAATCCAGGCCAGTGATCGCTACATATCCTCTGTTTTTATTTTCTTAAAGCAATTCAAAACCAGGGGCTTTCGATGCCTCCAGAGTGCAGGTCTGAGGTAGCAGACTGAGACCCTTCGGTTCCAACCTACCACTCTCACCAAACACCTCTTTGGCATCCAGTTCCCCCTCTAAGTCGCTCTCATTATCAAGGAAATTTAAAAGCGGTTGTTTGACATCATCACCTGAATGTTTAACCACATGACTAAGAAATTGAACCGTTTTACGTGTTTCAGCAACATTGTCATCCAAATTTTGTAAGTGATTCTTTAAAAATTTAAGCAATCTTCCCAGCACACATGGTCCTATTGTACAAACAAGAAGGAGGAATATTACGGGGCCTATGATGGCAGAAAGTAAAGTAGTCAACCAAGGAGAAAGAGTAAACAAACCTTGATACCAACTATGTGTTGCTTGCCTTTCCCTTTCTCGTTCTTTAAGGCGTTTGCTCAATTCTGCCATGGAGTCAAGTACAATACCTGAGCTGTCTGCATAAAAGCAAATCTCTTCTTTTAGGGCAACACATAATCCCCCGCTTTTCAAAAACAAAAAATCTAACCCACGTCTGTTTTGCAAGACAACTTCAGAAAGAGAGGTCAAAGAGTCTTGGAGGGCCACAATGGATGTTTCTATGCGCTGGAGGTCAGCATCAATGTCAGTGCTAAGGCGGCGAATTTGCTGATCGTTAACCACGAGACCAGCAATTCCAGTGGCAGCTCCTGCTGCCCCCAGGCCCAAAAGGACCGACAAAGTGAGTGCTGTAACGATCTCTCGTTTGGCTTTCAAAAAATAGTGAGAGGGGGCCATGACATCAATAAATTGAGAGTTAGAAAAAACAGATATCTTAGGCAACAAGTGGACCTGGATACAAAAGGAGCGATGTTGTTGAAGAATGTCTCCTTGGACGCAGGCAGTGGCTCCTGTAGAGCAAGCCCAAATGGAGCCATTGGTGGGAATAAAAAAGTATCCTGTAAAATAATTGGAAAAATCAACAGTGGGGAGGGAAGAAAACAAAGTCACCCAACCCCCATGAATATCCGATGACTGGACTGAAGAAGACATCCGAGATTTAGGCAAATAAATAGTACATTGATGATATAAATCTGTAGAGGCATTAATACAATATTATAAATAATTAGAGGGAACATAGCCTATGCAACAACCCTGACCAATAATAGAAGAAACAATAATAGAAGAGTTACTCCAGCAACAGGTGGTATCTGAAGTAGCATTAGTAAAGAAGAAAGGTGAGTCAATGGCCTCATAAAATGGTGGTTGGGAAGAAAGGCACATCCAGCACTCCGGATCAGCATTAGGAAAGGCATGACTGTTATTAAGAGCAGAGTAGGAGGAAAAAATAAGAGACAATAAAGCTTATTACTTAAAAATATACAGTTAACTACTTTAACACATATTACATTTTCAGGAATTGCTACTATCAGTATATACAAAGCAATTGCATCAGGGGGAGGATCATAAACAATTAATCCTCAATGAGAGATAGTCTTATAATTCGAACCAATGAAATGTTGAATTACTGCAGACAAGATTCAAACAGGATCCAAACATGTAGAAAGCAAATGTTTCATGTACAGTTCAAGTCAGTGTGTATAATGTTAGTTGCACCCATAAATTTTTATTGCAGTCACTGTTCAAATGAGTTTTTTGGTGAGATGACAAAACAAGTAAACATAAACAAATGATGACTAATGATGACTAAGGACTTGGCAAAATGGCAGTGCATAAGTTCTCGTGTCATTGTTTCAGCACTGCTTTGGTGATTTTTGATTTTTCATATCACTGGACAGCTGTTTTGGCAAGATCGTATTGGCCACTGTGCTGTCTATAAAGTCATCTTGGTCATCTCTGGAGCTGGATTTGGGAACTGGTACGACAATATTCTTGTGTAGACAAACATCACATACTAGAATCCATAAAAATCTGTAAAAACAAGCACAGCATATCCTCGTCCCCCTTGCGGGGGAGGCAAACAAACTTTTTTAATCTATTATGTTACCTATGCCAGATTAGCCAAATTGGGGTACACCAAATTGTTAGGTACCCAAAATCCCTCCTTTTTTATTTGTTTGAAAAAACAGTCCTTAAAGGACCAATTAACACGTTCCACAATGGCTTAACCTGTGGAATTGTAAGGAAAAAAACCCAAAAATTTAAAACAATGTTCCAATTAGTACAAAATTACAAAAAGGCCAATGAAAAATAGGCCAGGCCATTGTCAGTCTTTAAAAGAAAAAGTTTGCCCAAGGCAATAAAGGCTGAAAAAAGATGAGAAAATGTGGCCAAAAATTAAAAAAATAGATAATACAATAATAATATAATAGTAGAGTTGGAAGGGACCTTGGAGGTCTTCTAGTCCAACCCCCTAACTAGATAAATGAATTTACTTCTAAAAAACCAAAAAAAAAGAAACATAGGTGACATCCATTTGCCATAGTGATTAGAGGCCAAATCATAAAAATTAATTTCCTTGTCCCCAGAGGGGGATGCCCCAAAACACTGGGGGCAAAATGAAACAATTTGTTTGGCCTGGTTGAGTGGCATATGGCAAAATTGTGCCAGTCCCCAGGCATCTTGATAAAAAAATAATAATCAAAAAATAAATCTGAAAAAAAAAACGTAGTTAAAAAAAAATACCTAGAAAATTAAAAATAAATTGATACACATAATGAAAGTCAGAAATATAGTTAAAAAGCTTGTTAAAAAAAAGATGTGAAAAGTTAAAATAGCAACAAACAATTTTTAGTGTTGCAAAAACAACAGTATTGCAAGGTAGGAAACTTTCATAAGAGTCCTTATAAGCAATTTGACCTTCCATCCAAAAAAAAAAAAAAAAAAAAACAGTCTTATGAAAGCAAAAAATTGAGAACAATAGGCAAGCAGAAAAGTCATACAAACCACATAGTCAGTTAAAACACACTGAAAAAATAAGTTTTTCTGAAAATAAAATAAAAAATCAGATTTTGGAATAGAAAAAATAATGTTAATTAAATCAGTCCAATTTCTATAACAAACCCAAGGTTATTAATTCACAACTACCTAAAAAAATAATAATGGCAAAACATTTTAAAACGGAGCCTTTTTATCTTTAAAAAAAACATCAAAAGAATTAGCTGACAAGTTATGCAAACCACAAATGGAATGCTCAAAATCTCATTAATCTTTTCAACTGTGGCAAGGGCACGAAAAAGAGAAAAACTAAATCAAATAAAAAACTTTAGATAGCGGCAGACACAGACGGACGAACCCAAATAAAGGTTCCCCAATAGCTGCCATAAATTAATTAACAAAATAACTCCGTGTTTATTTAAACAAAAAAATTTGGAACAAAAAGGATTGTAACATTTCATGCAGTTATGCTTTACTGGAACAATCTGCAATTCATACAATACAATACAATAACAGAGTTGGAAGGGATCCTAGAGGTTCTCCAGTTCAACCCCCCTGCCTAGGCAGGAAACCCTATACCATTTCAGACAAATAACCATCCAACATCCTCTCAAAGATCTTTAATGTTGGTACATTCACAACCCCTGGAAACAAACCGTTCCACTGACCAACTGCTCTAACTGTTAGGAAATCTCTCCCCAGCTCCAAGCCATCTCTCTCCTTGACCAGCCTTTTGTTCCACCCTCAGATAAGCTAGACCTACCCAGTTCATGCAACCGTTTTTCACATGCTCTAGTCTCCATCAATTACCTTCGTTACCCTTCTCTGCACTCCTTCCAATAAAAAATCATGTTTTATTTTTAAAAGCCAATTGGGTTATAATCATATCTACCATATCAAAATCATTCTCAAAACCAATAATTGCTCTCCAGCATTCAAACGTAACATTTCCCTTTGCTAATTTCACCAACAATTCCATTTGAGCCTCAAAATTATCTGTCTGTTGTTTTCCTGCAATTTGTTAACAGGCTCTTCCAAAAAAGGGAGGAGGTGGGGGGAAAGGGAACATTTCAAAAGAAAAGAATGTGGGGGGGGGAAGCAACAAGCAAAAGCCGACACAGAGTCTTTCTAAAGAGGGAAAAGTGTGTGTGTGTGTGGGGGGGGGGAAACAACAGACATCCCGGAGAGGGGAGGGGGGGGGAGGTAAAAGGCAGACACACAGAGTCAAAATTTTCTTGCGAAGCAGGACAAGGAAGGATAGAAAAAAGCAATCCTTTAAACTAATTATTTTATGATTTTGTAGAATAAATTTAGGTGGAAAGACAAAACCCTCCTCTTTTGCTAATTGTTCCTCTAATGTAGAGGAGGTGAAAAATTAACATCTCCATGAGGAGTTGAGAGGCCAATTGAAGATCATTTTGGAGAAAGAATTTTTACTTGATAGATAACACTTTTGCAGGGGCTCTTTGTGTCTTGTGGAAATAAATCCCAATCTTCCACATAGACATTTTTATGGAGCCTTTTCCAGATAAGCCGGACATTGTTTTTCTAAATACTAGAAAAATTTACTTAAAGAGACTTTAGAAAGAGGATAAATAGTGATGCCGTTAACCTTTTGCAAGCAATCTTTCTTCTCCACCAAGATAAGAAGCTCATCCCTATGCACTGACGAAGCTTTGGAAAGTGAAGTCCCCATACTTACGATGATCAATCCTTTGCCAGGTGCGTAAGATGGGGGGGTGGAGGCGACGCAGACCTAGACAGGAATCACGTCGGGGTCACCAGTTGTGTAGCTGCACTGGTGAGGGGGTCCTTGCCATCTGCAAGGACCGGGGGGAGGCTTGCTTCTCCGGGGACCCTCGCGAGGGTGCGTGCGTAGCACGGGGGCACCTGACTCAAAAACAACTCGACACCATGAAGTCCTCAAGGTGGGGTGCACACAGATTGCTCCGTCCGACCCCTTTTATTAGGAAGCTTACACAAAGAAGTAACATTCTATTGGTCAAAGAGCCAAGCATAAGCATAGATAACTACTGCCACATATACAGAAACATGATACTGCACATAGCTTCTTCATGGTCACCTGATTTACAGGAAATCTTGTAAATATTCAGGAATAGAAACTTATGGAAAAACGAAACTTATCTTGTACTTGGGCCTAGCTTCAATCCAGGCCAGTGATCACTACAATCTATCATCTATCATCTATCATCTATCATCTATCATCTATCATCTATCATCTATCATCTATCATCTATCATCTATCATCTATCATCTATCATCTATCATCTATCATCTATCATCTATCATCTATCTATCTATCTATCTATCTATCTATCTATCTATCATCTATCTATCTATCTATCTATCTATCTATCTATCTATTTATCTATCTATCATCTATCTATATCAATCATCTATCAATCTATCATCTATCTATCATCTACTCTATCTATCTATCATCTATCTATCTATCTATCTATCATCTATCTATCATCTATCTATCATCTATCTATCTATTTATCATCTATCATCTATCTATCTATCTATCTATCTATCTATCTATCTATCTATCTATCACCCATATATCATCCATCCATCCTTCCATCCATCCATCCATCTATCATCTATCATCTATCTATCATCTACAGTATCTATCTATCTATCTATCTATCTATCTATCTATCTATCTATCTATCATCTATCTATCTATCTATCTATCATCTATCTATCTATCTATCTATCAATCATCTATCTATCTATCTATCTATCTATCTATCTATCTATCATCTATCTATCACCCATATATCATCCATCCATCCATCTATCTATCTATCTATCTATCTATCTATCTATCTATCTATCTATCTATCTATCTATCTATCCATCCATTTATCTATCTATCATCTATCTAACATCACAACATTTAATGAATTTTAAAAAAAAATCTTTCTGGGATTAATATACCAGAATTGTTGTTGTTGTTGTTTTTATTAAAAGAGTTTTATACAAGAATTGTTTTTGATTGATTAGTCTTCAACCATTTCCTTACTTTGGCACATCACTACTCTGACTTACATCTAATGACATCTAATAGTCCCATCAGTGTTTATGTCCTACACAATCTTTCTTCCTATGTTGATTTGCTTTAGTACAGACAGATGGACTCTTGGAGTTTTCCACTGTTTTTGTTGCTAAGGTCTCAGAAAAAAGAGGGAAGACATCAACTCTTCAGAATCACCCAGTATATAGCTAAAGTTTTTTCATTACCTGTGAGCAGCGGAAATAAGAGCTGGTCACTTACACCATAGCAGGTTTACCACAATTAATCTTAATTTAACTACTATAGCACTGAAAAACATGTATATCCTTCCTTAGTATAATTTGTCATAATTGTGGGAAAATAGTTTAAATATGTTAATAAACTCTCTCATGCAACACACAGAGATCCTTAGCTAATGGTGTGGGATAACAGATGCAATAAATACAAAAATAAATGCAGGTGTGAACTTTTAAGACTTTTAAGAATAATAATTTGGAAGACTCGTCCATTTCAGGATCTGAATTTTTTTAAGCAATGAAAGTTCAAGAAAATACTTAAATTTATATGTAGAAAAACAAAAGTATGAATGATATCAATAACACTGATTCTGGAACTGCTAGAAAACAAATATGCCATAGAAAAGATGGGAAAGTGATAAATTGAGGAATGTCTATGTGCTTTAGAAAAAAATGTGGCCTTGATAACCCCCCCCCCCCCAAATCTGCTCTGTAGAGAATTAAAGAAGAAAATACCGTAGCTAACAGTTAAACATAAGCTATGTATCTGGTGCAAAGATCACATTTTATAGTCCCTTTGTATTTCAAAACCCATATTAATTCCTGATACATTATTTATACCTTATAATATCTTAACAAGTGTATTTATTTATTCATATTGTCACTGCATAGCACAACTTCTTTGAACGGTTCACTGCTGATTGGTTTTTAATGTTTTCTGCAGAAGTGCTAAAACTACATATAAGAAAGCAAAATAGACTAGACTAGGATAGGATAGGATAGGATAGGATAGGATAGGATAGAATAGAATAGAATAGAATAGAACAGAACAGAACAGAACAGAATAGAATGACAGAGTTGGAAGGGACATTGTAGGTCATCTAGTCCAACCACCTGCTCAAGCAGGAGACTCTATACCATTTCTGACAAGTGGCTGCCCAGTCTCTTCTTGAAAGTTTCCAGGGATGAAGCACCCACAACTTCTGAAGGCAACTTCTGTTCCATTGGTTGTTCTCACTATCAGAAAATTTGCCCTTATTTCAGTTAAAAAACTGAATTTTATAAAATATATTGTGATTATTCATATGTATTTTACAGTTTTGTGCTTCTGTCAACACATACACACAGGCACCTACAGACCGATAGACACATTCTTACAAAAATACAGATACACTATATTGCCAAAAGTATTCGCTCACCCATCCAAATAATCAGAATCAGGTGTTCCAATCACTTCCATGGCCACAGGGGTATAAAATCAAGTACCTAGACATCAAATCAAGTACCTAGGTTAAATCTCTCCTTGATCAGTTTCCGTTCATTGTTCCTTGTCTGGCCTTAGAGTGCTTTTGAAAATAGGCTGTCTCCCTTTTTTCTGTGTAAAGGTAAAGATAAAAGTTCTCCTCGCACATATGTGCTAGTCGTTCCCAACTCTAGGGGGCAGTGTTCATTTCCGTTTCAAAGCCAAAGAGCCAGTGCTGTCCAAAAACGTCTCCGTGATCACGTGGCCGGCATGACTAAACGCCGAAAGTGCACGGACTACTGCACCTGTTATCTTCCCACCAAAGGTGGTTCCTATTTTTTCTAGTTGCATTTCTACATGCTATCGAACTGCTAGGTTTGCAGAAGCTGGGACAAGTAACAGAAGCTCACTCTGTTATGCAGCACTAGGGATTTGAATCGCCAAACTGCCAACCTTTCTGATCGACAAGCTCAGCATCTTAACCACTGAGCTACTGCATCCTTTTTTTCTGTGACATTCCCTCAAATATTGGAACACTGCTAGCATGTCACCTGTGCTAGTCAGGCCCAGTTCTTGTAACCGTTCTTCATATGTCTTAGCCCTCAGCCCCTAATCCTCTTTGTTGCTCTTCTCTGCACTCTTTCTAGTCTCAACATCTTTTTTTATTGTGTGGTGACCAAAACTGCATGTAGTATTCTTAGTGACTTCACTAAGGCTTTATAGAGCAGTACTAGTACCTCATATGATCTTGATTCAATCCCTCTGTTAATGCATTTTAGGATCGCAAATGAAATAATAAAATAAAAACAGGTCTGTTATATTTTAAATGCTTCTCATTTCCAAAAATTTACTGTTTTCTATTGACATTTTATAAAAGGTTCAGAAATGAGCAGAAATTTCACCACCACCACCAGCAGCATCATCATCATCTTAGCCATCATCATCTTTGGCATGTTTTTAACAATCTATGCTGGCTTCTAGTCATTTCTATATGCTTACAAATCTGCTGCTTGTTTCTTCCCCCCCCCCCCCAAGATTTTCCCAGGTATTGATGTCAAGCTGTAATTTCCCTCTTTTCCCCCCTCTTTTTGAAGAGTGGAACCACATAAAGCTCTTTTCCTGTCCTCTGGCAGATCTTCTCTGCTCTATGAGCTCTGAAAAATTTCATTCAGTAGTTCTGAGACCACATCTGTCAGCAGTATTAGTACCCTGGAATGTAAACCATCTTGTCCAGGAGATTTGAATTCTTTCAAAAAAGATACGTGTTTACTTACCAAATCCTGACCTATCTTGCTCGGCATTCCTGTTCTGTTTCCCAGGGTGCTGCTTTTGATAGGTTGACTATTTTTGGCATAGGAGTGAAGAAAGATGCAAAGACTGCATAGCTGCATAAAACAGTTATAGTCCAAAAAATTATTTAGGCACAACTTCATACAATCACACAATTATTATATAGGACTATACAATTTTTCTGAATGCCTAAAAAGTTGCTTTCCTCTTTTTGAAAGTTGTTCGGATATCTCTTTTTAGTATTCATTTCTTCTACACATATTCTGGTGGTCCTTATGTTAAATGCTGCTTCAGTGCTCATATGTTTCAAATGTTGTGAGTTTTGTCAAACAATTCTGAATTGCCTGCAAAATGATATTATGAAGAAATCAAGGAAAGTAATAAAGCACAAGTCATTGATTTTTTTTTCAAGGCCAGCAGGTATAACTTTTAACTTTCCTTCAGAACAACAAATGTCTTATGACATTTTCACTCATAATGATGCTATCTAAAAGAGAACATGCTGCTCTTCCCCCAAGCTACAATTTTGAAAACTTGGTTCCTTGGGAATGTGCATATTAGACATTAATATTCAAGGGGAAATCAGGCAAAATGTGGAGCAGTTTGATGCCTAAAATTTATAAACATTATTCCTTAACAACTAGACATGGTATGCTGATATGCCCTATGGATATACATAGGGTGATGTAAAATGATGTTGCATGTGTCACAATGTTATCATGCAAACCACACAGATTATGCAATTTGCATGACATCATGGTGTACACAGCATGATATTGGATTGTATCAGTTGACTATCATATCCTCCTTTGAAAAGTCTGTCTCTGATTCTAATATCATTTATACTGGCTCATTTAAAAGGGCTTAGGGCTCGATATCATGAAGTTCCACAGTTAATCAAATCCTAGCATTTCTGAATAGTTATACTTTCATGCAATATGCAAGTAATTTCATACAAAAAATGTTCCAACTGAATTTACAATGATTCATGTACAATAAGTATATGCATGTGGACCTACTGATTCAATATGTGCTTTTGCGGTTGTCTTTCCAAATCAGTATGCACTGGGTTGATTTAATTAACTATTTAAAACTTTAAAGATACATTTTACATTTACATGTTCTTTTGAAAAAGTTTTTCCTATTTTTGAAATCTTTATATGTAACTAAAACTATAGTTAATTTTTGGGAAAATATAGGATAAATAAATTCAAAACATCACCTAAAGTTAATTTTGCATGGGTTTATAGTATGTATAAAACGTGTGAGTTAGTAAACCAACTCAAATCAAGTCAAGTCAAGTTTTATTGTCATTTCAACAATATACAGTACAGTACACAGTGAAATGAAGCAACGTTTCCTCAGGACCAAGGTGCTACATTAGACAACATAGACAGAAAAATAAAAAGAGCAGGACACAGAGCTACATATAGCTCTAAATCTAAGAAAACTAAATAGACAAAAAATACACAAGCTAAGTTTGTATGGTTCCAGTTTCTTTGCCACTAAGCCACTAAGCCACTAAGCCACAGGCTCATACATTTGCCTAATATGTAATATAGCCCATGTTCGAATCCCAGTAAGGGTATGGCTAGCTGATGAGAGCTAAATAGCTTGAAATAGATCTATACTATTCTCCCTTTATTTATTTATCAGCACAAATACAACACAAATATAAAAAGGCAACATTAAAAATATGGTTTTCTGCCTGGATGGTCTCCTGCAGTGAGCCGATAGACAGAAAGGGGGAGTAGTGAGTTCCCTCCCATATTTGGGCATACCAGGGGTTGTAAAATAAATACATACCTATTTCCCTGGCTCATCTGATAAGGAGGAGAGCCTGTGGCTTAGTGGCTAATACATCTGCCTAATATGTAATATAGCCCAGGTTCGAATCCCAGTAAGGGTATGGCTAGCTGATGAGAGCTAAATAGCTTGAAATAGATCTATACCAGTCTCCCTTTATTTATTTATCAGTACAAATATAACATATATACATATATATATATATATATATATATATATATATATATATATATATATATATATATATATATATATGCACGCACGCACGCACGCACGCACGCACGCACGTATGTATGTATGTATGTATGTACTGGTCTTGTTGTAATCGGGTCTTTTCCCGTGTAAGATTGAGATTGTCTTGGCAACGTTTCAGCGAGGTCCCACTCGCCATCTTCAGGCTGGTGTTTTCGGCTTCGTGCTTGTGAAGCTGAAAACACCAGCCTGAAGATGGCAAGTGGGACCTCGCCGCAACATTGCCAAGACAATCTCAATCTTACATGGGAAAAGACCCAAATACAACAAGACCAGCATACCTACACTCGTAAAAATCTACAAAAATATATATATTTGTTTTGAATATATTTGAATTACACACTCTCACAAATGTATGGATCACTTCATGGCATCTTGGGTATTGAGTAAGACTTAATTGGAACAATGTGCCTGAATTAATGAAAGCATCATAGACAAAATGCTAAGCCAAGTCTATTTATTATGACATGGAAAAAAGCAATATGCTACATTTCAATAATCAAGATCTAGTGAAGAAGTTATAGTAAGTCAAGAAAGGGGAAAAATCTTGAATTATTGAAGATTGTGCAAACAATAGCACAATTATTGACAAAATTTTATTTTAAAAAATTTAAATAAGAAATCATTGTGCCACAATGTAAGTTAATCTGTTTACTGTTTGATTAACGTTTGGCTTATACACTATTTCTTTCATATCACATCTTCTCAACTCATTTGTCCAAACGTTCAATACGAGAAAGATTGCACTCTTTCTAAAACCTGGAGGGTAAAATGGAGATTTTAATTCATTAGAATTTTCCTGATTGGCTACAGCATGTGTCCATCCCTTTAAGCAAATTTTGACTTCTGATTTTTTCAATAATTTCCTTTTAGCTATAGTAATAATAATGCAAATAAGAATATGGATATCTATTTGATGATAATGCATATTTGTATCTGATGTTTACACAAAAATGTGTTAGATTAGAAAAGCAGAAAGAATCAAATGGTGATACAGCAGATGCATCACATGATTAGATCTTATGGGGAAAATAAAAAACTTTGTGACAAAACATATGATATTCTGAAGAATTGCAACTGTTTCTTGAAGCCAAGCACTGCAACCCAGAAAAGAAAACAATGCTTGAGCATTTTTTTAAAAAAAAACACAGCAAAATCAATAAAATTATCTCCATTGTAATTCAGAATAATTTACCTTATTGGCTACAGCATGCCCATCCCTTTAAGCAATTGGTTGCTGCCCTAGAATGCTATTCAATTGCTGTGGTCTGTTTTCTTTTAACAAAAAAATCTTGTAATTGATTGACCAAAGATCAGTTAAAAGAATTAAATCTCTTCAACTCTGGGAGCTCATATCCACATCATACCTTAACATCTCCTAAGGGGCACCCTTTCAGTTTTGCTCTTGCTACCATTCCTACATGAGTTCAAGAAGCAAATCTTGTGGAGACTCTAATACGGATTCACAACTAGACTCGCCCAGTAGGCAGCCCACTTCAGTCTCAGTTGGAATTCCTGAAATTGGAAAAGAAACAGCCAGGACTAGAATTGGAGGCAAGCAGCTTAGAGGCCTCTGCAGATTTATCCCTAGTCAGAGCATTCAAAGTTGATGGCATCTGCTACATTTTACTTATTTGATTATGTGCCATCAAATTGTTATCAACTCTTAGCAGCCACATAGATTTTGTTCATGATGATACGGCCCCAACCTTTCAAGTCTTCCAATGATGCAAGAGTCTGCCTATAGAATATTTAATGGGCTTTTTTGTCCTGCAGTGGAATAAGTATTATAAGTAGAAAATATACCATCATACTATAGCACTTGAAACAGTGGAACTGATTATCTTTCTATATTTGTATCACACTTGGCCAATAATGAATTCTATTCTATTCTAGATTTAATTCTATATTTAATTCCTAAATGCTATTAGCAGGACATTTTCATAGAGATAATTCAGCACCTGTTCAAGTCCCCTTATATGGAGAAGGATCTATTAAAAGTATATTTAGACATATAAATTGATGCTATAAATTGCAAGTGCAAAAATTAAGCCACTACAAATGTTTTAGTTAAAATATAATTTGTAGCATTGTCCCTGCCCAACCTTTGGGTTAAGCTTTCATATTCCTCCAAATATTATGGCTAAATTATATTTAAAGTGACAAAAAGGAAAAGTGATTAAGTGTTCATATTTATTGCATTTTAATTAATTTAATTTAATTCAAATGTAATCTAAATTAAGTCAAGCTTAGTTTTCCTCCTACCCTGCCAGTATTGAAATTTGTCAGTGTAACACTGAAAAATGAAGTTTGAGGCTCAGTTCACAAAAAGTTAATTGTTATTTCTATCTTCCTCTCTCCTTCTCTCTTTATATATGTTTATACCAGTGTTGGGTTTCAAAAAATTTTGGAACCTCTTCTGTAGGTGTGGCCTGCTTTGTGGGAGTGGCTTGCCAGCCATGTGACCGAGTGGAAGTGGCTTGCTGGCCAGGTGGCCAAGTGGGAGTGGCTTGCCAGCCATGTGACCGAGTGGGAGTGGCTTGCTGGCCATGTGACCAGATGGAAGTGGCTTGCTGGCCATGTGACCGTGTGGGAGTGGCTTGGCAGTCACGTGACTGGGTAGGAGTAGCCAAGACGATGTCACTGAATTCTTTGCCACAATGGATGATCTACAAAAAGAAGATATAAAAAAGGAAATTTATTATCTTGTGCACTTACTACTTAAATAAGATTAAAATAAGTACACAAAACAATAAAAGAGCTACTTACAGAAGGTAAGTAGCTTACTACTTACTATTTGTATTTCAAAAGGAATGCAATACATATTTAATTTTACACATGTTAACAGCTGCTGGAATTGTGTTTGCACAACAGTGGAAAAACAAAGATATGAAAATGAATAAATATTAGAATGTGCAGGAATGAATAAATTGACAATTAAAATCAAGAAGGCTTTGAATACTTTTTCACGTGGGATTTGTTTTATCAATTGCTAACTAACAGAAACAGCAATTAGAAATCTCAAAGTATGAAAGAAAACACCAATTATGTAAGGAAAGGTCACTAAAATGTATAAGGAAATATTATTAGTACTTGATCATTAGTAATGTGTAGATAACTGTGGGACATTACACACCCCCACAGACAAACTATGACAGTGCCAGGAAAACACCAAAAAACAACAATTTTCCCCCAAAAGACTGCAGATGAAACCAGTTTTTTCCCCTAACCCTAAGGACAGGAAAGACAAAGCCACTGGAATAAAAAACATCAAGGCATTGTGGGAAATTATAAAAGACAGGAAGCTCACAGAACCAGCAATTACCTAAACAACCAGGTATCACACAGAAACACACAAAGCTGCTTTGCACCAACCTGGCCTGCCCAAAGAAATGCAGCCACCTTGAGACACATAAACCATGCACCAACCTGTACACTTAAAACCAACATATTGCATCACAAATAAAACATTTGCAAAAAGGAATAACATTTCTTGTAATAAATATTCTATAAACAATAAATAAATAAATAAAATTTCCCTAAAAATAATTTTTAAAAAAGATATTCTACACACAATAAATTAAAATAAAATAATTAAAATATTCTATACATAATAAATTAAAATAAAACCATTAAAAATATTCTATACATAATAAATTGAAATAAAACAATTAAAAATATTCTATACACAATAAATAAAATTTGAGATTGTGCAGATGTAATTCTGAGGCCGGTCATTGTGGAAGATCCTGATGAGGAATTCGTGATGACCACGAGGCAGGAGGCATATAAATTTAATAAATGAAGAAATAAATGCCCTGTGGGTTCAATGGTTTGCTTGCAGATGTTTTATTGTCATTGGTGTGAGATACCTAGCTGGGTCATGAAATGTCTGCAAGAAAACCACCAAGCTCGGGGAACACCAAGGACCCCGCTGTCGTCTCCTACCAACTCCTCTTCTCCTCTCAATATATCCTACTCTTTCTAGCACTGATGATGTTACCTAATGTGGTAATGAAATGTCTGTAAGAAAACCACCAAGCTCAGAAAGCAGCAAGGATCCCACTATCCTCCACCTCCTCTTTCTCCCTCTCTTTCTCCTTTTTGTCCTTCTATCTTTCTCCTCCTTCCCCCCCAAACCCACTCCCTTCTAGCATGATGATGTTACCTAGTTTGGTAATGAAATGTCTGTAAGAAAACCACCAAGCTCAGAAAGCAGCAAGGACCCCTCATTACAACCTGGAGCTATCAAGAGTCTCTTCTGTTGGAGAGCCTTGATGCAAGGGAAAACTGAAAGTTTTAATTTTAATTCAGTTTTAGCATTTTAATCATCTTTGCCTCTTTCAAATTTTATATGCTTTTTTTAGGTTTTAATATTTTATTTGTACACTGCCCCGAGTCCCTTTGTGATTGGTTTCAAAATTTGATCAAATAAATAAATCAAAGCAGGGGCTGAGAGAAAATATGGAAGTATGGTGCTGTCCCTAAGAGATAAACATAAAAAGACCATCCCTGCAGTGTTTCATCCTCATGGATTTTTAGCCTTCATTTAATTAATTTTAATGCTTGTCAAGCTGTCCCGAATCAGTTAAGCTAGTGAGATGGGAGGTATATAAATTTAATAAATAGACAAACTCAGTTATGGTCATGTAGAACAAATTGGAAGTCTCTAAATGATGGATTACAATTGGTGATTCTCACACAAGTCATTCCTCTTTACCCTTTCAAGAATATTTATTTTTTAAAAAAACTTTGGTGGGGATGTTGTCTTTGCATATAATCTGGCTTTTACTTTACTTGCAAGTACATATAGGTTCCTTCTGATAAAGACCCTTTTAACATTCTGAATTTGCAAAAGATGCCGATTTCTTCGAGCAGCACAGGTCACGCAAGAGCTAAACAATCTTAGCATTAGTCCTGATTTTCATCTGTCCCACTAAACCACAATAGGGTTTATTGGATTGAGTAAACCCCAATTTGGGGTACCTGAAACACGATTTGCAATCTGTGGATTGACCCCAGGATCCCAAGTCCTGTAGCCCCCAAAGTTTCTTTTTTAATTATTTACTTATTTGAATTTATTAGCCGGCCAACTCCAATGGACTTCCCTGTCCAGTATCCCTCCCCCCCCCACTCCATTTCCCACTGCGTGTACACTACAGGCCCCGACCAAGGCAAGGAGCGAACCGACAAACCCATCCAGATATAAAACGTGGGAATACAGTGGAGCCTTAAGGAGAAACTCCCCATTTTGCAAAACCCCCGTTCCATGAGATTTTCCACCAAACCTTGTGGGGAAAATCCTCCCAAGCCGCTTCCCCCTCTGCGTTAGCCCCAAGAGCCATGGCCACCGATGCAGGTGGAAACCAGTCAACTCTGCAGCCTCGAAAAGAGAAGGGGGGCGGATTTATCATGAAAAAGGAGCCTGGCAAAAGCCTAACGGGCGGGAAACGATGTAAGCACTGCAGCCAAAGCGACCTGAAACAAGGAACGATTGCTTCCTGATACCAGAGAAGATGTAAATCTTCTGGGAGGGAAATAGGATCAGAATTAATACAGTTCAGGAGGCGGAGGCCTTCATCAAAAAGAATTTTCCGCTCTCAGAGGAGGAATTGAGTGGGAGTAGTGAAAGAGACAGTAAAACACAAGATAGCAAGACTCAAGACGGGAAGGAGGGGGGCACTGAGGCTCTCCCCGATGACAGGGAGGAAGAAGCAATATCGAAAAGGCTCAGATCACAAAAATAAAACCATTTGGAACAATAGCAGTCAGTGATATATTAGAAAATGACAAAGAGAAAAATATAGGAACACAAGACTAACAATATAGAGTAAGATTTGGTTTACTGTTTTCTTTTATAATTTTTTTTGTACAATGTTATATATGTGAGTATTGTGCTGGGATCTTTACCAACAGTATGAAAGCTGCCAAAATTTTTTGTATACCTATTTACCCTCCCCTATATATTTGAAAACCAATAAAATTTTGTTTAAAAAAAAAGGAACAATTGCTTCCTCCACCCACTTCTTTGAGTGGCAGGCCTCGGCAGCGGTTAAGGCTCCTATCTCTAAACATGGATCTTTCCTCGCCGCTTTATGAGGTTGGGCCCGGACTTGCTTTCTGAGCACGGGGTGATGGGTGGTAGTTTGAAAAGGAAGCCTGGCTAAGTCCTTTGAGAGAGGCAAGTTCTAGGATGCCTGCCGCCACCAAAGCACCTTCCCAGAGTTGCTTTTCTGAGCACAGGGAGATGGACGGCACAAAATACCGTCCATCTCCCCATGCTCAGAAAAGGAAGCCCATGCAAGTCCTTTGCTAGCAGGCAGGTTCTAGGATGACTGCCACCACCAAAGGACTTTCCCAGAGTTGCTTTTCTGAGCACGGGGAGAGGGATGGTAGTTTGCGTGGTGTGGCCGGCACCTAGGAGGTCCTAGGAGACTGGCCGTGCCGCGTAACCTCCCACCACCATCCCCACCCCCGTGCCCGTGCTTTCTGGCAGCAAGTCATCTTAGGCAAGTCCGGGGACCTTGCAAAGGCCCTGCGAGGTCCCCAAACTTGTCAGAGATGCCGGCCACGCCATGTAAGCTCCCGCCACAGTCCCAACCCCCGCGCCCATGCTTTCTGGTGGCCATGCGGCCCGGGATCCTTTCAAGGCTGCAAAAGGTCACTGGACTCACTTATAGTGCACGGTTGTAGCAGGCCTCTCCAGATGGCCTGCTGCTGCCTCTCTGCCCCGCACTTAGTTGCAGCTTACTTACCTCCTCAGAGTCAGCAGGTAGCAATAGAGAGCCAAGCAAGAAAAAAGGTAAGTGGGTTTAGATAGGGTTCTTAGAGGGGAGCGGGGCGATTGGTGAACCAGCCAATCAGCGAGTGGTGGGTGGGGCTAGGATAGTGTGGACGGGTAGGGGAAGCGAGCGATGGAGTGGCTTCTGGACAGGTGGGGAGTGAGCGAGTGAGCGACAGGGCCGGGGCAGGCTTTCCGGAACTTACTTCCCGGTCCACCAGTGGAACCCCTTCTAACCAGTTCGGTAGATTTGACGAACCGGTTCTACTGAACGGGTGCGAACCAGTAGCAGCCCACCTCTGGTTTATACTCTTATCTTTCTGTGTCCACCTCTGTGTGTGTGTGTGTGTCTGTCTGTCTCTCTCCCTTCCCCCCCCTCTTGATACGTGTCAAATAAACGGTTTCTTTTTTTCATTGTTTGCACAGAAAACTCCAGGGGGGGGGGGAATCACCATTAATTTTCTGTGGTAAATTACTTTATTGCCACAGAGATTTAACTATAATTTCTTTTCATTAAACCTTCAGAAACGGTATGCCTACATATGGATGCACATAAAGTGATATTAAATCTTCAGGTGTGTGGATATATTTAATTGGTGATACAATTTATTTTTAATTTAGTTGAGGCTATAATATGTTCTTTAGAGATAAGTTATTTAAAATGAAATGATGCTCAATCCAAAAGTGGAATGATGACAATACTATAGGAAATTAGAATAAGATAAATAGAAAAAATGCAAGGATTATACAAAAAATGCATTACTATTTATAAAAAAAACCATATAAAAAACCCCTGCAGATATCCACAGTTCACTTGAAAGGGTGATGACACTTATGCTGCCATACAATCCACACTTAATTGGGAGCATGTTCTATTGAACTCAATTGGAGTTACTTTTCAGAGGTTATAAATTAATTTCAATAATAGCAGTATATCAGATAAAACATACAGTTTGGTCAAAACTTGATTCAAATTTTATAACATAATGTAGTTCAGTAAAGATCATCTATTTGACTTTTCTCTAACAATAAAAAGGAAGATATTTTTACTCTTTATCTCTATAATTTATCCTTGTGAGGTTTCGTGCAGGCTCACAGGTATGGTCATAATTTTTGATAAGCTAGTTGGGATACAGAAAAGCTCTGTATGAAGACTGTCATCTTCAAACTGTAAGAATGAAGCCACATATATATATATATATATATATATATATATATATATATATATATATATATATATATATATATATATATATATATATATATATATATATATATATATATATATATATATATATATATATATATATATATATATATATATATATATATATATATATATACACACACATACATACATAACAGTCCCAAGCTATGTACAGTGTGTTCATATATAAATAAATAAATAGCTCACACCTATGCATAACTGCAAAATATAAGAAATAGATGATCTTCCTGTGTTTTTCCAGAAGGATTTTTAATAGACTTATTTTCTACCTTAGGTTCTTCACAAACGTATTTATTGCTATGTCTATGCTACAGGGGTGGGTTGTTGTCAGTTTTACTACCGGTTGCAAACTGTGTGAGTGTGTGTTGTTTAATATAAATTGTTCTTTGCCCATGTGCAGAACAATTTATAGTGAACTGCACATGCACAGTCACTAAAAACCAAAATGGCAGTGGCCAAGCGGCAGTAAGGGAACTGGTTTGGGGGTGTGGCAGGCCTGTTGCTACCAGTTCTGCGACCCAGTTCTGAATTCCAATACCAGTTCGGGCAAACTGGGCCAAACCAGGAGCAACCCACCTCTGCTATGCTATCTTAAATCACACCACCATTTTTCAGGTACAGTCAACATTTCTAAGAGGACTGTCTTTCTGTGTTTCTCCCCAATATGAAACTTACCTCTTATAAAGAAATCTGATTTAAGAGTAGCTTACCTGAACAATAATAGATCCCAAAAGTGAGAAAGAGAATGTTATAGTATTAAATGACCACCAATCCTATCTGGATCATTAGAATAAAAATCTCACATGACTTGGGCAACTTGATATGGGGAACAAGGTTATATTCCAAAATATATTCCAAAAATCTGAGAAAACTCAGATCACAAAAGTAAGTTAGAAAAAACATTGCAATTGCTGATACAATGAATCCTTTTGTTAGATACAAAGTAAATGATTGAAATTATTGAAAGATATAATGTAAAAATAAGCTGTCAAGATCTAGTTAAGCAATAACATTCTCTTTATCATTTTGTAAAAGTTATGAGACTTGGGGGGAATACCATTTCCTGCACGATGTAGCTGTCAAAATTTGTACCCATACCCATTACCCCTTTCCTTAAAATTTTGTAAAACCAATAAAACTTTTTTTCAAAAAAAAAAAAAAGGTTATATTCCAAAATACTCTATGGTTGCAAGATTTTCAATTTTTTATTCTCTCAGTTTGTAATACACTAAATAATAGCTGAATGAACCTCACTCTCTTGCATTGCTTTCAAAACAATTTAAGAGTAACTGAATCATCCAAGGCATATTTTAATCTTATAAACCCCCACCCTAAAACAACATAAAACAAAATGTGAAAATATCACTTTTAAAAGTAAATGTAATTACCAAGGTACATGATATTCATATACACTTGCCCATTTGCCACACATACCCTTCTCAATCCCAGATTCTGGTTTCATATCCTAGTTAGCAAAGTACAGAGGAAGGAAAATATTATATTAGTATGTGAAATGAAATATTCAATTTAAATAGCTACTGGGAAAACCTCTGCTATATATATTTGATTAACAAATGCATTTCATTAATAAATAATTGTTATTGCACTCTAATATCCAAGACGTACAATGGATATAAAAGAATTCAAGAATTACATGGGAAATCAGGATAAAAACCTTGGCAAAGCAAAACTTGTTTTTATCTTTATTTACAGTACCTTCGTTTGCAATTGTTACTTATCAATGCTTTCTAGTGAGTTTAGCTTAGTAAGCACAGTGTAAACCTTTCTGCCTTTTCTTATCCATTTTATTTGATTTGTTTATTGATTTTGTTTAAAAGTGGTGCTAAATTTGCTTTCTTTCAGTTTCCTTGAACCAGTCTTTCACTTTTCTCCTCTCTTGCTAGACAGATTCTCTCAGTACAATTCTGTTCTTTATTTTTAAAAATATTTTTATTTCAATTTTATTTTTTTCAGGTGATACACCATATACTAATGATACATTATTTTGTCATATTGTAGGTGTAATGTTTAGCTCACTTTATCATACATTATTTCACACGTTCTTTTTCTGTATCAAATTTCAATAAAACTTTATATATTTTAGCAATAATGTGTTCATGATTTGCACATAATTGTACTTCAAACTCAGGCTTACCCTGGTCTAAAGCAAAAGTTATTTTGTCTAATTTAAATCTAATAATTGTACATAAGGAAACCACTGGCCAGCGTGTTCTTCTGCCACCAGATCTTCTCTTGATCCACTTATTTATGAATGATAAATAATAGCAAAACTAAGGGATTCCAGCCAGATTCTGTAATTGTAATAACTTTTATTAGAGGAAATATGCAACATGGCTATCTGCTAATAGGAAAGATTAGGGGTATACAAGTGCCAAAAGAAGCACTGTGGCACCCTAATGAAGCTCCACCTTTTTGTGCACTTCTCTTGACATCACCATGAAAGAGCTTGCATTAGTATAGTGAGTTAGAAGTAATGGGATGAAACTTCAAGGCTGTATTAAGAGTTGTTAACCTATTCTTGCATAGCTTCTTCTCTGGTAATCTTATACTACTAGCTAGAGCATACAAAACATTTGCTAGACCAATTCTCGAATACAGCTCATCTGTCTGGAACCCGCACTGCATATCAGATATTAATACAATTGAGAGAGTCCAAAGATATTTCATGAGAAGAGTCCTCCATTCCTCTACCCACAATAAAGTACCTTATGCCACCAGACTTGAAATGTTGGGCATAGACAACTTAGAATTACACTGCCTTTGGTATGACCTATCTGCTACAATGTCCTACCTGTCAATAATTACTTCAGCTTCAACCACAATAATACAGGAGCAAACAACAGATACAAACTTAAGGTAAACCGCTCCAAACTCGATTGCAGAAAATATGACTTCAGCAACAGAGTGGTCAATGACTGCAATGCACTACCAGACTCTGTGGTTTCTTCCTCTAACCCCCCAAAACTTTAACCTTAGACTGTCTACTGTTGACTTCACCCCATTCCTAAGAGGTCTGTAAGCATATCAATGTGTCTACCGTCCCTGTCCTAATGTCCCTTTTTATTCGTATCCTTTTCATTATTCAAAATCATGTTTATACTTTCATCTGTTATCTTATATAAATATGCTTGACAAAATAAATAAATAAAATTATATACAGATTACATATTAAGAGGAACTTTTTAATAGTAAAACTGTCAATCAATGGAATAGGTTTCCAAGTGGAGTACTTTCTTTCCATTGCCTGGAGGTTTCTATCAGAGGCTGGAAAGACACTTATAGGGAATCATATAGTGAATCGTGGAATATGCAGGGGATTGGACTCCTTCCAATTCTAATTCCAGTTCACTGTTTTCATGACTTGCAGTGGAGGTCATGGTGCAACATTTGGAAGCCATAGCATTTCTACAAATAAACCCAAAATGTGGATTAGATATGTAGATGACACCCTCATCATATTAAAAAAGGATCAGTTAGAGAACACTCACAAAACTATCAACAATATCTTCAAAGGAATCCAGTTTACTAGAGAAGAATAAAACAACAACTCACTACGTTCCTGAATATCCTGATCAGCAGATAACATGGTTGCAAATGAGAAACACAAGGGTAGCACTAGGAAAGCAATAAACCAACCTTCTTTAAGAAAAGCTACATAAGAACTTTCTTTAGACAAGTGTCAGGTCAGCCTGGCTTGGCTTGGGGGCCTCATAGGCATCCTGCCATAAAAAGAAGAAGGGGGAGGAAGCATGAAAGAGGGAAGGATGGGGGAAGGAGGAAAGAGTGAAAGATGAAAGGGCAATAAAGCTTTGTGTGTACATGATAGGAAATCGGGAGGGGGGATCACAGGTGAAAAGGATCAGAGCAGCCGGATCCTGTTTGTACCAGCATTTCACAGCCTGAGATGGTCTCAAAACATCTTGGCAAGCTCCAAGATAGCATCACCATCAGAGAGATTTGTAACTGGCTGACAAACTGTACTCAACAAGTAGTCTTTAATGGCACTATGTCTCCATGGAGGGAAGTAAAAAGTGGATTATGACAAGGTTCTGTCTTAGGCCCAGTACTCTTCAACATCTTATTAAATGACTTGGATGAAGGAATAGAAGGGAAACTTACCAAATTTGTGGATGATACTAAGCTGAAAGGAATAGCCAATAGCCTAGATGACAGGGTCAAGATCCAGATGAATCTTGGAGATCACTTCCAGTTCCTGCTGGCAACAGACGTGCTGTCTGCCGCTCGTCTCCTCGGTTGGCTCTGTAAGGAGCACAGGGGGCCTTGGAGGGGTCTCCTGCAGAAGGGTGGCTTGCTGAAACCCCCCGGAAGTGGCAACAGCCAGCGGGGGTGTTTTGAGCCTCGCCTAGGAGCCAGGGAGCGGGGGGGGGGGTGTTGGGACAGCTTTGGGCTGTCCGCCCTTTTGCCGAATGGGCTCTGGGAGGAAGGAGTTTATCCAAGGAACAACGGCTGAATGCTGGTGGTGGGGGAGCCATCCTGATCTCCTTAATCATCATTAAAGGATAAGCAGCAGACTACTGTGAATTCGTGTTCAACTTATTTGAAACTGAAGATTAGATGGGGGTGTTTCTTCTCTTTACCCCCCCCCCTCGGATTAAGCGGCATTTGAACTATCTCTCTCTATACTGGAATGGAGAGAAAGCAAAGGCTGACTTGTCACTTGAACTAACTATATGAGAAAGATCGCCATCACAATTGCAAGAGATGATTGCTGAGCTGTCTTTTTTAAAAAAAACTTTATGGAGATCTCCGTTCTTCTCCCTGTGAAAGGAGGAGCCAAGATGCCCCCCTTCTGTCTTTGTTTTTGCACTTACAAATGAAGTCTGCCTTTTGAAACTACCTTCCCAAAAAAACACCCTCTGGTATTGTTTTATTACCCTCTCTGAGGGAGACCGGGACCCCCCCCCCCGTTACATGGTCTTTCTGGACTTTGATTATTCGACTTTCCCCTTTCTGGTGTGCCTCAGTGCCTTGGAACTGTGAAGGAGAATTAACTCTTTGCTTTCGGATTTGCCTGCCTTCTTGGACCAGCACAGCTGCGCAATCCGCTGATGCCATTTTCTTTGTAAAAGACTTATATACATCTCTGAACATAGACAAATGGGGCCTAAGAAACCACCAACGGGCACGTCATTTTCGGCTCCTCCGTCTGCCACCTCCAGACCAAACATGCAGCAAATGAAAATTACTTCATTGTTACAACAAGAAGGGCCTGGAAAGAGACCAAAAGAGCTATCTGTTACCCAAATGTTTCAAGAAATTATGAGGGGTCAAAATGAGTTGAAAAAAGAGGTGAAAAAAGAGATGTTAAACATCATATTTCAGAAAACAAACAGAGAATTGTGGTGTTGGAGGAGGGAGCGGCTGGGCTGGGGGAGAAGGTTAAGGCAATCTGGAAGGGAAATCTAGACCTGGAAAACGTTATGGCAAAAATAGAATTTGAAAGAATGTCCTTTTTTCTCAGATTCCAGAACCTACCAGAGACAGAAAACAAAGACCTTAAGGATATTATGAGTACAATTTTAGCAGAATACATTAAGAGAGACAAAGAACAGCTGTGGTGGGATATGGATATGGTTTACAGGATTAATTCAGCATATGCTAGAAGTCATAATGTTCCAAGGGAGGTACATGTTAAATTTCTCAGGAGGACCACAAGGGATGAGGTGCTTGGGGCCCAAAGGGAGGGACCACTAAAATATAAAGATGAAGAAATCACCATTCTTAAGCAAATTCTGAAAAAGATAAGAGCAAGAAGGAGGAAGTATTCCTCCTTATCAAAGAAATTATACAATAAAGGAGTTTGGTTTAGATGACTATTGCCAGAGGAAATGTTGATCTTTTGGGAGGGAAATAGAATCAGAATTAATACAGTGCAGGAGGCTGAAGCCTTCATTAAAAAAAACATTTCTCTCTCCTAGAAGACGAACACAGGGAAAGTAGTGAAAAGGGTAGCAAGGTACAAGATATAAAGGAGGGGGGGCTGTGGCTCCACCTGGGGATAGGGAGAAAGGAGCAATATCGAAAAGGCTCAGGTCACAAAAATAAAAGTATTTGAAATATTTGTAATTGTTGATATACTAGAAAGTGACAAAGGAAAAATGATTGAACACATGGTTGATACAATGTAGAATAAGATTCTGTTGTTTGCTTATCTTTTATATGTTGTTTTTAATATTGTAAAAATTGTGAGATCTGGAGGGATTTCTACCACTAGCGTGGGAGCTGCTAAAATTTCCTATGTACCCCTTTACCTTTTCCCATAAATGTTTAAAAACCAATAAAATTCTTTAAAAAAAAGATCCAGATGAATCTTGACAGACTTGAACACTGGGTCCACTCTAACAAAATGAAAATCAATGTAGTGAAAAATAAAGTCTTACACCTAGGCAAGAAAAACCAAAAGTACACATATAGACTGGAAAAATCAGACAAACCGTGAGAGGGATCTTGGAGCCTTAGTGGACAACCAATTAAATATGAGCCAACAGTGTGTAGCAGGAGCCAAAAAAGTCAATGCAATCCTAATTGCATTAACAGATTCAATCAAGATCAAATGAGGTACTAATACCACTATATAAAGCCTCAGTAAGACCATACCTAGAATACTGCATCCAGTTTTGGTCACCACGCTATAAAAAAGATGTCGAGACTCTAGAAAAAGTGCAGAGAAGAGCAACCAAGATGATTACGGGACTGGAGACTAAAACATACAAGAAGCGGTTGCAAATACTCAGCATGTCTAGTCTAGTGAAGAGAAGGACCAGTGGAGACATGATAGAAATGTTTCAATATTTTTTAATATATATTTATTTTTTTATTTTTTATTTATTTCTTGGATTTCTAAACCGCCCCCTCTCCCAAAAAGGGACCCGGGGCGGTGTACAGTCAAATGCAGATAAAAATACAATAATATAAAACAGTTAAATACATTTGGGTGGAGGAGATAAGGCTGTACAAGAAATAAATAAGAACCCTAAAAACATCCCCAATTAAAATACCCAAACCCAATTAAAATATATCCCCGGGAGGTAAAACTAAGAGAGTGCCAGGCCAGCTGATTGAAATAGGTGAGTCTTTAATTTTTGACGGAAGGAACGGAGGTCGGTGGTAGTTCGAATATCAGGGGGGAGGTCATTCCAGAGGGTTGGGCCCATCACAGAGAAGGACCTACTCCTAGGTGTCGCCCTCTGGCATTGTCTAGCGGACGGCACCAGAAGGAGTCCCTCCCTGTGTGAGCGGATAGGTCGCAGGGACGTGTGTGGTAGGATGCGATCCTGCAGATAACTAGGTCCTATGCCATGGAGCACTTTAAAGATGGTAATCAATACCTTGAAACGCACCCGAAAGGCCACAGGTAGCCAGTGCAGCTCGCGCAGGAGCGGTGTTACGTGGGAGTAACGTGTACTCCCCATGATAACCCACGCGGCTGCGTTCTGAACTAACTGCAGTCTCCGGATGCGTCCCAAGGGAAGCCCCATGTAGAGGGCATTGCAGTAGTCCAGGTGAGATGTCATGAGCGCATGAGTGACCGTGCGTAGGGCATCCCGGTCCAGTAGGGGGCGCAATTGGCGCACCAGGCGAACCTGGTGGAACGCCCCCCTAGCCACGGCTGCCACATGGTCCTCCATTGACAGCCGGGCATCAAGGAGGATGCCCAAATTGCGCGCCCGCTCCACAGGGGACAGTTGTTCGCCCCCTATGGCCAGCGATGGTGTCAGCTGACTGAATCGGGGTGCCGGTACCCACAGCCACTCGGTCTTGGAGGGGTTGAGTTTGAGTCTGTTGTCCCCCATCCAGACCCCGACGGCTTCCAAACACCGGGACATCACTTCGACAGCTTCGTTGGGGTGGTTTGGGGTTGAAATGTACAGCTGAGTATCATCAGCATACAGGTGGTACTCAACCCCAAAACCACGGATGATCTCACCCAGCGGCTTCACATATGCGTTGAACTGGAGAGGCGAGAGGACCGACCCCTGTGGCACTCCACAAGTGAGTGGCCTCAGGGACGACCTCTGCCCCCCTGTCAACACACATTGCTTCCGGTCGGAGAGGTAGGAGCTGAACCACCGCAAAACGGTGCCTCCGACTCCCATCCCCTCCAACCGGCGCAATAGGATACCATGGTCGATGGTATCAAAAGCCGCCGAGAGGTCTAATAGGACCAGGATAGAGGAACAACCCCTATCTCTGGCCCTCCAGAGATCATCAACCAACGCGACCAAGGCTGTCTCTGTGCTGTGCCCAGGTCGGAAGCCGGACTGGCGTGGGTCTAGATAGTCGGATTCGTCCAGGTGTCGTGGAAACTGCTGCGCCACCACATTCTCAACAACCTTCGCCAAGAAGGGGAGGTTGGAGACTGGACGATAATTAGCTAGCTCCATTGGGTCAAGCGAAGGTCTCTTGAGCAAGGGTCTCACCACCGCCTCTTTCAAGGCGGTTGGTAAGTATCCCTCACCCAATGAGGCGTTCACCAGGCCCAGGAGCCAGCCTTGTGTCACCTCCCAGGCTGCCAGTACCAGCCAGGAGGGGCACGGGTCCATTGAACATGTGGTGGGCCGCAGCCGTCCACGCAACCTGTCCAAATCCTCGGGGGCAACAGAGTCAAACTCCTCCCAGAATGGTCTCTCAAGACTCGCTGTTGACGGCTCGTCTGGTCCACTGACGGAGGTCCATCCACTCCGGATCTGATCGATTTTGTCCTGAAGATATTCCCCAAACTCCTCTGCTCTTCCCTGTAAGGGTGTCTCGCACATCCCCTGCGATAGAAGGGAGCGGGTCACCCGAAACAGGGCGGCAGGGCGGTTATCCGCGGACGCAATAAGGGCGGCACAATATCTACGCTTGGCCGCTCTTATTGCCACAAGGTAAGTCCGCAAATAGGCTCTTACCTGTGTTCGATCAGATTCGGAGCGTGAGGACCTCCACCTGCTCTCTAGACGTCTCCTGTGGCGCTTCATCACCCTTAGCTCCTCAGTGAACCAAGGAGCCCGGGTGGGTCGATGTCGCAGGAGAGGTCGCAAAGGCGCAACCCGGTCCAAGGCCCCAGTCGTCGCCCTATTCCAGGCAGTCACTAGGTCCTCGGAGCGGGAGCGGGACAGGGCTACAGGTATTGGCCCAAGCTCCGTCTGGAATCTGTCCGATTCCATCAGGTGCCTGAGGCGGTACCAGCTTGTAGAGTCTGGTTCCGCCTCCTCGCGGTGGGGGATAGCGCCAGGGAAGTCCAGCCGGAGGGATGAGTGATCTGATCATGACAGGGGCGTGATGACTAAGTCCCCTATTCCCAGATCACTCGTCCACTGTTCAGATACAAAAATGAGGTCCAGTGTGTGGCCCCCTTCGTGAGTGGGGCCCTGAAATAATTGGGTCAGGTCCATGGCCGTCATGGAAGCCATGAACTCCCGAGCCACCTCGGAAGCCACTCCCGTTGACGGCAAGTTGAAGTCCCCCATGACCAAAAGTCTGGGAATCTCAACTGCCGTCGCTGAGATTAGCTCGAGGAGCTCAGGCAGGGCTGCTGATGCATAGCGAGGAGCCAAGTATACAATCAGCAAGCCCCACTGCCTCCCTGGGCCCCAGTTCACACCAAGGGACTCACACCCGGGTATCTGAGGGACAGTGAACTCCCTCGGCTCTAAACGTTCCCGAATAACCACCGCTACCCCACCACCCTTACCCAGGGCCCGGGGCTGATGGAATGCCCGGAAACCTGGTGGGCACATTTCCACGAGGGGTAAACCACCCTCGTGGCCCAACCAGGTCTCCGTTATCCCTGCAAGGTCTAGCTCCCCCTCTGAGATCAACTCATTAATGAGGGGGGCCTTGTTGGTAACAGACCTTGCATTGCAGAGCATCAGCCGCAGGCCCTGGCTCTGTAGTTCCTGTCCACCTAGACTGCAGGGGTTGGTACAAGCGACTGGGCGTAACCAGCAGCCACGGTCTCCCAACCGACCTTCGGATCTTATCCTGTCCTCGCATCCCCTCCTCCCCATGACCGTTGTAATAGGACAACCCTCTGCTCGAGTGACCTTTATTTTCCCCCCCTCCACCGCATTCCCGTCCTTCCTAGACTCACCTGTTTGTCCGGCACTGGCTCTTCTCCCGGTCTGATTAGCCCTCCCCCCCACCCTGGAACCCCCTAAAAAAGATAAAAAACATTTTACTAAAAATCCCCTTAGCTTCCGGTTCCTGCACCTCTCGGGGTCCACGAACCCGTCCTCGAGGCGGGCCCTTGAAAGAGCCAAGGGCCAAACCTGCGAGAGAGGGGCCTCCCGCAGGCGGAGCAAGTCTAACCTCGAATAGGTTATTATCAAAATTCTAGTGGGGGTTAGGGTGCTGTAGATGGTAAAAATAAGTCAGTATGGGGGGGGGGGGGTAAAAGGCATTAGTCCCATAAGTCAATGTGGGGGAGGTAAGAGGCATTGTCCTGGATGATTCTTCAGTAAAGAGTAAAGAGTGGGGGGGGGGAGCAGATGTCCAGATGATAAGATTAGACGGATATGACGAAGATGGAAAAAATGGTAGAAAAAATGGGTGATAGCCCCAGCTGGTAAATGGTAGGATAGTAAAATAAATGATAACCCTCCATGGTCTTAGATGGTCCTAGGTGGGCATAGGCTCAGGAACAGAGATTCAGGGTCCTTGGTGGGTGGGGGGGCAATCTTGGCCCAGGTATCCAGATAACCATAATCCCAGGCAGCCTTCCAGCCTCTCCATGGTCATAGGTCCAGTCCATGGCCCTAGGCCAGGTCTTCCAGAGGCCTCAGATGATCCAGGCCCCCCCAGCCACCATAGCCACCATCCTATCCCACTCTGTCCTGGCGCCCACCTGAAGGGTCCAATAAACCAGGCTATCACCCAGCGCTCACCCAGGCGTTGATCCAGGCGTTGGTCTTCCGGCGCCTTCCAGCAGCGCCGGCCTCCAGGAGTCCAGGGAGCCGCCAGGGGATGACGAAAAGCCTCGGCGAAAAAGCCTCGGCAAGGCCCTTGGTAGAGGGATCTTTACAGGCAGCCGCTGCTATCTCCATTCCGCCAGGTCTTCTTTCGGCCTCTCCTAGTCCTCTCCTAGTCGGCTGCCTCGCCTCTTTGCCGGCCGCTCTGTCGCTCCACTTGTCTCCTCTGCCGGCGCGCACGCCAAAACGCCGAACGCTGTTGCGCCGCCATTCCATGCCTGCTCACCCCCCCCCCAGCCTCTTCCAGCCTTTCGACGATCCTCTATGGCCTCCCCTCGATCACCACGACCACCCCGGCGGACCGAAATAGGTCCAAAACCAGCCCGGGTGGTTCACCAGTCCGACTCTCGGCCCTCCGATGGAACGAGGGCCAGAAACAGCACCCATTGCCCCGTTGGAGCTCTGCAGCGTCTCCCGGAGCTCAAGAGGCGACCGCCATTGCCGGAAGCTCCTCCTCCTATATAAAACGTTTTTTTATTTTTTCATTTTCATAACATATAACCACATGTATACTACTGCATAGCCAACATAGTATTGTATTATTAAATGTTTACATCAATTCATCTTACAATCAACTCCCAAAAGCAATTATTGGCTCTTCTGCTCTCCATACACCATATTTGTACCTTATCCATCACATTCTTCTTCCTCTCTCCTCCCCTCCCTACCTCCTTTCCTCCCTCTGTCACCCTTTTCTTCTCTATTTCCCCTTCCTCTCTCCTTCTTCTCTCGCCCCTTTCCACTCCTCCTTTCTCTCCTCCTCTCCCCCTGCCCTCTCTCCTATCCCTCTCTTCTTGCCTTACCTCTCTCCTCTACTTCACACTCTTCATCTCATTTACTTGGTGTATTTCAGCTTCTGAGCAAGTTCCATTTTATGTTGATGTTATTTATAATTCCTTTTCAGTATACATATTTAATTTTAACATATATCTTCCTCTTTTTTTTAAAGAGAGAAAGCAAAAAGTATGCATACATAGTCATTATACTTTAAACCCACCCACCCACCCCTGTGCCTAATTTTGGCCGAGATGTAGATTTGGTTACAATTCTCAGCTATTCTCATCATTATGTTTATATGATTATAAATCCTTACACGCCCCCCACTTTGTAATTCTGTCTTTAAATCTCAATAGTTTCCCATTGTAAGTTTATTTCATGTTCCCTCTCCATTTTTCCATATCTTGGTTTAGATTACCCTTAATTGTCTATAAATGGCAATCCTTACTGTTCAATGTTCATTACAATTCCCTTAATCTACTATATAGAATAACAAGCGGTACACATCTCACTTTGTTGATCATCTTAAAAGTTCTATATATGTCCATGTTTCATATATTTTAACCCATCCTTTATTGTCCTTCTATTGTCATATTCAATCAATTAGCAACTCAGTTTAATTATCATGTATAAAAGTGAATCACAAACCTCTGCTTTATAATCTCCCCATATCAGTTTCATATTTGTCCATATTCCATATTTTTTAACCTTTATTTAATTATCTTTCCATTATTATATTCAGCCAGTTAGCAACTCCATTTTATTGTCATATTTAGGAATAAACCCCTTATCTTAGCCTTAGATTTTCCCATATAACAATTTCTAGTTGTCTGATTTTTTCCTAGTAAGTCTTTTGTTCCACTTCTCTATTCTTGCCTTCTCCCTTTTCTTTGTTTTGACACATCCACACTCTTCAATTTTCCCCAAGCCTCTGTCAAAAAGATCTTTTATATTTCCCTTTGTTGGAGTGTAGCCTCCTATTTCAATATTCCTTATTTCACTGTCAACCTCCAAGACATCTTTTGTCTGCATTTTATTCCCTTTTGCTGTGACAGATCCCCCCTTTACAATTTTTCCTATACCACTGCCAAGCCCTATGGAGTTTTTTGTCTGCTTTTTATTTCCCAACATTTCTACCTCTTCATTGTCTCTCACCCCTACTTCCTTCCCTTCTTCCTTAAATACATGCTTTTCTAAATTCTATTTAGGCTTGATTTTAATGATTTATGCATATTTTTTATAATTTCATGTAATTCTTCAAATCCCCACCTTTCCATAATCTCCAGTCCCAAAGTTACAGTTAGTTATACAATTCTTATTTCAGAGTTCTGGTCACACCTTAAATTTATCTACTTCAGCTGCTGTGGAGAAGGGTGACAGGAACCATCTTTGTTTTTTGTTCTTCCTTAATGTCCAGTTCCAAAATTGCAGTTAGTTATACCAATTTTATTTCAAAATTCTGGTCCACCTTAAATTTAGTTAATTCAACTACTGTGAAAATGGAAGAGAAGCTGGAGCCATCTTGATCTTTTGCAGACAAAAAAGAAAAAAAAGAATTCGTATTTCCCCAGTTCTTGATTTTGTTATTATTTTTCCTTGGTACTTTCCGCTTTTCGTTGGTTATAATTACTCAAAATATATTAATTGAAACAAACTTGCATACAGCCAAATTTAGGTATGTTTCTCTTCCCTCCTGCTTTCCCAAGTTCTCATTTATGGCAGTTGGTAAATTAAAATTTCCCACACAAGCAAGATTAGATTATCAGTTGTCAGTAAGGAGATGGTGCTTTTTTCTTGATCTTTCTCCCTTGTTGCATTCCAGTTCTCATTAATTGGAGTTGCTTAAGATATTTTAGTTAAAAGACACTTGGATGAAGCAAATCTTCATGCTCCTACACTCCTTTAAAAACACAATCTTTTCAAGTCCAAAACCAAATTTAGTGTTTGTGTTTAAATTGGTTGTGTTTAAGTGGCTTTGTCACTTCTCTTTTTTCTCCTTTCTGTCTAATTTTTTTCAAGGAAATGGTTCTCTTTGCGGCTAATGATTCAACCCTCCATTTTTCCCCTTCTTTCTTTTTGCAAAAATCCCGCTCTGTCCATCAATATTATTTATGCTCCCAAGATTCTTTGCCTTTTCCTAATTCTGATTTATAACTGTATATTAATAAATCTTACCAGGCATTCATGTCACCTCTGCACACTCCTGTTCAGCTGCTTTGGCCTGGACCCAGCTCTTGTGCAGCCGTGTTGCCATGCTGCTGCCCCGGCTCCGATTCAGAGGTCATATCTCTGACCTACGAGGGACCTGTTGCACTCCCTTTGGGTCTGATGAGACTCTGCCTCTTCTTCACCCCCCCTCCCACAGGGGGGTTCTGATCCAAAAATGGTTCTTGGAGACAGTTGGTCAAACAGGGTTCTCTTCAGAGCTCACATCCCCCACGTCTGTCCAACTGGAGAACTTCAGGTCGACTCTGAAATGTTTCAATATTTAAGGGGCTGCCACAGAATGTAGAGTGTCAAACTATTTTCCAAAGTACTCAAAGGCCAGACAAGGAACAATGGATGGAAACTGATCAAGAAGTCATTTAACCTAGAAATAAGGAGAAATTTTCTGACAGTGAGAACAATCAACCAATGTAACAGGTTGCCTTCGGAAGTTGTGAGAGATTCATCACTGGAAGCTTTCAAGAAGAGACTGGACTGCCATTTGTCAGAAATGGTGGAGGGTCTCCTGTTTGGGTGGAGAGTTGGACTAGAAGATGTACAAGGTCCCTTCCAACTCTGTTAATCTGCTATCTGTTAAGATAATAGTAAACAATCCAACCAAAGAACTCTAAAACCATCCCTACCAATGCTGACAGGGCAAGCAACTAGAATATAAACTGAGAGCAAACCTCACTCCTTATTGATAGTGTTTTAGCATGGATAATGAAACATTTGCAAGAAAACAACCAAGCTCAGGGTGCAGCAAAGACCCCTTATTTGTTGCTGTGGCTTGCTACTGTGGAAAGAAAAGGATCCAAATATAGCATGCATGCATTTTTAAAATATATACATATATTACACTTCTAATACAATTTGCTTTAGGGCAGACATAAATAGGATTGATAACAGTAAGTTATCAAAAAGTGTTTTCCTCCAAATGTAAATTATTCTAATAAAATTTTGATTGCCAAATATCTCTGATTACAATAATTATTATGAATTATATTTAAATGTTCCTGTGGTTTTGATGGATAGTCTAGTGAAAGTATCAGTGACTAGTGACTAGTATCACTAACTTGGTTCTATGATTTCCAACATCCCCACACTTTGTGAGTGTTTTATTGAACATGAAAGGTTCTATATTTAAATATTTGTAAGTGGTATTCTCAGTTTTAACTAAAGTACATTAAGTACATAGGACCATGGTAGGAAATGAATTAGACTGCAATCATGAACACAGCATGTTTACATTTTAATGTGCCATTTTTCACATTCGGATTTATTTTGGGATGCATGTAAATTTGAAAAGAAGCTAAATATCGCTACTTTTTTGTAGGCTGATTTTCACCTGTGCCCACTCACCATTCAAGAAATATAATTCATACTTCTCCACTTTGGAAGATAAGGAAATGTGGAGCCGATATAGAATTCTAAAGATAGATAACAAGAACCATGGATGGGAGTCTTCTCAGTTGCTGCCCAATTTCTGGGAACCAGCTTCTTCAGAAAATTCAAATGTCTTTTATCCAATTGGTTTTTAGACAGGCCATTAACTTGGCTATTCCATCAAGCCTAAGCATATGAGATATTTTAATATATTTTTATTTTTTTTAATGAAATGTATTGCTGTTTTATTTTTAGATTTTTATTTCTTCTTTTATATTAGCTGTTTTATCTTTTGTTGAGTCACCTTCAGTGATCTGACGGTACTTGTTACATTTAACATGTTAATATTGGGAAGATACATCTGAATATGGATACATGCTTTGGTTTTTATTATTGTAACTATTATTAATATTATTACAATTCTATTATTTTTAACTTCTTTTATATAGTTTTTTTAAATATTATGTATGCAGAATACTTAGTCATTCTAGTTGGACCATTATATAAATATCTAAATTTACTATGGATGCAAAAAGATGAGATAAAGTACTGCCTCTGACATACAGAAACATCTACAGAATAATGTTACTTTTATGTTTCTTAGCAAATCAAATTTCTTAGAACTGAGTAACTGTTGCCTAGAATAATTTGATCAACAAACTATAAGGATAAAAAGTTCAATTAGATTCAGGTTTGCCATTAAAGATGAGGCTGGAAATATTTCAGCATATAACGGGTGGCAGTGACGTGCGGTGAGGTTTATGGCTGGTGAGGCTGGTGACGTCATCAGGAAGGCGGGGAATGGGACCACATGTGCAGGAGGCTGAGGCAGCCTCAGCCTCCTGCACACGTGGTCCCATTCCCCGCCTTCCTGAGTCAACATGAAGGGGACCGCAGAGCGTGCTCCGTGGTCCCCTTCATGTTGACTCAGGAAGGTAGGGAATGGGACCAGGTGTGCAGGAGGCTGAGGCTGCCTCAGCCTCCTGCACACGTGGTCCAATTCCCCACCTTCCTGAGTCAACATGAAGGGCTCGCGCTCCGCGGTCCCCTTCACGTTGACTCAGGAAGGCAGGGAATCGGACCACATGTGCCTTTTCCCTTTTCCCTTTTTTTTTCTTTTCATGATGAGAGCGGTGAGGCTCTGCCTCCCCTGCCTCCCCTGACCACACGTCCCTGACGGGTGGGTTGCCAGTGGGAGCTATAGGGTAACTGAAAATTGATTTGTGCCTTTTATTTACAGAAGATCTCATTTTTCCCCATTAATGAAATGGCCATTTTCATTCACAGATGGAATTTTTCTGAATCTGTTTCCTCCTACACTCTTCCCCTCCCCCCCAGCCAGCTTTGGCTATTTTCAGACTTGACCGTTCTTTTGCTTGGACTTTTCTTCCCTTTCAGATTTGGTCTTATTCTGTTCAGCTAAGAGACAATTATATGCAGAGTGATGTACAGAGTCATCAATTCAAATCCCAAGCTGTTTACATGATTTATTTCCAAGATTCTGTTGGGTTTGAAAGAATAAAAAAGAACCATCCCACTTACACTGGCTCAAAATTTAAAATTGCTGGCAATTGCAGAGAAATTTCCATAGAGCAGGGGTGTCCAAACTTGGGAACTTTAAGACTTGTGGACTTCAACTCCCAGAATTCCCCAGCCAGCGCTGGCTGGGGAATTCTGGGAGTTGAAGTCCACAAGTCTTAAAGTTCCCAAGTTTGGACACCCCTGCCATAGAGCAATTCAAAATATTAATATTGTGCAAGGTATTTTAGATTTTAAAATCTTTAATGCCCTCCACAAAATAATCCTCTCTTTTTATCCTAACAACTTATCCTTCAAATGTGCTTTTCAGATTTACAGCACTGATGTAACCTCGTCCTTTTCAGCACTGCTCTTTCTGTGTAACTAGCATTGTCTAGGTCACAGACCATATTTTTGTAATTTATTGCATATTATATGTACACTTAGACAGGTGATGAATGATCTGTGAAAAAGAATAGTCTGTGGATAATACAGACTCTTGTTTCGCCTGGTTATCCAATCTAGTAATTATGTTCCTTAAGAGTAAATTGATTGTCCATACTTCCTCTTTGGCAAAAGTGAATAAGCTGACCTCTTATATATCTCCTGTATTATTGTGGGATGACACTGTCTCCAAATGAGTCATAAGAACCAGAAAAAAAATGAGTAGAGGAGAACTTATTATTTAAGTTTGAATCAAAAGCAGGAAGCAAGCATGTATATCAAAATGTACCCAAACTGGCTGTAATGGGACATACAGCAATTTATTATTATATTTTTAGCCCATCTTTATGACTTTATACAAAGTTCAAGACAGAAACCTATTACTTCCTCCTCCTATTTTCCTCACAATAACATCCCTATGAAATGAGTTGGACTACGAGAGAATGATAGACTAAGCAAGGTCACCCAGTTGGCTTTCATGTCTAAAGGTGCTCTAGAACTCACAGTTGCTGGTTTCTAGCCTGATGCCTTAACCACCAGATGAGAATCTAAATCTGATATTTGTCTCAGTATGACATACATTCAGTGCTGGATCATTCTGTCAAGTGTTCAGTGAATGACTGGCTTTAAGAAAGCCCCATGGGCATATTTTCATTATAAATAATTTATCCTAACATATGGATAAGTCCTTGACTTATGACTGGCAGTTAACGACTGTTTAAATTTATAACAGACCTCCCCAGGGCTACTTATGACCCAGATTCAAAGATCTGATGGATTGCCCATCTTCTCCAAGTTCACATGATCAAGCTTGACAACTGGCAACTGGCCTGCATTTGTGGCATTTTGCAGCATCTTGCAGGGACCCAGCCATGATTCATGCTTTTCCCCCCTTTTTTTCTGGCATTTGCTTAGCACCTGCAGTGGTTGCTTTGTGACCACTGTGTTTGTTAACCACCGCATAAAGTTTGTAAAATTGTTCCTGGTCATGTAGTGACTTGCTTAATGACTGGAATAACTTTCAATCATAATTTTGGGGTTAATTACAATAATAAGTCAAGGACTATATGTGTTTAAGGCATGAAATGTTTATCTGAATTTTTCTTGCGCCATTTTTGAAACAATAAAATGTTTAACATTCATGTCTACAATAGATTCTTTAGAATTTCAGTTCTAGATATTTCCATTCTTGCTATATGTATCCTCTCTTCCATAAAGATGAGAAAATTCTGAAGAAGTATTGAATAAATGTAATTTCTTAAAAATCATTATAACATTATGTATAATAAATATTTAATAAATATTACTATATGCTGTAAACTAATATTCATAAAAAATATAAAGTTAAGACCATGTAATCATAGGGGTAATCTAAAGGGGGGGCACCCAAGAAAATATAAATGTAGAGCAGACATCTTCCAAATTGTCAAGTAAGATCTTTGGAGTATAGTTTGGACTGCAATTTTGTGTAACTTGGAAGCACACTCAAAACTAGAGTAACACAGCCAAATGTTTTACTAGTGTTAAATTTCTAACTGTAAGCTATCAAGTAGAAATGGCTCATTAATAAGCAACATAAAAATGTTTACATGACCTGTCCCATAGCCATAATAAAATAGGGATAATTGATATATTTTTAATTTCTCTCAAAAATTGCAAGATGCCACAAATGATTTGCAATAGCTAGCTTCCTAGGGCTTAGGCCAGTTTTGTGCCTAAGGTGAGACTAGAATTTCCAGTCTCCCAGTTTCTAGCTTGGTGCTCTAATCATTAGACCATATTGCCTGTTTCTATAAATCAGCAATGGCGAACCTTTTTTGGCTCGTGTGCCATAAGTGGGGGTAGCGCAGGGGGGTAGTGTGCAGCTGTGCCACACCCATAATGCAATGCATGACCCCTAGTGCGCATGCACGCACTACAGGTGCTCCCCCCACTTTTTTGCATGCTTTTTTTGCCCTCCCCAGGCTCCAGAGGCTTTATAGGAGCCTGGGGAGGGCGAAAACAGTCTCCCCTGCCCCCCCAGAAGCCCTCAAGAGGCTTGAGGGACCTTCAGGACGCTTCCCTGAAGCCTCTGGAGCAGTCAAAATGAACCTCTGAGCAAACCGGAAGTGACTTCCAGTTTGCTCGGAGGGTCGTTTTGAGCGCTCCGAAGGCTTGAGGGACCTTCAGGATGCTTCCCTGAAGCCTCCAGATCAGTCAAAACGACCCTCTGAGCAAACCGGAAGTTTGCTTGGAGGATCGTTTTGAGCGCTCCGAAGGCTTCAGGGACCTTCAGGACGCTTCCCTGAAGCATCCGGAGCAGTTAAAATGACCCTCCGAACAAACCGGAAGTGACTTCCGGTTTGCTTGGAGGGTTGTTTTGAGCACTCCGAAGGCTTCAGGGACCTTCAGGACGCTTCCCTGAAGCCTCCGGAGCAGTTAAAATGACCCTCCGAGCAAATCGAAGTCCTTTCCCAAACTTCCGGTTTGCCCGTAGGGCTGTTTTTTTGCGCTCCAGAGGCTTTGGGGAAGCTCATGAAGCCTCTGGAGGGCCTTCGGGGGGTGGGGAGGCTCTTTTCACCCTCCCCAGGCTCCTATAAAGGCTGTGGAGCCTGGGGAGGGCGAAAAATGGCTTTAAAAAAGGGTGAATTCAGCTGGCCAGCATGCACATGCACGCTAGCCAGCTGACAGGGCAGAGCCTCGTGTGTCCTGACAAATGGCTCCACGTGCCACCTGTGGCATGCGTTCCATAGGTTCGCCATCACTGCTATATATCTTAAGGCTATGCAAATCCACATGTCCTTGAAACCTCCATTTTAAGGGCTGAGAGAGCATGACTGCTCAAGATAGCCACATGGAAGGTCACCCCATTAGTCTGAGTTCAGAAGCAGAAATCTCTGCCACCCACATTTTTGTTGAAGTGAAGAGAATAGAAGTAGTGAATCAGACCTTGAGGGAAATAGACAAACACTGTTATATAAACAAATGGGGCTGAAATATTCCTTAAGTTTTGGGAAACAAGATACTCAAATAAGCTCCCCTGGGAACTTATTGGGGCAATAAGTAAGAAAAATGTGAAATGAATCACCAAGGAGGATACAGAGTTGTAAAGAAACTGAATGAGTTATTTTTGTCTATCTTAACTCCAGAAAATATAGGATAGTACTGACTTTTTCAAAGAAGAAATCATCAATACCCAGCAAAATGAGATAAGAAGGCATCTTAAGAAAGTTCATTGTAACAAGTCATGCATCAAAGAGTTCCCAAAGACTTCAAACATAATGTTGCTGGCCTTCTAGAAAAATTATGTCATTTGTCACACAAATCAGGCTCTGTGGAGAGACTAGAATGTAAGTAATATGACCTTTTTTTATTTTCCAATGAAACCAGAGATATCCAGGAAAGTATAGGCTAGTTAAACTAATGGCTATTTAAAAAAAGTTAAACATAGGAAAGAGAAAACACATAAAGAACAAAACTTTGCTAAAGTAAAATCAGCATGGTTTCTGCTAAGTATATCCTTCAATATCCATCCATCCATCCATCCATCCATCCATCCATCCATCCATCCATCTATCTATCTATCTATCTATCTATCTATCTATCTATCTATCCATCCATCATCAGGCATGGGTGGAGATGATTCTGTCAGCAGCATATATTTAAAAGCTAAGTATTTAATATACCAATATTTGAAGGGTTGTCACAAAGAAGATGGATGCAGCAGAGAGCAGGCAGGCAATGAGGCAGCAGGACAGGTAAACGTACCGGACTGGAGGGACAAGGGTTGTCGGTTAGCTAGGCGCACCGCCTGGCAGCTTAGCCAACCAGGCGAGGCTGGAGAGGGGGGGTGGGGGGCTTTCAATTGTGTCGTATATGCCAGCTTGCGGCTTTTGCGAGGGAAGGCCTGAAGGCCTTCCCTCGCGAAAGCTAGCCTGCCGCCACCACCACCCACCCACTTTTGGCTGCATGGCGTACGCCAGCTCATGGCTTTCATGAGGGAAGAGCTAAAGGCCTAAAGGCCTTCCCTCACGAAAGCTAGCCTACCGCCGCCTCTGCCCACCTTCTATCAGCCACATGGCATATGCCAGCTCGCGGCTTTTGCGAGGGAAGGCCTTCCAGACCTTGCCTCGCTAAAGCTAGCCCACCACTGCCACCACCCACCCACTTTTGGCTGTGTGTGAAAGGTGGGGGCGGTGGCGGCACCATCGCCGACCAGCGACTTTCGGCCATGCGGCGTATGCCAGCTCACGGCTTTTGCAAGGCAAGGTCTGAAGGCCTTCCCACGCAAAAACTAGCCTCCCGCTGCCCACCCGCTTTCGGCCACGCGGCATACACCAGCTCGCGGCTTTCGCAAGGCAAGGCCTGGAAGTCCTTCCCTCACAAAAGCCATGAGCTGGCGTAAGCTAGCCTCCCACTGCCCCCCCTCATGCTTAGTTGCTTACCTGAGCTGGGCTAGTTTAGTGCAGATGGGCGGGGGAGCGAGTGAGCTGCAACAGGATGTCCAGGGCAAGTGAGCGGCAGGGCCGGGGCAGGGGTAGGTGTTCCGGAAGTTAGTTCCGAGTCCACCGGTCAAACCTCCTCTCACCGGATCGGTAAATTTCACCAACCGGTTGTCCCGAGCCAGTGCGAACTGGCAGAAACCCACCACTGCAATGGTGGCTAAAAGGAGATTTAGTACAACTTCACATAGTCCAAAATTAACCCAAGGAATTTATTACTATATAATTTGATCTTGGTTACAAACTTGAATCATTTTTAAAGGAAATTGGTTGAAGTGATGGTCCATCAAGGAATATTGCTTGACCGTGAGTTATTAACTTAGGTGAAATATGCTTACAAAAATCCAATTGCTTGCAAGGTTTATGGAAAATGCCTATGTCTCTCTCTACCTTTTGCTTAGAAGCATATCAGGCATCTGGTTGGTCACTATGAGAAACAAACTGACAGTCTATGGGCCTTGGCCAGAATATCAGTATGAATATAATTAGTTTTGTTATAAAAACAAATATTCAGAGGAACTGTCATTTTGTGAAGGAGATGAGCAGTTTGTAAATGTGATATAGATAAACTATAATCCCCAAATCAAAGTGAAAATAAATGTAAAGCAATCTGTTATTTTCCCCTAAGCCAGTGATGGCGAACCTTTTTTGGCTCGCGTGCCACAAGTGGGGGGAGCGCAGGGGGGTCGAGTGCGGGCGTGCCGCACCCATAATGCAACGTGTTACCCCCCAGTGTGCATGCGCGCAAAACGCATGAGCCCCCCCCATTTTTACATGTTTTTTTTTTTGCCCTCCCCATGCTCCAGGGGCTTTATAGGAGCCTGGGGAGGGCGAAAAGAGCCTACCCCAACCCCCCGGTGGCCCTCCAGAGGCTTCAGGGACTGTCCAGAGGCTTCCCCGAAGCCTTTGGAACGCTTAAAACACCCTCCGAGCAAACCGGAAGTGACTTCCGGGTTGCTCAGAGGGTCGTTTTAAGCACTCCGAAGGCATCAGGGAAGCCTCGGACGGTCCCTGAAGCCTTCGGAGCGCTTACAACCACCCTCCGAGCAAACCGGAAGTGACTTCCGGGTTGCTCAGAGGGTCGTTTTAAGCGCTCTGAAGGCATCAGGGAAGCCTTGGACGGTCCCTGAAGCCTTCGGAAGGCTTAAAACCACCCTCCGAGCAAACTGGAAGACTTCCGGGTTGCTCGGAGGGTCGTTTTAAGTGCTCCGAAGGCATCAGGGAAGCCTTGGACGGTCCCTGAAGCCTTCGGAGCGCTTAAAACCACCCTCCGAGCAAACCAGAAGTGACTTCCGGGTTGCTCGAAGGGTTATTTTAAGTGCTCCGAAGGCATCAGGGAAGCCTCGGACGGTCCCTGAAGCCTTTGGAACGCTTAAAACGACCCTCCGAGCAACCCGGAAGTCACTTCCGGTTTGCTCGGAGGGTGGTTTTAAGCGTTCTGAAGGCTTCAGGGACGGTCCCTGAAGCCTCGGGGGGGGGCGGGGGGCGGGCGGAGGAGGCTCTTTTCGCCCTCCCCAGGCTCCTATAAAGCCTCTGGAGCCTGGGGAAGGCGAAAAATAGCTTTTAAAAAGGTGAACTCAGCTGCCCTGACAAATGGCTCCGCATGCCACTTGTGGCACACGTGCCATAGGTTCGCCATCACGGCCCTAAGCCATCTAGCCTCTCCTCCAAGACAAGCTATAATACCTATGAACAGCATTGTTGTCTCAACCCAGAGAGATATCCAGTCTAGTTTTCCACTTAGAAAATAATCTTACTCCTTTCCTACGTCTACTAACTGTCAGGCCTGTAGTTATGTTCTTTTTAGGATCTTTGGCCTGCCACACTTTCTTATAATTTCCTATGCTGTTTTAGTAGTGTAGTAGTTGGGAGGGGGGAATAGAAAGGAGTAGGATTGTGGAATGTATTGTTGTCATTCTTTTATAGAAGCTCATGGTCATCTTTTGTCTCTGCACCTCGACACCTGACCGGAAGCAGAGGGGTGTAGATGCCAGCGTGGAAGATGATGATTGGAACATGTGATGGATTTGTGGATGTGGGGATAGATCATGAACTTTTAACTGGGTGGAATTCCAGGAAGAAGATCAGAGTTGGAATTCGATAGCAAAGTGCTAACTTGCCTGTATGATTAAATTGGAACTTTAAGGATGATTCTGCCTTGGTCTCTGATTGATTTCATACATGGTATTTAGAACGCTGACACTAACATTATCCTAAACGATAGTGATCATTTTTAGGAACCATTGTGGCAGGGTGGTTAGAATGCAATATTGCAGGCTAACTCTGCCCACTGCCAGGAGTTTGATTCTGATCGGCTCAAGATTGACTCAGCCTTCCATCCTTTTGTGGATGGTAAAATGAGGACCCAGATTTTGGTGGCAATATGCTGACATTGTAAACTGCTCAGAGAGTGTTGTAAAGCACTATTGGATGGTATATAAGTCTAAGTACTATTACCTAACTGCGCACCAGAGATGGGTTCCTACTGGTAGTAACTCAGCCTGCCACGCCCCTGAACCAGTTATCTCGGCAGCGCTGTAGGCACCACCATCTTGTTTTTTGCTTTTGTGCATGTGCGTGTAGCGTGTATCAAGCACACATGTGCGCAGTGCGTCCCTGAGCAAACCAGCAGTAGCAAGAGCCAAAACGCACCCCTGGTGCGCACTAAGTCTAAGTGCACACTATTTAGCAACTGCCCTCAACGTCCTACAATTTCCTTTCTGTGGACAGCTCAGCCTCCAGCCAATGTTGGAGTGAACCCCCCCCTCACACAAAGAAAAATCATCCAGCATTCCGTCTCAATGATATTTAGTTTTGGGCAGCAAGAAAAAGAAAGAAAGAAAGAAAGAAAGAAAGCTATGAGCCAGTCACTATTTAAAGAGTGGGAACATCATTCCTCTGTTTCACAGAGAAAATCCTTGGTTCTGAAAGCAGGAAAATGCCAAAGGAGGGACAAAGAACATTTCCCCAATGATAGTGCAGAGGACTTGCTCAGAAATTGTCACTGCAAATGTGAAAATGTGCATTCATGTTTCTTCTGAAGTAGGATTTTAGGCAGTTGCTTACAGATTTAATTGGCTTTGCTTCCAAGAAGGCTAGAAGTCCCAGAGGAATATGCAAGGTAGCTCAGATCTTAGACTGATGCATTCCTAGCATATAGAAAAGACTAGGTCAATTCCTCCAATTGAGTGTTTTACATAATCGGTTGTATTGATTGCTGCTTTAAGAAGAAAATGTCATGCCACAAACAAGGCATTATTTGTGTGAGTCACATCTATGCTTGCAGCTACTGGGGGGAGGGGGGATTCTGGTTGCAAAATTGTACTTAGCTGGCAAAAAAGAGCTTTGCAGCTATACTACTTTACCACAACTGTTGATATTTCAGCAGATGCACACAATAAAGTTTAGAAAATATTATTTATTTTTTAATGGAAAGGAAGGGAAAAGAGGACATTTTGATTGCAGTTTTGGGACAAAGTTCTTTTTAAGTTAGTTTTTTAAAATTCTTTTATATGTTAGTTAAAAGGAGACTGATCACTCAAAAATGTTTTTTCAATTTTGTTATTTGGAAACTGGAAAGTGGCAGAAATGGGAAAAAAAACTGTGGTCGGTTTAAAATCAGTAGACTAGGAACTAAGGGTAGAAATAATTAATTAGGGAAGTGGCCTCAGATAAAACCAGGATGACCAACCACACATTTCCAACTGAGACAAAACACATGCTTCTTTATAAGTCACTTCTCCTCTTCTTTAACAATCCAGTTCATGGGTGTCAAACTCACGTTGTCATGGAGGCGTCATGTGACATATCGGGACTTTCCCCCCTTCACTAAACTGGGTGTGGATGTGGCCAGTGCATGATGCATCCAGTCCATGGGCTGGGAGTTTGAGAATAGGACACTTGGACATGCTTAAAATCTGGCATGTTATATCTATTTTAAGCATATAAAACTACATTCATTTTGCTAAAAATATTAGTGCATTTTCAAAATCTAGAAATCCTAGGTTCCCTAATGCCAATTAAAAATGAAGTATAGCCCAACATTTTCTTCTGCAAACATCCAGAGAGATTAACTACTTTTGGTAGAGAGAAAATGCTTTTCAATGAACCCTTATCTGCTGGGATAAGGGAAAAAGAGAGTCAGTTCTACTTAATACATTAAACACAGTGAATCAGATTGTATATGACACCTATCCTGTGTGACAAATGGGTTTATAAAGTATTACTCACATAGCATAATGGTAATTTGTCTGCTAGGTAGCTGGAACATATGCATTACATTTTTGCTTAACAGTTATAATTCATCATTTCAATACACAAAATACAGGGAAATTCCTTTTTTCTCAACAGGGGATAAATAGGATGTCAGTGCTGAAGTTACAATAGTTTCCCAAAAGCATCATTAATTTATTTTTCTACTTGCCCAGAAGTAGGAAAAAATGGTTGCATAGGGATTGCAGCACTTAGGTGTAATCAATCAAGACCGCCATCTGAATCTTCATTTTACAATATGGTAGCATCATGCTGATCTGAACAGCTGTCACAGTTTGTTGAGATGTCAAGAAATACATCCAGAACAGTTCTTTTACAGGAAAAAGTGACCTTTTCATTTAAAACATTGTCAATTAATATAGACTTTACTGCTTAAACAATGTAAAAACTGTAACAATTGGTTTAGAATCTTGTCCAAATAATTTTTCAATTGTTTTTTTTTCTTTTAAGTTATCTGTTTGCAACCATTTTGCTTTTTTTACTGATGGAAATTTGGTTGTATAATCTGTCCCATAAAAAGTAATAGAAATGGATTTATGAATCTGCATATTCTGATTGTGTAGGTTTCCTAATCTGATGGTGGATGGTGGATTGCAATTGTATTTAGTAAGTTTATGTATTTTCCACCAATAACACAGATTCTTTCCCATCAAGACAAAGAGGTTTTGTCTTGAGAGGATAGGGCTAGAGTTTATTTCTCTGCAACAATTTATATATATTTTTAAAAAGAAATACCTATACAATGCTAGAATGAATACAAACATGACTTTTTAATATCACTGTGCTGGTAACAGGTGACCTTGCAGGTGAATCTGTCAAGGTGTTCACAAGCTATCGGTAGGTTGATTGTCTTGGATGGAGTATCATTTCCCCTGATGACCAATTTGAGTTCTTCCTGAAATCATAGCTACTGTATACAGGTGGCTACTATTGTCAGTAAGGTCTCTTTACAGGTACATATTACATGCCAGTTTCTTTTCCTTGATTGGAAGGGTCTTCAGACAATTATTCACTTCACAATTGGATTGCTGTGTACTCTACATGGGATGGTCCTTGAAGAGCATTGCTGCTGGCTGAAAAAGTGATGGTGCAAGCAGTAACAGAGATTTTCAATGTGGCCATGTGTCACTGTGAGCTGTACATGAATACAGAAACTGTATTCATGTACAGTTCTGAATGCAATTCAAGGTGCTGGATATGACCTTTAGAGCCCTTCATGACATAAGGTCTGGATATCTATGGGACTGCTTATCGCCAATTGTTTCTGCCTACCTGATCATTCTGGCAGAATGGTTATGCTCAGGTGCTTAATAGTAAACACTGCCATTTTGCTGGACCAAGCCTGTGTTCCCACCCTCTGGAATATTCCCCTCCCCCAAAAGATATGGACATATCTGGAGTTCCAAAAAGCCTTAAGACCTGCTCTTCTCTCAGAAATGGAGTTAATATGTTGATTGGCCCCCTGTTTTAGTTTCTTGTTGTTTTAATCTGGGGTTCTTGATACATTTTATATTTGTATTGTTTTTATTATTTGGGGAATTTTATGAACCATTCATAGTCTTCTGGAATGGATGGTAATTTAAAAAAATCAAATAAATATACTTTATAAATAAATAATATCATACAATAATCACTTGATTATTATTCTCTGTCATTCGATTTGCATTTTATATTCAAAAGACTAATTGTTAAACTCCAAGCAGCGATTTTTAAACGGGCAACTTTCTGTAACTATTCCTTCCATTTTTGCAAATGTGGAGAAGATTCTGCTTGAGGAAGTGGCAGCTCTTTATGTCGGCAAAAGCAAACAAAGGATAAAAGATAAGATGGTAAGATGAGATGAGATGAGATGAGATCAGATAACCTTTATTGCTTTTTTTTTTTTTACGGGTAGCACACTGACACACATTAAAAATAAAATTCTGTTGCCTGCTCTCAAAATATATCTACACATATACACATGAGGGGTGTGTATGTGTATGCATATCCACCCCCATCCTATCATCCCAATGCCGAAAAAGCCCTCCATCAAGGAACTGAATGATTACAGACCAGTTGCTCTAACATCTGTAGTTATGAAAACCTTTGAAAGGCTAGTGATGTCCCACTTGAAAACCATCACAGATTTGCTGTTGGACCCCCTGCAATTTGCATACCAAGCAAATAGATCAACAGATGATGCTGTTAATATGGCTCTGCACTGCATCCTACAACATCTTGAACCTCCAAAGACCTACGCAAGGGTCCTCTTTGTAGACTTTAGTTCAGCATTCAATACCATCATACCAGACGTTCTTCTAACTAAACAAAATCAGCTAGCGGTACCTGAACATACTTGTAAGTGGATCACAAGCTTCCTAACAGACAGGAAGCAGCAGGTGAAGTAGGCAAAATCATATCAGATACCTGTAAAATTAGCACAGGAGCCCCACAGGGCTGTGTGCTCTCTCCACTTCTCTTTTCTCTATATACCAATGATTGCATCTCAAACAATCCAGCTATTAAACTACTGAAGTTTGCAGATGATACAACAATAATTGGTCTCATTCGAGACAATGATGAAACTACATACAGATAGAAGGTTGAACAACTAGACTCATGGTGTGATCGGAACAATCTGGAACTGAACACACTCAAAACCGTAGAAATGGTTGTAGACTTTAGGAGAAATCCTACCATACTACCACCTCTTACAAGACTAGACAACATAGTATCAACAGTAGAGAACTTCACATTTCTAGGTTCTATTATATCTCAAGACCTAAAATGGACACCTAACATAAAAAATGTCATCAAAAAAACAGAACAAAGAATGTTCTTTCAGCACCAACTCAGGAAACTCAAACTGCCCAAGGAGCTGCTGATACAGTTCTACAGAGGAATTATTAAGTCCTCTGCACCTCTATAACTACCTGGTTTGGCTCTGCAACCCAACAAGACAGACACAGACTTCAGAGGATAATCAGAACTGCAGAAAAAACAATCACTGCCAACCTGCCTTCCATTGAGGAGCTGCACACTGCACGAGTCAAAAAGAGGGCTGTGAAAATATTTACAGACTCCTACATCCTGGATATAAATTGTTTCTACTCCTACCCTCAAAACAACACTATAGAGCACTGCACATCCAGGCAACTAGACACAAGAACAGTTTTTTCTAGAACGCCATCCCTCTACTAAACAAATAATTCCCTCATCACTGTCAAACCATTCACTAAGGCTACTATTACTATTAGTCTTGTCATTGTTCCTATCACCTATCTCCTTCCAATTATGACTGCAGGACTGTAACATTGTTGCTTGTATCCTTATGATTGACATTGATGTTGATTGTTTCCTGATTGCTTATTTGTACCCTATGACTATCATTAAGTGCTGTACCTTATAATTCTTGATGAATGTATCTTGTCTTTTTATGTGCACTGAGAGCATATGCACCAAAGACAAATTCATTGTATGTCCAATCACACTTGGCCAATAAAGAATTCTATTATATTCTATCCCCACCACACACACATGTATATGTATGTATATGTATATTAATCACTGTCCACTTTGATTACGTAGCAGAAAGAGGAAAGCTGAGAGTTCACAAGGTTGATACTACATGGAACAAAACTGTGACTGAATCTAGATGTTCTGCTTTGGATACCATGAAGCCTCTTCTCAGAAAGTAACATGGAAAACAGATCATGAAGAGGATATGTAGCATCCTAGACAATCCTGTGGATCTTGCTCAAGCATCGCTTATATGCCATGTCCTAGATAGAAGGAAGCGAACTACCAATATTTTCTGCCATCCTCACCTCAGAGAGTGCTCTGCACTGCTTTCTTGTCTGAAACAGTAATGCTTCCAAACCAGACAGTAATACAATATGACAGGATGCTCTCGATTGTCCCTCTATAGAAAATGGTAAGGACAGGGGAAGGAAGATGTTCTTTTCTCATGTGATGCAGCTGCTGTGTCCACTTCATCAGTGTCTCATTATTAAAGCAATCAAACTAGCCTGCACACCCAGAAACGTGACGCTGCTAACCACCTCCTCAGGTGAATCATTAATACACTGAGCTGTGTGGCTGTGCCTGCCTTTTCTGAAATCTTTCTTTATTTTTTCCAAGTTTAAAATGAGGCTATTTTTATTATACTAGTTCGCCAAACCCTCTACCTCCTTGGGGTAAGCACCTTCATTGTCAACCTGAATAAGGCCCACTACCGCATTATTCACAGCATCATCACAACCTTGCACAACAGTCATGAGTCAACAGGGTGAACATAGCAGACTTAGGGCACAGTCCTGAGGAGAACCTGTGCTCAAGAAAATTGTGTGAGAAATGTTAGTATAATTTACTATTACACTAATAGTTTACATTAACTCACTAAAAAGATGAATGAAATACTTCTTTTAAAGAGTGCCACCCTGATTTTTTGCAACTTGGCAGCTTAATGCCTCACTGAAACCTGGCTAAATGATTCCATTAATAACAGCAACTTGCATATCCCAAGATTTCAGATACAGAGGACAGACAACATTCCAGAAACATCTGGTGAAAGGAAGGTAGGAGGTCTCTGCTTTTATATCAACAGCCAGTGGTGTAAAAAGGTAATTGCGCTAAAGAAATTTTGTGATGTGGACTTAGAGTCATTATTTATCAATTGCAAACCATTTTATTTTCCATGAGAGTTTTCTACATTTATTCCATTTGCAATGTACATTCTACCTAAAGCTCGTATAAACAATGCATTACAAACTCTAGCTGACCAGATTCTAAAAGTTGAACAGACACCCAGTCTCCTTTCTCATTGTGTTATGAGATTTCAACAGTGCTAACTTAAGCCAAGAGCTGCCAAGATACTTTCAGCATGTCAACTATCTTACTAAAGGCAAGAATATTTTAGACCATAGCTATACAACATTAAAAGATGCTTATCGGTCTTTACCATGTGCAGTTGAGGGACACCCTGATCATTGTATAATTCACCTTGTACCTGTTTTTAGACAAAGGCTTAAAACCATAAAACCAACAGTTAAACCAGTGAAGTTCTGGTCTGAGGAGACAAAGTTAAACCTGCAGGCTTGCCTTGACAGCACAGATTGGAATATTTTTGAAGCTACCTCTCAAGACTTGTATGAACTCACAAATACTGTAACATCATATCAACAACATCTTCATTTTTGTGAAGACCTATGTGTGCCAATGAGAAGCCTGCAAATATACCACAAACCTTTGTTCACAGCTAAACTCAAGCAGCTATGTCATGCCAAAAAGGAAAGGAGATAGAATGCTGCACAATCAGGCCAGGAATGTATTAACAAGGGAGATCAGAGCAGCAAAGGGAGAAAAAAACCCTACTTTTAAAAGCTGAATCAGCTCTCATCAAATGAACCAGCAAATGTGTGGAAAACCTTTAAAAGTATCACTGGCTATAGCAAACCTCCTTCCATGCTGAAGGGAATTGACAAGTGGCAGATGACCTGAATGTGTTTTACTGTAGGTTTAAGCAGAAACCACTGACAACTATTGCCATCCTCTCCATCTCAGATATACCAACAATAGCCAAATCTCCTACAACTGACCCCATCCCTCTGGGCCCTACACCTTTGGTGATCACAGAAAAAGATATGCAAAGTCTATTTCATAGACAAAAGTCTGGAAAAGTATCATCTTGTTTACTGAGACAAGGTAACTTCTTCTTGCTTGAAAATTTGGGCTGGCCAATTGGGCCCTATATCCACTTGCATCTTTAATAAATCACAAGAGATGTGACATGTTCCTTCTTGCTTCAAATGCTTTCCTATCATTCCAGTGTCTAAGGGACCCTCCATCAAGGAGCTGAACAACTACCGACTAGTTACTCTGACATCCGTAGTTGTGAACACCTTTGAAAGGTTAATGCTGACCCACCTGAAAACTATCACAGATCCACTGTAGATCCCATGCATTTTGCCTACTGAGCAAAGAGATTGACAGATGATGCTGTTAATATGGCACTTTACTACATCTTACAACATCTCGAATCTCCAAGGATCTATGCAGGGGTCCTTTTTGTAAATTTCAGCTCAGCATTCAATACCATCATTCCAGATATTCTTCTCACTAAAGTGATTCAGCTAGCTGTGCCTAGTCACACTTATAAGTAGATCATAAGCTTTCTAACAGATAGGAAGGAGCAGGTGATGTTAGGCAAAATCACACAAGATACTTGTACAATTAGCACAGGTACCTCCCAGGGCTATGTGCTCTCTCTATTACTCTTTTCTCTCTGTACCAACAACTGCATCTCAAAGAATGCCTCTGTTAAAGTACTGAAGTTTGCAGATGACACAACAGTGATTGGCCTTATTTTAAGTGACAACATATCTGAATACAAATGGGAAGTTGAACAACTGGCCCTGTAGTGCAGCTGGAGCAATCTTGAACTGAGCACACTCAAATTGTAGAGATGATAGTAGATTTTAGGAGAAGCCCTTTTATTCTACCACTAGACAACACAGCATCAAGAGTAGAGACATTTAAGCTTCTAGGTTCTACAGTATAATATCTCAGGATTTAAAATGGACACCTAACATCAAAAACATGATTAAAAAAGCACAACAAAAAATGTTTTTTCTGCGCCAACTCAGAAAGCTCAGGCTGCCCAAAGAGCTGCTGATACAGTTTTACAATGGAATGACTGAGTCTGTCATTTGCATTTCTATTACTATATGATTTGGCACAGTAACCAAACAAGACAGACACATGCTTCAATAAATAGTTAGGACTGCAGAAAAACATTTGCAACCAGCCTGCCTTCCATTGAGAATCTTTATACTGAACGAGTCAGAAAGAGGACTGTGAAAATATTTACAGACTCCTCATATCCCGGACATTACGGTAACTATTTCAATTTCTTCCCTCAAGATGACACTATAGGGCATTGCATCCAAAAACAACTAGACACAAGGGCAGTTCCAGCCCCCCCACCCCACCCCCAATACCATCATCTTGCTAAACAACTAATTCCCTGGGATGTGAAACCACCTAAAAAGGGCTATATTACTATTGTCCTTTTCATATTTCCTATTACCTATCTTCCTAGCTTCTTACGACTATAACTTTGTTGTTTGTATCTTATGATTTATGTTGGTTGCTTTTATTTAGTATCCTATTATTATTTAAGTTGATTGTTTATTTAGCATTCTATTACTATCACTGAGTGTTGTATCTTAGGATTTATGATGATTGTAATTTTTGTTTATGATCATGATTTATCACTTGTTGCTTGTATGTACACTGAGAGCTTAAACACCGGAGACAAATCCCTTGTGTGAATCACACTTGGCCAATAAAGAAAGCTGTCCTGTCCTGTCCTACTCTACCTTATCCTACTCTAGCCTATCTTATCCTATTTTATTCTGTCATAATGACTGGATAAATGTATCGTGTAAAGCAAAAAAAATATGTGAACCCAATAAATGTGTAATTTCTTTTTCATAAGAGAAAGAGCTATGAAGCTATTAATTGAAGAAATGAAAATTATATACACAGGAAAGGAGAAAAGCAGTGAGGAAGTTATCTTTACAGAAGAATTATGGTATAAAACTTTAAGACAATGTTAAAAATTTATCATGGAATGTAAATGAAGTTAATGAACCATTCTTGCACAAAAAGTGCTTGAATTTCTGGGAGAAATGTAAAAAATCATCATTGAGAAAATCCTTGGGAAAAAGATATATATACAGTATATATTAAATGATGAGTTATAGTTTTTTACCTTTCCTTCCTAAACTCTAAGGAGTGGCTTATTTCAATGCACAGGGCTTTTAAATTTAATATCTGAAGGAGTGGAAAGAATAGAACTGTGTTAGTTGAGGGATTTTTTTCTGTGCCAAAAAAGTGGGAAACCTTTATGTTCTACATTCTAGGAAAAGACTATGATAGAACATAAATCTTACATTTGACAACAAAGTCAAAATATCAAGAGAAAGAAAGAGGGGGAGTATTGATGCCTAATAAGGAAATGCATATCACATTTTAAAGCTTTTACAATGAACAGAAAATGAATCCTTATGCGAAAGGTTAAAAACTACCCCGAAATTTTGTGTGGCTGAGTAAATTTGTCATTGCATTTACTTAAGGTAGATGGATGAAAATACTTGTTTTTATTTCTTAGTTCAGCTCTGTGTTTCTATCAGAGGTGGGTTTCAAACTTTTTACTACCGGTTCAGTAGGCGTGGCCAACTTGATGTCACTCATGCACACTCAGTCACATGGGCCTCTCACCAAGCCATGCCCACTGAAATGGTGACGAAACATTTTGTTGGGAGGGGGGGCCTCCAGCTTTGCTGGAGCTAAGGGAGTGCCTGCAAACTACCTAGTAAGAAAAAAAGTTTTTGTCCCCTCTGGCTCCCAGGAACACTCTGCAGGCTTCAGCAGGGCTGGGAGAAGGGAAAAATGCCCCTGTTTTGTGAAAAATGGCCCATTTCTCACCCATATTCACAAAAACAGGGGCATTTTTCCCTTTCTCCCAGCCCTTCTGAAGCCTGCAGAGTGCTTCTGGAGGCTGGGAGAAGGAAAAAATGCTACCACCCACCCCTCATTCAACCTGTTGCTCAACCTCCTTCCCGCCTTCACCCAAAGCCTCACGCTGCACAAGGAGGCTGAAGTTGGAATTTCTCTCCCCCACTGTTGTGTACCTTGGCAACAGGACTGTTTCTCTCTGCCTCCTTTTCCAGCCAAAAAAGCAGTGGTGACTGAGGGAACTAGTTTGGGGTGTGTGTGTGTGTGGCCAGGCTGCCATTACTACTGGTTCGGAAAGGTATGCCAGATTTTTACTACATATTTGGGTGAACCAGACCGACTAGGTAGGAATCTACCTCTGGTTTCTATGTACAGTATGGTGTTGTTGTTTTGTATTTGTATTTTTTAGTTTTATTTTCTGCTGTTTTAATGTACAATATACCTACTGTCATAATAGCTGGAGTATATGGCAGAAGAGATGGCTTGGGTTTGTGCAACATAGAAGCCCAATCAGATAAATAAAACCTTAGTAAAACCACACCTGGAATACTACATCCTGTTTTGGTCATCACATTATAAAAAAAGATGTCAAAACTTTGGAAAAACTGCAGAGAAGTGTAACTAAGATGATTAAAGGCCTGGAGACTAAAACATATGAAGAACACTTACAGGAATTGGGTATGGGTAATCTAGAGAAAAGAAAGACTAAGGGTGACATGATAGTGTTCCAAATCTGAAGAATGACATAGTGGCCAATTATTTGGAAGAGGTCAATGTACATTCCAGTATCAAAACAAGAATACTTAACAGACTATGCAAAATATTGTAAAATACCCTTAATTTCACATGATGGCAAAATAATGCTTAGAATTATCCAACACAGTTAGAGCCTTACATGGAAAAAGAAATGCCAGATGTTCAAGCTAGCTTTAGAAAAGGCCGAGGAAATGAAACATTATTGGATAATTGATAATTGAAAAAGCTGAAGAATGCAAAAAAAAAAAAAAATCTCAGTATGTGCTTCTTCGATTATAGAAAAACATTACATTGTATTGTTCACACCGAGCTATGGAATTTGCTATAAAAATAGCAATCCCAGAACATCTCACTGTTGTCATGAGAAATTTATCCACAAGTCAGGAAGCCACAGTCCAGGCAGAACATGATGAAACAGACTGGCTCCAAGTAGGCAAAGTAGTGAGAAGAAGGATGCTTATTTTCCCATTATTTATTCAACCTATATGTGAAATATGTATTAAGGGTATCTAAACTGGAAGAAGATGAGGATAGTTTTAAAACTGGAGTAAAAAACAAGATTAACTTGCACTATGCTGGTGACGCTGTTCTCATAACTGAAAAAGCAAAGAATCTACGAGCCTTGCTAACAAAAGTCAAAGAACAGTGAAAAAAATGGGATAAATATTAAATATAAGGAAGATCAAATTAAAGACAACAGATAGAACAATTAGCTTTAGCATTAACAATGAAGGCATCAAAGTAGTGAATAGTTTCTGCCTTTAAGGATCAACCATCATCAGTAAAGGAACAAGGATGCAAGAAATACACCGCATAGTACTTGGTGTGAATATGAGAAGGCTTTGGAAAAGACATTCAACTACTGTAATGTGTATATATCTACAAAGTTCAAAATCATGCAAACAATGGTATGTCCTGTGACCCTGTATGGAAGTGAAAGTTGAACTTTAAAAAAGCAGGACAGGAAGAGTATTGAAGCTTTTCATTTTTGGTGGTGAAAAAAAACCTCCTGAAAATACAATGCATAATGAAGAAAATGAACTGTTGGATCACTCAACAAATCAACCCAGAATTCTCACTCAATGAACAAATGAATATGTTCAAATTATCTTACTCCAAACACATTATGCAAAGGACCAGCTCTTTGGAAAAGGGTGTAATGTTAGGAATGGCAGAAGGAAAGAGAAGAAGACAACCAGCAGCAAAGTGGGTGGACTCAGTTACAGAGATGGTGTGTGCACCATTGGGAAACACAAAATAATAGTTTAGGGATATAATCTGTGCAGTTGCTAGGAGTCAAAAATAATTTGGTGGCACATAATCAATCAATGATGGAAAATCCCGAGAAAGAGTCAATTGGTGGGATAGATACTCTAGCCCTGACATCCATAGTTGGAGCTTTGTAATATTGTTCAACTCTCTAAATATCTCTAAATATCAAGGGTTAGCTGGATTTGCGCTTTGTACATTTTTTCAGTTGCCACTTCTTTCATGGAGCCTGACATAAGCCTTAAATTTGGTGTTTTTGGTGTTAAGGGAGCTTTATTTTTGGCCACAACAGATATCAGTTCTTAGCAGTTTCAATGCACTATACATATGCTTAAACCAGTATGTGCCTTTGGGTCAGATGCTGACAACTACCTCTTGAAAGCAGACTAAATTTGGTTGCTGGTCTATAGCCTTTTAAAAAAAACAAAAACCCTGAACCTTGACTATGCTCAAATGAGAAAAGCTTTGCAAAAAAGCTGAAATTGCAAAGAGTAATCTGATTTTCAAATTTTTACAAAACTTTATTCTCCAAAAAATTGAAACAACACCAATTCAAACATGCCTTTCCCATAAGATATGGGGAATATTTTCAAATTATTCCACATTTCATTTTTAAATCTATCAATTGTACCATGTACTCTTAGCCAGGAAGATCACTTTTACTGCAGTTATTTAAACAATTCAATCCTTTATTTATGGAACCCAGTAGAACTTTGTTTTTTATTTTATAATATTATCCCATAAATCTATACCATCTTACATTATGTCTCTGGTGTAAAGCTATTGGCCTATAAGGTAACTCTTAGTAAACTTACATAAACGCTAAGTATCATTTCCTTAATAAAGTTTACTCATTAAATGGCTGTAAGAAATCAGTGCTGTACTCCTTCATCTCCCTTCTGATTAGATGCACATACAAAGCAATTCTCCCTGGAGAGTTAGATGATGGTGGGTTAATCTTTCCAAATTATTTTTTTTAAAATCAAAGGAAGGATTTGATGTGATTTGTAAAGTGACTTTTATTTTATGCTCTTGTTCTGAGAAGAATATTTGAGACTCTTCCTGATGCAAATTCAAGAGCAAACATTTATTCCTAGGAATTAATGACAGCTCAAGTGGCCCTATTTAAGCAATAGAGAAAATTGGAAAGAAAGATGAGAAAATAGTCTAAGAAGTTTTGCAGAGAGAGATTACATGAAGTTAATCCCATATGTCACTTTATGAAGAACCTGAATCAGTTGAATTCATTTGAACATAGATTCCTGAAGGTATTCTCCAGGGGTAAAACTGCAAGTTTGTCAAAACTGATGCTTTAGTTTAACAAGTGCCTTTGATACTTGATCAGTATTAAGTACTGAACATAATATTCAATCCTATTGTTCTCTGATATTTGGTAATCCCTTTTTCTTTATGGCCAAGAAAAAGACACCCTTCAAGTGAATGATGTAGCTTCCTATAGTTAATAGAATGCACAGCTACTCTAAGAATCTATTGAATGGTAGCTCTATGTCTTTTGTAAACAAACAAATAAATAACCACATCTCCTGATACACTCTTCTCAGAGAAACAGGATGGCTGCATCATTTTTCTATTATGTTTTTAGAAGACCAAAATATCTTCACTTTGTCATTAATAAGCTCTACATCCATTGTACATTGCTTTGTTATTGTTATAAGTATGATCTTACTGGTTCAGCCTCCTCTCCCTATCCTTTTTATTTGTCGGCTGCTTTGGACAGATTAGAAGACTGAATTGTTCAGATTTGTTCCTTCTATACACATGGACGCATTTTCATAAACATGTGATATGAGGTAGAGCAGGATTTTTGGGCTGCATGTACCTGCTGTATTGTGCAATAATGGGTTTACTTTGGCTGAACATGTGGTATGTAGGCAGCTATTAGTTTGGAAAACAAGGCATATGGCTTAATGTCTATGTCAAAACATAGGCATTGTGGCTTAATTAACAAATTAAACTTAAAAGAAACCCTGCTTCTAACAAAGAGCAATTACAGATAGTTTCCTAAAAATAAGCTCAGCAAGTTCACTCAGTAGGAGTTTTAATTTCAGAGAAGTCTTAATTTAATGGACAAAATGGAGAGAAGTCTCCATTATTCCTGAAGTATGTGGTCAGAAAGTATGTGGTGATTTATGTCATTTGCATTATGGTGCCATCACACAAATGACATAAATATAGGCAAATAATGTAATTACCTTGGTTGATAGTCACGTATGTATGTATGTATGTATGTATGTATGTATGTATGTATGTATGTGTATGACTCTCCCCCTCTCATGTCCCAAATTATAATCTGTTCTCCTTGTATCCAGGGTCTCTTCTGGCCAGTCAAAATGGTGATGGAAGGCAATTCTAGAAATTTAATGGGTAGGGGCCATGAACGTAACAAATGGCAGATTGCCAATATGAGCTACACAAATCACTTCTCTTGACCACACCAAAACAAGCATTGCTACCAAGTGTTCTAGAGGAAAAGCATCACTAACACTGAAATAGCTAACAATTATTTTACGCGATTTTCATACTGGACTGCGAACAAGGCAGAGGTCTCATTGGTTTAGAATATGTATTTGTGGTTCAATATAGAAGAAGTAAACACTAAAAGTTCTTTCCTGCTATGGTGTCCCAAGGAAAGAATAACAGAGAGCACATATTTTGGGTTAATGGTTTCCAAAGATAGCTATATTGGTTTTTTGCAACCGCAAAACCAAGAAAGTTACATAAATTACAGTTGATTTAATTAGAAGCAGATAAGAAATCTAATGTGAATCATCCTTAAGATCAGGAAATGGATACAATGTTGATATTAGGTCAATCAAAATTTTGACATTGCCTACTGTCATCTTAGTCTCTTCATCCCCCCTCTTTTCATCAACATTTGCAATTCTACTATGATATTGATATATATATATATATATATATATATATATATATATATATATATATATATATATATATATATACATACATACATACACACACACACACACACACACACACACACACACACACACACACACACACATATATATATATATATATATATATATATATATATATATATATATATATATATATATATATATATATATATTTGTTTTCGTAGATTTTCACGGGTGTAGGTATGCTGGTTTTGTTGTATTCGGGTCTTTTCCCGTGTAAGGTTGAGATTGTCTTTGCAACATTTCGGCAGGATCACACCTGCCATCTTCAAGCTGTGGGCTTAAAATGGGAACGGAGCTGCCGTCTTTCTGTAAGTCTTGGTGGGAGGGGATGGGGTGGTGGCTTTGTTTCAGTAAGTGGAATGATTGGTTGTGTGGTTGTATCATGATTGGTAGATTGGTGCTGATTGGTGCAGGTTGTGTGTGCATTGTTGTTTTGTATTTTAACGGCTTGGGTGGTGGGTGGTGTTCGTTTGTTGGCTAGGGCTGGTTTCCAGATGTTTGGTAGGCGGGAGGTATCATCACGTTTGTTCATGCTGTGGGGGTGTTTCTCTATTTCGATGGCTTCCATGATTATTCTCTTGTGGAGGTGTTCTGTTTTGGAGATTAACCTGGCTCCTTCAAAGTTGATTTCGTGTCCTGTAGCTTTAAGGTGCTGGAAAAGGGAAGAAGTTTTTTCTTTTTTTCTTACTGCATTTTTGTGTTCTGTGATGCGTGCATTTATTCTCCTGTTTGTTTGCCCTATGTATATTGCTGGGCAGATTTTGCATGGTATTTCGTAGACTCCTTGGTTTTCTAGCTGGATTTTGTCTTTGGGGTTTCTTAAGATGTTGGCTATTTTTTGGTCAGTGGTGAAGGCTGTCCTGATATTGTGTTTGTGGAGAATTTTGCTGATTTTATCTGTGGTGCCTTTGATGTAGGGAAGGAGGGCGATGCCATTTTCCTGTTCTGTATCTTGGTTTTTTGGGGGAGTCTCCTTTTGGATTAGGTTGGTGATTGTTTTTCTTTGGAATCCATTGGAGATTAATACATTTGTGAGTTTGTGTAATTCAGTTTTCAGGTGGTCTTTGTCGGCTAGGCGTTTGGTTCTGGAGATGAGGAGAGAGAAGTCCGGAGAGCCACCATCTTATGTGACCTAACATTCCTACGCAACTGCCGAGACAAAAGCCTGATCCCCACATGCTTCCAACTAAAATTCCATTCACAAACCTCAGCCACCGAAAGGATCCTGAAAAGAACTGAATTAGCCCTAATCAGAAACGAACTCCACAGGAAAAGATTCCTACTAGACCAAACCAACCGGGACCTACTCACTCTTCACCTCAAACTCAGCAACAAAATCCACCCAGCACTCTGGGACAAATTCAAACAACTAGCCCTTTGGAGAGCAGAAAAAGAAACCTTCTATAAGACAGAAAAACACTCCAACAAACTCTACAGACTAGAAAAATGACAGAAGCCTAACCCCCCTCCTCAGCAACTCATGAAACAAACAGTACACAACATATCAGACAGAACCCTCACCACAGCTGAAACCAATGTCCTTTCCAGAGGATTCAACTTTGCAGTTGCCCCTAAATGCATCCCCACTGAAGACATCATATGCGGAGTTGAAGCTACACTCATCAAAATCAACGCAGATGAAGCCAATAAAATCAGACTTGCAGTCAGCAACGTCCTTTGCTCCAGCATTCCACCCAGAAGCAACTTACAGCAACAAGAAGAAAAAGCACTCTCCAACCTGAAGAAAGACAACAACATAATCTTTCTCCCAGCAGACAAAGGAAACGCCACAGTGGTGATGAACACATCTGACTACCAAGCCAAACTATCCAACCTACTCCAAGACCCTGCTTACAAACCTATAAACACAGACCCCACCACCTACCTGGAAAAAACCACCAAATCCAAAATAAAAGCCTCTACCATCAGTGAAGAGATCCAGCAAAGAATCATCCCCAGAGAGAAATCTTCCAGATGCCCCAAACTCTATGGACTCCCAAAGATACACAAAGAAGGAACACCACTCAGACCCATAGTCAGCTCCATAGGCTCACCTCTACAGAACCTTGCCAAATTCCTCGCCAAACAACTCCAACCCTACGCAGAATCCATCACCTCAAACGTACAAAACTCACTCCACTTCATAGAAACAATAAAGAAACAAAACTTACAACCCAGTGACCTACTTGTGAGTTTCGACGTCATATCCCTCTTCACCCAGGTGCCCATAAAAGAAGCCTTGACAGCCATCCAGAAGAAACACAACCCCCCTAAACACATCCTAGACCTGACCAACCACTGCCTAACCAACACATATTTCATCCATAATGGACAAAGATACAAACAGATAGAAGGAGCACCCATGGGATCACCCCTCTCTCCTGTCATTGCAAACTTATACATGGAACATTTTGAAACCAATGCCTTAGACAAATCTGAACACAAACCCAAACTCTGGCTTAGATATGTTGATGACACTTTCGTGATTTGGCCACATGGAAAAGAAAAACTGGACAACTTCCTCACACATCTCAACAACCTACACCCCAAAATACAATTCACCATGGAAATAGAAGCAAACAACCAACTTCCCTTTCTGGATGTCCTAATCTACAAAAAACCCAATGGCTCCCTAGGACACACCATCTACCAGAAAAAAACACACACCAACCGCTACTTAAATGCACAATCCCATCACCACCCTGCACAGATCAACTCTGTAGCCAAGACCCTCATCTCCAGAACCAAACGCCTAGCCGACAAAGACCACCTGAAAACTGAATTACACAAACTCACAAATGTATTAATCTCCAATGGATTCCAAAGAAAAACAATCACCAACCTAATCCAAAAGGAGACTCCCCCAAAAAACCAAGATACAGAACAGGAAAATGGCATCGCCCTCCTTCCTTACATCAAAGGCACCACAGATAAAATCAGCAAAATTCTCCACAAGCACAATATCAGGACAGCCTTCACCACTGACCAAAAAATAACCAACATCTTAAGAAACCCCAAAGATAAAATCCAGCTAGAAAACCAAGGAGTCTACGAAATACCATGCAAAATCTGCCCAGCAATATACATAGGGCAAACAAACAGGAGAATAAATGCACGCATCACAGAACACAAAAATGCAGTAAGAAAAAAAGAAAAAACTTCTTCCCTTTTCCAGCACCTTAAAGCTACAGGACACGAAATCAACTTTGAAGGAGCCAGGTTAATCTCCAAAACAGAACACCTCCACAAGAGAATAATCATGGAAGCCATCGAAATAGAGAAACACCCCCACAGCATGAACAAACGTGATGATACCTCCCGCCTACCAAACATCTGGAAACCAGCCCTAGCCAACAAACGAACACCACCCACCACCCAAGCCGTTAAAATACAAAACAACAATGCACACACAACCTGCACCAATCAGCACCAATCTACCAATCATGATACAACCACACAACCAATCATTCCACTTACTGAAACAAAGCCACCACCCCATCCCCTCCCACCAAGACTTACAGAAAGACGGCAGCTCCGTTCCCATTTTAAGCCCACAGCTTGAAGATGGCAGGTGTGATCCTGCCGAAACGTTGCAAAGACAATCTCAACCTTACACGGGAAAAGACCCGAATACAACAAAACCAGCATATATATATATATATATATATATATATATATATATATATATATATATATATATATATATATATATATATATATATATATATATATATATATATTCCTCTGAGAGAAGTGTTACCGTAAATCTCTGTGTGCATCTGTCTGGTTTGTTTTTCTGGTTTAACTATTTTTTTATTAAACTTTAGAAGCGTACAGAAATTACATTGCAAAATATGGCAACAGCAGCAGTATACCTAGCTCTGCATGCCTACAGCCATCTGCCACAGCTGATGGTATAATAGCTTTTAGAGTCATTCTGTTTTGCTGAAAGACAGCCTGCAAGTAGACTGTGGTGATATGCAAGATGGTGTCAAACTTAAAATTCGGTTACAGCTCCTTTTTGTGTGCTAGTATTAGACAGGAAATGTAATAAAGAGAAATCACATCTTTTATACCTCTTAGCATTCCTGGCAGTGTATCTTTAGTTAGATAAAGTGAAACAAAGTGTGTGTGTGCTTTTTTAAAAAAGAGGAGGACTCACATGCCATTAAACATCCACTTAGAATGTCCCCCAAAACTTAATTTTATTAGTAGTCCTTTACAAGAAGAATGACTGCTGACATGGATGCCTTCTTTGAATATCGACTCTTCAGGCACATTTCTTTCCTCAGCTATATAATATAGAAAGTCTTTGTGCAAAAATGTTCTGGATACCCAGAGAAGTGAAGGAAATCATTCAGAGGATCACAGTCTCAACAATTTCCATTAATTAACTAATTTTGAGCCAAACTAACAGTTTAATTATTTGCTTATATTTATAAATATAAAGATTAAATGTGTATTTCTACCCTAAAACAGTGGTTTTGGGGTACGGTATCATCAATATGCTGATGATACCCAACTTTTCATCTCTACCTCAAACCACCCAAACGATGCCCTCGATGTGATGTCCCGATGCCTGGAGGCTGTGCGGATCTGGATGGGGAGGAACAGGCTCAAGCTGAATCCCTCCAAGACTGAGTGGCTGTGGTTTCCGTCATCCCGATTTGTGCATCTTGTTCCATCTTTGAGGATAGGGGAGAAATTTTAGCCCCCTCAGAGAAGGCTCGCAATCTGGGAGTCCTCCTGGATACGCGGCTTAGTTTAGAAGAACATCTGACGGCCGTGACCAGGGGGGCCTTTTACCAGGTTTGCCTGGTACGTCAGTTGCGCCCCTTCCTGGATCGGGATGCTCTGTGCACAGTCACTCATGCCCTCGTCCTTTCTCGCCTGGAGTACTGCAATGCTCTCTACATGGGGCTGCCCTTGAAGAGCACCCGGAGGCTTCAGCTGGTCCAGAATGCGGCCGCGTGGGTTATCATGGGGGTACCTAGGTGCTCCCATGTTACACCCCTTTTAGGCGGCCTGCACTGGTTGCCGGTTGTTTTCCAGGTGTGATTCAAGGTACTAATTATGACCTTTAAAGCGCTCCATGGCTTAGGCCCAGGGTACCTGCGAGACCACCTACTGCCACCAATAGCCTCCCACCGTCCAGTACGATCCCACAGAGTTGGCCTCCTCAGGGTGCTGTTGGCCAGACAGTGTCGGCTGGTGACCCCCAGGGGGAGAGCCTTCTCTGTGGGAGCCCCTCTGGAATGAGCTGCCCCTGGAGCTTCGCATAATCCCTGACCTCCGGTCCTTCCGACGCACCCTAAAAAGTTGGCTTTTCCAGCAAGCCGGCCTGGCCTGTTAATTTTATTTAATTTTTAAAATGTGAGTGTTATATAAATTGGATTTGTTTTTTGGACTGTTTCTAATTTCCTTTTAACTTTTGTACTATGTGTTTTTTAATGCTGTACGCCGCCCTGAGTCCTTGGGAGAAGGGCGGCATATAAATCTAATAAATCCAAATCCAATCCAAGTAAAATCACAACCATAGACATCCAATATGCATACAATAATAAATGCAATCGGTGGTCAGAAATAGCCATTCTCTATTTCACTATTTATACCACAAATCTGTTATTTAATCAATCCCTTAGCATAACATTAGAAGCTAGATTTTACTACATATGACTATCCTTCAATAATATTTTTAAAATATCAATTATACATGATTAGAATCATGTACAAGGAAACTGTTAGAAAAGGGCACTGTGTAAACCAGTGGTAGTCAACCTTTTTCTACCTACTGCCCACTAATGGGTCTTTCTTAATGGAAAAATTTCCTTACCGCCCACCAGTTTTTGCACAAGTGCGGAATATTTTTTAGAAAGGAGTGCTTTTCCTTTTTATCTCCTTTTTTTTAATCTTCCTTAGGGCTATGTACAAAAATAAGGCTGAGCTAGTTAGCCCACTTATTATTATTAGCCAACAACAATTCTCTCCTGCCTTTTTTTTCTCCTATTTTGCAACTGCTCTGCTCCGCTTCTGCCTGTCCCTGCTAACAGTTTCTACTCCTCCCCTTCCTCTTCCCGTGTGTTTGCAACTGCTCTGCTCCGCTTCCGCCTGTCCCTGCTAACAGTTTCTACTCCTCCCCTTCCTCTTCCCACGTGTTTGCAACTGCTCTGCTCCGCTTCTGCCTGTCCCTGCTAACAGTTTCTACTCCTCCCCTTCCTCTTCCCACGTGTTTGCAACTGCTCTGCTCCGCTTCTGCCTGTCCCTGCTAACAGTTTCTACTCCTCCCCTTCCTCTTCCCACGTGTTTGCTTGTGCACGCGTTGCGCTTGCCTGCCCACTCGCACAAAAGGAGGTTTTAACCTCTGAAATCCCTAACGCACGCATTCTCGCGCGTATTAGTTCAAAAGGAGGTTTTAACCTCCGAAATCCCCACTGCCCACCTAGAATCCCAAAACGCCCACTAGTGGGCAGTAGGGACCAGGTTGACGACCCATGGTGTAAACAAAAGCTGATGTCTCCTAAATCAGGATTATTTTGATTCTGCTTTCAGTGGTGGTTGGGTCATTTTAGAAATGGAAGGCTTAATTTATCAAACATCTATAATTAATTGCATTTTCAAAACACATCAAGACATGAAATGGGCTTTCACAAATCATGCTAAGCCAAAACATAGGGTTTGGCATGATTTGTGAAAATACTCAGGGTCTGATAACTGTCATTGTGATAAGGATACAAATGGTTGGCATATAATGTTTGCTGCACATGTTAATGTTTTGTTAAAATTTCTGCCAGAATACTGTGCATCCAAAAGTGACTTATGACAATTTTTCCACCCTTCTGACCATTGCAGCATCCCTATGATCACGTGATTTATATTTGGATGCTTGACAACTGACTCAGATTTATGATGGTTGCAGGGTCCCAGCGTCATGTGATCACCTTTTGCAAACTTCTGACAAGGAAAGTCAATGGGGAAACTAGATTCAGTCAACAAGCATGTTACTAATTTAACAACTGCAGTGATTCAGTTAACAAATGTATTAAGAAAACTCGTAAAATGGGACAAAACTCACTTAATAAATTTCTCACTTAGTAACATAGATTTGGGGCTCAATTATGGTCTTAAGTCGAGAACTACCAGTATAGGCAATATAGGTTGGTAAATTATTTTAAGATTGTGACAAAATTAAAGAGAATTGCGGGGGGGGATGCTCTATTTTTAATTTTTTAAATAAACGTACAGTAATACTATAATAATAAATTAAGTTTATGCTCTCAGCTTTATTACCAGCTGCCTGTGTTATTAGGACAGCTATATTAAGTTGTAAGATAAGATATTGTGAGTTCCAAATTTAGTTTATATTATGTGCTGTCAGCAAAGTGGTAGGTTTCAAATCCCGTTCCAACCAGTACGGTTGGAACAGGGCTGGCGGCGTCCTCATGGATGCACGCAGCACGCTCTCATATGCGCGCAGCACGTGCATGCATCTTAACACCTCTGCAATGCTCCACAATGCTTCAGCTGCTCCACAGAGCATCGTGCAGGTGCTGTATGTGCCATGTGCGTGCGTGGCAGTGCAGAAGCTTTAAAACACAGGTAAGGAGCTCAGGCGGGTGGGTGGTCCCTCTGGAGCACCGTACCAGAACGGTATCCGGTGCTCTAGGCTGGCTCCGGGGCATACCACCTACAACCCACCACTATGTCAGCACATCAAGTCTCTACAAAAACTTGCTTATCGCATACAACCCAAACCAATGTTAATTCTGATTCTAATGCTTCAATGAAAAATTCCAACCAACATGTTATGATATAAAATTATCTGATGGTTCTCACAAACATATGAACTGATGCATCACCATCTCACCAGAAACCTCAGATATGGGAATTTTAAGCACAATAATACTAAAATACTGCTAAAATAGAAGGAAAAATCAAAAACAAACAATTGCAAATTATAACCCAGCTATCATTTTAGAATATGGCTGAAATATACTTGTAGAAATATACCTTTTAAATGCAAGGTCAGTTCATATAAATATTCATGTGTAACCACTAGGTTCTGGGAACATCTCTACATATAAAGTATGGGATATATATAGAAATATCTGAAATTATGAAGAATGTCACTTCATATAACTAGCTGTGGCATCCATTAAGATTATAGAATGGACCTTCCTTATCACATGAAGTCCTATGAGGAAGCCCCATGTGCTGTTCCATAATTATGGAGTACCCAACAGAAAGGTTTATTTTAGACTCCTGCACTGAACTGGATGTTGGTCTTGGTGTCTGAAATTGCCATTTTCAATTCTATCATTTTACTTCAGCTACTTTTCCTGCAACATTTTATTCAGTGAAAGTGAATAAAATTTCAACAAAGTATTTCTTGGTTTCTGAAGAAAAGATTTAAGTTGTACGTCTTAAATCAATAAATTTTAACTTCCATTATCTCTTTTTGTCTTTAATTTTTTAATTTTTATGTTTTAGATCTGATTAGGTGGGTTTTTTGGGGGGGAGTGTATGAGGTGTTCAGGGAGGGGTAGCGCTTCTGGTGTAGGGGCATGTTGTGTCCTTTTAGGGCAGCTCATTTTAGAACAGCTTTTAGGACAGCTCATCCATCTTTGGTCCCCACTTGTCACTCAGGTCTCACCTGTGGCTCCTAGTAGCTGTAGCATGCACAGCGGCCACACCCCAGGCAACAGCTTTGACAGGCTGGCCACACTGGGTTGAGAGTAACCTTTGGGTCATTGACCTTTGGTGAGTTAGGGACTTATCTATCCTGAGCATGTGAAGACAGACTCTGGCGTATTGAGCAGATGAAACCTACTAGAATAGGACAATGGTCATGAAGGCAGTCTCTGCAAGTGATGTGGTACACTAAGAGCACCGCAGGACATGAAAGACACCCTGGTGAACCACTGTGCCCATTGGCACATGGAACATACGTAGCAGCACAAGATCTTCACTAGCAGAAGATCTTGACAACCAACTCTCAGAGCTGCAATTAGAGGGAAGTGTTGAGAAGGACTGGGAATGCTTTTAGGATATTGTGCATTCTTCTGCACTAAAGGTTTTTGGACCCTCACACAGGAAACAGCAGGACTGGTTTGATGAAAATGGTGAGGAGATCAAGGCTCTACTTGTTGAAAAGCACCACCTTCACCATGCTTATCAGAACAACCCATGGTCAACAGCTAAGAAAAAATGCCTTCAATAACACTTGTAGGATCGTACAGAGCAAGCTTCACAAGATGCAGGACTCCTGGTTAAGTACTAAAGCAGATGAAATTCAGAAGCTTGCTGATAGAAATGATGCTAAATGATTCTATGAAGCCCTCAGATCCTTATGTGGACCTCAGCTGTCATGGAGCTCTCCTCTACTGGACTCAGATGGTGCAACTCTCATCACTGAGAAGTCTCTGATTCTACAGTGATGGGCTGAGTATTTCCAATCTGTATTGAACCGCCCATCTTCCATCAACAATGAGGTGATTGCTAGAATGCCCCAGGTGGATATCAACTACAGCCTGGATGCTCCACCATCAAAGACTGAAACCCTACAGGTCATCAACCACTGTCCAGTGGCAAGGCCCCAAGGTCTGACATGATCCCAGCAGAGGTCTATTAGGATGGCGGTGTAGTGCTTGTTGACAAACTCACTCAGCTGTTCCAGTCTTTCTGGAACCAAGGATCCATTCCTCAGGAACTGAAAGCTGCATCCATCATACACCTCTACAAGAAGAAAGGGAATTGACAAGTCTGTGACAATCATAGAGGAATATCACTGCTTTTCATCACAGGCAAGATCCTTGCATGAGTGTTGCTGAACCACCTGACTGACCATCTGGAACAGGGTTTATTACCCGAGACACAGTGTGGTTTCTGCAAAGAGCATGGCACTTGGACATGATCTTCAGAGCCCAAGAGCTCCAAGAGAAGTGCCAAGAGCAGAATCGTGAATTGTATACCACCTTTGTGGACTTCACTAAGGCTTTTGACCAGTGGTGAAATTCTTTTTTTTTACTATGGGTTCTGTGGGCATGGCTTGGTGGGCATGCAGGGGAAGGATACTGCAAAATCTCCATTCCCACCCCACCCTGGGGCCAGCCAGAGGTGGTATTTAATGGTTCTCAGAACTACTCAAAATTTCCACTGCCAGTTCACCACAGCTTTTGACACTGTCAGTCATGAAGGTCTGTGGCACATCATGTCAAAATTTGGGTGCCTTGATAGATTCATCCTGATGGTATGTCAGTTCCATGACGGTATGACTGCTCATGTTCTGGATGACGGAGAAGCTTCAGAGGCCTTTCCTGTTACAAACGGCATCAAGCAAAGATGTGTTAGCACCAACCATGTTTGGCATGTTTTCAGCCATGCTGTCAGACGCCTTCCAGAACAGTTCCTTGGAAGTTAGACTGAGATACAGGACCAATGGGAAATTGTTCAACCTGAAAAGACTCCAGGCTATCACAAAGATAAAGGAGACTGTTTTATGTGACCTCCTCTTTGCTGACGACTGAATGTTGGATCAGAGCAGGAAATGCAAGCCAATGTGAACAAATTTGCAGCAGCATGCAACAACTTTGACATTCTTGTCAACATAAAAAAACTCTGAAGTGATGCACGAGCCAACCCTGAAAGCCCAACACCAAGAGCCCACCATCATAATGAAGGGACAAAAGCTGCAAGCAGTGGACCAATTTACATTCACTGCACCTTGTCCCATGCAGCGACAATTGACATTGAGGTCAACTGCAGAATTGCCAAAGCAAGCTCTGCAGTTGGCAGATTACTGACCAATGTGAGGGACCACCATGGAATAGGTCTTTCTACAAAGCTCAACATCTACTGAGCAGTAGTGCTAACTACCCTGATGTATGCCAGTGAGACTTGGACTTTATACAGGAGGCACACTAGGCAATTAAACCACTTCCACATGACCTGCCTCCATAGAATACTGAGGATCCGGTGGCAGGACAAGGTACCAGACACAGAAGTCCTCTCCAGAGCAGGACTGCCATCAGTTCACACCCTGCTGATGAAAGCCCAGACAAACTGGGGAGGCCATGTTGCAAGGATGCCAGATCATCACATCCACAAACAGCTCCTCTATGGTGAGTTGTCACAAGGAAAGTGATCACATGGAGAACAAAGAAAGTAATACAAAGACACGTTGAAAGCCTCCTTTAAGTCCCTGAAAATTGACACCACTTCTTGGGAAACCCTGGCACAAGATCGATTGACATGGCGAACGCTGATCCACCAAGGCTGCCAGACATCTGAGGACAGAGAACAACCATGGCACAAGAGAAACGAGCACCCCACAAAGCCAGAGTTGCAAATGCTGCAATAGTGGTGCAGTGATGTATCTGCCTGACATATGGTAGAACATTTCATGCCCGTATAGGCCTTATGTGACCTGCGGACACACCGTGGACAGCCCACAATCTGAGTGATGTCAAAGTCCTCTTCAAACACAATGGACGAACATCAATCAACAGGTTTTTTTTAAAAAAAATACGGTACTATTTTAGGATAAATAAATTATCTAAAAGAAGGCATGAATATTAACTGTTGTACTGTTTCCAGTTAGAGCATTTTTCGTTACTGTTTCTGAAACAATATCAGGTAACTGTAGAAAATTTAGCCTATTGATTTACTATCATGTAAGAACTGGATGCAACAAAAATTAACTGTATGTTCCTTAATTGGAATAACACCATGCTTTTGAATAGCTTCTCCCATGTTTTATTTCCCATTATAGAGAGGCTGTAGGAGGATATGAAAATGCATAATCACATCTAATATTACAATTTAACCATAAATCTTGCTAGTCATAGTAATGCAAATGATTTTAGTTTGTTTATTGCCATCTCCTGAGATTTTATGAACATAATCCATATGTGGCAAACATAAGATTTGCCAATAATGTACTTTTAATTAAAGGATTGGTATTGTTTGATCACAAGAGTAATTAGTATATTTCTGTCCTTCTATTCAGGACAGAATGTTCTATAATTGAACAGACTGTCTTTGGATTTGTATGATATTTGTATATTTGTATGGAACGTTAGGGGAATATCTGAACTTGCACCTATCTGGACTGAAACTAGGTTTGGTTTTTCCCCCTGTTTGGCGTGCCTTGGTTTTTTCCAGTCTTGCAAGATTGATGTCAGCCTTATAAAATAGACCAGACAGGAAACAAGACCATATGAGCTAATTCTATTTTTATTATGATACATTAATAGAATCGGTTAAGTCTGAAAATATTTCTTCCTCACCCCCATCCCCTTTACAACCAAAAACCAGGAAGGCTTCTTCTGAGCCTCTTGCCCATTTACCCTTCTGCTGAAAGGTAAAAGCAATGTTTTAACTGATAGTCTCCTTCCTTGACTCTCATTGCTCTGCCTTCCAAGGTCATTCCTATAGACCATTATTTGTGGGGGGGGGGGAGTATTTTTTATTATTTGTGAGTGGAGTTGATTACTGAGTAGTCTGATGGTACTGGAAGCTACTGAAGCTGAAGTGTCTCAAGTGGGTTGGTATATTATCCATGGAGTGGTTGGGGAGCCTTAGAAAAAGGCGTGGGGGATTGGGGAAACAGAGCAGGCAAAAGTATTATGGTATGATGGGCATGGGCATGAGAAGATATGGTGGAAGACAAGAAGCTGGCCATTCTCAGGGACTGCAAGATCAATGTCTTATGCCAGTTTTGTGTTCTAGTTCCTTGGTCTCAGTCCCTTATCAGGCAGCAAACCTTCAGAAGCCCTAGATTTTAAGTTCTGCCAGATCAGTCTATCATACCAGTCTTCCTGCTATTTAGCACCCTCCCTTGGTTGAGCCCCTTGACTCATTTTGTGATTGGCAGCAGAGATCCCCAGGCTCATGGTCTTGGGGAACTTGCCTTTTCTGAAAGTGTGGTTTAAGGTAACTCAGAAATTCATGGCCTATCCTGGTCAACCAGAGCTCAATAGAAAACAGTAGTAACACATTGTATTATAGGGCAGGATGGGAGTTGTGCATTCATTCTTGCTCTATTTGATTTCTCTGCAGCTTTCAATACATCAATACATACACTGGAAGTTTTAAAGAAGATGTTGGATAACCATTTGTCTGAAGTGGTGTAGGGTTTCCTGCCTAGGCAGGGGGTTGGACTCGAAGACCTCCAAGGTCCCTTCCAACTCTATTATTGTTTTCCATTCTATTCTATTCTATTCTATTCTATTCTATTCTATTCTATTCTATTCTATTCTATTCTATTCTATTCTATTCTATTCTATTCTATTCTATCAATCATAATATCCTTATGGATTGGCACTGAGAAGAACTGTGTTGTGCTAGTTCACTTCCTTTCTCCCTGGTCAATTCCAGTCAGTGGTGACTAGGGGGAGAGAGATCCCACCTTCAGTCCCTTCTGTGTCGGTGCCACAGGATTCAATATTCACATTACTCTTTACAAATCTACATGAGGCCACTGTGATTTCATCTGTCACCATGGGATCAGGCATCATCATAATGCTGATGATACTCAATTATACATTTCTGTCCTTGGACAATTGTCATGTTGTGGATGTCTTATCCTGGGTGTGAGAATGATCTGGTTGTGACATCTGTCACTCCACTGATCACCTGCATTGGTTCAGCTGATCTGGCTGGCTAGGCGGGTGTTCCCTTCCTCCCTCACCACTCCATGTGTATCCCTCCCAAAGCTACATACTTGATGGGAGAGGACGACCATCCCAGATAGAAGATATGTACCGATCTTCAGTCAAGGATATATGATAGCTGTGCTCCCCTGCTAGAATCTCCAAACAAGCTCAACCTTGGATGTCTTATCCTACTGCCTGAAGGATGTAAGGGCCTGAATGGGAATAATAAGGTTCAGTTGAACTCTGGCAAGGCTGACTGTCTTTGGATTTTGGGTTCTAGGACTACTAGCCCTCTTTATTGCTGGGTAGAGTTGCACTAATAGACCAGTGCACAACTCAGGAGTAATCCTGGACTTTCAACTTCTGTTCAAAGAAAAGATGGCAATTGTGGCTAAGAGGCTTTTTGTACAATTTCATGTTTGGCAGCAGTTGTGTTTGTTTCTAAAGGCTCTGTTCATGGTCACATACTCCCTACTCACCTCCTAATTGGACTACTGTAATGCATTCTACATGGGATTTCCCTTTAAGAGTATCAAAGAACTTTAGCTGCTGCAAAATGCAGCAATGTGGGTAGTTATAAGTGCCTCTACATTTCTACCCGGAGCTGCACTGGTTGCCTGTTTGCTTCTGGGTCCAATTCATGGTGCTGTTTTTGACCTTTAAAGTTCTCCAGTGGCGTGGGACTGGGATATTTGAGGGACCATGTCACCCAAGTTACATCTCTCCATCCAATTAGATTCAATAGAAGAGATATGTTGTTGTTCCAATCTGCTGGGGAGGAATGCAAATCAAAACAGGGTCTTGGAAAGAAAAAAAATACTGGAGTGGTTTTGCTTTAAACAGGAATGCATAGAAAAATAGTAAAAAATCAAGCCCAGAATTTCAAAAGCTAGGTTAATTGCTATCTATGTGTATTTAATATCTATTTTAGTACAATTCCAAGAACCACCCACTTCCTACTATTTTCTTTAAAAACTCTCCACAAGGTTTGTCAGTCAGTCCAGATGTGAGAATCTCATAAGTTGACTTGAAACAAATATGCAACATCCCTAGGGTTGCCAGGTGTCCACTATTTGAGCAGACAGTCTGCTTTTTTTCACATTATGTTCACTATTTTTTTTCACAAAATAGTGGACATTTTTTTAATTCAAAAGCTTTATGATGAAATGGTACGTAATCTAAAGCTGTACAGTCTAAGAGAATAAGGATAGGAGAATCACGTATTGTCTTTTTTTTCATGTTAGAATGAGACAAAGATTGAATATCCATTAATGTAGCAAATTTTTGATGATTCAGAAATTGTAAAAAAGATGTCTTGTGGAAGAACCAAATCATCAGCTATTGTCAATGAGGTTTTGTATCCTTTTTCTATTGAGTTGGTTCTCAATGATCTTAAAACTGGAATTCCATTTTCTCTCTCTACTGACGCATCAAACAAGGGAAATCGGAAAATGTATCCCATTGTTGCACAATATTTTACTTGTGAAGAAGGACTGTGTGTGAAAATTTTAGACTTTTATGAGGATTCTTTCGAAAATTCTACATCAATAAAAAATCAGCTGTGCCGAGTTCTTAGTGATAACGAATTGGAAATAAATAATGTTTCAGCTAACTCAGCAGATAATGCATCGGTCAATTATGGAGTGAACAAATCTGTTTACAAAAATTATTGCTGGAAAATGACAATATTGTAGCTGCTCATTGCAATATTCACATTTTACACAACAGCACAAAAATGCAGTAAAGCAGTTATCTTTTGATATCAAAAATGTAGTGCTGAAGGTTTTTGCTGAATTTTTGAATTCTGCGAAGAAACGAGAAGAGTTTTTTATTTTTTTTACTACTTAACCACCCCCCCCGCTTGTCCGCTATTTTTTGGAAGCAGACCTGGCAACCCTAAACATCCCAGGATCAGACAGTTGATTCCAATGCAGGATCATGGGTCAGGGCTTCCTCTTAAAGCAGAGTGTACCCATATGCCTTTAGTCAAGGCATTTGCTCCCTTGTTTGGCAATGAACTGCATAGAAGGTCTTTGTTCCACTCTTGTCTCTATTTGCAGGACCAAGAGAGACTCTATTTGCAGGACCAAGAGACTGTTATGTCGTGGTTAAATTTTCTAGGTAAAATATCGCTTTTGATATCCCTCTGTTTTATAGTTTTATTGTACACCACCCAGAACAGTGGTGGGTTGCAGGTGGTATGCCCCGGTACGGGCGTTTCGGAGCCTGCCCAAAGCACCGGATACCATTCTGGTATGGTGCTCCAGAGGGTCCACCAGCCCGCCCAAGGTCCTTACCTGTCTTTTAAGGCTTCCACGCTTCTGTGCATGTGCCCAGTGAATACAGCACCTGTGCGATGCTCCGTGGAGCAGCTGGAGTGTCACGGAGGAGCTAAGATGCATGCGTGCACTGCACGCATCCATGTGGACGCCGCCGGGCCCGTTCCAACCGTACCAGTTGGAATGGGATTGGGAACCCACCACTGACCCAGAGTTACTTTTCCACAAGATGTGGCCATGTACATTTAATGAATAAATAAATAAATAAAACGTAGCTTTTTATTTGTGGTTATATTCAACTCAAAATGAATTGTGAATAAAATGTTAAGCAATGTATATCATCAGGGCTATTGAAAAAAAAACTAATAGATTAGCAGATTTTTCAGAAGCAAGAGTGAAGTGGATTTGTTACTATCTTGAAACAATCCTAAAAATGAAAACTCAGCTTTTGCTTTAAGATTTCATGCCAGCGACAGCCTATTTTACAGCCACAAGCCTGGAATGTCTCAAAAGCAGTTTGAGTGAGTTGAAGTGAGGAAAGATTAGGCAGAAGCAGCCCAACTCCTTGGTGTGCTTTTCATCTTTCTGTTGCCTGATTAACACTTAGATTGTTTCACCCCATTAGTTGTTTAGGATTTAGTAATCATTAATGAACTTGAAAATCAGCCAGCTATAAGGGCTGTTATATTCAATTCTGAAGATGGTTACTTTTTCTATGTGGCATCACTAACAGCCATGAAAATATATGAGGTTGATTAACTTTTATACATTATGCATTCACACACACACACACACACACACACACACAGCTTATATTGTGTGTTATTTCACTACACTTGCTTGAGACACCAATTTATTCTGCTGCCTACAGCTGCCATTTTATGTCTGCTGCCCTAAAAGTGGAGTATATGACTCGGGATAGGATTTTAAAGCATTAAGATTGATTTGTGTTGCACAACTGCTAGCATATGGGAGTATAATGGGTGACTGCATGAAATAAAAAAAATAAAAATCCAATAAAAATCTGCTATTGTCTTCCTATTAGCTTCTTTAAAAGCTCTTTTTGACTTTCTTCAAGGTTAGAGACTTTTAAACAGGAATTCTGTTGGGACATAATCCCATATTTACTTAAAAAGACTATAGAGACAACCAAAGTATGGATTTGATTTTTTTCAAGGGATCTAAGAAATGATTGTCCAGTAATTGAAAGGCTTTGCAGAAAGATCTGATATGTTGGGGATTGCTGCAGATTACTTCTGTTTCTAAATTAATATTGTCAGTTCCCTAAAGGAAAATCATGAAGCATTTTAGTGGACAAATAAATATGCTGGCATTAATACAGTGTTTAGAATGTTGTGCTAGAATTTGTTCTGTTTCTTTTTGTACACCTTCAGTTGTACATCAAAAAGAAAATCCCATGCAATGTTTTTCACTAAAGGTATAATTGTTATTATTTATTTGGGATCAGTTATAAAAGTTTTAAACTCATTGTCAAATATTTAAAAAGTTCCTTCTTGACTCTTTGATGAAATATGTTAACATGTTGTTTTGTTATTTGATTATTAGGTAGGGCTTGCTGAGAAGCAAACTACTGAGAATTCACCATCCGAGACAGTGGAGAGAGGAGAAATAAAACTTCTCATTGGAATATATGAAATATAAATTAGGTATTTTGAACTTTAAATGAAAATCTGCCCTGGGCTTTATAGCTGATACTTAACTCTGTAATTGCCCTGGGGATATACAATGGTAAATAGAGCTCACCAAGACTTTTATATCCCCGTTATTGTTGCATTAAAAATTCACTGAATCTGCCCACTAATTCAAATAAACTGAGAGAAGAACGGTGAACTTTTTGGCACACATAGATTTTAGAACTGTGCAGTACAGGAGGCTTGAATAAAAACTTCTGATAAGGCTGCACCATTAGTAGAAAAAGAGTTTCATTCTGCTGGCCTTTGGCTTAATTAAGAAATGGATTTATTATTTTCACCTGCTTGTTACTATTTCTCAAAGTTTTCTCTGCCCAATATCTATTTTCTCCCCTATCTTCCCCCAATATGATGAAATGATATAGCTGGTAGGTCTAGGAATCCAGATGTCACTGAATGAAATGGCAAAATGAATACTACATACATGGTTTTAGTTGTTTAATATATTAGATATGTTGGTGTGGTCAGAACAAGATGTTCATATGAAGACTTTGAGCTTATTTATCATATCACCAGCTCAGTAGCTTGAATTTTCTGTTACTCATTAATATCTGACACATAACAGGGATAGATGGGTTAAAAAAGAACACACACCTATTTTGAATAGCTTATGTTATGTAACTTTTCATTTTTGATGCCCATGCATTATGTCTAGACATCTCACATAAAACAGCAGATTGTTATGGGACCTAGAAACACTTCAGTCAAACTTCCTGGTAAGCCCATCTCATAAGCATCCCTTCCAATGGAGAAATATCCATTACTAACACATAGACACTGAGCCCAGTATGGACAAGGGCATCATTCATCTGGATAGGGTTTTTTTCAGGGGTGAAATGCTATCGGTTTGGGCCAGTTTGCCCGAACTGGTGGTAAAAAATACTACCTGTTCGCCCAAACCAGTAGTAAAAAAGTGCTAAAAAATAATTCTAAAAAAGTTCCAACAATCGCATGGCACAGTTGATTGTCGCACAGTTGATTGTCGGAACTTTTAAAAAACTTTTTAAAGCATTTTTTTTTTACTACCTGTTCACCTGAACCGGTAGTAAAAAAATGCTTTAAAAGTTTTTTTAAAAAAATTCTGTGTCGCATAATGGTTGGAACTTTTTTTTAAAGCATTTTTTTACTACCTATTCGCCTGAAAGCTTTTCTGAGTCTGCAAAGGTAAGTAGAACAGCAGGGGGGAACAGCTATGCAGTATGATTTACATTCACTAGAAAGCAGGATTTCCTGCTTTTCTAAAGTAAACTTCAGGGACTTGGGCATGATTAAACATAAAAGTAAAAAGAGATTTCATGAGTAAATAACTCATGATCACTATGAACACTTAATTTCCAATTTATATAGTTGATAAGGTTTCTAAATGTAAGTACTATTGATACAAGTTGCATCCTTTGTTGTTCATATACTACGAATTGATTTTAAATAATCCATAGTTCTGGCTAAAACTTCTGATGTCATTGTAAAATTATGATTCACTACAATGAACCGTATAATAACCAGAACATTATCTTGATGAAAAATTGTGAGTATATTAACATTCCAAGAACATATATATTGCATAAAACATTACATTAGTCTTTATTCAGGATCCAAAGTAAATAAGAAAATGTGACATCCTCATAGTCAATAAACTAACGGAGATAGCAGAGATTCTCAATTAATATGATATTAATTGGATAAAATTAATTAATTAATTAAAATGGGGCAATGGCGGCCCTTCCTAGAGCTCCGTGAAGGATGGGGCTCCCTGGCAGGGATAGCGGGTGCTTTCGGCCCCCACCGGTCATTCAGGGGGGTCGAGAGCTGGCCAGTGGCAACCCTGGCTGTCTCTGAGAACAATCTGGGACCCGGGGGGAACAGCTAAGACCCGGGAGAATCAGACAGCCAGATGGACAGGAGATCGAGGATTGAGGATTGTGGATGGCGGCTAAGAGAACGCTGAACGCTGAATGCTGAGGCTGGGCCGCGGCAGCCGAAAAACTGGAAAAACTGGAAGAGCGGAGGATGAGGTTTGCCTGGCTGCCAGGGCGGCGAGAAAGCATCGAGACAGCTGAGGAGCGGAGGAGTGATTCCATGAGGGGAGTGAGTGAGTCGGTGAGGAGGAGAACTAATTTGCATCTTGCTCGGGGGCGGCGTGTGGGCCCGACCGGCGATGGCGATGATGGCGGCAGTGGCGGAGATGGCGCTGGAACACCGGGCGCCATATTTTCTTCCACCTCTCTGACCGCGGTGAGCTGCCTATTTAGGAGGCTGGGGGGGCGGAGAGGAGCTGCGGGGATCGAAGAAGCAAGCCAGGGGGGTCGCCGGAGGTTTGGGCGACCCCCAGAAGATCAACAGGCCAGGAAACTGGCCTTGGCACTTTGCCCATTCCCCCCCACCCCCCACCCCCATGGATGGATTTGCGATTTGTGGTCTCTACGCACTTTAAGAACTTAAGAAGCACTTTAAGAACTACCTCTGGGCCTCGATGGTGGACTGTTAGACTATTGTGGTTTGGCGATGTAGGCTTCCTCTCTCCTTTTAGTTACCTTTTACATCTATTTACATCTTGGCCTTTTTACATTTATCTACATCTTGGACCTATTGCAAAGAAAACCCTGCCATAGCCATACTCACGGACTGAGTAACACCATAATTTATTCTAGGGCTGACATTCTACGACTGCGAGGGTCCCCCCTCTCGCAGATATGCCCCCCTGCCCTGGTGAGGGCCCACCTCGATGAAGGGTTTATTAACCCAGAGAGGTGGAGGAAGCGGGGGATTAGGGGTTTTTTAGTAAAATGTTTTTTAAAATTTTTAAGGGGTTCCAGGGAGGGGGGAGGGTTATTCAACCTGGGGGTATGGATACAGCCAGGTCAACAGGTGGGATCAGGACGGAGGGGAGTGGAGTGGGGGTGGTGAGAGGATACAGTATTCCTATAGGGGGATTCCGATAGCGACGGTCGTTGGGAGGGGCGGGCGCGAGGACACCAGAAGAACGCATGGTCGGTTGGGAGACCGGGGCTGTTGGACACGCCGGGTCGCTTGTACCAACCCCCGCAGTCTAGGTGGACAGGATCGGCAGAGCCTGGGCCTTAGGCTGATGTTATGTAACGCGAGGTCCGTGGTTAACAAGGCCCCCCTCATCAGGGACTTGATCTCAGAGGGGGAGCCGGACCTCGCAGGAATAACGGAAACCTGGTTGGGCCCGGAGGGGGGTTGCCCCTCGGGGAAATGTGCCCTCCAGGTTACCGGGTATTCCATCAGCCACGGGCCCAGGGTAGGGGTGGTGGGGTAGCGATAATCATCCGGGAAGATTTGGCTCCAAGAGAATTCACTGTGTCGCAGACATCTGGTTGTGAGTCTCTGGGCGTGAAATGGGGCCCAGGGAGTCAGTTGGGTCTGTTGATAGTATACCTGGCTCCCCGCCATACATCAACGGCCCTGCCCGGACTCCTCGAGCTGATCGCGGAGATGGCGGTTGAGACCCCCAAGTTATTAGTGATGGGGGATTTCAATCTGCCGTCGACGGGAGAGGCATCTGAGGCAGCCCAGGAATTCATGGCTTCCATGACAGCCATGGATCTGACTCAAGTAGTTCGGGACCCCACACACGAGAGACCCCACATACTGGATCTTGTGTTTGTCTCCGACCAGTGGACGAGTGATCTGGGAAGAGGGAATTTAGTCATCACGCCCCTGTCATGGTCAGATCACTCACTTCTCCAACTGGACTTCCCTGGCGCTACCCCCCGCCGCGGGGAGGCGGAACCAGTTGGTCCCAGATGGTTCTGCCCCAGGCGTCTGATGGAACCAGATAGGTTCCAGACGGAGCTTGGGCCACCTCCTGCAGACCTGTCCCGCTCCCAGGCAGAGAACCTGGTGGCCGCGTGGAACAGTGCGGCCGCCGGAGCCTTGGACCGGGTTGCGCCTTTGCGGCCTCTCCGATGGCAACGATCGACCCGGGCCCCCTGGTTTAACGGGGAGCTTAGGGCGATGAAACGCCACAGGAGACGCCTAGAGAACAAGTGGAGATCCTCCCGCTCCGAATCTGATCGAACAGAGGTAAGAGCCTACTTAAGGACCTACCTTGTGGCAATAAGGGTGGCCAAACGTCAATATTGTGCCACCCTTATAGCGTCCGCAGAGAACCGCCCTGCCGCCCTGTTTCGGGTGATCCGCTCCCTGCTGTTGCAGGGACAACGGGACCCCCCATTGCAGGGCAGGGCAGAGGAGTTTGGGGAATACCTGCAGGATAAAATTGATCAGATCCGGAGGGGGTGGACCCACTCCAGTGCTCCAGGGGGGGGCGTCCGAGGCTAGTCTTGAGGTTCCACGCTGGGAGGAGTTTGACCCTGTTGTCACCGAAGATTTGGACAGGTTGCGCGGGCGACTGCGAGCCACCACATGTTTATTGGACCCGTGCCCCTCCTGGTTGGTACTGGCTTCCTGGGAGGGTTCACGAGGCTGGCTACTGGGACTGGTGAACACTTCGTTGGGTGAGGGCCTTTTACCAACCGCCTTGAAAGAGGCAGTGGTGAGACCCCTGCTCAAGAAGCCTTCTCTGGACCCAATGGAGCTAGCAAATTATCATCCTGTCTCCAACCTTCCTTTTTTAGCGAAGGTTGTTGAGAGTGTGGTGGCTCAGCAATTCCCGCGTCACCTGGAGGAAGATGATTATCTAGACCTGCGCCAGTCCGGCTTCCGACCCGGTCACAGCACGGAGACGGCCTTGGTCGTGTTGGTGGATGATCTCTGGAGGGCAAAGGATGGGGGTTGTTCCTCCATCCTTGTCCTATTAGACCTCTCGGCGGCTTTCGATACCATCGACCATGGTATCCTATTGCGCCGTCTGGAGGGGTTGGGGATCGGGGGCACCGTATTGTGGTGGTTCCGCTCCTATCTCTCTGGCCGGACGCAATGTGTGTTGACAGGGGAGCAGAGGTCGACCCCGAGGCCCCTCACTTGTGGGGTCCCACAGGGGTCGATCCTCTCGCCTCTCCTGTTCAACGCATATATGAAACTGCTGGGCGAGATCATCCGTGGTTTTGGGGTGAGATATCATCTGTACGCTGATGACACTCAGCTGTATATTTCCACCCCAAACCACCCCGAGGCTGTTGAAGTGATGTCGTGTTGTCTGGAAGCCGTGCGGGTCTGGATGGGTGACAACAGGCTCAGGCTCAACCCCTCCAAGAAAGAGTGGCTGTGGCTTCCGGCACCCCGGTACAACCAGCACATTCCATCGCTGGCCATCGGGGATGAACAATTAGCCCCGGTGGAACGAGCACGCAATTTGGGCGTCCTCCTTGATGCCCGGCTGGCTATGGAAGATCATGTGGCAGCCGTGGCGAGGGGGACGTTCCACCAGGTTCACCTGGTGCGCCAATTGCGATCCCTTTTGGACCGGGAGGCCCTGCACACAGTCACTCACGCGCTGGTGACGTCTCGCCTGGACTACTGTAATGCTCACTACATGGGGCTCCCCTTGAGGTGCACCCGGAGACTGCAGTTGGTCCAGAATGCAGCCGCGCGGGTAATTATGGGGAGATCGAGGTTCTCCCATATAACACCGCTCCTGCGCGAGCTGCACTGGCTTCCTGTGGCCTACCGGGTGCGCTTCAAGGTGTTAGTTACCATCTTCAAAGCGCTCCATGGCATAGGGCCTAGTTACCTGCGGGATCGTGTCCTGCCCCATACATCCCTGCGACCCATTTGCTCACACAGAGAGGGTCTCCTCCGGGTGCCGTCCTCTAGAGATTGTCAGAGGGCAGTGCCCAGGAGTAGGTCCTTCTCTGTGGCGGGCCCTACCCTTTGGAACGACCTCCCCCCAGACATTAGAACAACAACCGATCTCCGCTCCTTCCACAGTAAACTGAAGACTCACCTGTTTCGGCTAGCCGGCCTGGCATAATTCGACAACTCTTCCACCCCTAGGTCATTTTTAATTGTCAATTTTAGTTTTTAAACTATTAATGTTATTGGGGTTTTAACCTTTTTCAGTATTGTAATTATTTATTTATTTATTACCTCCTCTGTATGACACTGTGCTGACTGTTGCTTGTGTATGTCGCCCTGAGTCCCTGTGGGGAGAGGGGGCGACTAATAAGTTAAATAAATAAATAAATAAATAAATAAATAAATAAATAAATAAATAAATAAATAAATAAATAAATAAATAAATAAATAAATAAATAAATAAATAAATAAATAAATAAATAAATAAATAAATAAATAAATAAATAAATAAATAAATAAATAAATAAATAAATAAAAGTCTTCCACTATAAAAAGAGAACTTCAACATTAATACTGAATATTAATTCAATGTTATACACTACAGCACTGAGACATATTGGTGAATATATATAAAGACAATCATACAAACACACTTACATACACACACACATACACACACACATACACAAACACACACACACGTTAGTAATTCAATTTATACAATGGAATTGCAGTTATGTAAAGTATAGAAAGGGAATAAGAAATAGTAAGCAAAATGAATTAAACGTATTAAACGCAAAAAGAAAAGGAAATATAGTTAAATCTAATTCACAGTGAGACTAAAACTTCATTATATTTCTTACATTTCTCTGATTTTATTCACCCATCCTAGCTTTTGCCATGTTCATACTATATAGTGTAGCGATGGCTAACCTTTTTCTAAAGGTGTGCCAAAATTGTTTGTTTGTGCGCACTATCGCGCGGGCGCGGGCCCATCCACTTGTGCCATGATCCCCCTGCACATGTGTGTGTGACTCACCATGCATGCGCACACGACACACACACACGTGCGGGGAGGGGGGGATTTTCACCCTCCCCAGGCTCCGGAGGCTTTTCTCCTGTGGAGGCTGTTTTCACCCTCCCTAGACTTCAGAAAAGCTTCTGGAGCCTGGGGAGAGTGAAAAACAGGCCCAACAGCCCAACCAGAAGTTTGGAAACAAATTCCGGTTGGCCTGTTGGGCCTGTTTTTTGCCCTACCCAGGTTCCAGAGGCTTTCCTGAAGCCTGGGGAGGGTGAAAAATGGCCCAACGGCCCAACCAGAAGTTCAGAAATGAGCTTCTGGTTGGCTTGTTGGGCCTGTTTTTCACCCTCTCTAGACTCCGGAGGTTTTCCTGAAGCCTGAAAAGGATGAAAACAGCTTCCCCCAGCCCTCCAGAAGGTTGCAGATGAGCTGGTCAACACGCACATGCACGCTGGAGCTGAGGCTGCCATGCCAACAAATATGGCTCAATATCATGTATTATAATCATGCTATGCAGAATAAAATTAAGAAGTAAAAATGGTCCTTTAAATACATGTAAGTAACCTTCATTAGAAATGGTTGCATCTCAACTCAAATTAAATCCTTATGTCACTAAAAATTTAATTACAGAAGACATAGAGCACTATACTAATGATGGCAATTCTATGGCACATGTGGCAAGTGGAGCCATATTTTGGGCTCAATTATTTTTATAAGTTGAGGACTACCTATATATTGATCAGCTTAGATTTTAACATTTGAGTAGCAGAGTTAATTAGAGAGACTGGTCATCTAGGGAAAAACATATTCTTCCAACAAGATTATTGCTCTCTGGTATGCTTGTTTGGTGAAAATAGTCACCTATTCTCAAGTATATTTTTTCTCAAGACTTAAAACAAGGAAGAATTGTCAAGAAGGCTATCCCAATTATTTCCTAAAGCAAATTCCTACATTTATTTCCCTATGTAAACATTTCCTCTCAAAGCCATCTTGGAAAGAAAAGACCTGAACCTGCATCAGATTACAAATGCTGAACGAAAACATTTTTTTTTCTAAATTTCAGATGCCTATATGTCTTGTCGAGGGCAGTCTTCATTTCAAAATAGAAGTGCCTTCTATTTGAATGGTTGCCAAGAAAGGATGTACATGAAGTACCCAAAGAAATAAACAAACAAAATCTAATAGAATATTTTGAGATGGCTGTGTTTCAAAGAAAGAAAATGTGAAACCTTATTAGTGTTCCTCAATAGGGAACAAAATAAACACCCCAAGAGTAGCCAGAGTGGTTGTGTTTTCCTTTTAATACACTTATTAAAATTCATAATTCTAAATCTAGGATTAAATTACTGAATCCTGCTTTAATTATTGATTATTGATTACATTTTCTTGCTCAGTAATTAGAAATGATTTTTTTAGGAATTGTATTATGGCATATATCTTTATTACCCTATGATCTTTAGTAGTTTTTATTCAATATCATGTATTATAATCATGCTATGCAGAATAAAATTAAGAAGTAAAAACTGTCCTTTAAATACATGTAAGTAACCTTCATCACAAATGGTTGCATCTCAACTCAAATCTATCTTCTTCAATTATTATTTTTTTCTTTTGCTGGAAATCAAAAGTAAATGCCAGAAACTGGGGGGAAATGCTGAAAAATTGCATGGCTGCGGGACTCTGACAATGTGAATCAGTCGCCATGAAATGTGTTCATGGGACTATGTTGTGTGTGTGTATTTGGCCAACAGAACTGGATTGTAAATAGCTCTGGGGAGGTCCATCATAACTTTGAATGTCAATAAGAACAGTCATTAAGCAAGGACTACCTGTAAGTTGTTTTTGAAATTTGCAGGTAATTGGGGTCATATTTATGATTCTACATTTACTTTACTTTACTTTATTTAGATTTATAAACAGCTCCCTCTCCCCGAAGGGACTCGGGGTGGTGTACAGTCAGAGCTAAAACACCATATACATACATATACATAGAGGAAGCGATATACAAACTGTACAGTAATAATAAAATTAGAAACAACATTAAAATCTACCCCAAAATCTACCCCAAAATTAAAATAACTGCCAGGAGGATTAAAGAATAGGACTATAAATGGGCCAGGCCAGCTAATTGGAACAGGTGGGTCTTGAGTTTCTTGCGGAAGGAACGGAGATCAGTGGTGGTTCTAATATCGGGGGGGGAGGTCATTCCAGAGGGTTGGGCCCATCACAGAGAAGGCCCTACTCCTGGGCGCCGCCCGCTGGCACTGCTTGGTGGACGGCACCCGGAGGAGTCCCTCCCTGTGAGAGCGAATTGGTCGCAGGGATGTATGGGGTAGGATGCGATCCCGCAGGTAACTAGGTCCTGTGCCATGGAGCGCTTTAAAGATGGTAATCAACACCTTGAAACGCACCCGAAAAACCACAGGTAGCCAGTGCAGCTCGCGCAGGAGAGGTGTTATGTGGGAGTATCTAGTACTCCCCATGATAGTCCGCGCGGCCGCATTCTGGACCAGCTGCAGTCTTCGGGTGCATCTCAAGGGGAGCCCCATGTAGAGAGCATTGCAGTAGTCCAGACAGGACGTCACCAGCGCATGAGTGACTGTGCGAAGGGCACATTGCTCTCTCATATACATACAAACATAAAAGAACAGGTACTCACTAATTACCTTTTGGCCAAATAACTGATTTTAGAGAAGGGTTGGGCAATCAATGCTTAGTTTCTGGCAGTAGGTGTCTCACAGGAACACAAAATGCTAACCTGCTGATTTAGTTTTTTTTTTTTTGTTTATTGGATTTATATATATTTAGAATTCCTGATCAGCAAACAGCTAGTGACTGATATGTAGATATTCTGGGAACTGGCATTTTTGCCTTCAACAGATGTAAAAGTATCTGATGATGGCAACGCAACCTTATTAGAGTGAAGTTTCAGAATAACAGCTTTGATTATTAAGAGTGGAGAAGATACATCTTATCCAAAGTATGCCATCTCATGTTAAAAAATGTTTGAAGTGTAATAAAATAAATAACTAAATACATTCCAATAAAATGTATGCAAACTTAAATTGAATATGTCAAATAGATGTACAATGCTGAATTTTTATTATAATTGTTTATAAGAACAGTTATTCTGTGGGAATGTTCACCACGCTGGGAAAATATCATAGAGGAATGCATTGAGTTTTACATAAAGAAAACACATCTGTTTCTCTACAATTAGCAATTAAAAGTGTCAAACCATAACAAAAGTTTTAATGTGGACTCATTCACATAATGGCAACCAGTTCCTGTCATAATACACTAACCGGATCAGACATTCGTAAGTGGTGCAGACTAACGTGTTTTACTTCCAAATGCTCACCACATGAAATGCTATAAGAAGAATTTGAGCTCCGAACAAATGTTAAATTTGAGAACAGAAAGAAATGTCAGATGAAAGAGAAAAGGGAACTTCCCAGGAAATGTAATTTCCCCCCCTAGCAGGCAGCTTTGGAAAAGAAAAACACTGAAGCACTGTGCCTCAAAACTCAAATCAAAAGGGTTTACAGAAAAGCTAAACTTGCGTGAATGACCCTTATTGCTGGATTAAGAAAAGGCTGGAATGAACTGATCTTCATCTCTTAATGTTCCAGGCACTTTTCCCTACTTGCCAATGAAAAGAATGGATCTTTTTAAGCACTTTATCTAAAACAGTCATTTTATGTGAGCCATTGTGGGAGAGATTACTATTACTTAGGTAATTTTTATACAGATAAAAGCGATTTTTATGGGTACCTGCAGGGACATTTCCAGGGCAAGGGGCAAAGTTGCCGTTTAGGCTATGATTCACATTTAATAGGATCATAGAATCATAGATAGAAGAACTGGAAAAATATCTTTCTAATTCCCCAACAGTGCAAGAATCTACTACCACTATATTTCTGACAGATGCTCTGTTTCAACATTTCCCTCAGAGAAGACTCCAACAATTTCTTAGACTGTTTGTCCCTTTCTTGAACAGCTAGAGAGTAGGACATGTTTTTGTGATGAGCTTCTGAAGCCTTTGGCTTATTTTCCAAAGGAATGCCTCTTTTCTTCAGGCTGTTAAAACCATGGTAGCTCTCTTTTGGATACATTCAATTTCTCCATTCCCTTCTATCTTATGGTGCTCAGAACTGGAAACAATATTGCACCCTTCTTTGCCCAACAAAGTGAAGAAGATAACAATGACTTTTTTTCATACTTCTGTTGATGTAACTTTTCTGTTGAGTCACACAGAAGACTTCTGTTGAAATGGGGCTGCTGGTTCATTATTGGTGGGTGCAATAAGAGCAGAAAAACAGCCATGTTTCGCCACCCTTATCACCGTGAGATACACTCTAGCTCATGTTTGCTCATTCCTGTCATTTGCCAGTGGCAGTCTAAGTCATGGAATATAAAACTTAAAAAAAAGAACCTTTCTCAGCTCCATTCTTCCAGTAATATTGGTACTTGCTATACATCCTGCAAGGTGTACAACACAGATTATATCAACTGAGGAGTCCCTCGGGCCATGGTTGCAACAAGGAAATGGTTCAGTTTTGGAATTCCTTATTCTTTTTCTGATAGCTAACAGTGATAACTCTTTTTTCAATATAAGAAACGAAATATTCATGAATATTTTTTCCTACTTGTATGAGAAAAATGGCATCAACCATGTGATAGTATTCAATAAACTGTGTTTATGAACATACTGTATACCTTCAGAATATCTTAAAGGGCTTTTCTGGAAGCCTAATTGTAGAAACAAAGCTTTCTTTCATGCTTTCCATGACTATGTTATTTTCTCTTATTCTATTTAGAATAAGATACAGATGAGATTTCCATTACAGTCTCTCTCTCTCTCTCTCACTCACTCACACACACCCATTTTTCCTCTGTGTGCCATTAAGCGAAAAGAAAATTTGAAGACAGAATAGAAAAAATGAAAAGAATATAAACAAAAAAATAAATCCAGAATAAAGATGTGCAAGCAAATTCTTTTTATTGTTTTGGACTATGTAAGATCTCTTGTGGTACTAGACATAATTCATGAAAAAAGGAGCTTATTTAACAAAGTAGCACAGTGCATATTCTGTTTTACATTTCTGCTACTTACATTTATTTATTGAATCTTTGTGTATCTCAATAAATGATACTGGATGGCTTAGAATCCCAAAAGTATAAAAACAATTAAAACAATAAGAAGCATTTTAAAAAGAATAAAAACATTGAAATAAATATACACAGCAACTGAGTTACTTAACTAGTTAAAAATAAAACCAAGGAACAGAACCCTTAACACATTCAATACAGCAGGCTTGGGAACAGAACCACATTTTTAAAGCCTAGCAAAAGACCAAGGGGATTGGGCCATTCTAATCTCTGAGGGGAAATTATTCCACAGAGCAGGAGTTAATGCAGAAAAAGCCTAGCCCTCACCAGCCAATACGCTTTGATTGATGGGATCAGTAGCATGCCCAGTCTGTAGATTGAATCGGATGGGTAAAAATTGTTGGAAAAATATAGTCCCTCTGGAATTAAGATATCTATCATACAGAGATATACTCTATAAATATTAAGATACTCTCAGTAAAATATTTTAATGCTAAACACTTCAGAACAGAGATTTTATCACAATCTTTTTGAAAAATTCAAAGTGAAATTGGTAGTGGGCCTTCTTAAAAGCTAAGAGTTGGTTCTTGTTAAGTCTTATTTAAGCTTCTCTATAATTATTTGAAAGATGTACCTGCTAAATTGTATTTTCAGTAATAACCCAATTAAGACATTCATAGCTGTTCTGTAATTACAATCCTTGCAATAAGAAATGCTGAGTAGTGAATTTGATCTCTATTAAATAAACAAACACATAATAGCTATGACTGTCATTGCTAATAAAACAACAGGTGAGACCTAGTTGCTATGACTTGCACAGTAATGACCTAAATTTATTCTAAAATGATACTTTAATCTAGTAATACTATCCTATAGTACTTCCCACTGAGAGGAAGGCATAGCAATGAAAGGAGAAAATGTAATGTTACACAGTGATCTATCAAACTAATTGGATTATCAGGGGTAACAGAATACTATGCCTGTTTTCTTGACTTATTTTTCTTTTACAGTAGATGCAAAAAATATCTTTGTAGCTGCATAATGGAAAACTACTGTGATCCAGAAATTTGCTATTGATTGTTATTGACTGATTGATTGATTATGATCAAGTCAATATTAGCTCTTATTGACCATACTGGTATATTTTTCCTGTAGGATTTGGAGAAAATGTGGTTCTTCTAATGATACATGCATTGCCATTGTAACTGAGTCAATTCTCCCTTGCTGCTGGTCATTCTCTTATTTTTTTAGTCATCTGATTTTCTTGTTATTACAGAGTTCTCCAAAGGCCCAGGTGTTGTATAATCTATGTGACATATAATTACATCATATTGTTTATGCTTCACTTGCTCATTTTCTTGGCTATTCATGGTATTCTTAGGAATCTTCTCCAACAGCAAAGTTCAAAAGCATCAATATTTTTTTTTATTCTTCTTATTCCAAGTGCAATATTTGCTTCCATAGAGTGCAGCTAAGCTGAACATACAGTATTTTGACCTGGAGAAAGACATAAAGGATAGGAAATAAAAGATACATCTGATCAAGTTGAATTTTGACTTGGTCTGAGACAAGGGTGTGTCTCATCCAATACTAGGGAAGAAGATAAAGGGATGGGGCTAAGTTTTGAGTGAACAAGTTATGTGGTCAGAAAATTTCTACCAGTTACAAATGACATTGAATAAGTTTAGGTCTCTAAAGCCCGAGAGGTCTCTGTGTTAAAATTCTAAAATAACTTTTAGAATTCTCCACATCTTTTAAAATAAGAACAAAATGATGATGATGATCCAGGGAATTATATTGATCAGTATGTTTGACATTGACATCTGAAAAGATTATAGAACAGATAATTGACTGTTATGGTTATAGTTAGTTGCAAAGTTGGGTCTGACACATTGTGACCCCATGGACCATGTTCCTCCAGGCTTTCCTGTCATCTACCATCCTCTGGAGTCTGGAGTAAGCTCACACCTACTGCTTTGGTGACTCCATCCAGCTACCTCACTCTCTGTCATCCCCTTCTTTTGCCCTCAATCTTTCCCAGCATTAGGCTCTTCTCCAGTGAGCCCCCTTCTTCTCATTAGGTGACCAAAGTATTTAAGTTTCATCTTCAGGATCTAGCCTTCTAAAGAGGAGTCAGGGACTGCTCTTTAGGACTGACCGATAATTGACTATAGAGAAGTAATATTCTTAATATATTGGGGTTAGTTTATAGATACATTTCAGCAAAACTTTAGACAACGTATTGCATGATATAATTAGAAGTATGACAGAATGACATGATTGTTACATGGACGCATAAACAGCCAAAAAAGTGCACTCTAGGTATGCTCACCAAGAGTACCACATTAAATTGGTATGAGATATTCAGCAAGTTGACACAAGATATAATGGTAAGGTTCATGGTTGAAACCGTAGCTTGTGAAACAAGCATAATAAATAATATATGGAACATAGAGCAAAGAAAAATGGTTAAATATAAATAAAATTCTAATACTACTAGGTGACTATTCAGAGTTAAAACTGTAATGTGATTAAATGAAAGATGAAAACTAAAATATGGCCTAAGCTCTTACAGATAAGATTTATTTTGAGGTTAAAAGATACTTGGAAACTAATGTAATGCAACACAACAATCAGCAAGTCTTAACATATTTCCTCCAGTGAAATTATCAATAACTTCACTAGCATTTTTCTCCTAATCACATTATAAAAGATAGGTGGCTGTCCATGTCAGGGGAAAAAATTTCACCCTGAGCTAACAAGGTCTAGAATCGATGGCTTTCCAAACAGCATATCTTCAGAAGAAGCGAAAATAAAAATCCGAGAACATGTTCTAATTAAAAACAAGCTTTAATACAAAAATAAGAAAATAGAAATAAAACAAATCTATCTAATTGTTACATTCTGGCAAGAGCAGTTATCGTCCACCTTCTTGGCAGACGAACAGAAGATCAAAAGGAAAGAAGTCTCTGGAATGTGTGATGTATATGAAACGTGTTAAGAAGCCTGCGCAGTAAATCATTGCTGATAAGGCCTATGACCTGTGCAGTAACTCTTCAGCTCGGCTAGCAAACAATTAACGCAGTGACAGTCCAGTCCTTTGTTTAAAAACCTCCAGTGATGAAGCACCTATAACTTCTGAAGGCAGGCTGTTCCACTGGTTAATTGTCCTCACAGTTAGGAAGTTTGTCATTAATTCCAAATTGCTTCTCTCTTTCTCTCCTAATCTCTCCTTGATTAGTTTCTATCCATTGTTTGTATTGTATTGCCTTTTGGTGCTTTGGAAAACAAGTTGACCCCCTCTTATTTGTGGCAGTTCCTCAAATATTAAACTACTGCCATCATGTCACTCCTAGTCTTTTCCCTAGACTGGTCATGCCCGATTCTTTCAACCATTCTTCATATGTTTTTGTCTCTAGGCCTTTGATCATCTTAGCTGCTGTTCTGTGCACTTTTTAAAAAGTCTCAACATCTTTTTTATATTGTGGTGACCAAAACTTAATTCATTATTCTAGGTGTGGTCTTAATAAGGATTTATAAAGCAGTACTAATACTTCATGTATTTGATGAGTTCCTCCTCTATTCCCTCATTTTAGTAATTTATGAAGATTTTGAAGAGTATTTGGCCTAAGTCAGAACGTTGTGGTACCTCACTGCTTACTTCCCTCCATGTAGATGTAGTACCATTAAGGACTACTCATTGAGTATGGTTTGTCACCCAGTTACAAATCTACTTGGTAATAATGCTGTCTATCTCACATTTTTATAGTTTACAAAGAAGTAGGTTGTGGTTTACTTTGTCAAATGCCTTGCTGAGTAAGATTGGTTTGACCTGTTTTTAACAAACGCCTGCTAGCTATATCTTTTTGCAGATCCATTTTTTGATTATCTTTTCCAGTATCTTCCTAGGTATTGATGTTAAGCTGATTGGGTCTGTTCTTTTTTTCTTTTTGAAGATGGGAACCACATTAGCTCTTTTTCAATCCTCTTGTAATTCCCTGGTGCCCTCTCAACAAATTAAGATTTTACTATCTATCTATTATCAATAAGCAAAATGGGAAATTTAAATTATGCAACACAGAGAAAGTTTGAATTTGTAAATAAATATTAGCTTCTAAATTGTGAAGGGAAAGAGAAAAGAAATTGATACTGAATTTACAACAAGAAACGTTGTAACAGGAGATACTGACAATGTAGCTATAGAAAACATATTTTATAAATATTTTAATTCATATAAAGGTCATGACAGTGCTTTGGATAAAATAGATAAATATCTTACAAAATAAAATTTGATAAGGATTACAATAGGTCAAAGACAAATTATGTATGAACCTATAATGAAAAGGGAACGGTTAGGATTAGGGTTGATAATGGGTTGAAATGATAAGGCAATTAAAAAGAGATGGAAGAATTATAAAAAATTTCAACAACTGATTAAATAATGGAGGAGAGATTGCACATAACAATGCTCTATAAAAGGTATCTTCTGTTGAGTGGTGTCTGACTCTAAGGGGCAATGCTCGTCTCCATTTCCTAGATGACACAGAGAGCATTGTTTGAAGACACTTCAACACTCATGTGGCTGGCATAACTATATGCCAAGGTACACAGAATATTGTTACCTTCCCACCAAAGTGTTACCTATTTATCTACTTGCATGTTTTTGAACTTCTAAGTTGGTAGGAACTGGGGCAAGAAGAGGAGCTCATGCTATCATGCACTACTTGGGTGTCAAACTGCCAGGTTCCTGCATCTTAACTGCCAGGCTACTGTTACACCTCCCCCAACAATATTCTATATATGATATTAAATATAATAAACATTTAATTATATATTCTGTAGTTCTTAGATGTATTAAATTATTGTCAAAAACACCCTAAGATTGGTGTATATAAATGTTGGAAAGCAGGCTGCTTAGCCAGCTACAAATGTTGGATAGCCTGCAAAACTATAATGTATAAAATAAGGTAGAGTAGGACTAGATCACTCCATGCACAGAGTCACTCTAAATATATATTAGTATAAAGCTATATTAATATAAGACAAGGTTAAGTATATTTCAAGGGTTACCTATAATTTTCATACATTTCTAGCATTAACATAGCAAAAAAATGGAAGAAATCATTGTTACAAAAGTACCTAAAGATGCCATCAGAGAAATGAATTGGGTGGATCTATGGATTAGATATTATGGAGAATTACATCTATGGATTAGATATTATGGAGAATTAAGAATTTTGTCTAAATTGACTGAAAACAGCCACAGAGCAATAAACAAACAACCACAGGTGAATTTGTATTTTATATCCTATTAGATTTGATATTGGTTACGTTTTGGTTTTTATTTTATATTTAACCCTACATTTTTACAAACAAGTTTGTAAAACTTTTGCCAGGCACCAATTAAGTGTAGATCTCCGTTATTCTTGTCAGTGAATGCCTTCAGTGATATTGGTGGTTGGATATTTTGCTATTGTTTGTAACAAATTAGCAATATGTCAAAAAATAAATGCATAAGTGCAAATGTCTTTCCTTTCTTTAATGGTACTGCCTACTCAATCTGCCAGTTTAAATATAACATTTAAAAATGGTTAGCTAAATTTCTAATTAAGATCAAGAATTGCTTTTGCCAGCTGAAAATCCTTTGCTAAAACAAAATCCTTTCACAGTTTTAAATAAAAAGGTTTTGAAAGATTCTGTTCCAAGGTAAACATGCATCATTCTGCATCCATGCCTATTACGCTAAAGTTGATGTTATGCGTGGGCTACTGGGTTTTGCTGTGATTGTTATATTGATGGGCCTATGATGACTTCCTGTATTTCAGAATTTATCTCTATAACCTCAGAAGAAATAAGTATGACCTCTTCATTCTGAATACAACCGAAAATCAAATTGATCGTTTATCACACAAACTGTACAACCTTTTTCCCAAAGCACTATGCTTATGGGATATAATTCCTGTCATGTTGTATTTCTTTCATGTACTGTATTCTATTCATTGAACTTGCTTCTAGCTTGACTGCCCCTTTCATGATTCTATGAGTCTATTGACATTTAGCAACATCTTTATAGGCTTTTAAAAGACTAGATTTTCACAGGGGCAACAGCATAAATTCACAGTGAATAAGAATTACAGCTTAAAGTACTTTCCTTAAGGAAATATAATTGTGATTTTTCCTTTCATAACATAACTTATATGGGTATATTTTACTAAAATACTGAAAAATTATATCTTTCAACTAAAGCCAAACATTTAACCTTTCATTGATTTTTAGCATCATTAGAATTTTTAAAAATGTAGAATTCTTTATTGCATTCAGAAATAGGGAAACTACTGGGTTTTATTTTAGACACCATTCTTAGAATCTTTCTTTTTTTAAGGTTTCTTTCAACAGTTTTCTCCTGTTTTCATTTAAATGAAACATACACTTCTATATACTTCGTCAATGAAACTGTTACACATTTAAACTGTTTGATTATTGGATAACCAGGTGATTTACAAAATACAATTTGGTATTGAGGATAGCATAATAAGGATTTGGTTTTTTTATTACTGTAACAATAGTGTATTTCTGGTTGTATCTGTTCAACAGATAGTAAGAATCATAATTATATTAAGATGCAAAGATCCCAATAACATGTCATTTGGATTACATATTTTCTGCTCTTTTCTGGTATTTAGTCTTTTCTTTTATCTCACATTGTAAGCAAGTGTTGCTTGTGAATTCTGAGTTGCATTACCCAAAGGGCTAGATTCACCATATGCGCTATAGCAGTTACATTATTTTTTTTTTAAAATATGCATTTTTGAAATAAGCATGTCTAGAGATGAAATTATATATTTTCAGCTCAAGCATCCACATTATGGCAATTAAAATGCATTTCTCTTATTATTAAAGATAAATATTGGACCTTATTCATTCATTTATAAAGAGAAAACATTGAAAAAAAATAAATTTTAAAGGACATAGATAGCTAGACAGACAGAGAGACAGATCTGGCATAGAAAATAACCAGAATATTAAGACAATGATTCCAGAGCAATCTATACTGAACAGAGCTTATATTTTATATATTTTAACTGAAGTATTTAAAGTTAATTCATATCGTCAATTTTATCAGCAGTGACTCATGAGATATAAAAAGAACTAGCTATTAATTATAAGCTGTTGATAAACTAGTGAATTATTTTATTAGTAATTTTTATTTATGATATTAAATAGAGTTTCTATCTCTGGAGACTTTATACTTCTTTATATCATGTTTCTGGGAAATCAACAATAAGACAGTACTATGCTTGAGCAGCAAGTTGGACTAGAAGACCTTCAAGGTTTCTTCCAGCTCTGTTATGATTCTAATATCTTCATTTGTCTGCTACTGAATGTCTCAAAAATGTTTGGTTTCCCACTATTGAAAACAGTTTTGAATGTATAATTTCCCAGTTCAGCGAAGCAGTGTTGACTTACATATTGAACTTTCTGTAAGCAGAATCTATTAACAAATGACTCCTCCCATACAAATACATTCTAAACTCTGTGTTGCGCTGCCTTTTCCTCACATAAATACATATTTTTAAATTTTGTGATCTCAAGGATGAATTTTTATTAATTAATTAATTAATTTGATTTATGTGGCTGCTCATCTCACTCAAGTGACTCTAGATGATGTAAGGATTAAAACTGCAATGTTTTCACACACACACACACACCACAATAGCATAAGCTAACCAAAAGGAGGAGGAAAGGAAGAAGAGGAGGAGTAAAAGGAGTAGGGGAAGGAAGTCAATAGCAGAAGAGCTTATCCAATCCTCTGGACTGAAATAATGGGAAAACAGCCAGGTTTCCAGGGCTTTTAAAAATTGAATTGGGGCCATGATACAGTTTCTGCTACTGAGAAACCATCAGTTCGGGATACAACACTATGATATTTTTGTAAGAAGGGGCTTGGAACATGGCCACTCTAATTAGATCTGATGAGGCCAGCAGAAACAATGCAAGAGGCATAATCATAACCACCCTCTGGAATTACACTTATAAGCCTGCCTATAACTTGTGGGGCACTCATGTTATATGTTTGTAATTAGGAATGCCAAAAGTCCGGTCCCCCCCAAAATAACCCCCAGCACATTCTGGATCAGCTGAAACTCCCTTATAGATTATGTTACACTAATGCAAATGGGGGATAGCTATGGCATAAGTTAGACTGACCCAGGCTTCCCAGACAACGAATGGGCCAATGGATGTATAAAATAAATGTGTGTAAAAGCTCCAGTCTGCAGCTGCCACTTACAGTAGCTAAGACTCTAAGAATAACTCCAAATTGAAAACCAATTCTGATTGGGAAAGTGCAACTCAAGGCAGAATGAAAGATGGAAAATTCCCAGAACTGAGGGGAGGCATAAAACCACAGCTACTCAATCTTGGCAAAGGCTATTTTCTTCATCCAGATGCTCACACTCTACAACCACCCCAAAAAACAGCATTACTTGGTTAGCATAACCTATGCCATCAGATGGCTTCATGTAGATGTTAAACAATGTGTGGAGAGGGTAAGCCCCAAGGCCCTATTCCACACAAGTGGAAATAGGAGAACCACCGTAACATTGTGCCTTCCACTCCTAACTCCCGCAAGGATGCCAGGTTTGTTGGCATCAGAATGAGTCTGAGATATCAAGGAGAGCTAGAATGGCTAAACTATTATATCATCAACACCGATCACTAGTGTGATCCTGACTGAAAAGTTCTACTTATAATCTACTTCTCTGATATCCCATTGGATCTGTAAGTCAAGTACCTGTTATAAAAAGGGAAGATTTGAGACTTTAAAAATCATTCTTTAAAACCACTGGGTATGTGATGGTCTCTTAAAAAAATGGTCAATCGTCTCCTTAAAAGTGAATAGCACAGAAAATAGCTCCTTAAAAGTCTCCTACCACAGAAAAACCATTGCATGCATTCAACCTCCTGCCAGCTATTAGGAGACCTTAATTAGCCTGGTGGACAGTGTCTAAGGTGATGCAGGTGACCAAGTTGACAGCTCCAAAGACCAATTCCAAAAGAATCTGAATAATCTATAGGCCAGGAGCCTGTAAGTGTTATATGCCATGACTTGTGGCATATCCTGGAATTCATTACTGGTTCTTGATAGATAGTGCGAAACTTTGTCATGATGACTCTATTGATCATAGTTTAAAGCTAAAAACGAATGCTAGGTGAATATTAAGATTAGAGTATGTGACAGAGATACCACCCTATGTTGTCGAAGCTTAATTAACGAAGCCTACAAGATGCAAAATTGTTGGGATGTTGCACTTTTCATCAAATTATGCATCGCATTCATAGTGTCTTGATTTTTTACCAACAGCTAGCTAATCAGACAGTACAGGTAGTCCTTGACTTATAACCACAATTGGGCCCAAAAGTTCTATTGCTAAACAAGACGGTTGATTTTGTGGGTTTTGCTCCATTTTATGACCTTTCTGCCACAGTGGTTAAGTGAATCACTGCAGTTGTTAAATGAATTATGTAGTCATTGAGTGAATCTGATTTCCTGCATTGACTTGTCAGAAGCCAGCTGGGAAGGTTACAAATGATGATACATGACCTGGGACACCGTAACTGCCATAAATACATACCAGTTGCTAAGCACCAAATTTTGATCACATGACCATGGGAATCCTGCAAAATCAGAAGTGTGAAAAGCGGTCATGAGTCATTTTTTTCAGTGTTGTGGTATCTTTGAATGGTGACTAAATGAATGGTTGTAAGTTGAGGACTATCTGTATTCATTTTGGAATCTGAATCATCTGTAATACTGGTAGAATGGATAGTACCCACTTATTTATTTTAAAAGCAGAAGCAGTGGTATGTACTACAATAATTATGTTTTTTAATGTATTTTTAATTTAGCCACTGTTAAAATATTTTTCAGCTAATAAACCTTTATATATCACTGTCTCCTCTATATTTTTTTAAAAATGCACAATGCCAAGTATTTTGAAACACACAATTACTTAAATTTGACTATTAATTGACACCATTTTATTTAAACAAGTTCTTCATTTAGTTTATATTCATTCTTTCCATTTGTGTTACAGAATATAGTTTCAGGTTTTAATTTTTGTTGTTAATCATACAGAAGTAAATGATACTTATGAAGTTAGCTTTTTTTAAAAAAAACTTGCAAGTTAATTAACATGAACAGTGGCACACCAGGAAAAAATAAGACCTTGATAATCTGCGGTTCTAATCAGATACAAGATCTGATGCCTTAACCAAGAAAACACAACAATGCAGCACTATTGTGATCTAACTCTTCTTTCATTCATGCATAGGATGCCATAATTGACATATATACCCAGCAGGTACCTCTGGTTCAATGTGATTATTCCCAAGTCAGCCATTTTATGTTTTTGAGAAACAAAATTGAGAAAGTGGGGGAGGTATGCCAATATCTTGACCAATGGTCATACATGAAATTAAGAGATTAGATTCAAGGTGGACAAGTCCTTGCAAATTTCTTGGCATGGTTTTTCAGAGGTGGTTTGCCATTGTGTCATTCATAGGGCAGAAAAAGTGTGATTGGCCTAACATCACCAAGTTGGGTTCAAGCATAATCCGGGACCAGTGGTGGGTTTCAATTTATTTTACTACTAATTCACTTGTGTGAGCGCGCACATGTGCAATGCTTCTGCGCATGGGCAGAAGTGTCGGGGCAGGTGGGCAGAGGCTCCCGCTGCCACCACTACCAGTTTACCCGATCTGTGGCAAACCGGCAGAAACTGGGAAGAACCAAACCTCATGGTCTTCTGGTTTCTAGTCTGATGTTTCAAACACTATACCAAACTGACTGCATCCAAGCATTTAAGGAAGGGAATTTAAATCTTCTGAGTGATGTTCTGCCTTACTTACCAAACCATCTTGTGTATATCTTCCTTGAATTGTTGTTGCCAAATATTTTATATCCTTCATTAAGAACAAGCCATAATATCTCCTTGTCAATAAAGCTGGGAGACTGAAAATAAGAATAGTTAGTTTAACATAATTATTCTTACTGTAGCATGTATGAATATTATATTATCGCAGCTACCAGAATAAGTAACAATTATTAATTGCAAACTATTGTCATCTTCTGTCTGCAGAGGTATTACTGGCTAAACAAATATTGATGAAACAAGAAGCAATATCAACCCAACAAGAAGTTAAATAAACAATTGGAAATATTACTGTGAATAATTAGATTTCTATATTTAGTGACTCTCTCCAATTTGAAATGCTTGCATATTGGGATCAATAATACAGGGATTTTTCAAGTGGAAAATTAGCCAATTTTGTTTTTTTAAATCAAATTGAGCAAGCAAAATTGAATAGAATTATTAAGGGCAAAAGATTATTCTTGTTTTAACTGTGGCCCAGAGGGCACATTGTTTAAGCAAGAATGAAAGCAAATTAGTAAAGGATGGATGTGCTATTTTAATATTTCTGATTCTTGATTGTAACAGAGAGCCTTTTCAGTCATAGTTACTATCTTTGGAGTATCATCGCATAGTTGTTAAGCAAATTCAGCATATCCAATGTATGTTTTCTCCAGAAAATGGCAAAAATGTTGCAAATTGTGTTGATATGACCAATGGACCACTGTACCTGGCCGTAGATGCGAGTTGGTTGCGCAGCACCTGAAATGTGATCATATGACTGCAGGAGGGCAGAATTTGGTAGTTATAACTTGGAGGACAGTTTGTAAGTAGCTTTTTAAAAATCCATCATAACTTCCAACAATCATTACATGAATCATCATTAAGTGAGGACTATCCATCTCCCTGTTCTCAAATATGGAAATACATAAGCATACATACTACATACACACATACACACAGACACAGACTCAGACAGACAGACACACACACACAGACACACACAACACACACAATGTATTGCATATCTCAATAATTCAGCTAATATTTCTATACTGTTATTGTGGCTTTGGAACCACAATACTAAGGATATAGTTATTGCAGACCTTCTTCTGATGAAAGGAGGACTATTCATTCAGCCAAGCAAAAGTTAAATGGGAAGTGATTGATTCATCATTCAAGTTATTATGTTAGGGTTTAAATTAGTTATTGAGCAACCTGCAGGCAACTGCCATTCATTTACAAGGAAATGGATCTGGAATGACAATTTCTTAAATTCAGATATCACAGTAGAGTTGGGTCAACACCTCACAAGTACAGACTCTGTTATATTTGAAAAATAATTAGGATGTATTGAAGATCAGCATGTTTATTAGTTTATTTACCAGTCAATTGTGGTTGCAGAAGAATTATTACAAAGGCTAAGCATATTTATTCTATTTGAGAAATACACACTCATTTAAAGGCTCATTTAAGGACGTTATGGAGTTTCCATTTCACCTTCAGTTAAGCACTTTTACTATATATATCTGCACTAATTGTACTATTTGGCACACCTAATTTCACAGAAATTGCTGATGTGTGGCATATAGTTTTTTGTGGTCTGTTTGGTGGAAGACATGCTGGCATGTGTCAGCATTTGGAGAGAGAGAGAAAAAAAATCAATTTTAGCCTTGAAGTGCAGCTGTCCTTCACAATCCCTTTGCTCCTATCTTATACATAGGTGGACCAGAAACCTGGGAAGAACCCCAGGTTTCTTCCTTAGTTTTTGGGGATCCTGCTTTCGTCTGACACAAAATGGAAAGAGACAAGGAAAGAAGAGAATAGGGGAAAAAAAACAATGTAAAGTATAATGGCTGGAAAAAATAATTGGAGAATAAAGTTCCAGGTGTTCTTGGTTCCTGGTCAGAGAAGGAGAAAAGTCAATAGGTAGCTTCCCTGAAAGAGAAGAAATGAAGTTCCATAGAGATGACATCTACACAAAAGTTCCACTACAAGTAGGATGGAGACAGTTGTCTTTGGTGAAGTCCTGGTCACCAGAGAAGGACTGGGAAGAATACTTCAAGAATACTTTCTACAGTGAAGGAGATGCAGTTGGTTATAGGTTAAGCCAACTCAAGGAAAGGAGAATTGCATCACTGAGGGGAGTAATTAAAAATCCATTCCTTTCTTTTCTTTTCACTTTCTCTTGTTAAGCCCAAAATGGTGGGGAGAGGAAGGGCAGTTAGCAGGAAAGTCAAAATGATATAATCTCAGGGAAGATTACTGAAGAGGAAACTTGATGTCTGGTAAAAGTTTGCATTGTGAATAATTTCACTGTCTATAGTAAATGAACATAAGAATCTCACCAGTCTTGGTTTCTCTATGTCATTTCTCAACTTTGAAAACAAAAATATACCTGCAGTTCTCCAATGACAATATGACTTAATTGAAGATTAAGTTGAGGATGTTAATAATTCTAATAAAGTATTCCAACACACATACAAGCAAGCCAGCAAGGCTAGCTGGTAAACAGCTCTAAGGTGTAATAACATGCATAAAAGTTTTCAAACACTCCAACAACAACAACAAAACAAGAGATTGAGTTTTAAAAAGATACCTGCAACCTACATGAAAGGGGCAGGGCATGGACTATCACCCTACATTTGCCATCTTGTACATTTTGATCCACAACACTACTAGATTTTCCTGTGGTTCTTAGGAAATTCATGAAAGTGCCTTTAAAAAATTTAATAGGCACATTAAATAGTCAAAGTAATGGCTGTTTTTGAAGAAAACATACATTTTCAGTTGTTTTTATATTGCTACTGTTAGTTTTAAAAGGACAGTTGCACTGGCCCTTCATAGAAGATTATTATTATATATGCAGAATATTATTAATTTATGAACCAATTTTGTTGCTTATAAATTTGACTCTTTTCTTAGGGTCAAAGTGCTATGTTACACAATGTTAATCTCTTTAATCTCTTTCTGAACATCAAAAAGACCACTGCAAGGAATGGAAACATCAAAACAGAAATTGATGGTGAACAGATAGAATGCTTGGAAAAAAATCACTTTCCTAGGATCGCAGATAGCTCAACGTGGTGAATGCAGCACAGAAATAAAACTTCATATTGCATCAGGTTTTGATGAACAACATTGATGAACATGAGCTGAATATGGAAAAGCAAGGACTTCAGCCTGGCAACCAAATATAGTTAGTCTGCTCTGTTGTGTTCCAATGCAGCAATCTATGGTTGCGTAAATTGGATCTTAAGGCTGGAAGAAAATCGTCTTCTTTGAGCTGTGGTGGTGGAGAAGGCTACTACATCTTCCTTGGACAGCAATGCTCCAACACTGGAAGTTTTAAAGAAGAGATTGGGTAAACATGAAATGGTATAGGGTTTTCTGCCTAAGCAAGGGATTGGACTAGAAGACCTCCAACGTCCCTTCCAACTCTGCTATTCTATTAAGCCAGTAGTGGAGCACATAACACCACACATGTCACTAGAAGGCAAGATCACAAAACTACATCTCACTAACTTTGGTTATTCATGCACAGGAATTCACTGGATAAAGCAATTATGTTTGGAAAAGTTAATGGTAAAAGGAAATCACCCCAAAGTGACACCATCAAAGTTGACACCATCAAAGCAGCCAGAACATAGAAAAACTCAAAGAAATAGTAAAAAAAAAAAGGAAGATGTGAAGAGACCTAGCCCATAGAATTGCCAAAAATCAGACTCAATGGAATGGATAGTATCCTCATCTTTATCACATCAAAGGGCATTGTTACATCAAATATGAGTTGACATAAAATTCCTCCCAATTTTTTATAAGCACCAGTCATGCCCTTATTTTCAAACTGCAAAGTGGGGGTAGGGATTTTTCCCCATACTAGTAAAACAACCTTCTTGGTTGTTGTTGCTGTTGTTGTTTACAGAATATGGCAATTTTGGAACAAATAGGAAATTCAGGGACTTAATTTTTCAGGAGCAAAATTGTATGCAGTGAGAAGAAAAATTCATTTCCTACCCATATGCATTTGTACAAACACACACATACATACAAACAAACTATGCTCCTACCATACCAGAATACACAGAACATTTTTCTTCTTGGAGAAGACTGTTAATGGAAAGTCAGCTGTTTCTGGAGAGGAAAGGATAATGAAATGAGAAGGACCTGTCCCTCTTTGTAAGCATGATATAAATTTCTAAGGGGAGTGAGCTTTGTTACAGGTATAGGTGTCACTAAATTGGAAAAATCTGGGACCTATTCAATTAGCATGTCTTCCTTTGGCAAATGTCCCTATAGTGATAGTCTTATCAATTGGAATCATCACCATTGGAAGCAGTGACGTGCGGTGACGTTTATGACTGGTGAGGCTGGTGACGTCATCAAACCACGTGGTTGCTCCGATCGCAGGGGCGCAGCCCAAACGGAGAAATTTCTTCAGCTCCAGCCTCAATCAGCGCAGCCGCGGTCCCCTTCATCTTGCCTCAGGAAGGAGGGGAATGGGACCACGTGTGCAGGGGAAGGGGATTGCGGCTCTGCTAATCTGAGGCTGTGCGCTGAGGAGCCGCCTGCACACGTGGTCCCATTCCCCTTGCAAGGATCCCGGGCTCGCCCAATGCAAAAAATGCCTGGGTACCGTGTTTCCCCGAAAATACAACCTGTCCTGCGCTCACTGACCTAGCGTTATCCCGAAAGCGCCAAGTTACAGGAGCCGGGGGTGGGGGGAGCGCTCACGTTGCTTGCCGCCTTCGGTATACCGCTAGGTTGGGGAGTGGCGTTCTGTCCGGCCAGAGGGGAGAGTTGCCGGGAAACTCTCCAGCCAGGAAAAGCGCCATTCACTGACCTCAGCAGCCGCCCCGCAAATCCCCTCTCCAGCCGGGAAAAGCGCCATTCACTGACCTCAGCAGCCGCCCCACAAATCCCCTCTCCAGCCGGGAAAAGCGCCATTCACTGACCTCAGCAGCCACCCCGCAAATCCCCTCTCCAGCCGGGAAAAGCGCCATTCACTGACCTCAGCAGCCGCCCCGCAAATCCCCTCTCCAGCCGGGAAAAGCGCCATTCACTGACCTCAGCAGCCGCCCCGCAAATCCCCTCTCCAGCCGGGAAAAGCGCCATTCACTGACCTCAGCAGCCGCCCCGCAAATCCCCTCTCCAGCAGGGAAAAGCGCCATTCACTGACCTTAGCAGCCGCCCCGCAAATCCCCTCTCCAGCCGGGAAAAGCGCCATTCACCAAGCCCTTGCGCAGCTGTCTCAGGCGACCGCTGCTGGCTGCTGCTGCCCGCCGCCGCCCCGCTCCGCTCCGTGCATAACTTCCAAGCTCCAAAACTTCCAGCATCGGCCGCTCTAGGAGTGCTCTCTATGGTGGGCCGGCTGCTGGACAGAGAGTTTTCCGGACAGTCTTCCAGCAGCCGGCCCACCATAGAGAGCACTCCTAGAGAGGGCGATGCTGGAAGTTTTGGAGTTTGGAAGTTATGTACGGAGCGGAGCGGCGGGCGGCGGCGGGCAGCAGCAGCCAGCGGCGGTCGCCTGGGAGAGCTGCGCAAGGGCTTGGTGAATGGCGCTTTTCCCGGCTGGAGAGGGGATTTGCCGGGCGGCTGCTCAGGTCAGTGAATGGCGCTTTTCCCGGCTAGAGAGGGGATTTTCCGGGCGGCTGCTCGTGAGCATAGTTACCTCATGGCTACTTCGCCCCTGAGGCTGTGCCCGGCTCTTCGGGAGCCAGTTCACAAGAGAGCAGCCGCCAGGCAACTCTCCCCTCTGGCCGGACAGAACGCCACTCCCCAACCTAGCGGTATATTGAAGGCGGCAAGCAACCTGAGCGCTCCCCCCACCCCCGGCTCCTGTAACTTGGTGCTTTCGGGATAACGCTAGGTCAGTGAGCGCAGGACAGGTTGTATTTTCGGGGAAACATGGTACCTAGGCATTTTTTGCATTGGGCGAGCCTGTGATCCTTGCAAGGGAAATGGGACCACGTGTGCAGGAGGCTCCTCGGCACACAGCCTCAGATTAGCAGAGCCGCGATCCCCTTCCCCTGCACACGTGGTCCCATTCCCCTCCTTCCTGAGGCAAGATGAAGGGGACCGCGGCTGCGCTGATTGAGGCTGGAGCTGAGGAGCCTCCTGCACACGTGGTCCCATTCCCCTTGCAAGGATCCTGGGCTCGCCCGATGTAAAAAATGGCGAGATCGGCACACTTGGGGCTGCTGCTGAGATGTCCAGGGAGGCTAAACCAAGCCGCGCGCCTCTCCCAGCCACTTTCACGGCTTCCTGGAGTAATTCTTTTTTATTTTCATGACGAGAGTGGTGAGGCTCCGCCTCCCCTGCCTCCCCTGACTGCACGTCACTGATTGGAACTAAGATGATACTAGTGCCCTCCTCTTTTGTGCCCTTTTCAGTTTCCTAAAAAGTGCAAAACAAAGTGATTTTGGGTCAGTCAGTTTGTCAGTCCCAATCCACTTCACAGGGTTGTTCTTTTGGGGAAAATGGGACGAAGAAGGTGTGCTCACCACCTTGAGTTAAAATAATAAATAAACAACGTAAAAATAATAAAGGTGGAATACAATTAAATACATAATTATATTAATTAATTAAATAAATAAAACTGTTATTAATTAATTGATTATGTTACACTGAGTTGTTTTTGACTCCCAGTAGACAGATTTTTTTTCTATGGCAATCTATCCCCAACTTGTTCTCTCAAATTTCCAAATGATGCACTCCCAATCATGCAACTGCCATAGCTTTATAATATAATATATACATTTCTCTTTATAATATAATACCATTGAGGTTTAAAAACAAGCAAACAAAAAATAACCTGAGTGCAATATTTTTAGGGAACATAGATAAAGATAATGTCAAGAGCTGCAACACCCTCTTTTTAATTGTTGGTTCCTATGAAAGAAGAATTTGGAGACAGAAATTAGATGGCAGGTTCTAGTTACAAAATCAAATATAACAACTATTATAGTTACTCATTCTCTGCCTAGTGAATTTTTTAAGTCTAAGGCCCTTTCTCATGGGAGACCGAATGTGCTTTCCTCAGTTCTTAGATTCACAAAAAAAATGTTTATCTCTATCAGATAATCTATCTTCTACCTCAGCTGAGTGAAAGGTGCTGTCCTTATAGATTTAGGCCATGCCAAGTATTTTGGATGGGTGAAAAAATCCACCAGTTGCTTTCCTTAGCGTACCTTAAGGCTAGGGAATGAAACAGGTTTGACAGCTGACTAGAGATATGAATTTAGCCATTTGTCAAAAGTTGATACTAGACCAGGCAGTCGTTCTTTCTCTTGATCATTCTCATACTCTTTGTGTATCTTGGATGAGGTAGGGAGAGGCTTGGTCCACGCAACATCTGGCAGGGGGGAATGTGCACAGAAGTGGAATATTTTTCCTTCTTTGCAGGAAAAGAGTAGCAACAAGAGCAGCAACGAACTTGATGGCATGTTACTTAATAACAGTTACCACAGCATAACGTTTGATAGATTATAGTTCACAAAATGTAGGAGACTTCCATATTTAGAATGGCCCAGATGTATGCAAGACAAGATAGCAGCCTAGTCCTCTGGGAAACTCCCTGCTGGAGATGTCCCAGTTCAAATGCTAAAGAAATTAATTTTTAATTCCTGATGTCTGCTTTGGAATTCTACATATTGCTTACGTATCTGTATTTGCATCACTAGGAGATCAGAGGCACAGAGAAATTGTAGAATAAAATAGAAGGGAGTGTCCTGATGAATTGGGTCACACCTTTTCTATTTCATGTCCTCCTTTCTTGCCTGGGCTATTTTTAGATATAGATTTAAGAATCTTGCTCTGTCTCTTCCTGATTCAGTGAAATTCTGCATATGTTCAAAAGAAGTGCATTTTTAATTCTTTTTCAGTCTGAATTTCAGTCTGATAAATCATAATAATCTTCTGATGAAGACCAGGGGATAGGAAAAGTATGATCATAACACAATTGACCTTTTTAAAAAAGGAGCCTTGTCTGCATTCAGATTGTTTCAATTTCCTTAGTAACTTACATCTTTTTTATGATGCTGATGGGTTTTAGTTTTACAGATTTTAAGAAATATTGTTGGGCTTATTTTCTTTTAACTCAATCACACATTGGAATAGAAACAATATTGAATGCATACTATTGTGGGAATGGCATAGCAAATTCTTGTCACTAATTATGGTAGGAATGTGGGATTATTTATTTCTCTAATACAGAAAGTTCTTAGCCATAGCTGGGTCCTATTGGGTAGAAATGTAACTCTAATTTATTTATTCCCCTGAAACATTAACACTTTGGAGTCACTGTTATTTAAAAATGCCTGGCAATACATTTATTTTGCAGTACAACTGAATCATTTTCACCAAATGAAGTATTGTATAAAGATATTTTTAAAAGTATCATGAATGGACTGACATCAATGAAATCATGCTCATTCTCTATTTGTTACTGAATAGATTTCCCTCCTGATAGTTTGACCTGTGTAATACAGAAGTATCTTGATATTTTTTTAATTTTTATTTTTTTTAATGTGGCAATGAGGGGTTCTGGTTTGATCCTATTGCTATAAATTTGTTCAACCACTATTGTAATCTTCATACAGGTTGCAGATTCACCCAGTGTCTATGTAAAGTTTATGTTTATTACTGATTTAAAGGAGTCAAGTGAAGTTTGACAAAAGAGATTTAGTTAGATGAAGGAAATTATAGAAAAATAAACATCTTGAAGAAAAGGACTATTTATAATAAAAGGTAGAATGTTTTTAAAGGCAAATGGACTACCCCAGGAGTGACATTTGAGAGCAGCCGCTGCCGAAGGTTCTTAGAATGCCATATTGTTTTACTGTTTTATTAGTTTTATTCTGGTTTTATTTTAGAGTGCTTAATTTTGGCTTTTGGTCCACACAGAAGACATATCATAATTATAAACCATGAAGGGAGAGAGGTACATTATAGCAGTAATTCTGTGACTAGTTTCACCTGACACAGAAGAGAAGATGTATCCAGAAGTAGATTTAATCAAAACTAAAGGAGGAGGTGCTTAATATGAAAAAAATGGATTAATTTGTAATAAAAAGAAATAAGAACTTCCATCAAGAAAGGAACTCGTAATTCAAATTTATAAGGCTTAAGACCTTGGAAAAATAAATTTCTTGCTTATTTACAGAATTGAAAAACAAATCCTGATAAATGTGTATTAGGCAAGATACAAACTGTCAAACTTTGAATTAATTAGGTCAAGCGAAGTGGGTTATTCGGGTTTATATTATGGTGACCATTAGAACTTTTCTGTACCATAGCAATGAAAGAAACATGACCATTTACCCAAATTTAATTTTAGATTTTTTTTCACTAATCGAATTCAGAAATCAGGAAGAAAAAAATGACATTCCCAAGCCTACATGAAAATAACCCAGGGCCCATTAGATAAAAATATCAGCTGGTCAAAAAGAACAAGCAGTATTAGGTGGAAATGCCAGAATCAATAGATACATCTGCTAACTGGTTTCCATGCCCAGAGGGAGAAAAAAAACCTTAAGTATAAAAGTATAATAGGCAATTCTGATACTTTTCCATTGTGAGCTATTCAAGAAACCAGTGTATTCTGACTAATCAGGGGAACAACATTACCATAAACTAGAGGCTATTGCCACAGCTCTCTAAAATTAGCTGATAAAGTAAATATTATTCTGCAGCTAATTGGATAAGGAATGCTGGTGGCATCTTTAGAAGAAAACCATATGGAATTAAAGGAAAGATGCCAGAGAAAGACATTAGTCTTAGTTGGGTTCTCTGCTTAGGTCTCAAGCCACAGTTGGAAGAAATGATATATGATTACAAGTGTAATTTGGAGACCAGCAAATTAACATCTTTATTAAATTGTTCCAGTAAGGCAGCATTTAGAATAATAAGCATTTGTTACTGTAGAGAGATAGCAAAATAATACATGTAAGACTAACACTTTGTCTGTATACTGAGATCAGACATATAATAAAGAAAAGAAGGAGATAGTTGGAAGGTTTTTGATAAAACTACCAAAATCTGTGGATTGCTTTAACTATTTTCTGTTAGTATGTCAATTTAAAGATACTATTCGTGCACTGTTTTGGGCTTCCTTTCCTTGCTACCATTGGTATTGGTAAGTAGACTAACTTATTCTAAATTAACCCTGGCAATAGCCAGATAATCAACAAGGAGGCAGGGAGGAAAAGGATAAGTACATAACACTTGTGGACTGGGAGGAAAGGGATTAACTTTCAAGGTAAATATAGTACAGTATATAGTTTAGAGAGTTAAGAGCTAAACATCTTCAGAAAAAATCCTGATATTTCCAACAAAAGAAGTGCATAACACTACATAAGGGTCAAGAATGTGAGAGCGACCTTGGAGTCCTAGTGGACAATCACTTAAATATGAGCTAGCAGTATATGGCAGCAGCCAAAAAAGCTTGGTTGTAGAAACAGAGGCATAGAATCAAACTCATATGAAGTATTAGTACTGCTGTAAAAATCCTTAATAAGACCGCACTTGGAATACTGCTTCCAGTCTTGGTCACCATATTACAAAAAAGATGTTGAGACTTTGGAAAAAGTGCAAAAAAGAGTAAGTAAGATGATTAAGGGGTCAGAGACTAAAACATATGACAAACGGCTGCAGGAATCTGGTTTGGCTAATCTGGAAAAAAGAAGGACTAGGGAGGACATGATAGCAGTACTCGAGTATTTCAGAGGCTGTCACAAAGAACAGGGAGTCAACTTATTTTCCAAAGCACTAAAGGGCAGGACAGAAAACTATGGATGAAAACTAATCAAGGAGAGATCAACCTGAAATTAAGGAGAAACTTTCTGACAGGAGGGCAATTAGCCAGTGGAACAGCTTGATGTTAGATGTTGTGGGTGCTTCATCACTGGAGGTTTTTAATTTAATTTTAATTTAATTTAATTAAATTTATAGACTGCCCCCTCTCCCCAAAGGGACTCGGGGCGGTGTACAGACCACAAATAAAACAATATACAATACTTAAATATTTTTAAATACACATAAAACAGATTAAGTGATAGGCTGTACAGTATAGTTAAAAATTAAAACAACCTAAAAAATCTACCCCCAAAAATTTAAAATACAGGCTAGAGGGGCACAAAAACTACAGTTAGGCCAGGCCAGCTAAGTTGAACAGGTGGGTCTTAAGTTTCTTATGGAAGGAGCGGAAATCGGTCGTTATTCTAATATCGGGGGGGGAGGTCATTCCAGAGGGTCGGGCCCGTCACAGAGAAGGCCCTACTCCTGGGCGTCGCCCGCTGGCATTGCCTAGTGGACGGCACCTGGAGGAGTCCCTCCCTGTGAGAGCGAATCGGCCGCAGGGATGTATGGGGCAGGATGCGATCCCGCAGGTAGCTAGGCCTGTCCATGGAGCGCTTTAAAGATGATAGTCAACACCTTGAAACGCACCCAAAAAGCCACAGGTAGCCAGTGCAGCCCGCGCAGGAGAGGTGTTACATGGGAGTATCTAGTACCTCCCATAATTGCCCGTGCGGCCGCGTTCTGGACCAACTGCAGCCTTTGAGTGCATCTCAAGGGAAGCCCCATGTAGAGAGCATTGCAATAGTCCAGTCGGGACGTCACTAGCGCATGGGTGACTGTGTGCAGGGCACTCCGGTCCAATAGGGGGCGCAATTGGCGCACCAGGCGAACCTGGTGGAATGCCCCCCCTTGCCACGGCCGTCACATGGTCAGCCATTGACAGCCGGCCATCCAGGAAGACGCCCAAATTGCGTGCCCGCTCCACGGGGGCCAGCTGTTCGCCCCCGATGGCCAGTGATGGAACCCACTGGTTGAACCGGGGCGCCAGTAACCACAGCCACTCCGTCTTGGAGGGGTTGAGTTTGAGTCTGTTACTGCCCATCCAGATCCGTACGGCCTCCAGGCACCGGGATATCATTTCGACGGCCTCGTTGGGGTGGTTCGGGGTAGATATGTACAGCTGAGTATCGTCAGCGTACAGATGGTACTCGACCCCAAAACCACAAATGATCTCACCCAGCGGCTTCATATATGTGTTGAACAGGAGAGGCGAGAGGACCGACCCCTGCCACACCCCACAAGTGAGCGGCCTCAGGGTCGACCTCTGCCCCCCCATCAGCACACATTGCGCTCGGCCAGAGAGGTAGGAGGAGAACCACCGCAAAACGGTACCCCTCACCCCCAACCCCTCTAGACGGCACAATAGGATACCATGCTTGATGGTATCAAAAGCAGCCGAGAGATCTAATAGGACCAGGATGGAGGAGCAACCCCCATCTCTGGCCCTCCAGAGATCATCCACCAACGCGACCAAAGCCGTCTCCGTGCTGTGGCCGGGCCGGAAACTGGACTGGCGCAGGTCTAGATAATCAATTTCATCCAAGTGGCGTGGGAACTGTTGTGCCACCACACTCTCTAAAACCTTCGCTAAAAAGCAAAGGTTGGAGACAGGACGGTAGTTAGCTAACATAGCTGGATCCAGGGAAGGCTTCTTGAGTAGGGGCCTCACCACCGCCTCTTTTAAGATGGCTGGCAAGAACCCCTCTCTCAAGGAGGCATTGACTAACTCCTGGAGCCAGCCTCGTGTGACCTCCAAGGATGCCAGTACAAGCCAGGAGGGACACGGGTCCAGTAAACATGTGGTGGCTCGCAGTCGCCCATGCAACTTGTCCATATCTTCGGCAGCAACAGAGTCAAACTCCTCCCAGGATGGTCCCTCAAGACTTGCCTCTGGCGTCCCTCCTAGACCACTGCAGGGGACCCACTCGCTGCGGATCTGAGCAATTTTGTCCCGCAGATATTCCCCAAATTCCTGTGCTCTACCCTGCAAGGGGGCTTCCCGCGGCCTCTGTAAAAGGAGGGAACGGGTCACCCGAAACAGGGCGGCAGGGCGGTTGTCTGCGGACGCAATAAGTGCGGCACAATATCGACGCTTGGCCACTCTTAATGCCACAAGGTAGGTCCGTAAATAGGCTCTTACCTGTGTTCGGTCAGATTCAGAGTGTGAAGATCTCCATCTGCTCTCTAGGCGTCTCTTGTGGCACTTCATCACCCTCAGCTCCTCGGTAAACCAAGGGGCCTGGGTGGATCGCTGCCGCAGGAGAGGCCACGAAGGCGCAACCCGGTCTAAGGCCCCAGCAGCCGCACTGTTCCATGTGGCCACCAGGTCCTCCATCCGGGAGCGGGTCAGGACTACAGGAAGTGGCCCAAGCTCCGTCTGGAACCTATCAGGTTCCATCAGGCGCCTGGGGTGGAACCATCTAAGACATTCCGGTTCCGCCTCCCCGCGATGGGGGGTAGTGCCCAGGAAGTTGAGCCGGAGAAGTGAGTGATCTGACCATGACAGGGGTGTAATAGCTAATTCCCCTACTCCCAGTTCACTCCTTCACTGGTCAGAGACAAAAATAAGGTCCGGGTTGTGGCCTCCCTCGTGTGTGGGGCCCTGAATTATTTGGGTCAGGTCCATGGCTGTCATGGAAGCCATGAACTCCCGAGCCACCTCGGATGATCCCCCTGTCGACGGCAGGTTGAAATCCCCCATAATCAATAGCTTGGGGGTCGCAACCGCCATCTCGGCGATCACCTCGAGGAACTCTGTCAGGGCCGCTGATGCATAGCGAGGAGCCAAGTATACGATCAGCAAGCCCAACTGTTTCCCTGGGCCCCACTTCATGCACAGAGACTCACACCCGGATATCTGTGGCACAGTGAACTCTCTCGGCTCCAGTCCTTCCTTTACAATAACCGCTACCCTGCCACCCCTACCCAGGGCCCGAGGCTGATGAAATGCACGGTACCCTGGTGGGCACATTTCCACGAGGGGGAGACCCCCCTCGTGGCCCAACCAGGTCTCTGTAATCCCTGCAAGGTCCGTCTCCCCCTCCAAAACTAGATCATAAATGAGGGGGGCCTTATTGACAACAGACCTTGCGTTGCACAACATCAGCCTCAGGCCCTGACTCTGTAAGTCCTGGCCACCTAGAGTGCGGGGGTTGGGATGGATGACCAGTCGTGTCCAACGACCACGTTCTCCCAACCGGCAGCGAGATCTTCGTCTGCCCTCGCACCTACCGCTCCCCATGACTGTTGTGATGACAAGACCCTCTGCTGGAATATCGCTATTCCCCCTCCCCTCTGCAGCTCCGCTCACTCCCCTACCAACCTCACCTGTCGGCCTGGCACTAGCCCCTCCCTCAGCCTGATCAATCCCACCCCCCACCCTGGGACCCCCTAAAATATATAAATAACATTTTATTAAAAAAAACCCTAAGTTTTTGCTTCCTCCACCTCTCTGGATTCATAAATCCCTCATCAAGGTGGGCCCTCGAAAGGGCGGAGGGCCATACTTGCGAGAGGGGGGACTCCTGCAGTAAAATCAGGTCTGCCCTCGAGTACATAATAGATCATAATTCAGCAGGGCCTCAGATCGAATTAAGGGTGCTACAGATGTTAAAATGATGTTGAAAGATGTTAGAATAAATAGTACATAATGTGCTGAGTCCAGTGGTATGCAGAAAGCTGGAGCTTGGGTACAGATGGTAAAACCAAAGTCCTAGGTGGGGATGGTGGGGATGGTGAACCGATCAAATGGTCTGCAGGTGGTAAGTGATAGGTGGGCAGTAGGTGGTCAGTAGGGGGTAGATGGTCAATAGATGGTAAGCAGGGGGCAGATGGTCAGTAGGTAGTAAGCAGGGGGCAGATGGCCAATAGGTGGTAAATAGGTGGTAGGCAGGGGGCAGATGGTTAGTGGTGGTCAGCAGGGGGCAGATTGTCAAAAACAAGGTAGGCGGCCAGCGGGAGACAGATGGTTCTCCTGCCAGAACTCTGGCATCTCTGGCATTGAAAGTCTCCTGCTAGCCACCAACAAGCCCCCTGATTCCTGTCTGGCCTCCAGCGCTGAGAGCCACCCTCCTCCTACCAGGCCTCCAGCGCTGAGAGCCTCTGCCATCGCTCCTCCACTCTCTTCCGCTCTTCCTCCGCTCTTCTCCACTCTCACCACAGGCCAACAGCCACCATTCGCCCTTTCCTGTGTGCTCGGCATCTAGAGCCGCCGCTCCAGCTCCAGGGGCCATTTTCTGCCAGCCTCCAACGCCCCCGCCAGTCTCCGGCGCTTCGGCCGGCCTCCAGGGCTCCTAGCTCTAGGCTCCCGGCCCCTCCGAGACACCGCCAGCGCCGACAACAGCCTGCATGCCCCCGACCTCGCCCAGCCGTCTCCGCACGCTCCCGAACGTCAGCAAACACACCAGCCGACTTTGCCCAGCCATCTCACGCCCAGCGTCTCCTACAGCAGCTGACAGCAGCCGGCCAGCGCTGAGTCACGCTGCCGTTCTCCAGCTCTCTCCAGCTCTCTTCCTCTTGCGTTCTCTCCATTTTTCTTGGACGCCAGACCACCCTGGAGACCCATTTGGGTCACGATGAAAAGCCAGGGTGGTCACTCACCGGACCCGGTCCTCAAAGGTGGCACAGAGGACCGGTAGCATCCCTGCTCTCTCAAGCGAGCCACGCAAACATACGGAGCTCACGGGCAGACCGCCATTGCTCCAGGAAGCTACTCCTCCAATCTTTAGAAGACACTGGACAGTCACTTGTCTTAAATGGTGCAAGGTTTCCTGCTTGAGCAGGTGGTTGGACTACAAGGTGACAAGGTCCCTTCCAGCTCTATTCTGATTGTTTGATTGTTTGATTGATTGATTGATTGATTGATTGATTGATCTTTTGGCCACTGTGTTATTCTCCAGATTTGCTGGCATAGTTTTCCGTAGATATTCCTTCTACTTCTAAAGTTTTCACCATGGTAGTGACTTGAATGCTGATCTAAAGTCTTATTTTAGTACTTGAATTTCTTGTAAATAGAATCTTCTAAAGTAGTTTGAATTTTAACATCTTTATTATACAGAATTCCAGGACACTCTCTTCATCTTTTTAGCTTGATATTCTTTGAACCAGTCCACTAGTATAAGTACTATTATAAAGGACCACAAACATTATGATACAGTATTCATGAGGCCAAGATTCAGAATTTCTGAGTTTCTTGATATTTCAGAAACCAGCTATCAAAAAAGTTAAGAGGGGTGTGCAAGAGGACAATTGAATAGAATCTTCTAAAGTAGTTTGAATTTTAACATCTTTATTATACAGAAGAGTTTCTTGATATTTCAGAAACCAGCTATCAAAAAAAGTTAAGAGGGGTGTGCAAGAGGACAATTAAATAGAATCTTCTAAAGTAGTTTGAATTTTAGCATCTTTATTATACAGAATTCTAGGACACTCTCTTCATCTTTTTAGCTTGATCTTCTTTGAACCAGTCCACTAGTATAAGTACTATTATAACTGACCACAAACATTATGATACAGTATTCATGAGGCCAAGATTCAGAATTTCTGAGTTTCTTGATATTTCAGAAACCAGCTATCAAAAAAAGTTAAGAGGGGTGTGCAAGAGGACAATTGATGACCTGATGATAATACATCTGGATACTATGATAACAGCAGTAGACCAGAGAGCAGCAGCATTCAGTGATATTCTAGATCTAAAATTAAATAGTAAAGTACTGAAGTTAATCTACAGTTTATAAACATTATTTCCCATCTGTGTCAGCCTTTATAATGGAAGAAAGATATTAAAAAATGGAACAACTACAGAACTGAAAATGTTGCAACTTTTCTACTGAAGATTTGATCGCATATGAGATTTTACATATTCATATTAGAGCCAGCATGTAATTTATAATAAACAAATTAATGAAGCCCAAAAGTATCTCTTTTGATCATGGTTTGCAGGATTCTATGCAGAACATAAAGGGCTTAGAAACACGGGGTTTGGTTTTCTATACAAGACAGCAGCTCAAACTGGACCAGGATTTTTTTCACCTTCCTGAACTATGGGAGAAGAAATGGTAGGAATAGTAAGTTATATAATCATATCCATTTTGTTCCCTAATTTTAACCTTAATCCTTCCATTCAGATAGTTTTATTGGAATCTGGGAGGATATTTGTTTGAAAGAACAACAGAAGGAATAATAATTGATCAGAAAAGATTGAAATGGCATTCAACAACTTAAACCAGCTGAAATTCCAAAGACCAATTCAAATAGGCTTTAACCAGAAATCCAAAGAAGCCAGAAGCATATGGCTAAATTTTAAAGGAAATCAAAAACACTCCAAAAGGCATCATTGATGCCAGATATAGTAGATGAATTGTCAAGGTTAAAAAAAACTCAACTAAAGGGAAAAAAAGTAGGAATTTATATCTGCCAGAAAATGGAGAAAAAATTGATAATCACGATGAAAACAGATTGTGGCTTTAACTTCCCATGGATTAGGTAAACTAGAATGCTAATTGAAGCACAGATTCAATTCCCACTAGATGGATTTTTCATTTTCAGCAAATCTTTGCAAAGATTTACTGAAAGTGAATATACTGAAAATATGCAGGAATATGGGAATTCAGAGAAACTGCTAGAATCAGCAGAACAGTCATCCTCAATTGCAAGGGAAATTAAGAGAACTGAGGTTCAACAGATGGCAGGACAGGATCTTATCCCCGTACTAGGAAAATACATGTTACCCGCAGAAGGAATGATCAAAATCAATTCATACAAATGAACTTCGTTCCTATTATTTTGTTTTCATTGAAAGTGAACTTTCTTTCTATTACTGTTAGAACAATCAAGAATATATTTCTCTTTGATAAAAAGTTAGTTGACATCAGTGGTGCAATTCAGCCAGTTCAATCCGGCTCAGACGAACCGGTAGTAGTGGCAATGAGAGGCTCACCCACTCACCCAGATGTTATCATGTCCCATTTTTGATGCTCTGTGCATGCACAAAAGATCCTACACATGCACAGAGGTGGCACGTGAGCTCACATTTGCAAACCGGTAGTGAAGGTAAGTTGATTTCACCCCTAGTTGACATGCCTAAATCATGCCTAGTGAAATAATGGAGAGAGAAATTAAATATAATGGTTGGGTTTGGGAATGTTTACAGTATTTGAAAGTGATTCATTTTCAGTGAAACAGGTGTACCCAATCTTCAAGATTAATTGAAAGGTCTGGCAGTTTGTGAGCCATTTGCTCAGAATAGTTTTGTGCAGTTGAGTTGCATGAAACAATGCTACTACATCTATACATTTGAAAACATCATCCTGGGAGAAGCCTTTACTCTCAAAGTCTGGGGAATGAAAAGGGATAGTAGTTCTAAAATGTCTCTGTTTTAGTTAATTAGTTTCAGGTTTGAAATCTATCCATTATCCTTATCTAATATTATCAAATATCCATGCTGAATTGTTAGCTACTCTATGTAAGGTCCCTAGACATAATTTATTTTCCCATTACTGATTCGGTGTTCCTAGGATTCTTTTAGTAAAGTAAGTTCCTTTTGTTGACAGATTTAGATAGCAAAATAATCCTTTAAATGACAATATATTCAGTGACAGTGTAATGTGTCCTATATGTGTGATGCAATATACATACTGTGTGTGGGAGGGAAGGAGGGCATTCTAGTGGTGTAAGAGAAACTCAGTTCAAATAATTTGGGTCAGAGAAAGATAGTGAAGATAATTCCTCCCTAACAGTTCCCAGAATACATACTTCATAGCTGTGCTAGTTTGCTTTAGTTGGCAAGATTTTGTCTATAAGGAACAATAAAGAAATATGCTTGGAACAGTCACAACATATCTTTCTTGGTTTTTAGAGCCTGAAAGTATGTGGGAAAGACCTTGGCACATGGGGTGAAAGGATTCTGCCTGGGGAATAATCAAATAATAGGGAGCGTAGCTGACATTTGCATAATGGGCAGAGTAAGAGTCTCAGAAGGGACTCTATTAAATAACAAAAAATAAATTTTAGAAAAATACTGTTACTTTATTAAGTAAGAATTCTATACTGTGTTCTGGGCATCCTTAATAGCAGAAATATTAGAATTTACAGCTGTTTCAACAGAGAATCTAGGAAGTCTCCATATCTTTATTTCATACAATGAAAATTTCTATTTAATATTGTTTTAAGACTATTATTTATCTTTATGTTATATTTCTGCTGTAATCATGCTATAATTCATAATTCATCCAAACCAGAAAGGTTGGTTTGAACCAGTGGTGAAATCTAATTTCCCCCTCATCGGTTCTGTGGGGCGTGGGTTGGTGGGGGGTGGCGGTTCATGTGACTGAATGGATGTGGCCAACTTTTTTTCACTTTTTAAAGCATTTTTTTTCTGCTGGTTCAGGTGAATAGGCAGGGAAAAAATGCTTTAAAAAGTGTAAAAAAAAAAGCTTCCAACGATCGCATGGCTTACAGCTGATCCACGCGATTGTTGGAAGCTTTTTTTTTTACTACCGGTTTGCAGAACCAAGGACAACCATTCATACCGGTTCGGCCGAACCAGGCTGAACCAGGAGGATTTCACTCCTGGGTCTGGAGCAGTAGTGAAATTCAATTGTTTTTACTACCGGTTCTATGGGTGTGGCTTGGCGGGCATGGCAGGGGAAGGATACTGCAAACTCAATTCCCACTTCACTCCTGGGGTAAGGCTATTGCAAAATCTCCATTCGCACTCCACTCTGGGGCCAGCCAAAGATGGTGTTGGATCTCCGAACTACTCAAAATTTCCATTACCGGTTCTCCAGGACCTGTCAGAACCTGCTGAATTTCACCCCAGGTTTGAACTCTAGTTTAAGTTCTATTTCAATTGTTTAGTAAAATTTCAAAATAGAAGGTAAGTAAAATTTAGTAAAACATTTGTATAAATTCTATATATTTATATATTGGGGCAGAGACCTTTCAAATTGGTAAACAGTTTAGTTTGTTTTAAATTCGATTTTGGAGCAGACTAGATTCAGTGATATCTATCTATTGACCTAATTCTAGTTCAGCAATCTATTTTTCCTCAAATGAGAAGACAGATTTTTGTTTTCTCTGCTTTCTAATTTTACCATAATAAATTGAGTGGACCTTAAACATATTTGTATGCTCAACTTTTAGGCAATAAAGCAGTCAATAGATAAGGAGATTACCATTTGGCTTGGGAATTGTCTAAATCTTAATTCAAACATTACTGTAATAAATCTGAAGTTTTAATTTTTTTTTCAAGCAGCCAAATCTATCCATTTCATGAGAACAGAAATATTCTTAGTGCCAATTCCAAAAGACCCTAAAGAACTGAGCTTTGTACAATCATTTCATGCTCAGTTATGCTAATGAATTCTGGTATTCCAGTGGGAATTATTTAGAAGTATGCATAATGAGCATGAGCGCATGAGTATGCGTGCATGTGAAAACAAAGTCTCAATTTATAACGCCACTGATTCAGTTCAGAAACTGCATTTTAAAAATACTGATGGAGCATGGGAGGGGGAATATTCTTTGGCAGCCAACTCTGCATACTTATGCTACTGGAAGCAAGGTTAAAGATATAAATAGAGATCTTTGCAGAATGCCAGTTCTATAAATATATGAGAGGAGTGACAACTTTACATTTTCTCCTGTTGAGAAATAGTTCTTAAATAGATGAGAGTTTATTAGTCAGATTTTGAAATACAGCAGCAGTATGCTTGAATGGGTAACAGTTCCTCTATTCTTGGAGAGATATTCAACCAAGACCTAATTATGTCATCATGCTGTTAATAAACCTACTGTTTTCTGAATGATGTGGTAGCTTGAATTATCTTAAATGGGACAGATGATTGGTTTAATGTCCCACAGAGAGTGCCATTCCAAGGGTGCATCATAGAAGCATTTTTGTAGCCTCTGGAAAATGAAACAAAAGGATTCAGTCATAGGAATTTGACCAGCCTGTCACTTAAAGAAAGAGGAAAATAAAGCTGGATATGATCAATCAAGCAAATCAATTTTTGTGGAATGCCAAGAGTCTATAGTTTATACAGCTTCCACAATTTATCAGTCATAAAAATAAACTGAAAAAGATTTTTGTAGCATTGGGCTGTAATATCTTTTATCCATTTTATTTTGGTTAATTTGTCTCATCAAATAGCTTTTCATTAAAATTAATCAGAGTTCATTTCTGAACCTGTAAGGTTCCAGTATCCTTGGTTTTTCAGTTCTGACAGTTTATGTGGTTATTTTTTATTCCTTTCTTTGTAATTGCTCCCATCTTTGATTCAGAACTGCCCTTTGATCCTAACTTTTGGCTTTTAATGTTGCTCCTGGTTCCCATCTGTTGTTGTTTGTTGTTAATTTCATTGTTTTTCTTGGTTCAAATCCCAACCCTGTTGAGTCTTGGCTCTACACTAACCATGATCCATATAGACAGATTTAAAAATGGAGACACGGAGTTTGTAAAATTGCATAGTGACTTGAATTAGGCACATTATATAAACAGAGGCATCGAAACAAGCCTTAAGGATTTTGTGATAGTGGCTATTCATAGGATATATAGCCAGTACAATTTCAATATCCTGCCAGTTACAATTTCAGCTACTATAGCTATTTCTGTTAATAAGGTGCACATTTGTCTGGTATCCCAAATTAGCTGAATAAATTTGTTGGAATCAGCACTATAACTCCACCATCCCTCCCCCAAAACACACACACACACACATCTTTATATAGCAAACATCTTTTTTCACTGCTGTCAGATTGTGGTAGATCATCTTCATTTTTTTACATAATTTAACTATGGGATCTAGGAAAAGTCTTCAAGTACAGATAATGTAATGAATCTGAAACTGTCAGCATATGTCTTGCTTTATTTTTAAAGCCTCCTCTTTTGATCCCATTAGTATAATTGGTTTATATAATTTCAAATAGACGCAATATTTCATTTACTTAAAAAGATACTATGCGTGAATGGAAAATTAATGTTTATTTTAAGAGACTGATTATAATGTTTTCTGAATAGAGGAAAAGGAGAAAGTGAGGGGAAAAGGGGGGAAAAGAGTAATTTGCTAAGACTCTTGCCATAATAACATTTAATGAGTAGATATCAAACGATCCACCATACTGAAAGTGAAATGTATATGCCATCATTGCTGTTAACTAACTAGGCTGATTTCTATTTCAAAATAAGATTTCTGAATACCTTGGAATAACTAGGAATAATCAAGAATGTCTGGAATATAATTTGTTAAATGAAAATACAGTCTTTCTTTTTAAAATTAAGAAATGTTGTCCTGGGACTTTAGTGGAATATTTAAAATACTTCATCTCATTAATCCTCTACAATGCTTCCTCAAATATTACTAACCTGTACAAAAATAAGTCAATAAATATGATGCTGTTGCTATATCCACTTAGTCTAGGAGTTTGATGATGGATCTGTCATTTCATCTCCTTTCTGCTACTTTAAGAGCTGTCATTTCATCTCCTTTCTGCTACTTTAAGAACAGGAGAAACTCTACCAATAGCTAGAGGAAGTGAGCTATCTCAGCAGAATTTTAATAACCTAAAATGACGGATCATTCTTAATTATTTGTTATTATATGAGGATCAGTAATCTTCCATACCAAAGGTCTGACAGTTCTTTTCATTATAGATTATCTTGCTTACTTCCCAATAAGAGTAAATCTCAGGTTCATGAGACTTGGTACATGTATTGCAGTGGATTAATTTACTGAGAATTATTCTGTGTTTTGTCAAAATTGGGCAGCTTGAAAGCTCCCACTTTTCATTGCGAATTAATCCTTATTTGGAAGTGAGAACAAAAATGTATTACTCTTTTGATCTTTTATATGTCTTCCAAGAAATACAGTGCGAGCTCAATTAGGCTCTTCTGGGAAATTTAATGCCCCCTATTTTATGGCAGAAAGACTTTGTAGAAACATCTGATTTCTAACATAAGTCTGTTCTGGATGAGAACATTGACAACTGGAAAAGAAGGCTTTAGGATTTTATTTTAAAAGTGGCATGTGGGAGTTTTCCTACCTTAATCTAGGTGTCTCCAAAATTCAGAGCAATTCAACCAGGCTATATATTGTTCAAAGAGACAAATGTGTAACTATACAATTCCTTCTGTTTGAAGTTAAGAATACTAGATGAGCAATGGAAACCTTTCTCCTTCTCCTGTTACAGCCACTGCCCAAAATTATTGTCCTAATGTGTTAGATTACAATTCTGATCATATTTAAGTACTTAAAGCATAACAGTTATAAACTTTATTCTAGAATATCCAAAACCATGGTGCATGATATATTTAGAATATAGCATTTTTCACTTTCCAAAAAAAAAAAAAAAAAAAACCAGTGGATGGTCATGTGACATACATGTTGCCTAAAATTAGGATTACCACCTGCAAATTGCAAAAATCTAAACACTCCCTAGAGCAGTGTTTCTCAACCTTGGCAACTTGAAAATGTCCGGACTTCAACTCCCAGAATTCCCCAGCCAACATTCACTGGCTAGAGGGAATGGTAAAATAGATGTTTCTGACCTCTTTACTCCCATCTAGTAATCAAAAAGATTTTTCTTCCTAGATATATGAAAATATTTCTCTTTCTTTATTTTTCTGGTTTTCTATATCATCTCAAAATAGTTAAATTGTCCATAATTCTTGTTTTTATTTCAAAATACAATATTCCCATTAAATCCTGCTTTGTTCTGGGCCCCAAAATTTCAAATGTTTCTTAAAATAGAACAGATCTGGCCTGCAAAAACTTCAAAAAGCAGAAAGGACATAAAAAACAATCTTCAATTGTTAGCCCTGAAAAAACTTTATCATACCAAAATGAAATAGGGATTTACAAAATGTTATCAGTATTATACAATAATTGAATGGAATGACTTGACTTGCCTCCAGAAAGTGTAGAAGCTCCATCATTGGAAATTTTAAGAAGAGATTGGACAGCCGTTTGTCTGAACCGGTACAGTTTTTCCTGCTTGAGCAGGGGGTTGGATTAGAATACCTCTAAGGTTCCTTCCAATTCTGTTATTATGCTATTCTGAAATTGCTGATTAATATTATGCAGTAACAAAATAGTTTAATTAAACAAGATGCTTAGAACCAGACTACATTTTCACAATTCATTGAAGCCCCCAGTTTAACACGATTGCACTGAAAAAGAAAAACAAGAAATTCAAGAAAAAAACAGCATGGTTTCATCCCAGATGGCAGATGTTGTCTAAGAACAATTGTACCATATCTTTCAAAAATCCTGGAGCACGGGAACTACCAGAGGATTGGCAAAAAGCTGATGTGATTCCCATCTTTAAAAAAGGGAGGAAAAAAAATAGACCCAGGAAACCACAGACCAGTCAGCCTAACATCAATACCTGGGAATATACTGGGAAAAAATAATAAAAAACCAGATCTGTGAACATCTAGAAACAAAGTTATAACTAGTAGTTAGCACAGGCTTGTTAAAAACAGATCATGCTGAACTAATCTCATTTCATTATTCAACAGTGACTACATTAGTAGATGCTGTGGACATAGTATACTTGGACTTCAGCAAGGCATTCGAAAAAGTACACAACAACCTACTTTTCAGTAAACTAGAAAAATGTGGGATAGACAGCATCACTACTAGATGTATTTATAACTGGCTGACAAATCATACACAAGTACTCATTAATGGTACATCTACATGGAAGGAAAGAAGCAGTGGGGTACTGCAAGTTTCCATCTTAGGCCCCATTTTCAATAGCTTCATAAATGACTTAGATGAGGGAATAGAAAGGGAATTCATCAAATTTCCAGATGACACTAAGCTGGCAGGACTAGCCAAAACCCCAGAAGACAAGCTCAAGATCCAAAAAGAGCTTGACAGACTTGAACAATGGGCCCTATCCAACATCATGACATTTAATGTGGCAGAAAGCAAGGTTTTACACCTAGGCAGGAAAAACCAAAGGTACAAATACAGATTAGGCAAAACATGGCTCAAAAACAATAACTGTGAGAGGGACCTTGGAGTCATAGTGGATGATCACTTAAACATGGGCCAGCACTGTGAGGCAGCAGCCCCCCAAAAAATCTTCATACTAATACAATTAGTTGTACTACAACTAATACAATCCTTGGTTTTATAAACAGAGGCATAGAATCGAAATCGTGTGAAGTATTAGTACCATTTTATAAATCTTTCATAAAATCACACTTGAAATACTACATCCAGTTTTGGTCACCACATTTACAAAAAAACATGTTGAGACTTTGGAAAAAGTGCAAAGAAGAATATCTAAGATAATTAAGGGCCTGGAAATAAAACATATGAAGAACAGCTACAGGAATTGGGTATGGACAGTTTAGAGAAAAGAAGGACTAGTGAGAACATGATAGCAGTATTTCAGTATTTAAGGGACTGCCACAAAGACGAGAGAGTCAACTTATTTTCCAAAGCACCAGAAAGCTCAAAATAATAACTGTGAGAGGGATCTTGAAGTCCTAGTGGACAATCACTTAAACATGAAGTAGCAGTGTGAGGCAGCAGCCAAGATGCTAATACAATCCTTGGATGTATAAACAGAGGTATGGAATCAAATTTAAGTGAAGTATTTATAAAACCTTAGTAAGGCCACACCTGGAATACTGCATCCTGTTTGGATCACCATATTACAAAAAAGCTGTTGAGACTTTGGAAAAAGTGCAAAGAAGAGCAACTGATTAAAGGCCTGGAGACAAAACATATGAATAACAGTTGCAGAATTGAGTTCGGCTAGTCTAGAGAAAAGAAGGACTAGGAATGACAAGATAGCAGTATTCCAGTATTTAAGGAGCTGCCCCAAAGAAGAGGGGGTCAATTTATTTTCCAAAGCACCAGGCAGGAGAAGAAACAATGAATGGAAACTAATCAAGGAGAGAATCAGTCTGGAATTAACGAGAAATGGGTGTGGGTCCACACACCTTAACGTTCCTGAGGTTGAGAAACACTAATTTGAGCTTTCTTGTAGTTAATATTTATAGGTGTAAATGTCATCTTGTGCTTTGTACTCCTGGGAAACCAGATGGATGAAGGAACTTTCTCTATAGATTTTTGTGAATAATCTGTGTGTGAGGGAAAATGGGAGAGAAAGCTATGGATGATTTTCAAAATTTTATATTACAAAATCTGTTAATAAAAAAAGAAAAATATCATGCTCTTGTTTTCCCCTTTTCTCTAGCTTTTGGATTTTATTTTGACATACCTTCTGGGAAGCAGACTCAAGGAAAATAATTTTCATTCTCCTATTCAGGATTAATTCCAGATGGATTCTGTGGGACTCATAAATATGTAGAAGTCTACACCATTCATTCTGATCCAGAGGCAACCCGGCGACCCTATAGCACTAGTGTATAGATAGCTGTTGTTGTTCATTTTAGTTACGTGTGAAATAGATTAATGGTTTTCAAACATTTTATCTCAGCCTCCTTTACATTTTTAAAAATGATTGAGTACCTCACAAAAGCACTTTGGTTTATGTGAGTCACTTCTATTGATATTTACTGTATTAGAGATTAAAACTGAGACATTTAAAATATTTATTTGATTTCACAGACCTCCTTTATAGGCCCCAGAGACATCCAGAGGTTCCCAGATTATACTTTGAGAATTACTGTTATAAACAAAGCGAAATATATGGCTAAATGGGTTATGCCATATATGGGAACTTGAAAGTGATGCAAAACTCATTAAAAAAACCTAGCTCTTCATTACATTCTGAAAATGGCTCTTGCATTATTTTAATTTTATATTGAACTTGGACAAAATGTTTTTGCATCCACGCACAAAAAAGGCAAAACTTCAATTGCACCATTACTCTCAACTTTTTTGCCATACATTGTCGACACTCCTAGTAACACAACAGCAAATATTTAATAATGCTTCCTTTAAAAAGTAAAATTCCTATATTTTATTTGAATTAAGTTTACTATATTTTAGACCTACACAGGTATAACATAACTTGTATCACAGTGAATTTAGAGAAACACAGGACAGCTAAGTTAGTTTGAAATCAATCGGTATGATTCTCCCCCCCAAAAAAAAGAAGACATGTAAAACTGATCATGTACTACAGACATATCAAACTCAAGGACACACCCAGCTTGCAATGTATTTAGATCTCATCCGCGGGGCCAGTAAGTCCCCTGCAGCCTTGGCCCTGGCCCCCCAACCTGGCTGGGCACTCCTCCTGGGCCTCTGCACCTCACCCCTTTCTCAACAGCCCCAGCCCCCAAATAAGCTTGGAACCCCACTTTCTTTTCTCCTGCTGCTCCGGCCCCTTTTCTTCTGTCGCCTCCATGGGGTGAATGGATGCATTGACAGCCACCTTTGTCCCTCATCACCACTGGGCAGCCGGCCTGCCTGCCTGCTTCTTTACTGTCTCCCTCAGGAGCCAAGGCCACTGGGGGTGGAGTGCAAAGGAGAAAGAGGAGGATGAATGGTTGGCCGAGGCATCTGAGCCCAGCTCCTGCAGAGCAAGTGGCACTGATGCTGGAGATTGCTGCTGAAAAGAGGAGTGGGAGAAATGGAGGTTGCTGTGATTTTTGCCCCTTCCCTGTCTTAGCTACACACCACCGCCACCTCCATCTTGGGGATGGTGGTAGCTGGGGAGAGCTATTAGTGGTAGCCAGAAAGTGTGTGGAGCAAGAGGTGGAGGGGAGGCTGAAAGTGCTATTGCCCCTTAACCTCTTCCACTCCCTTTCGATGCAGCACTTGCCTCCCTAGGTGGTTCTGCTGTGGGCATTCAACTGCTGAACTGTGCTTGCAGCAGAGGCATCAATGGGGAGCCTAGGCAAGGCATGTGTGCCCTTTCCAGACCACGCTCCAGCCTTCATTCACAAGCCGCCTCCATATGCCAGCCTGTCCCAGGCTAGTCGCCTCCAGATGTGGTCTCTTGGACTACAGATTTCTTTTCCTTCCCCCATCCATGAGCAGCAAAGCAGACTTTTCAGCATAGGTATTCTTAAGCACTTTCTATATTTATACTGCAAAATAAAATGACCTCTCCAGGCAGCTGGCTGGGCACATATCTTGCTCCACTGACTTTTCTTCTCCATTTTTTAGGATACCAAACATGAAATACCTTCCTGTGTTTCAGTGCTAAATAAACAATTTAGATTGTTTTCCACCCCCAGGAAAAAATATTTACATTTTTAATTTGATACGTTTATCTTTTCATTATTATTATTCCTCATGCATAATCTATATAGTTGATGTAATCTATTTCACATGTTATCTGCTTGCATTTATTTATTTGTTTATTTACTTTCTATAGCCACCCATCTCCAGGAGTGACTCTTCAGCTAAGCAACAGGGATTTGCTTCCAATCAGAGGTCAGCGGAAGAATCAGATTATAATTAGGAAGAGTGCAAAAGTTGCCTCAGGTGCCAGATGCTGGAGATTATGGAAGTGAACAGAAAACAGCACCATAAAAGCTTCTTGTAATCAGATGTGATGATATGTGTACCAATGGTGGGTTTCAAAAATTTTTAGAACCTCTTCTGTAGGTGTGGCCTGCTTTGTGGGAGTGACTTGCTGGCCATGTGACTGGGTGGGAGTGGCTTGGCAGTCATGTGACTGGGTGGGCATGGCCAATTTGTAAAATGTGGTGAAACTCACTTAACAATGCTCTTGCTTAGCAACCAAAATGTTGGCTCAGAAACTCTGGCATTTGAAGCATGCAAGTCTTAAAGCTGTCAAGTTGCAAGACTCTTGCACCCCTAACCCTTTAGAAAAAAAACCCAGGGGTGTTCAAACTTGACAGCTTTAAGACTTGTGGACTTCAACTCCAGAATTCCTCCTCTTGCTCTTCATCTTGATGATGTGTGGACGGGCGGGAGGAGGGAGCTGGAACCGGTTCTAAACGGCACTGTAGATTTGTGGAACCTATCCTATAGAAGAAGTTAGAACTGGCAGGAACCCACCCCTGATGTGTACATAGAATGGTTGAATGTCTCAAAGGTGTATTTTCAAAAGGCAACTGGATTTTCTTCATTTTTCCTTGAAATCTTCCACTTCTTATCCAAGAGGCTTTTTCAGAAGAAGAAATATCTTCAAGGGAAAACAAAGAAAATCCAGCAGCCTTTTGAAAAAAACACCTTTCGGATAACCATGATCACCTGGATGACCAAGAATTTCCATAGACATTTAGAATGGTTGAATGTAATCTTATATTTATTGTAATACAATGTCTTGGCAAACAAAGCCAACATTCTAATCACTATCTTCTTCCATAATTAAATACATTGCATCTTGTACCTTTTCATGTCTATGCTAGACTTATGCTGTTAACATTCAGAGGTGGATTTCTACTGGTTCGTATCGATTTGGGTGAACCGGTATGGATAGTTTGACCTTGGTCGCAGAATCAGCAGCGACCCAGGCTGGCCATGCTGCCATTGCCGGCAGGTTGCTGGCATGTTTTAAAATATTTTTTCATGTTTTATTTAGTATTTTTCATGTTCCATGTTTGCACATGCACAGAACAATTTACAGTGAACTGCGCACGCAGGCGTGAAGTGAACTGGTAGCAACGTCAGTAGGAACCCAGCCCTGTTAATATTATACTGTTCACAAACAAGTTATGTGACTGTGCAGCTTTGTGTATAAATCAAGGAACTACTAGATTATCAGAAACAGTTCTGAACAGGAAGTATGCTCATTCTGGGTTCAGCTCATACAAATAATAGATTCTTAATAAATATATAAAAATATTCTTACTATAAGGTGTAATAATTTTATTAAATATTATATTTGTCATATTTTCAATGCAATTGTACACAAAATATACTTTTGTTGGAAATATGATACCTGATTACAGTGATGTTTCTTCAACTTATCTAGCTTCTCATTTGAATTAATTCTCCATGAATCTTCCTCTCTGGGGTCCCTATCCAGCTTTTTCTGACAGCAGGCCATTTCTCCATAGTAACACACCATCTGTCATATTATTAGTCCAACATTTTGCATACAAAATCAACGTCAAAAAGTTTCCCGGATCAATCTCATTCAATATCTTAGCATCCTAGCTTTCCTTAATAGCTATAATTTAATTTATCAAGCAGTAACTTAAGACAGTTTTCACCATGCTTTTGTAAGCTTGTAATTTTTCCAGTGTGAAAATGAATAGAATAAATTGCTAAATATAAATTATAATAGAAATATGTTAATTTGGGTTCTGAAGCAGTTGTCATTTTACTTATCAGAACAAGACTTCACCAAACATGCTTAAAGTAGAGAAATACAGCAATATATAATTAGTCACAGTGGTCTCTTATTTCATTCACTGCAATTCTGTTAATAGTGATGCCCATAACCCTGAACCATTCAGTTATGTGAAACTTTTCCAATTCAGGAATTGAACCGGGAATTTAAATGGATGTTTTTGCAGTTGCTGAGGTTTTTCTTTTCAAAATACAATTTTCTGATGGTGCAATATGGGTTTATGGGACAGACTTAATCCCTATATTACGCTTGTATATAATAATTCCATCAATTGTCATTTTTTTTCTGCTTGCTATGTGTCAGCCTCGTTAGATAGATCAAAACAGGAAAGCATTTCCACAGGAAGTTTAAAATTATTTTTATTGAAATTAGCTACAATGATGGAAACTTACAAATCTGATTACCCTGTATCCTCTCCTATTTATACTTTATGGAATCTATTCATAATAGTGTAAATGCAAAAGCTTTTAATGTAAAATCTGCCTGATTTGACCACCCAAGACTATGTTCTTACTTTATTAATGACATCTATATTTCCTTTTTAATGGAAAGCAATCTAAACAATCTCTTTATTTACTAGGCAATGAAAACTTTTGTTTTAATTATAATTTAACAATATTAAAATTACTCCCCCCCCACACACATATAACTTCCACAGAACAAATATGATGTCAGAGATGCATAGACCCCCCAAAGAAAATTCTACATATGCTATAGGCAGTGGTTCTCAACCTGTGGTCTGTGGACCCCTAGGGGGGCTGTCACAGGAGCTCTGCCAAGGCTTGAAGAAATGTTATGATTTAAATCTTGAGTTAAGTCTTGGTGGTTTGTAACCAAGGTCTGTGGCCATAAAAAGGTATTTAAAGGGGTTCGTGGTGAAGAAAAGGTTGAGAACCACTGCTATAGGCCTTTGATTCCTATTTCTCAATGTAATGCTTAGATGAATAGACAAGCATCTCTTGAAATTCATTCGAAGTTTACAAATTAATTAATTAATTAATTTATTTATTTATTTATTTATTTATTTACTTACTTATTTATTTATTTATTTATTTATTTATTTATTTATTTATTTATTTATTTATTTATTTATTTATTTATTTATTTATTTATTTATTTATTTATTTATTTATTTATTTATTTATTTATTTATTTATTTATTTATTTATTTATTTATTTATTTATTTTCTTGGATTTCTAAACCGCCCCCTCTCCCAAAATTATCTATGCAGAGAGTCTCGTTGTAAACAAATATACTTGTGCTTGTCTGTAGTTGCCAATAGAACTATGTATGTGGCTGTATTCTAGTCTGTATTAGGAAACACAGACTTAAGCCAGATGGAGTACAGTTGTTTTCATGTTGCTTGATAATATGCTCTGAGATCATAAGTAAACTAAATTTGATGTTATAAACTTGTGTGTGTGAGAGTGTGTGTGTGTGTGTGTGTAAAAATTGAAAATGAATACATTAAAACTTTCAACTCATTGCCTATTCACATATTCCTCATATGTAACCTAATCAGTCAAGGGTTTTTTTTGTTGTTGCATATAACATGAATTTCTGTTGAAGTCATAAATGAGGGGTTTTTTGGGGGATTAAGCATCATATTCTGGTATCAGCACTGAGGCCCATTCAAAAACTATTTTGAACATTCAAATGTTGGCAAATAAATTAAAAGGACTGGTCAAAATTTTTCATATACCAATTCTTTAGCTAAAAAAGCAAGCTCAGATTGATGTTTCCCCTCATTGCTGATTGATGAGAAACAAAGGAAGCCAATAAAACATTTTCAATATCTTTTTAATACTGTTTATTCTTATATTCCTCATTTACCATTGAGTCCTCACCATTTTTGCCTAGTGTTCTTTATCTAACTATTCATGTGAATGATGGTATATTTTCCACCATAAATACAATAATTGCTGAAAAACCTATACATGGATAAACATGTATTCATATTTGTTCTCCCCTCTCCCCCTCAAGAACCCTTATGCATATCCAGAGACAAGGGAAGAAAAAAAATATGTAGAAGGCCACTAAGAATCCACCAGAATGTCTCCATATATGCCTTAAGAAAGTCTCTTGCAATCCAGAGGTGAGCGTCACAAAATGTAACAACTGGTTCGCCCAGAACTGAAAATGTGAGTGTGCATGCACCTGGCAACAAAAACATGGTGATTGTATAGGACAGGATAGTGCAGGAGTGAGTGGACCCAACTGCTGCTTGGAACTACCGGTTCACCCAAACCGGTCCGAACCAGCAGTAGCCCACCTCTGCTGCAGCCCCAAAGTTCAACCTATACAGCCAGTGACGTGCAGTCAGGGGAGGTAGGGGAGGCAGAGCCTCACCGCTCTCATCATGAAAATAAAAAAAATACTCCAGGAAGCCGCGAAAGTGGCTGGGAGAGGCGTGCGGCTTGGTTTAGCCTCCCTGGACATCTCAGCAGCAGCCCCAAGTGTGCCGATCTCGCCATTTTTTGCATCGGGCGAGCCCGGGATCCTTGCAAGGGGAATGGGACCACGTGTGCAGGAGGCTCCTCAGCTCCAGACTCAATCAGCGCAGCTGCGGTCCCCTTCATGTTGGCTCAGGAAGGAGGGGAATGGGACCACATGTGCAGGGGAAGGGGATCGCGGCTGTGCTAATCTGAGGCTGTGTGCTGAGGAGCCGCCTGCACACGTGGTCCCATTCCCCTTGCAAAGATCCCGGGCTCGCCCGATGCAAAAACTGCCTAGGTAACATCATCAGTGCTAGAAGGGGGGGGCGGAGGAGAAAGGAGAAGTTTCTCTTCTCAGAAATGTCTTCTCAGTGGAGCTGCTGCAGCCTGCCTGTCCCTTTCTGACATTTCTAAGAAGAGAAACTTCTCTGTTTGGGCTGCGCCCGTGCGATCGGAGCAACCACACAGTTTGATGACGTCACCAGCCTCACCAGTCATAAACCTCACCACACGTCACTGTATACAGCCATTATTCAAGCATTTACTTCTGTGTGAGGGGATGACAGTTTTGTAACTCTGTATACCAGTTCATATCCTAGTGTAAGAATTAATATGAATTTCTTCCCTGACTAAATTATTTTAAAAAGATGGTTTTCTTTCCTACATCACTTGTGTAAAACTGTACGGAAACTTCAAAGTGTACTCTCAGCTGCAGAATGACAGTTTTCACGGTTAAATCATCATTATCATCATCATAAACTAGAAGTTTACTTTTCCCCTCCCTGAATTATTGCATTCTGTGCAAAAGGGCATGACTTACAGTAGTTTTACAGAAGCAGTTTGATAATATGATTTTCACTCTTTTTTTTAACTTCTTCTCTAATCATTTGATAAAAGAAGAGCAAAATAAAACTCTCATTATGTGAATTATTTCAAATGAGAAAAGTGGGATTCATGTCAGATTCGCATTAAAACATATGCAAATTAATACTTTTTGCCTATAGTTAAATATATCAAAGAATTCTGGTGTGCTCAGACAGTAATCATTGCTTGTAAAATTGAAAGGAAGACTGTCTTAATTCTCTGAAGAATAGAAATATTTGATCAAGCCAATCTAATCCAATATTCTGTTCCCACAGACACCAAGCAGTTGCCCCTGGGAGTCCCACAAACATTTCAGAAGCATAATGGAATTTGTTATGGTGTACAGCATGATATTTGTATACTTTTACAGTGTCTACTCTTAGTTTTCTCCATGAATGTGTTCAGCATTCTTATTAAGCCATGAAAATTGCTGATCAGCATCAACATGAAAGCAGATTTCACTACTCAGACCCCATCACTTCATCTTTTTCCTGCAAAAGAATCGTTACAATTCTTTAATTATTTTGTATCATAAAAGGACAACAAGCTGCCCTTTATGGTTTATTTACCACTGAACCTTTGTACGATTAATAGGGGGAAAGCATTGGTGCCACTTTTGATGAAAACAATTGTACTTTCTTTTGTGGACCTTCCCCCATACCACATTTTTCCTGACCTATCCAGTACAATTCTTCAAAATCCTTTGTAGAGTCACATTTCCCATGATTCAATGTCCGTTTCTCTGCTATGGATAAATTCTTAGGAACAAGTTTCTATTCTTTTTCATTTTACTTTCTCAAAGACTATTATATTTCATAATATCTTTGTTATAGTATATTACGTTAATGATTAAATAATTATACTGATAAGAACATAAATGTATCCATACCAAACCAAATAATTTTTGAACTTGGGTTTGCAACAGAAATCATCAATAGTTTTTTTTTTTTTCTGGGAGGGGGTGATTTGTAAAGCAGTTAGCTATATTAATATTCCATGTTGAGCATAAGATGTGTTTTGTTCTTGAATTTAACCAATTGTCTTTTTATTCCTAATATTATGAAGCTGTCTCAACATTTTATTTTATTCCTTACCGACAGTACATCACGTTTTGCTGAAGAGTATGGGAGCAACACAATCACAGAGGTGAATTCAATCACACATTTATTCCAGATTTTAGTTACTAAGCTGGAATCTTTCTCAGGCATACACATTTTAACAGTCCATTGTTTAGAAAGTACACATTAAATGCATTTTAATCATGCTGAAACTTTAAATTCTGGAGATACATCTTTTGCTGTGTAGGACTATGATCAAGATTAGATCTACGCTTTCTGATTCGTCCATCAGCAGTACAGACCACCCACAATTTCGTGAGTGTAGGAACTGTCAATGTTTTCTGTTACCACACCTAGACCATCAAAACATAATAATAAGAATGCTGCCCCAGCTGTATCCACTTCAAGAGAACTGTTTTCTACTCTGAGCTATCTTAGCAACAACCTCATATCTATTTGTCTGGGGTGCCTGGCATGCTCCCTTCAATGACGGAAGGTCTTGTTTAGCCATATGATTCTGCTGGCCTGCCTTCTAGCTTAGGTCTGCTACTGGGCACCCTTTTGGTTTTAGTCCAGAATGATGAAATAAACTTTCCTTTGCCCCAAAGCTGCTTTTTCAAGAGGCAATTGGACTTCCTTGTTTTTCTTAGAAGGCATTTTGCTTCTCATCCAAGAAGCTTCTTCAGCTCTGACTGAATGGTGGGAAATGGAAGGATTTATACTGTCTCTTGAAAAAGTATCTTTGGGCCATCATGACCTGAATGACTGAGAATCTCCATAGATTCCCTCCTTTCTTTCCCGTTCTTTGGTTTCTTTTTGTTATTATTCCTCTATTAAATATTTAAATTGCAACATGAGCACATTGGAAAAAAGCTACGATGAATGACATGTCTTTGCTTATATCAGGGGTATCAAACTCATGTCATCACAGAAGTGTCACGTGACATATCGGGACTTTTCCCCCCTTCGTTAAACTGGGCATGGGCATGGCAAGCACATGACGCATCCAGCCTACGGGTCGGCAGTTTGACAGTCCTGGCTTATATGAATTGAACCATCAGTTATGGACAGAATGTAGGCATGACAGGACAGCCCCCCCTCTCTCCCCCCTCTCTCTTTAAAGTTTTTATTTTTAAAATATACATCAACATCAATACCCGAACAGTGTGGCATTTGGGTATCATTCATTTTAGGATTCCATTTTAATGCCAATCACAATATTATTTCAGCTTACATAGTAATGTCATCTTTCAACCTCTAATCATTCCCTCTAGTTATTGCTTTTATTCTATTGTATACAAAATATGGTTGCTAATATTACTCTTATTTCTACCTCTAATCTGGCTTCTAGTCGGGCCATCATTGCTGGTCCTAATGTTGATACACATGTTTATATTAAGATATAGTCCTTCATTATTTAATTATTCAATGTTTCAATGCACCATGCTAGTGCCAATCACCATATTATTTAAACATGCTTAATAATATCATCTTTCAACCTCTAATCTTTTCATCTAGCTATTACTTTATATAAGAGTATGTATTATTATTTCTACCTCTATTCTAGGTTTTTAATCATGCTATTATTATACTAGAAAGAAAAAAGAATGGAAAAATTATTTCCTTCCTATCCATCATCTCTTGCCCATTTTAATACTTCAATTCTTTTTTGCTTTTTGACTTGCCTCTCATACTCCTCTCTTGGATCCTTATGTCTATCTTGTGTCTTAACCTGTTCTCTTTTCATTGATGATTATAGCATTAGAGCAAACATGAGATAATAAGTATGTATTACTATCAAAGGAAAGAACATGAGAAGGTCTGTAATGATATCTTTGTCTGCAAACATCTTGGAAAACAAGGGAAATGAATTGAGTTACTGAGGAGGGAATCACTAGAGAAAGACAGACATTGGTTGATCCATGGCATAAAGGCCAGCAAGGAAATTTTCCCCTCTTGGCATGGATGACAAGGACAAAAAGAAGAGGAATTAGCAATCATGTTTCATGTTTCAAGGATTACCACAGGATAATCTTATCTTAAATTGCAATGTAGAAATGCCCATAGCATCAATCAAGTATCCACTTTTGGTCCATTTTAAAGGGACAACTAGACAATCCCTGCATTGAATTATTGTTAACTCTAAATTACTGGACTACATATATCTCCAGAGCATACTGAACTACAGATGGTCCTTGACCTATGACCACAATTGAGTCCAAAATTTCTGTGGCTAAGTGAGACACTTGTTAAATGAGTTTTGTCCAACTTTACAACCTTTCTTGCCATAGTTGTTAAATGACTCACTACAACTGTTAACTAAATAACATAGTTGTTAAGTGAATCTGGCTTCCCCAATGACTTTGCTTGTCAGAAGGTCACAAAACATGATCATAGAACCCTGGGATACTGCAACCATCATAAATATGAACCAGTTGCCAAATAGCTGAAAGTTGATGACATGATCATGGGGATCCTGCAAGGGTCCTAAGAGTGAAAAAGATCATAAGTCACTTTTTTCAGTGCTGTTATAACTTCAAATGGTCACTACATAAACTGCTGTAAGTCAAGGACTATCTGTACTGAAAACCAACTTTAAAAGCAACTCAGATAACGAATTGATAAAACTAGTGTGAAAGGGGAGACTGCCTGAAAAATGGTAAACATGTAGATGGTTGTTGCCCTTTCTCTTTAAGATCTCTCCCTAGCCAGCTCAGCAAATGATGGTTATAAAAGCTGAGATGCAGCCATTTTGGAGGTTTTGGGGTTTTTTTAGGAAAATAAAACAGCTTGAAGGCAAATAGAGATACTGTCGTCTAGCAGTAGGACTCACAAGGAAGAGCAGGGGAAGACCAGTAGCTGTAACAGAACTGGAGAAGAGTAAAATAGTAAACAGTGAGTACTATCCCTGAAGTGCTCATATGTTCATTGCCTAGAGGCCTGTGTGATCGTGTTAACTTTCTGGGATTTTGGAATCCACTGACCTGGGTATATGTAAACGAACATGTGACAATTAGTTAAAAAAAATAAAGTAGCTAAAATCAATTATAATATAAACGATTTCATGTCACTGAGCTGTCAAACAGATGTCAAATTATAAATAAAATATTACATATATTTTCTACCTGAAAGGTGATAATATTCTTATTAAGATGATTTTGTTCTTATTTCACACTATGAAAAATAATTTTTAAAAAGGAAAAAGACTATATGTAGGAGATTATCATATATAAAATGACTTAATAAATAAGAAAATACTGTTTCCATTTAATTAGCGAGAAATAGAGGTCTGGCTTCTCTAAATAAAATGAATATACATTAAAAATAAGAATAGCAGTTTTGTGATTAAATGTTGCATTTTACTAAGATCCGGTAAATTAACTTCTGATTAATATTAAAATAGCACTAACTGTCTTATGCTTTAAGTTTTACATTTAATAGAGTAATTGTTACATATTTTCTTTAGAAAACCATTCACTTATTCAAATGGCTATGAGTACATTCATATAATGGACTGATCATGATTTCAAAGTTAAAAAAGGAAGGACTTGCACTTTTGTGAAAACAATAGTAAACTAAAATAATTTGACCTGGTACTGCATAAGAACATTTGAGATGTTTTGGGCGCAAATATTGAAAAGTGCTTGAGGAAAATTGTAAAATCACATGATAAGCCACACTTTGCCACACTTGTCCTTTGTTGTATACCAACGAGGGTTCTGGGCTTATATCTACATCATACATCTGAATCTCTCACACTTTCTGATTACAACAATTTCATTTATGCATTTTTACAAGTTGTTCCAGGGTTTTCTCCTGCTGTTCCTCCTCCTCCAGGGCTGGGACTAAGTGGACTTGACTGGCTAGGTTGTTCATCCATTCCACTCCACTGGGTGATACCTAGTGGTGGGATTCAATTTTTTTTACTACCAGTTCTGTGGGCGTGGCTTGGTGGGTGTGGCATGGCTTGGTGGGCATGGCAGAGGAAGGCTTCTCTAAAATCTCCATTTCCTCCCCACTCCAGGGGAAGGTTACTGCAAAATCCCCATTTCCTCCTGATCAGCAGGGACTCAGGAGGCAGAGAATAGATGGGGATGAGGCCAGTCAGAGGTGGTATTTACCGGTTCTCCGAACTACACAAAATTTCTGCTACCAGTTCTCCAGAACTGGTTAGAACTTGCTGAATACCACCTCTGGTGATATCCTCCAGTGGCATATCCTGAGAACCTGAACTATTCTTTCTCTGTTTTTTTATTGCTTTTATATTACATATCTATGGTATATACATGCCACTTTGTATGTAGAAGATAGCATGCTCTTTTCTGCCTACATGCCCTTTGTCTTGTGTTGAGTCATCTGCCTTCATGAAAAGTGTAGGCTTCCATGGTCTGTATCTTCAGCATTTAGCAACTGTGGTCTACATAATAAATTTCCTGAGGTTTCACCAGGGACTAACTGTTTTTGGACAGCTTTTATCATGGATGCTCATGTTCTAATTCTTGCTACTTTTCTATATTACTCATATTTTTGTCTTTTCTAGGTCACATCATCACCCTAGCATGCAGTTTGCATTTCCATTCATCTGTACCTTTAGATGGACAGTATGAACTATATTAGACTGAATATTAATCATATATTTCATTAAGCTCATCATTCATAATAATAATTAGAAAAGGTCATTTGCTAAGAAAAGAGATTACATTCCCTTTGAACATGGATTTTCTGTAGCTAAGCTAGCCTTTCTGTACCTTTCAAAATATTCCTTGGTAATAGAAGAGCCATGATCTATATAAGCAGAATTCACTCATCTTCACTTGTGCTATGTAGTTCAGTGTATATGTAGTCCTTAACTTACAATCACAATTGAGCCCAAAATTTCTGTTGCTTAATGAGATATTTGATAAGTGAGTTTTGTCTCATTTTTCAATCTTCCTTGCCACAGATGTTAAGTGAATCACTGCGGTTATTAAGTTGCTACCACCATTGTTAAGTGAATCTGGCTTCTTCATTGTTGTTGTGGCCTGCCAGCTGCCAGTGGAGCTGGTGGCAGACTAGGACGATGAGGAGGTTGGGGAGGAACTTGGGCCAGTTCTGGAGTCTGGGGAAGGCTTTGATGGATGCTCTGTGTCGGACACAGAGGTAGAGCCACGGCTGTCTGACATTTCCCAGCAACCAGAGAGGCAGCTGCCTATGGAAGCCAAGATAAGTGGGGAGGAAGAATAGCTGGGGCCTGTTCCAGATGCGCGTATCCCTGGCTGGTGAATAAATAGAAGGAAAGGGGAGTGATGGTTGTAGGAGACAACCATTTGGATTTTGGAAGATTTGGCTCATTGTGATTCGTGCCTCAGAGACTGCTTGCCAGAACTTAATTTACAGCTTTGTGACTGGAAGCTCCTGGCCTGGCAATTATCCAAGGAACTGATAAGGTCTGTTACTGCAGTTAACCCTTTGAAGGATTATTGCCTGGTGGGTGAATGCCATTATTCACAGGAGATAAAGAGAGTTTTGGGGGACAAGGAGTCTGTTACTTGTTTCTCCTAAGGCTGGATCAGAACAATTGTCTTTGTTTGTCAGATGGTCACAAAAGGTGATCAATTTACCCTAGGACACTGCAACTTTCATAAATCTGAATGTTGATCATATCACCATAGGGATGATGTAATGGTAATTAGTCACTTTTTTGTTGTAACTTCAAATGGTCAGTAAATGAACAGTTGTAAGTCAAGGACTAGCTGCATCTGAGTTTTGAATAGACCAAACTCTCCAGGCAGATTCTGTCCAGAGATCCCAAATGTCTGGAAAATATATGCTGAAAAGCCTCTGCTGCTATTACATGTGACAAAAGGGGCATGAGAATAATTCTGATCTGTCTGTTTATATCACCTATCATCTATCCATAATCCATCAATCATTTATCTTTCATCTATCCCTCCATCCTCCTTCCTCTTGGCCCTTGTTACAGCTCTTCCAACTATATATTCGAGGTCAGATTTGCTCCAGCTGCGGGAGTCCCCCCTCTTGCAGATATAGCCCTTTGCCCTTTCAAAGGCCCACCTTAATGACGGGTTTCTTAACCCCGAGAGGTGGAGGAAGCGAAGACTCAGGGGGTTTTTAACTAGATGCTTTTTATCCTTTTTAGGGGGTTCCAGGGTGGGTGGGAGGGATAATCAGGCCAGGAGGGGGACTTTAGCCAGGCGAACAGGTGAGGCTAAGGGGGGAGTGAGCGGAGTGGGGGGGGAGGGAAAGTGACATTCCCATAGAGGGTTGTTTTATTCCAACGGTCGTGGGGAGGGGTGGGTGCGAGGACCGAACAAAATCTCGTAGTCGGTTGGGAGACTGTGGCTGTTGGACACGCCTGGTCGCTCATACCAACCCCCGCAGCCTAGGTGGCCAGGACCTACAGAGCCAGGGCCTGAAGCTGATGCTCTGCAAAGCAAGGTCCGTTGTTAACAAGGCCCCCCTCATTAATGAGTTGATCTCAGAGGGGGAGCCAGACCTTGCAGGGATAACAGAGACCTGGTTGGGCCACGAGGGTGGTTTGCCCCTCGTGGAGATGTGCCCGCCAGGTTACCATGCATTTCATCAGCTGCAGGCCCTGGGTAAGGGTGGTGGAGTGGCGGTAATCATACGGGAGAGTCTGGAACCGAAGGAGTTCACTGTGCCACAGATCTCCGGGTGTGAGTCCCTTGGTGTGAAATGGGGCCCAGGGAGGCAGTTGGGCTTGCTGATTGTATACTTGGCTCCTCGCTATGCATCAGCGGCCCTGCCTGAGCTCCTCGAGCTGATCACGGAGAAGGCGGTTGATACCCCCAAACTTGTGGTTATGGGGGATTTCAACCTGCCGTCGACGGGTGAAGCATCCGAGGTGGCTCGGGAGTTCATGGCTTCCATGACAGCCATGGACCTGACCCAATTAATTCAGGGCCCCACACATGAAGGTGGGCACACACTGGACCTTGTTTTTGTCTCTGGACAGTGGACGAATGATCTGGGAATAGGGGACCTAGTTATCACACCCCTGTCATGGTCAGATCACTCATCTCTCCGGCTCGACTTCCCCGGCGCTACCCCCCACCGTGGGGAGGTGGAACCTGATTGTCCCAGATGGTTCCGCCCCAGGCGACTGATGGAACAGGATAGGTTCCAGATGGAGCTTGGGCCACTTCCTGTAGCCTTGACCCGCTCCCGGACGGAGGACCTAGTGGCCGCTTGGAATAGGGTGGCGGCTGGGGCCTTGGACCGGGTAGCGCCTTTGCGGCCTCTCCTGCGGCAATGAACCACCCTGGCTCCTTGGTTCACTGAGGAGCTGAGGGTGATGAAACGCCACAAGAGACGCCTAGAAAGCAGGTGGAGGTCCTCACGCTCCGAATCTGACCGAACACAGGTAAGATCCTATTTACGGACCTACCTTGTGGCACTGAGAGCGGCCAAACATAGATACTGTGCCGCTCTCGTTGTGTCCGCAGATAACCGCCCTGCCGCCCTGTTTCGGTGACTCGCTCCCTGTTATCTCAGAGGCCGCGGGAAGCCCCTTTGCAGGGTAGAGCAGAGGAGTTTGGGGAATATCTGCAGGACAAAATCGCTCAGATCCGGAGTGGGTGGGCTCCTTTCAGCAGACCAGGGGAGACGTCGGAAGCAAGTCCTGAGACACCATGCTGGGAGGAGTTTGACTCTGTTGCCCCCGAGGATTTGGACAGGTTGCGTGGGCGACTGCGAGCCACCACATGTTTATTGGACCCGTGTCCCTCCTGGCTTGTACTGGCATCCTGGGAGGTTACACGAGGCTGGCTCCTGGGTCTGGTGAACGCTTCACTTGAGGAGGGGTCATTGCCGGCCGCCTTGAAAGAGGCGGTGGTGAGGCCCTTGCTCAAGAGGCCTTCCCTGGATCTGGTGGAGCTAGCCAATTATCGTCCCGTCTCCAACCTTCCCTTTTTAGCGAAGGTTGTAGAGAGTGTGGTGGCACAACAGTTCCCACGTCACCTGGAGGAAACTGATTATCTAGACGCGCGCCAGTCCGGCTTCCGACCCGGTCACAGCACTGAGACGGCCTTGGTCTTCTAGAGGTTGCTCCTCTATCCTGGTCCTATTAGATCTATCAGCGGCTTTCGATACCATCGACCATGGTATCTTATTGCGCCGGCTGGAGAAGGTGGGAGTGGGGGGCACCGTTTTGCGGTGGTTCTGCTCCTACCTCTCCGACCCGATGCAGTGTGTGTTGGCAGGGGAGCAGAGGTCGACCCTGAGGCCACTCACTTGTGGGGTGCCACAGGGGTCGGTCCTCTCGCCCCTCCTGTTCAACACATACATGAAGCTGCTGGGTGAGATCATCCGTGGTTTTGGGGTTGGATACCATCTGTACGCTGATGACACCCAGCTGTACATTTCCACCCCAAACCACCCCAACGAGGCCGTTGAAATGATGTCCCGGTGTTTGGAAGCCATCCGGGTCTGGATGGGGGACAACAGACTCAGACTCAACCCCTCCAAGACTGAGTGGCTGTGGCTACCGGCGCCCCGGTTCAACCAGTGGATGCCATCGCTGGCCATAGGGGGCGAACAACTCCCCCCCTGTGGAACGGGCGCGCAACTTGGGCGTCCTCCTTGATACCCGGCTGTCGATGGATGACCATGTGGCAGCCGTGGCGAGGGGGGCGTTCCACCATATAAACATATAGACGGAGGAGGTAGAATGTGCTGTACCAAATTTAAATTAAAATACAAATATAATTAAAATTTCCCTTAAAAATTACACAGTAAGATGTTTGCCAGGAGGTTAAAGATGGGACTATACATCAGTCAAGCCAGCTAATTGGAACAGGTGGGTCTTAAGCTTCGTCTGGTGCGCCAATTGCGCCCCCTATTGGATCGGGACGCCTTACGCACAGTCACTCATGCGCTGGTGACGTCTCGCCTGGACTACTGTAATGCTCTCTACATGGGGCTCCCCTTGAGATGCACCCAAAGTCTACAGCTAGTTCAGAATGCGGCCGCACGGGCCATCATGGGAGGGACAAGATACTCCCATATAACACCACTCCTGCGCGAGCTGCACTGGCTGCCTGTGGTTTTTCGGGTGCGTTTCAAGGTGTTGGTTACTATCTTCAAAGTGCTCCATGGCATGGGACCTAGTTACCTGCAGGATTGCATCTTACCTCACACATCCTCACTCCTCCAGGTGCCATCCGCCAAGCAGTGCCAGCGGGCGGCGCCTAGGAGTAGAGCCTTCTCTGTGATGGACCCAACCCTCTGGAATGACCTCCCTCCCTATATTAGAACTACTAACGACCTCCACTCCTTCCGACAGAAGCTTAAGACCCACCTGTTCCAATTAGCTGGCTTGACTGATGTATAGTCCCATCTTTAACCTCCTGGCAAACATCTTACTGTGTAATTTTTAAGGGAAATTTTAATTATATTTGTATTTTAATTTAAATTTGGTACAGCACATTCTACCTCCTCCGTCTATATGTTTATATGTTTATATATTTATGCACATATATATTTTGTATCTATATGGTTTTTAATATGTCTGTACACCGCCCCGAGTCCTGTTTAGGAAAGGGCGCGGTTTATAAATAAAAGTTTACTTTACTTACTTTACTTACTCCATCCGTCCATCCAATTTCAGTGGGTTAATTGCATACAAACTGTGATGCCAATATATACTGTATATAATTTTTTTGTGGGGGGATTGCTTCTTTAATGTTATAGTATTAATAATAGTAATAATATTGATGATGATGTTGCTTTAATGTTATGTTTTATACATTGCCCAGCATTTATAAGCATTTGAGCAGTTTAAAATCTTCAGTTCATTAAGCCTTCAACAAGTAACCTATTTCAGAAGATTGTCTCTATGCATTAATATGGGTGAGATGAATGACACATTCATTGTGCCATTTCCATGCAAAGAGTTATACGGGGAAAAGGAATATTGACAAAGCTAAAGTATTAATAACTTCTTTGAGGATCAATATAATTTTTTGTTGAAATGGGGAATATTGTATATTAGAAGATGATAGTTTGATGGTAATGAGAGGTGTAGCATGTGGTAGCATTTGATTCTATCCATTTTAACTTATTAACATGGATTTTAACATTTAAAGTAGGGTTTTATGGATCACATGCAAAGATATCTGAAGTGGGAGTCAAAATATCAGAGTTCACTTCTGAAAAGAAACCACCCATGAACAATAAATACTCAGTCTTTCATAGCTATGTAATTTAAATATTACTGACACAGATGTTTGTATATATAATTGAAACATTAATTTGGTTTTAGATTTCCCAGGAGAGCGTAGAAGGCTATGACATTTGAAAGAAGAGAAACTATGCTACAAAGGGATTACAAAGAAGCAGCATAAGCAATTAAATGAGATAAAACTTTGTTAAATTTTGAGTGTTTTAGATCTTTAATTGATTCCTGGCTCATTTATTAACGAGAAGAGTGTCTCCTTCATTTTGAATGAAGGACTTATCAACATGTAGAAGACTGAATATCTCATTTCAGTATGAACTGAACTCAGTTCAATATGAACTTTCAGTCAAATTTTTATTCTTCTGGATCTTGATTGGACCTTTAAGTTGATTTCCTTCTCTTAGCTTCCACATAACCCCATCAGATTTATTAATATGGTAGGTTCCATATTGTTGCCAAAACAACTCCATAAAATAAGCTTGACTCAAGGGAGTCTTAATCTTTAGCACAACTTTGTTTTGGGCTGGAACTGAACAGCCAAGCAGAGATTTTTGGTAATTGCACTAAGAAGTCGGAGCCCCAATTCAGCAGGTTAAAATAATTACATAACTCGAACAGATGTTTTTACAAAACAAATGTACATGTGTTCTTGGTGTTTCTCACAGTGAACATATGGAAATTCAGGATTTTAGTTCCAGTCATTTACCCAGGTTGCTAGTTCACATTCCTGATGAGGAAAAAAAATATTTAAAGAAAAATAAAAGCATCTGCAGTATCTTTACTGAAATGTTCAGATGGTGTACATTGAAATATTCATTCCATATTGGGCTTAGCTAAGACTCTCAGTTTTCAGGATGCAATGCATACATTGTATTGTAATATTAATTTGTTTTTCACTTCAGTATATTTATAAATTAGTAAATAAATCAAGCTATCTTCAGCAGGAAATATGAATAATATCACAACATATTATATCCACTATATCAGTGATGGCGAACCCTTTTTTACAGCGTGCCAGAATTGCGTGCACACTTGCTACTGCACCCCCTGAGTGCCCACTCAATTCCCCACCCAATTGCGCATGCGCACGTCACACACACACACACACACACACACAGCATGCACCCCTCCCCCATGCTCCGGAGGCTTTCCTGAAGCCTGGGGAGGGCAAAAATGGCCTCCACCGCCCTTCTAGATGCCCTCTGGAAGCCAGAAACAGATCCTTTGGGGCCGTTTTTTGTCCTCTCCAGCCTCCGGAGGCTTTCCTGAAGCCCGGCTCCTCTTCCTTCCTCGGCTGTTGGAAGCGCACTGCGCCCATTTCATTCTCTTTGGGAGCCGCCATGCTTGCCCCAGTGCAAGACTAGCACTGCCAGGGAGAAATCAGCAGGAGGGGGAGAAGAACACAAACTTCTTCTAGGGATGCCTTCTCCCCCCCCTCTCCCCATGATCTCTCCCTGGCAGCGCTCGCCTCACGTGGCAGCAAAGTGTGTGTGTGTGTGTGTGTGTGTGTGTGTGTGTGTAATGGGGGGGCTGGCTGGGACTGATCAGCTGAGAGCTGGCAAAGAAGCGGCGCTCAGAGGAAGAAGGCAGAGATGCTGGCTGGCATTCGCTTCCCTTACTTTTCGCCGCTGCCACCCCAGCAGGATGGAGCATTACCATCCCCTCCCTGCTGGTTGCAGCCCAGGCCCCACCTGCCCTGCTTAGCTGAAAGTGGTGAGGGAGCAAGCCGCGATGAACAGTAAGGGAAATGAGCGCCGGCCACTATCCCTGCCTTTTCGCGGCAGTGGGGAAGACTTCTTTGCTAGCCTCTCAGGTGATCGGTCCCATCCAGCCCCTGTTACACACAGAGAGAGACACACACACCGCTTGTTGCCGTGCGAGACCAGCGCTGCTTGGGACAAATCTGGGAGAGGGAGAAGAAAACAATCTTCTGCTAGGGATGGCCTTCTCTCCCCTCTCCCCCTGATTTCTCCCCAACAGCACTCACCTTGTACGGCAACAAGCGGTGTCCATGTGTGTGTGTGGCCGGCGCTATACCACTGCCAAGCCCTATGGAGTTTTTTGTCTGCTTTTTATTTCCCACCGTTTATACCCCTTCATTGTCTCTCCCCCCTACTTCCTTCCCTTCTTCCTTAAATATCTGCTTCTCTGAATTCAGAATTCTATTTAGGCTTGATTTTAATGATTTATGCATATTTTTTATAATTTCACATAGTTCTTCAAATTCCCACGTTTCCATAATATCCAGTTCCAAAGTTACAGTTAGTTATACAATTCTTATTTCAGAGTTCTGATCCACCTTAAATTTATCTACTTCACCTGCTGTGGGAAAGAGTGACAGGAGCCATCTTTTGTTCTTCCTTAATGTCCAGTTCCAAAATTGCAGTTAGTTATATCAATCTTATTTTGAAATTCTGGTCCACCTTAAATTTAGTTAATTCAACTACTTTGAAAACAGAAGAGAAGCTGGAACCATCTTGATCTTTTGCAGACAAAAAAGAAAAAAAAGATTTCGTATTTCCCCAGTTCTTGACTTTGTTATTATTTTTTCCTTGGTACTTTCTGCTTTGCGTTGGTTATAATTGCTTAAAATATATTAATTGGAACAAACGTGCATACAGCCAAATTCGGGTATGTTTCTCTTCCCTCCTGCTTTTCCAAGTTCTGATTTATGACAGTTGGTTAATTAAAATTTCCCACACAGGCAAGATTAGGTTTTCAGTTGTCAGTAAGGAGATGGTGCTTTTTTCTTGATCTTTCTCCCTTGTTGCATTTCCGTTCTCATTAATTGGAGTTGCTTAAGATATGTTAATTAAAAGACACTCAGATGAAACAAATCTTCACGCTTTTATTTTTTTTAAAACAAAAGTTTTATTGTTTTTTTTTTCAAGTATTTTGGGGAAAAGGATACATAAATGTGGGAGAATTTTTTTTTTTGACATCTTCACGCTTTTAGACCCCTTTAAAAACACAAACTTTTCAAGTCCAAAACTAAATTTAGAGTTTGTGTTTAAGTGGGTTGTGTTTAAGTGGGGTTGTCACTTCTCTTCTTTCTCCTTTCTGTCAAAATTATTTCAAGCAAATAGCTCTCTTTGGGGCTAGTGATTCAACCCTCCATTTTTCCCCTTCTTTCTTTTTGCAAAAGTCCCGATCTGTCCATCAATATTATTTATGCTCTCAAGGTTCTTTGCCTTTTCCAAATTCTGGTTTATAACTGTGGATTAATAGATCTTACCAGGCTTTCATCTCACCTCTGCACACTCCTGTTCAGCTGCTTTGGCCTGGACCCAGCTCTTGTGCAGCAGTGTTGCCATGCTGCCGCCACGGCTCCGATTCAGAGGGCAAATCTCTGACCTACGAGGGACCTGTTGCACTCCCTCTGGGTCTGATGAGACGTTGCCTCTTCTTCACCCCCCCCCAGGGGGGTTCTGATCCAAAAACAGATCTTGGAGACAGTTTGTCAGACAGGGTTCATGTGAGACTCTTCAGAGCTCACACACCCCATGTCTGTCCAGCTGGAGAACTTCAGGTCGACTTCCGATTACTCCATTTTTACATGGAAAGGGGAACACCTAAAATGATGTACAAATCAACAGACAATGAGCTCACTGAATGGCTGGCAGATCAATAGCAGCATTTAAATGAATTAGTGGATCTATAGTTGTGTTAGAAACCACCATCTTATGATTCTTTTATTTGTAATCCCTTTTCTTATGTTTGCTTAAGATCCTACCAGCTACAATATCTTTGACTTTGCTCATGCAACTGACTTTTCAACCTTTAGCAGAAAAACTAATTCTGCCTTCTGAAGAATAAGAGAAGACATATCATGGCATCGGGTAGGAGTCATAGTGCTTCAAAGTGGTATTTCAATTTGATGAAGCTTTGAGGAAGTATTCAAAGAAAAGCTTTGAAGTGAAAAGCACTTGGAAATAAAGCAGAGGTGGTTATGATGCTTCTTCATTTCAACTAGCGAAAGAGGCTTTTATGCATAAGCAGAACTGCTTTCTTTCATAGAAGCTAATGGGTAAGGTACATCATTCATACCTTCATGATTCACACAGAGGAGAGCATTCACATAGAAGCCGCATTCTGTCTTTTCTGGGACAAAATATCAGTGCTGAAAAAAGAGCCACTTTCTCTATCATAGGACTGATTATATAAGAGAATTCCTGGGTGACCTCAATGTTTTAGGATATTCAGGATGTTCTGCAACTGAATCTACTATGAGTTCTCTGTAAAAGCTTTTTTTCCCATTTGATTTTATTAAAAGAATGGTCTAAACTCTGCGCAAAGATTGGGAAGGCACATTGTGGTTTTAGAGCAATCTTCTATTTGGGATTCTCCAAATATATTGGAATGTCTCCATATCTTTCTCCACCATCAGCATCACAACTACTGCCTTTGCTATCATCACCTTCACCTCCTTTTCTTTTGACCTTTATTTTATTTATTTATTTATTATTCACATTTATAGACCGCCCCCTCTCCCGGAAAGGACTACCGGTATGCCTACATATTATTGTTAGCTACAGAATGACTTGAATATTTACATATCAGATTTTATATCTATTTGCAGTTTGCATATTATAGAAAAATCCATATTTTTATTGTTTAGTGTCACAAGTGAACTATGCATGGACAGAATGTTGCCAGCTTGGATTATAACCATCAGGCCTCTGCCCTAAAAAGCCTCTTCTTCTATATGTTCATAATTTTTCAAGTTATCATAAGCACTCTATTCCTTTTGCAAAAGGAGAATAATATGACTCTTTTTTTATAATATAGTACTTGTATCCTAAAGAAAAAAGTTTGTCTTTCAGTAAATTGCATAAACAAATACATCACTGAATTGAGAACTATTATTTGTTGGTCTACAACTAGTATGTTATTGAGATTGTGCCAAGTGAAATAAATACAAAAGCTTTATTACTGCCCCATTTCATGCATCACCACATCCACATTCTGACTATATGTTATACAAATGCTGATTATTATAGCATCTTAAAGCTTCAAAATAACTTTGAACTGTACCTTAAGTGATGTTAGAAAAAGGGTTATCTATAAATCTGTCAATACCTCTTCTAAAGTAAGACTAATAGACCCACAGAAATGAGACTTTTATTTGATAATTCCAAGTTTATAGAAATCCCTTGAGCTCCGTATCATTTTTATTGTCAGTTTGAGAGCCAAATGTATCTGGCATTTTTTATGTTTGCTAGGTTTTATTGATAATGCATTTTATAATAGATGCAGTAAAGAATAGAACATAATAGAATAGAAATTATTTAGATTTAATTATATTTCTCATTTTGGGGGGTTTCTTAATAATTATTAGAAAAATAGTACTACTAATAGTAGGCACCTTGCATGCAATTCTAAAACATCAAGACCCCATGTGAACCTGTCAGCATTGACAAAAGCACCATCAATTACAAAAAAAAGACAGGTTACCTTTCGTGACTGCTACAGCATCTACCTATCCCAGGTCCTTGACAAGACTCAATAAGTGAATAAAAAATACAAAAAATCTGGATGAATATATGAACAACTATGATAAGGAATTGGCTCCTGGCAACTGCTTGGATACGTTCCTTCAGATTTCTTGACAAGATTTCAGAAGTGGTTTAATATTGTCTTTTTCTAGAGCTGAGAGACAGTAACTGGCCTAATCAGCTGACTTTATGCCTTAGAACCAGTGGTGGGTTGCCAATTTTGTTACTACTGGTAACATGCATGCACATAAGCATCCGGGCAGGTGGGCGGAGCCTTTCACTGCCACTACTACCAGTTTGGCCGATCTGGGCCGAACCAGCAGCAACCCATTTCTGCTTAGAACCACAAAATATAAACTTCTGTTAGTGAAATATAGGTGATTTTTGACAACTGATTGAGAAATGTAGTGTTCCTTACTTCTGAATGGACAGATATTCAAGTAGTCTTTATTTAATAACTACAGTTGGGACCAGCAACTTGTTCATTAAGAAAAACAGCCACTACACAAAACTGCAACTGTGCTTATGGTGTTACTTATGGTGTTACTACAACTTTCCTTTGCTTTAGAGTCCTGCGAAGATAATAAATGTGAGGATTGGTTGCAAAGTTATTTGTTCATCACCACTGTAACCGGAAAGAGCTGCACTGGCTCTCAGTTTTCTTCCCATTGCAGTTCAAGTGCCAGTTATCATCTTTAAAGTCCTACCTGGCAGGACTGTGTCTCTAGATCAGATAAGGTAGGCATGCTTCAGGTCCCCTCCTTGAAATCTTGCCATATTACAGGATCTTGGAAGCATGCCTTTTCCATGGATATTCCTACCTTGTGGTATACCCTCCCACTGATGATTTAACAGCTCTCCACCCTTCTACTCTTTTAGAAGGTTGTTAAGACATGGATTTTTACTGAGGCATTAAGATTGCATGGGTATAAGGCACAGAATAAAGGTAGCTGAACCTACCCCTATCCTTGAGGGCATCTCAATGAAGATAATTATTAAGTTTTCAGTTATAATTTTGTATTTATAATTATTTTATTTATTGATTTTACAGTTGTTTTGAGCTGCCCAGAGTTACTTAAGATGGACGGCCATATATATCTTCTCAATAAATAAGTTAAACAAATCTCAGATGATTGAATCACTGACAGTAAGAAGCAAAAATATGCCATTCCCTTAAGTTGTTGTAAATCATGCAGTAACAATAATCCCTTTCTCTTCAAGTGGAAAGGACAAGAAAGCCAGTAACCCGGTGCTTTCTTCTAGTAAAAAGAGAATTTTTTGTCAATTTATAGCTGCTTGGTTTTTATTTTTGTTTTGTTTCGACTCCTGAGAGGGAGCTGTGAAAGCTATTAAATTTTCTCTTACCAGTTTGAAGCTGTGGAAAAACACACACATCCCCAGCCCAAAGCAAAACATAAAAAAAAATTGGTTTCAATTATTTGCAGCATTTTAAAATATCTCTATGTCTCCAATAAATTATCACAGCTGACCACCACTGTAGGCATAGACATGGAGATGCTTTTGGTTTTCTGGGTAATTCTATGCAGGGAATATCCTACACATCCGAACAATTAAAATATATGTCTCCCAAGTATCACTTCCACCCATATCTGGTTGATTTCGATGGCTGAGAGGCCTCGGGAGAGAGGCTATAGCCGCGGTGACGCCGGGAAGGGAAGAGAATTGTTGGAACGTTGGAAGGAGAGAGGCTGGTGAGCAAATGCTGGAAGGAGAGAAGCGAGTGAGCAGACGCTGGAAAGAGAAGGAGAAAGCTTGGTGAGGCTGGTGAGCAACGTTGGAAGGAGAGAGGGAAGAAGAAGCTGGAAGGAGAGAGAGAGAGAGGCTGGTGAGCAGAGAGGATTGGAAGGAGAGAAGGAGAGATCGGAAGGAGAGAGAGAGAAAAAGAAGGAGTTGGAAGGAGAGAAGCTGGTGAATGGAGAGAAAGAGGCTGCGACTCCGGCTGCAGCGACGCTGGATGGACGCTGGAAGGAGAGAGGCTGGCACCAACAGCAGCAGCCGCTGAAAGAGCTGACATGGATGCCAGGAACATCATTAGGACATTGGGTGAGACCCACCAACATCTGGATTTTGGGTGGGGGTCTTGAGAGAGCAGGATTGGAATGGAGGTTGGGGGCGGCTGGGGGCGGCCTGGAACACCGGGGGCCACCGGAAGCCCTATATCAGGGCCATGGGTAGGCCACAGGGATGTCTAGGCCAAGACCATCTGCCCCCAAGAACATCGTCCCCCTCCCAATTGGGAACCCCATTCCTTAAGAACTCTAGATTACTATCTACAAACTCTCTCTATGAACTCCCACCCACCTAGGATCATCTAGGCTGCTACCACCCTTTGGACCATCTCTCCACCACCTAGACCACCACTTGGACGTTTGATTACTCTTCCCCCCCCCTTTTTTTTTTGACTGACCACTTATCATCCACAGCACCTTGACCCCATCGTGTTTTTAAGATCTTTTAAGATTATTTATTCGAGGCTAGAACTGCTCTGCCTGAGGGAGTCCCCCCTCTCGCAGGCATGGCCCTTGTCTCTTGTAAGGGCCCGCCTTGATGACGGGTTTATAGACCCCGAGAGGTGGAAGAAATGGAAGAAACGGAAGCTTAGGGGGTTTTTAAATAAATGTTTTTTATCCTTTTTAGGGGGTTCCAGGGAGGGTTTTAGGGTGGAGGGGGGGAATCTGTCCAGGAGGGGGGCCAGTGCCAGGCGAACAGGTGAGTCTAGGAGGGAAGTGAGTGTGGTGGAGGGGGGGAGGGGAAAGAACATTCCAATAGAGGGTTGTCTTATTACATCGGTCGCGGGGAGGAGGGGATGTGAGGACAGGAGAAGACCACAACGTCGGTTGGGAGACCGTGGTTGTTGGTTACACCCGGTCGTTTGTACCAACCCCCGCAATCTAGGTGGTCAGGAACTACAGAGCCAGGGCCTGAGGCTGATGCTCTGCAATGCAAGGTCCGTGACCAATAAGGCCCCCCTCATTAATGAGCTGATCTCAGAGGGGGAGCTGGACCTTGCAGGGATAACGGAGACCTGGTTGGGCCACGAGGGTGGTTTACCCCTCGTGGAAATGTGCCCACCGGGTTTCCATGCATTCCATCAGCCTCGGGCCCTGGGTAAGGGTGGTGGGGTGGCGGTAGTTATACGGGAATGTCTAGAGCCGAGGGAGTTCACTGTACCTCAGATACCCGGATGTGAGTCCCTTGGTGTGAAATGGGGCCCAGGGAGGCAGTGGGGCTTGCTGATTGTATACTTGGCTCCTCGCTATGCGCCAGCAGCCCTGCCCGAGCTCCTCGAGCTGATCTCAGAGACGGCAGTTGAGACCCCCAAGCTTGTGGTTATGGGGGATTTCAACTTGCCGTCGACGGGGGAAGCATCCGAGGTAGCTCGGGAGTTCATGGCTTCCATGACAGCCATGGACCTGACCCAATTAATTCAGGACCCCACACACGAAGGTGGCCACATTCTGGACCTTGTTTTCGTATCTGAACAGTGGACGAGTGATCTGGGAAGAGGGGATGTAACCATTACCCCCCTGTCATGGTCAGATCACTCATGTCTCCGGCTGGACTTCCCTGGCGCTACACCCCACCGTGAGGAGGCGGAACCAAACTGTCCAAGTTGGTACCGCCCCAGGCGCCTGATGGAACCGGATAGGTTCCAGACGGAGCTTGGGCCATTCCCTGTAGCCCTGACCCGCTCTCGCTCCGAGAACCTAGTGGCCGCCTGGAATAGGGCAGCCGCTGGGGCCCTGGACTGAGTTGCGCCTTTGCAGCCTCTCCTGCGGCGACGACCCACCCGGGCTCCTTGGTTTACCGAGGACCTGAGGGTGATGAAGCGCCATAGGAGATGCCTAGAGGGCAGGTGGAGGTCCTCACACTCCGAATCTGACTGAACACAGGTAAGAGCCTATTCACGGACTTACCTTGTGGCATTAAGAGTGGCCAAATGTAGACATTGCGCCACTCTTATTGCATCCGCCGATAACCGCCCTGCCGCCCTGTTTCGGGTGACCCGCTCTCTCTTATCACAGAGGACATGGGAAGCCCCTTTACAGGGCAGAGCAGAGGAGTTTGGGGAATATCTGCAGGACAAAATAGCTCAGATCCGGAGCGGATGGGCCCCCTTCAGTGGACCAGAGGAGCCGCCAACAGTGAGTCTTGTGAGACCACTCTGGGAGGAGTTTGGTTCTGTTGCCCCCGAGGATTTGGATAGGTTGCGTGGACGGCTGCGACCGACCACATGTTTAATGGACCCGTGTCCCTCCTGGTTGGTACTGGCATCCTGGGAAGTGACACGAGGCTGGCTACTGGGCTTGGTGAACGCCTCTTTGAGCGAGGGGTCCTTGCCTGCCGCCTTGAAAGAGGCGGTGGTGAGGCCCTTACTCAAGAGGCCTTCCCTTGACCCGATGGAGCTAGCTAATTATCGTCCAGTCTCCAACCTTCCCTTTTTGGTGAAGGTTGTAGAGAATGTGGTGGCACAGCAGTTTCCACAACACCTTGAGGAATCCGAATATCTAGACCCACGCCAGTCCGGCTTCCGGCCCGGACACAGCACGGAGACGGCCTTGGTCGCATTGGTCGATGATCTCTGGAGGGCCAGAGATAGGGGTTGTTCCTCTATCCTGGTCCTATTAGATCTCTCGGCGGCTTTTGATACCATCGACCATGGTATTCTATTGCGCCGGCTGGGGGGGATGGGAGTCGGAGGCACCGTTCTGCAGTGGTTCGGCTCCTACCTCTCTGACCGGACGCAATGTGTGTTGGCAGGGGGGCAGAGGTCGACCATGAGGTCACTCACTTGTGGGGTGCCTCAGGGGTCGGTCCTCTCGCCCCTTCTGTTCAATGCATATGTGAAGCCGCTGGGGGAGATCATCCGTGGTTTTGGGGTGGAGTATCATCTGTACGCTGATGACACGCAGCTGTACATTTCCACCCCAGACCACCCCAACGAGGCTGTCGAGGTGATGACCCGGTGTTTGGAAGCCGTCGGGGTCTGGATGGGGGACAACAGACTCAAGCTCAACCCCTCCAAGACTGAGTGGCTGTGGCTACCGGCACCCCGGTTCAGTCAGTTGATTCCATCACTGACCATAGGGGGCGAGCAATTGCCCCCTGTGGAATGGGCGCGCAATTTGGGCGTCCTCCTAGATGCCCGGCTGTCAATGGATGACCATGTGGCAGCCGTGGCAAGGGGGGCGTTCCACCAGGTTCGCCTGGTGCGCCAATTGCGCCCCCTACTGGACCGGGATGCCCTACGCACGGTCACTCATGCACTGGTGACGTCTCGGCTGGACTACTGCAATGCCCTCTACATGGGGCTTCCCTTGGGATGCACTCGAAGACTGCAGCTAGTCCAGAACGCAGCCACGCTTGGCTATTATGGGGAGTACTAGGTACTCCCACGTAACACCGCTCCTGCGCGAGCTGCACTGGCTACCTGTGGTCTTTCTAGTGCGTTTCAAGGTGTTAATTACTATCTTTAAAGCGCTCCATGGCTCAGGACCTAGGTACTTGCGGGATCGCATCCTACCACACACTTCCCTGCGACCGATTCGCTCTCACAGGGAAGGACTCCTCTGGGTGCCATCCACTAAGCAATGCCAACGGGCGGTGCCTAGGAGTAGAGCCTTCTCTGTGATGGGCCCAACCCTCTGGAATGACCTCCCCCCCCCGATATCAGAACCACCACCGACTTCCGCTCCTATCGACAAAAACTGAAGACTCACCTGTTCCGTTTAGCCGGCCTGGCCCATTTATAGTTTTATTCTACCTCCTGGCAGATATTTTAATTGGGTATTTTTAGGGTATTTAAATATTGCTTTTAATTACTTTACTTTAGATATGTACAGTTTTCTTATTGCCTCCTCTTTGTGTTTGTATTTTCTATTTATTGATGTGTTTTTATTTGACTGTACACCGCCCCGAGTCCCTTTGGGGAGAGGGGGCGGTATAAAAATCTAAATAAAAGTAAAAAGTAAAAAGGTTAAGGCGAAACAAGCCAATCAAAACAAAAGCAGAGTTTAAATTAAAAAGAAAGCTAAATTATTACCCAATCAGTTAGGAATCTTCTTTGAAAGAGCTCGGTTTTGAGCTAGTTCTAAAAGTCAGTGTAGGAGCCACAAGTAGGAGTCCAATGTAAGGTCATTCCAAAAAGCCAGTGCAACCAATGAAAAGTAGCATTACCAACCCTTGGTGACCCTAATCTTTCCAAACATTAGTAATTTTGCTTTGTAGATTGAATTACCTGGTACAATTATAATGGGAGAATGTGATTGCAAGGATAACAGTAACACTTTATAGATTAGCACAAGTACTTAAAATTGGACCTGGAGGTATAGTGGTAACCACTATAAACCTGAAGCTGGGGTAGTGTGGTCCAATTAATAAATACCAGTTAGCATACTAGCCTCTGGACTCTCAAGGAACTGCTGTCTTTGAGAGTTGTTCTAAGACAGGACCAAGTAGAGCAGATAGCAATAGCCTAATCAAGATATGATAGGATAGACATGTTATAGCAGAATATTTGCGGTGACTACGCAGAGATACCTGTGTAGTTTTCATTACAGTAGTCAAGAAATAAGATGGATTGCCACTATCTTATTCCAGAATTTTGTGGTTTTCTGCCATCAATACCTTCTTAATTTTTCAAGATCTGTCAAGCTTGGTGCTGCTACCTACTGTGCCTCTGAAAATCTTAGTTTATATTCAGAAGGATCTATATTGTTTGTTCCATTCTTATGTATGGAATAATGAAACAATTTAGAACAACAAAAATATGACTTATTTATTATTGCATGATTAAACCTATAAAAACGTTCTTCATTTGGGAGCATAGTTTAGATGAAATTGCCACAAAATGATTGTAAACTTGCTTTCTCCTTGTTATTTGTCTCAAAAGAATGATTGTGCATGTTTCCTTGTGGTCAGATTGTCAATTATCCTTTTTATTATTGTGGTTAAATGAAATGTAAAGATGACCACACTGGGTTCCTTTTCACACACAAAAAAAAACTTCCTCGTGGGAGAAGGCTGAAAGATTCTATCAATGCTGTTACATAGCCTTGGAACAAAGTATTTATTTGTCTTCCTTTACTTCATCTCAGCTGGATTATTAAGTGAACTCCATTTACACAAAAGCTCATGTGAGTTCCTGATCCTATCAATAATCAGTTCAGAATTTTCAGAGCAGCGATTAAAATATTTCCTTGATTCACTTTTGTGGTTTATTAACTCTTTCCATAGATATTTTGACTAAGACCTTTGTTTGATCTTGGTGATTATGATTTCAAGCTGACAGAAGTTTTATCTAAGTGAACACCACTGACTTTGAATATGACCTATGATGTGAAATTATTTCTAGGGAAAGGAGCCCATCATTCAGAAAAGATTCCTCATACCCTTGAAGTTAGGATATGAATGTCCCAATAAATGTATGGGCTTTTATCTCTAAACAGTATTAGATAAACAGTTGCCCAGTAAGAAAGCTTCTAGGGTATTGGACCTCAGCATTCCGAATATGGTTTCAGTATGGATTTATCTTCATGTCGTATTGAAGATGTTTGCCCTCAAAATGCACTGTGCTCCATATTTCTTTATTTACCACCCATCTGGCTTTTATTTGCTTTAATATTTTTTGGGGAAATGGACAAAAGACAAAGTTAAGGGTATTAATATTTAAATAGATTCATTTCCCAACAACAATGTCTAAATGACCTGATCTTCCCAAAACAAAGAATAGCTTTCTTCAGAGCCAGATTTAACATTCTTTCTTCAGCACTCCTCCAGGGCAGGTATAAGAGAACACCTATAGCAGAACGGATTTGTATATGTGGTAAAGGAGAAGTGGAAGATAATTCACATGTTCTATTACACTGCGAGCTATACAGAGCTTGTAGGTCTGCACATATTCTCCCCTTATCAGAGAGATTGCCAGGGAGGGCAGACAATTTTTATCTAGGCTTTCTCCTCCAGGACACTAACCCAGTTACCATGTATGCAGTGGCAGAGATCCATGCTGCTGCAATGTCCATAAAAAAAATGCCTACAGAAGTATAGTTGTCATCTTGTACCAATTATCTAGACATATCTCTAACGATCTGTGGACCATTGTATTTACTCCTATACTTAACAGCGTTGCACCCAGGTAAACCAGGGAGTGACGCAAACAATCTGAGAACATATATGTTATTTTCCACTTTTAATGTCAATACTTTTTAATTATATCTTAATGTCAGTACTTTTAACATGTTGTCAAAACGAATGTGTATTGCTGGTCTTTGACCATAATAAAGATTTACTTACTTCCCAACAATAGAAAACAAAACTTGTTCAGGATCAAAGCTTTCTAGACTTGAAGACATAGCATTCTACCAATACACATGTTTTTTCATCTTATCTTGTATTTTATCAATGAGGAAAGAGTGGATTGTTTGCTATACTCCTTGCATTATCTTATTCATTGTAAATCTTATAAAAAGGACACAATCAAACTTGCATTATACTATAAAGCAAATTTGGGAAATATTTATCCCATTGCAATACGGGTAATACGGAATAGTAAATTGAAGTTGCATGGATACATGTGCTCATACCCATTCATTTGTATGCATATTGTTGTTCCATGCTAGCACCTAGCAATCTTGCCTTCTTTCAGACTGTTTTGATGGCCTTCAATTTTTTCCAAGTATCAGGGTCTTCAGTGACTCTTGTTTTCACATTTTGTGTTTACACCATTTAAGCTAAGGATGTCCAGAGAGTGGATTGGTTTTTCTTCATTTAGTTTAGCAGAATTTATTTTTCTTTAATTTTAAGGCATTCATGACCATTTTTTTCCAACACCATCATTTAATTTCTTAATACTGTATGTCTTTGGTCAGTCTTCCGTTAATCCAGATTTCATAAATGTTCTGGCTGGAAAAAAAATCACAGCTCCTATAATATATAACTTTGTTGTGAAAACGGCATGCTTTCATTTGGAAAAATAAAAATAACTCAAAGGTTAACGTTACGATTATTTTATTAAATTGTTAGGCTTTGACTTCCCAACAGTACAAACTATACTGCAATTGTGACCACCTCAAACCTTCTATACCTAGATAGCTACAAGATTTTGGCAATAAGAATAACTCATTAATTTAAAATCTTGTGGGGGGAAAGGAGTGCCAAGACCTATAACACATGCACTAGAAAAAGCTTATAAGAAATGGTACAAAAATAATCTTGGCCAAACAATATATCACCTTTAACTGATTTACTGATGTACTGGAGAAGTGGGGTTTCAAAAGACAGGAGCAGATGAGCAGATGAAGTCTAACTTGGAAAGAAATGTTTAGATTAAAAAAAATAGATAAAAGACAAAAGGTTGACATAGAAAGAGATAGCTTAAGGATAAAATTTTGAGACAGAAAAGTGTACAAATGTCAGGAGTGGCAGAAAGACTATTTGTAAGTAAGCAAAAATTTGCCCAGTTGCAATTCCCACCAATAAGGGGACAGGGGCAGCTGGGACAAAAATTGGAAGGATCAGTTGCAGTGGTGGGTTCCAACCGGTTCGCACCGGATCGCGCGAACCGGTTCCAGACCGAACCCGGAAGTAACCGAACCCGGAAGTAACCGGCACCGGCCCCGTCGCTCGCCGTTAAGGCTAGCTCGCTCCCCCGCCCATCGCAGCTCGCTTGCTCCCCCGCCTGTCGCAACTCGCTCGCTCCCCCGCCCGTCCGCACTAGTCTAGCCCAGCCCACCGATCACTGATTGGCTGGAGACTCCAGCCTGGAGTCCAGCCAATCAGCGCTCGAGGCGGCCTGTTTAAAAACGTGGCGCCAACGGCCAAAAGTCCTCTTTTGAAAAGAGTCTTTCTCTTTTGGAGATTTCTCTTTTCAAAAGAGTCTTTGCAAGTTGCGATAGAGCAAACGGTTATCTGGAGTTTCGTTTCTTCTTCCCTTCGCCTTCCAGGAGCTGCTTCCCTCAGGTAAGCAACTAAGGCGGGGCGGCGGGAGGCGGGCGGGCGGCGGCGGGCGAGTTTTGCAATGAAAGGCCTTTTTCAGGCCCGATAGAAGCCGCGGCCTCGTGCAGGCGCACGAGGCGGTGGGAGGGGGGCAGCTGGCAGGCGGGCGGCGGGGGGGGCGAGCGGCGGCGTGGCAACCTAGTTTTGCTCGGGAGGCAGGCGGGCGGCGGCAGGGGGGGGCGAGTGGCGGGGGGGCACACGGCGGAAGGCAGGCAGGCGGCGGAGGCCTAACGCTTGAGCCATGGGCTCGCGTAGGCCACGCGGCCGAGGGCGGGCGATGCGGCCTAACTTGCGCGAGCCATGGGCTCGCGTAGGCGATCTGGCCGAAGGCGGGCGGCAGCGGCCTAGTTGTGCACGGGAAGGCCTTTGGCCTTCCCTCGCAAAAGCCGGGACCTCGCGTAGCCGATCTGGCCGAAGGCGGGCGGCAGCGGCATAGTTTTGTGCGGGAAGGCCTTTGGCCTTCCCTCGCAAAAGCCGGGACCTCGCGTGGCTGATCTGGCCGAAGGCGGGCGAGCGGTGGCGGTGGCGGTAGCGGCGGCGGCGGCGGCCTTTCCTCAGGAAAGCGGCGGCGGCCTTTCCTCAGGAAAGCCGCGGCCTCGCATGGCCAATCTGGCCGAAGGCGGGCGGGTGGGCGGCGGCGGTGGTGGCGGCGGTGGCGGCGGCCTTTCCTCAGGAAAGCCGCGGCCTCGCGTGGCCGATCTGGCCGAAGGCGGGCGGGCGGGCGGCGGCGGCAGCGGTGGCAGCGGCCGCGGCCTTTCCTCAGGAAAGCCGCGGCCTCGCGTGGCCGATCTGGCCGAAGGCGGGCGGGCGGCGGTGGTGGCGGCGGCCGCGGCCTTTCCTCAGGAAAGCCGCGGCCTCGCGTGGCCGATCTGGCCGAAGGCGGGCGAGCGGCGGCGGCGGCCTCGCATACGCCCCGCGGCCAAAAGCCCCCCCCCCGTTCTCCAGCCTCGCCTGGCTAGCTAGCTAAGCCTGCCAGGCGATGTCTTTACTAAACTTTACTCTATTTCTTCTCCAGGTGTCTTACCTTTCCTGCTGCCAGCCAGTCTCGCCATCCATCGCATCGGAGTCCGGAGTCTGATCCATCGCATCGGAGTGCTGCTGATTCTGCCTGCTGGTAAGTGACCTGGTTTTTTTTTCTTTTTTTAAAATGTATTTTAAAATATATTTTATTTAAGAATTGTTTTAAAATAGTTTTACTTAAAAGTATTTAGCATAGAATATTTTAAAATGGTCTACTTCAATTTATTGTGTGTGGATCTTTTTTTAAATTGTCTTAGACTATTTAAAAAAAGAATCTTTCCCCAATAAATTAAAGTAAACAATTTAAAAATATTATATACTCAATGCTTTAAAATCTATTGTGCATAGATTTTTTAAAAATAGTTTTATTGCAATTTTTGGTTTATGGAATATTTTTTAAATGGTTCCCTTTTAATTGTATGTGGCAGATCCTTTTTTTAAATTGTCTTAGACTATTTAAAAAAAGAATCTTTCCCCAATAAATTAAAGTAAACAATTTAAAAATATTATATACTCAATGCTTTAAAATGTATTGTGCATAGATTTTTTAAAAATAGTTTTATTGCAATTTTTGGTGTATGGAATATTTTTTAAATGGTTCCCTTTTAATTGTATGTGGCAGATCCTTTTTTTAAATTGTCTTAGACTATTTAAAAAAAGAATCTTTCCCCAATAAATTAAAGTAAACAATTTAAAAATATTATATACTCAATGCTTTAAAATGTATTGTGCATAGATTTTTTAAAAATAGTTTTATTGCAATTTTTGGTGTATGGAATATTTTTTAAATGGTTCCCTTTTAATTGTATGTGGAATAGTTTGAAATGGTTAAAATCTAAAACATTGCTCGTGAAATAACAGTAACAGTATAACTTAAAATAGTTACAGTATAAGTTATTGCTGGTGGAATTATGGTAACAGTATACCTTGGCTGATACACTATCTTGCAGTATAAATTTTTGCTGGTGGAATACTTAACAAAAGATTTTTTTTATTTATAGATTTTTTTTTCTAATTATTTTTTGGGAATTTTTATTTTTTATTGTTTATAAGTTGAAATTACTGTAATAATTTATTTATTTGTTTGGAGTTTTTCCAAATGTTTTCTTTGTGATGCACTATGTTGGAGTTTTTCCAAATGTTTTCTTTGTGATGCACTATGTTGGAGTTTTTCCAAATGTTTTCTTTGTGATGCACATGTTGGAGTTTTTCCAAATGTTTTCTTTGTGATGCACTATGTTGCTTAAAAGTGTTCAGACCAGGTTTATGTGCCTCAAAGTGGCTGCTTTTCTATGGGCAGGCCAGGTGCAAGGCAGATTTAGTGTGTTTCACCCTCCTTGTTAGGTAATTCTGAGGTGGTTGATGGCTCTGTGAGCTTCATGGCACTGTCCTTTATAATTTCCCACAATGTCTTGATAATATTTATTCCAGTGGCTTTGTCTTTCCTGTCCTTAGGGTTAGGGAAAAAATAGCTGGTTTCATTTGCAGTCTTTTTTATTGGGGGGGGGGATATTATTTTTTGGATGTTCCTGGCACTGTCATAGTTTGTATGGGTGTGGGTGTGTAATGCTGCGAGAGTAGGCTTAATTATTGTTTTCTTTCATACTTTTTTCTGTTTCCGTTAGTTAGCAATTGCTAAAACAAATCCCATGTGACAAAGTATTCTAAGACTTCTTGATTTTAATTGTCAATTTATTTATTCCTGCACATTGTAATATTTATTCATTTTCATAACTCTGTTTTTCCACTGTTGTGCAAACACAATTCCAGCAGCTGCTAACATGTGTAAAATTAAATATATATTGTACTCCCTTTCAAATAGCCAACAAAATATTTCTGGTTTTAATTCCATATCTTGCTTTACCATTGCTTCTAACCACTAACTTCTGAATAGCTACTTGCATATATTCTTGTTTTTTGGAACTGAGAACTAAATCTACCTATGACATTCATTCTTGAACTGAAGACTATATCTTTCCTGTTTCTCATCCTTCCTGAAAAGACTATACATTGTTGGTTGAAAGCAGAGGTCCCTTCTGTTACCTGTAGTCCTCAGCTTACAACCCTCAGTCCAATATTGTTTTATTTCTTTGGCAGGCAGTTAGTATTACTTAGCATAATGAAGAAGGCAACAGAGTATGACCGCTTTCTTCTCCAAAAAACCAAGAGTTGAGGAATCAGCTGATCCAAAACAGGCACCACCAGCAGCGCCAGCGCCACCAGCAGCACCAGCGCCACCAGCACCAGCGCCACCAGCAGCGCCACCAGCGCCAGCACCAGCGCCAGCACCACCAGCAGCGCCAGCAGCACCACCAGCGCCAGCACCAGCGCCAGCACCACCAGCAGCGCCAGCGCCACCAGCAGCACCAGCGCCAGCACCACCAGCACGACCACTACCACCAGTTGAGGTCGGCGAAAGCAGCAAGTCCATCGACTCCACTGTAGTTCTACAACTTCCTGATTGCTGGAATTTGCAGCAATACAGTAACTTCAAGGACAAGTATGATGGACTGGCAGTATCCGACAAGAAGCTGGGTTGTGAGTACTGTGCAAAACCCATGTTCTCGTTAGAGCAAGGTATTCATGTTTCCAAAGAGTGGAAACATTTCCAGGTGGCACCAGCAGGGAAAAGCAAGGATGTTCAACAAGCATCACTCCGAAAAAAATTAAAGGAACATTTTCAATCAAAAGCCCACCTTATTTGCGTGGAGACCAGTAAGCAACGGGAGCAGGAGGCTTTGACCAAATCCGTGGATAAGTCAACTGAGAAACATTTATCCACTACTTGCACAATATTTACCACCGTTTACGATCTGGCGCAAAGATGTAATCCCTTCTCAGACATCGAAGCGCAAGTAAATTTGCTCAATACAGTTGGAGTGGATGTGGGAGTTGGCTTGCATTCACGGAGATCTGCAGTGAAAATCGTTGAATTCATTGCAAACCAAATCAAGACCACCGTGTTTTCAAGGATTATTGCAAATAATCGAAAGGTGTGTCTAATTATTATTTTTTTACTAAAAGAGTTTTGTAATGTAATTGTGATGTAATTTAACATCTATAACTCTTAATATAAATTTCTCCTAGCATAACAATGTTTCATTAATCCCATCTTATAATTTATTCATACATATATATTGCCCCACCCTCCACCCTAAAAAGGTAGCATCTAGACACCCGCATCTCCAACATTTTGGTTGAACATTTGGGTACATGCATGATAATTTTTTAGGATCTAAATACCATCTGTAAAACATTTTATAAAAATTCTCCCTTAAATTCTGTGACTGTGTAAATTTAACATTCTGAACCCATATTTTTTCCCACGTTTCCAACATAACCACTTCACCAAAATTCTGAGCCCATTTAATCATACAATCCTTAACCAATTCACTTTCTGAGTCTCTTTCTAACAGTACATTATATATTCTTTTAACTTGTTTTGGACCAGTCTCTTTTATCTGCTTAATCAGTTCCACTTCTTTATCCATAAAACCGACCCTGCGATCTTCTTCCCATCTCTTCTGTAGGTGTGTCTAATTATTGATGAAGCCTCAACACTTTCAATGAGAGCAGTGCTGATAGTTTTCGTTAAAGTTGAGGATCCAGAGTGCCCAGCAACCATCTTCGTTGAGCTTCTGGAATTACAGAGACAAGATGCAGAGACCATATTTTCTGCAGCAATGGAAAGCTTGCATAGAGTTGGATTTACCACCGGATATCTACGCAAGAATTTAATCGCTTTCTGCTCCGATGGTGCCAACGTTATGCTTGGAAGAAAATCTGGAGTCAGCTCCAGAATAGCTCAAGAGTTCCCAAACATCATCATCTGGCACTGCCTGAACCACCGCCTGCAACTTGTGCTGGATGATGCAATAAGAGAAGTGAAGCAGATCAATCATTTCAAGATCTTCCTGGATAAAGTGCACACCACCTTCCACAAATCCTGCAAGAGCCAGAATGACCTCTTCCAAATCTCTGAACAATTGGGAATAGAAATTGTGAAGATTGGCAGAGTTTTGGGACCAAGATGGGCTGCCTGTAGTTTAAGGGCAACCATGGCTGTGTGGCGTGCTTATCCAGCGCTACATCATTTTTTTCAGGGAAATGAAAGGTTCCCAGGCATGGCTTCCCGTTTCGAAAATTTACACTTTTTGCAGGATTTGGCCCTTATGATCGACATCCTAAGTGAACTTTCAAGTCTGTCAGATACTCTACAGGGGAGAGAGACAAATATCTTCCAAGCTGAAAAGTTAGTATTGCGAACAATCGATTCTTTTGAAGTGCTTAGACAGAAAAAGGGCACATATGAAAACAAAGTTGTGGAATTGCTAAAAACAGAAGCCTTCCAAAACATCAAGTTAGCTCCAAATCACCGATTTGTTGCCCTTCCTCGTGCAATACTTGTGGAAAGCATCATCACCAATTTAAAGAAAAGGCTGATGGATTGCGACCATCTAAGAACAGGTAGCCTATTGCCAGCAGCAAACAAATTGCACTTTATCACTTATCTGGAGCCAGATTACTGGCACATTGAAGATGTAGTCGTTCCATGGGCTGATGCAGAGCAAGCATTGGATGCATTTGGCACTATTTTTAATCATAACATTAATGTGAATGACTACAGAGATTTTTTGGAAAATGTGAAGAAAAATCCACAGAAGTACAAAATTCCTGGCAATATCCGGAAAGCTAGAGATATTGTCAGGACAATTGCTGTTAGTTCAGCAGAGGCGGAAAGGGGGTTCTCAAAAATGAACCTCATATGTTCAGAACAAAGAACACGCCTAACTGTACAAAACATAAGTAATCTGATGGTGATAAGTGTTGTTGGCATACCTGTTGAGAGATGGGACCCAATTCCGACAGTGAAAGCTTGGCTCAGAGCGCACCACCACACAGCTGATGATCCACGGGTGAAGACGAAGAAAGCTGCAACAGAAGAATCTGGAAGCCTAAGGACACTATGGAGATATCAACAACCAGAAAAGCAATAAAACAAGTAAGTACTTGAGTGTATCTCTTTCATTGTGCTATTCTTATGTAAGGTGCAAGTGCAAGCAATTAAGGTCTTGCTTCCTGTGTCTTTCTTTATGCAGGTATCTTGGGCTTCCATTGAAAAGGTGGTGTGCAGAAGACGGGCAAGCTGGTCATCTCTCCTCTGTAAGTAGCTGGGTTTATTGCTGGCTGAGTGGTGTGGTCTGTGCTGTGTTCATGCTTGAGATGGTGAAGTGCAAGCAATTAAGGTCTTGCTTCCTGTGTCTTTCTTTATGCAGGTATCTTGGGCTTCCATTGAAAAGGTGGTGTGCAGAAGACGGGCAAGCTGGTCATCTCTCCTCTGTAAGTAGCTGGGTTTATTGCTGGCTGAGTGGTGTGGTCTGTGCTGTGTTCATGCTTGAGATGGTGAAGTGCAAGCAATTAAGGTCTTGCTTCCTGTGTCTTTCTTTATGCAGGTATCTTGGGCTTCCATTGAAAAGGTGGTGTGCAGAAGACGGGCAAGCTGGTCATCTCTCCTCTGTAAGTAGCTGAGTTTATTGCTGGCTGAGTGGTGTGGTCTGTGCTGTGTTCATGCTTGAGATGGTGAAGTGCAAGCAATTAAGGTCTTGCTTCCTGTGTCTTTCTTTATGCAGGTATCTTGGGCTTCCATTGAAAAGGTGGTGTGCAGAAGACGGGCAAGCTGGTCATCTCTCCTCTGTAAGTAGCTGAGTTTATTGCTGGCTGAGTGGTGTGGTCTGTGCTGTGTTCATGCTTGAGATGGTGAAGTGCAAGCAATTAAGGTCTTGCTTCCTGTGTCTTTCTTTATGCAGGTATCTTGGGCTTCCATTGAAAAGGTGGTGTGCAGAAGACGGGCAAGCTGGTCATCTCTCCTCTGTAAGTAGCTGAGTTTATTGCTGGCTGAGTGGTGTGGTCTGTGCTGTGTTCATGCTTGAGATGGTGAAGTGCAAGCAATTAAGGTCTTGTTTCCTGTGTCTTTCTTTATGCAGGTATCTTGGGCTTCCATTGAAAAGGTGGTGTGCAGAAGACGGGCAAGCTGGTCATCTCTCCTCTGTAAGTAGCTGGGTTTATTGCTGGCTGAGTGGTGTGGTCTGTGCTGTGTTCATGCTTGAGATGGTGAAGTGCAAGCAATTAAGGTCTTGCTTCCTGTGTCTTTCTTTATGCAGGTATCTTGGGCTTCCATTGAAAAGGTGGTGTGCAGAAGACGGGCAAGCTGGTCATCTCTCCTCTGTAAGTAGCTGGGTTTATTGCTGGCTGAGTGGTGTGGTCTGTGCTGTGTTCATGCTTGAGATGGTGAAGTGCAAGCAATTAAGGTCTTGCTTCCTGTGTCTTTCTTTATGCAGGTATCTTGGGCTTCCATTGAAAAGGTGGTGTGCAGAAGACGGGCAAGCTGGTCATCTCTCCTCTGTAAGTAGCTGGGTTTATTGCTGGCTGAGTGGTGTGGTCTGTGCTGTGTTCATGCTTGAGATGGTGAAGTGCAAGCCCTTCATGCTTCCTGTGTCTGTCTTTATGCAGGTTGTTGGAGCAAGGTGGTGCAGAAGACGCAAAAAAGGACAGTAATTTTCCTTTTCTATTCTTTTGTGTGCTTGTTTCATCCTAATGCAGTGCATGCAATTAAGGTCTTGCTTTCTCTGTCTGTCTTTATGCAGGTTGTTGGAGCAAGGTGGTGCAGAAGACGCAAAAAAGGACAGTAATTTTCCTTTTCTATTCTTTTGTGTGCTTGTTTCATCCTAATGCAGTGCATGCAATTAAGGTCTTGCTTTCTCTGTCTGTCTTTATGCAGGTTGTTGGAGCAAGGTGGTGCAGAAGACGCAAAAAAGGACAGTAATTTTCCTTTTCTATTCTTTTGTGTGCTTGTTTCATCCCAAACTGGCAATGAAAGAGTTCATTTCTGTGTGTTTTCTTTGTGCAGCCCATTCACTGGAGTCCGTGATACTGAAGACTGGCAAGAACAGTCATCCTCCTTCTGTAAGTAGCTCTTTTATTGTTTTTGTACTTATTTTAGTCTTATTGTAGTTCACCCATTGTGGCAAAGAATTCAGTGACATCATCTTGACCACTCCCACCAGGTCACATGGTCGGCAAGCCACTCCCACCAGGTCACATGGTCGGCAAGCCACTCCCACATGGTCACATGGTCGGCAAGCCACTCCCACATGGTCACATGGTTGGCAAGCCACTCCCACCAGGTCACATGGTCGGCAAGCCACTCCCACCAGGTCACATGGTCGGCAAGCCACTCCCACCAGGTCACATGGTCGGCAAGCCACTCCCACAAAGGAGGCCACACTCACAGAGTAGGTTCCAAAAAAATTTGAAACCCACCACTGATCAGTTGGTATCTCAACCGACAAGGAGAAAGAGGGGAGGATGGTTTGATAGATGAGGAAATTTCCCAGTGAATCGGCTGCAGGGAGGATTGTGTGTAGAAAATCTTCAAGGTTGTAAAGAATTCTGAAACACAAAGAAAAGCTCAAGCAGTTAGAAAGACGGCAAGGAAAAAGCTGGTACAAGCAACTTTGAGGAGTGAGCTGGGCTGCAAGCATTTTTCCAAGACAAAAGCAGGTTTCTTTAAGGATCTACAGGCAGTCCTTGACTTACAACAGTTCATTCAGTGACCATTCAAAGTTACAACAGCACTGAAAAAGTGAATTGTGACAGTTTTTTACAGATATGATCCCTGCCGCATCCTCATAATCGTGTGATTAAAATTCAGATGCTTGGCAACTGGTTCATATTTAGGACCATTGCTGTGTCCCAAGGTCATGTGATCCCCTTTTGTGGACAAGCAAAGTCAATTGGGAAGCTAGATTCACTTAACAACTGGGTTACTAACTTAACAACTGGGGCAGGAAAGGTTGAAAACTCACATAACAAATGTCTCACTTAACAACAGAAATTTTGGGCTCCATTTTGGTCGTAAGTCGAGGATTACCTGTACTGTGCTTTTGAAATATATTGCACTATTAAAAAGTCTATTCTATCTGTTATACTCAATGTTCTAGTTCTGAGCGATTGCAGACATGAGAGATTCATGGTATTGTTTTCAAAACATTGTGTTGCTTTAAAGTTATTCCTATGTCCAAACTGATTTGCTTTTGAAATATATAAAATCCATCATACCTAGACATTAAATCTGTCTGTCTGTCTGTCTGTCTGTCTGTCTGTGTCTGTCTGTCTCTCTGTCTCTCTGTCTCTCTCTCTCTGTGTGTGTGTCTGTGTATTTTTACTGCATCCCCTAAAAGAAAAGGAAATAATCCCTTAGCCACACACATAAACATACACTCACTGGGGGACAATTTTGTAGCAAGCTTGTTTGAAATAAGTTAGAATGGCTCTGAAAGGTTTCCCATTTGGGAAATCTTTTGAGAATGAGCCTAAAAATCTTGGGATCTAGTTTATGGATTATATTCTGAAGTTTAACTCTGATCTATGTCTAAAATTCTCACTAATTCTATCCTCACTCCATTATTCATGTTAGTTACATTACCCTATAGTCCTATTCAAACAGAAATTTAATAAAAATTCTCTACCCATTTCTATAAACAAAAATCTCTCCAAACACAATATTTTCTCCTAATGGACATGTTAGACCCATAGAGGTCTTGTTGCATCTTGAATTATATGAATGATACGATCTAGAGATTATATAAGGTTTTTCCATAATGTCATTGAGAAAATCCATGCAACTGGTTGTGTCCTCAAGTGTGTGACATTTAGTCCTACCTAGGCATATAGAAAATTAATTTTGGTATACTTGTGGGCTGTTAAAGAATAAATTACTTGCCTATATTTACTAATTAACAGGGAGGTTGTTTTGGAGAACTGAAAAAAGTAGTCTGTGACAGCTCTGAATATTAATGCTAGAGGCAACTATATGATTTGCATGGTAGAAATAATCTTTTACTAGCAGGTGCTTTCAGCCTATAGAAAAATGAAATCTTATAGTCCTTGAAAATTCTATTGCATTTTAACCTAACAATGATTATTGCTTTTAATGTGCAGAATATGACTAGTAGTTCTTAAGAAATATTTTTGGTAAAATGTCATTGAATGCACTTCTTATGGTTGCATAATTGTTCCAGAATATTCAGGATATTACCTGAAGTTCTCTTTTCTTCTATTGTATGCTGAACCATTACATTTGAAAGAAATGAGTTGTGGTACTTCAGAGGTTCAGGTTAGACCCAAGTGCATTTAACATCTTTACTAATGAATTGAAAGGCCAGCTAAGCAGCACATCAACTGTGTTTGCAGACAATTATAAATTAGTATACTGCATAACAGCATTAAAGAAAAATAATCCCATTAATATAAACAGATCTAAAAGGTAACAGGGTAAATTTAATCTGGGAAGCAAGATCGATATGCAAATGAAAAAATGAAGAGAAAAAGGGAAGAAATGAGAAGGCAACTACTAAGTTTTCATTTGAAAGAATCTCATTTTAAATAGCAATGAGCAATAATAAAGATAACTATAAATCTATAAAATCAACAAGACTTTTGTTACATTACTTTTTGCTCAAAAGTAAAGTCCAAATGCTTCCAGATTTATAAGTTGTGTGTACTATGAAACACTTTTGAGGTCATATAGGGATAGGTGCATACCAAAGTACAAATAATCTATTGTAACTTTATAACAAAATTAAATATAGCTTGAACAGTGCCTCCATATGTTGATACCAATGGTGATTTTTTTCCTAGTTACAACTTTATATAAAAACATCTTTATCCCTAAATAAAATTACTGGCTGGGTTATTCTGAACAGAAGTTGAAAAAATATTAAAAAGGAACAATGAACAGTGAAATCTTCAATCAGCTTTCTGTAATAATGTTCTGCCTTTAAACTTATTTATACATTTATTACATTCATGATTTGCCCAATAAAATAGTACACCTGTCCTGATCAACTAAAACAGCAATTAGAGAACAGATTGAATACTGCAAACATAGAAGGTTGAGCAGTCACCAAAAATTATAGTCCTAACACACATATTAGTTACTCTGAAATACTCCCAAAGTTTTATTGGACAAAATAAGATATTTTGAAAGAGCACCAGTATAAATAAATACTACCTGTATATGTGTTCTAATGAGCTTCTAACTGTAAGTTTATATTGGGGGGTGGGGAGAATAAGACCAGGTAGCAATGATGCAAGCTAGCTAGGGATGATACAGAAATATAATTTTATGTTATTTTATTCTTTTTTATGTATTCATGTATTAAATTATTGTATTTTATCCCATAATTATTGCATTTTACTCTATTCTTCTTTTAAATTGTTTTTATAGGATTGTATTGGCAATATGTTTTTGAACCTTGTATTTTGTTATGGCCTATACTTAGGGTTAGGGTTTAGGGTTAGGGTTAGGGCAAAACAGAGCGAGCTCCCGTTACTTGTCCCACCTTCTGCCAACCTAGCAGTTCGAAAGCATGTAAAAATGCAAGTACAAAAATAGGGACCACCTTGGTGGGAAGGCATTCTGTGCACCTTCGGCATTTAGTCATGCCAACCACATGACCACGGAGACATCGTTGGACAGCGCTGGCTCTTTGGCTTTGAAGCAGAGATAAGCACTACCAAGAGTTGGGAATGATTAGCACATATGTGCAAATGCCATGACATCATTCTGAAAGTGCACCATAGAAGCCCTGCTTTATAATAGGATATTGCATGAGCTAGAGACAGAAGATTCGTTTTTTTTAATGACTTTGGATGCTCCAAAAATATCAGAGAAATCTCAGTACTGATGATCAGACATGACTAATTACAAATGTAGTAAAGTCTTGATTGCTGAGGTGACAACTGCAAAATTGTTCCCCTTGGCAATAGATTATGCATGGGCTGCAGAAGTGCTGCTAAACTTCCTGGTGATATAACAATGCCAATGGTAACTGCATATTTTAGCTTCTGTTAGGTTGTTTCAGGTTGCAAATGAAATAGCTTCTGAATTATGAAAACCATCAGTAAATAAGACATCCTGCTGGCAGTCTACTAAATAAAAAGAAGAAAAGAAGCAGGAACCAATTATAGTTAACTATCTGCAGACCGTATCTAATCATGCTTCTTGATATTGTTCCTCCTTTGGATTATATATAAATTATATCAATATTTATTATATTCTATTCATTATGGTTCATTGTCCTTAGAAAATGAAGCCAAAGGGGTTTCCTTATGTTATATTTCTATATGTACAAATCAGCTTAATGCAAACTAGGAAACACTATAGGAAAAAGGACTATTTCCAATATACGTAGTGAAACAAACTCGATACAAATAACCAGTTATATTAATAATTCAGTCAAAAATATTGCCATTATTGCCCAGGGGATTCCATAAGGAATAGAAAGAATAACCAACACCCCAGAAGACAAGCTCAGGATCAAAACAAGATCTTGACAGACTTGAACAATGGGCCCTATCCAACAACATGAAATTTAATGTGGAGAAAACCACAGTTTTTCGCCTAGGCAGGAAAAAGATAAAAGTACAGAGTAGATGAAACCTGGCTCAAAAACAGGTTGGAGGGATTTGGAGTTCTAGTGGATGATCATTTAAAAATGAGGCAGCAGTGTGCAGCAGCAGCCAAAAAAGCTAATACAGTCTTTGAGGCATAGAATCAAAATCACATGAAATATTAGTACTGCTTTATAAAGTCTTAGTAATGCCACACTTGGAATATTGCATCCAATTTTGGTCACAATATTACAAAAAAGATGTTGAGACTTTGGACAAAGTGCAAAGAAAAGCAACTAAGATGATTAAGGGCCTGGAGACAAAAACATATGAAGAACTGTTACAAGAATTGGGTATGGTTACTTTAGAGAAAAGAAGGACTGGGGGGACATGATAGCAGTATTCCAGTATTTGAGGGGCTGCCACAAAGAGGAGAAGGTGAACTTATTTTCTAAAGCACAAGAAGGCAAGACAAAAACAATGGATGAAAACTAATCAAGGAAAGAAGCAACCTGGAATTAAGGAGAAACTTCCTATTGTGTTAATTAACAGTCCACACTGTTATTTGTGTGGACAATTAACCCATGGAACAGCTTGCCTTCAGAAGTTGTAAGTGCTTTATCACTGGAGGTTTTTAAGAAAAAACTGGACAGCCATCTATCTGAAATGGTATAAGGTCTCCTGCTTGAACAGGGGGTTGGACTAGAAGACCTCCAAGGTCCCTTCAGCTCTATCCTGATTGATTGAAGGCCTCCCTCCGTCCATCCCTTCTCCCTCCTCTCTTTTCATTTCAGGCAAAAAAAATCATAAAAATACTTTAAGTTGTGTTCATATAAATGGAAAGAGACAAAAGAAACAGCATTATTTCATCACCTGTTTGACCATATAACTAAAATATATAACTATTTAAGCAATTGATGTATCAACATTTCTCTCTGAGCAAAGTTGAATCTCATTCATTCATGTTGATTGGATAATTACAATGAGTTTATACAATTAATTTGATCCTACTTTCTCTTTATAGATGTAGCCTTCATCATTCCCCAGATATAATGGGTTATGAGAATAATCTTGAGAGTCAGGAGGAAAAGTCAGGGCCTACATAATAATCTGAAAAGAGAAATCTGAGTCCAAAGAAGGAGTGAGGTTGAAGAAAGTATCTCAGAATTGAACCTTTCAAGTTGTCTGGAAGGTCAAGGCAAGGAAGAGGATAAATGTTTCTGACTTACAAGATTGTGTTACAGTGGTGGGTTGCAGGCAGTATGTCCCGGTATGGGCCTGCCAGTGGTGGGTTTCAAATTTTTTTAGAACCTCTTCTGTAGGTGTGGCCTGCTTTGTGGGAGTGGCTTGCGAGCCATGTGACCGGGTGAGAGTAGCTTGCCAGCCATGTGACTGAGTGGGTGTGGCCAACTTGTAAAATGTGGTGAAACTCACTTAACAACAAAGCATGCAAGTCTTAAAGCTGTCAAGTTACAAGACCCTTGCACCCCTAATCCTTTAGGAAAAAAACCCTAGGGGTGTTCAAACTTGACAGCTTTAAGATTCGTGGACTTCAACTCCCAGAACTCCTCCTCTTGCTCTTCATCTTTTAAACGGCACTGTAGATTTGTGGAACCTCTTCTATAGAAGAGGTTAGAACTGGCAGGAACCCACCCCTGGGGCCTACCTGGGCCTGCCCGGAGGGCCCACCTGCCCACCCGTGCTCCTTACCTGTCTTTAAAGTCTTCTGTGCATGCGCACGGCATGTACAGTGCCTGCGTGATGCTCCACCGAGCAGCTGGAGTATCGTGGAGGCTCGCGGAGGTGTCGCTGGATGGTAAGACACATGTACACATATGCTATGTGCATGCACACATATGCTACATGCATGTGCGCACATGCTGCACGCATTCATGTGGAGGACGCCAGGCCACGTTGCAACCATACTGGTTGCAACGGGATCCGGAGCCCACCACTGTTGTGTTACTATAATTTTAGCATAAAAGTAGTGTTAATATTCTTGGTTTTGGTTTCCTGATCTGGAGTACCTTAAAATGTTAGCATTAAATGTAATTAATTGGGAATTTAGGGACTGCTTGTACAATGGCTATTGTTTTCTACAAAGAAATGCAATGAAGAACATACAGTATATAAAGAGGTGGTTTGGGTTATCATCTTACTGAGCCCATTGTGATAAATACAAATTTCAGATCTTCACTAACTGAAAAGATGCTTGAACTTTCCAACTTTCTATAATATTGTATCTTGAATATCACAGCCATAGATTGTCATTCCCTCAGGTAATTTTTCATCTTCACTCTGAAAATTTAGAATGGTTTTTATCTAGGCATGTATATGTAGTAGAACCACTGGCTGAAGGGGAGGGGGTCTCTCAAGTTGGAGTAAAGAAACATTTCAGTTTAGAGACTGTTTTGAAGAGGAAATATCTGAACTCAAACCCTTAGGGCTCTATCTGCTGTTTCCCAAGCGAAGGCAGACAGTCTGACAAGAGTCTTGTAATATACAGTATATGATCAACAATAAAATATGTTCTTGGACTTAATCCTGGTTGCTTGAGTCTGACAGGTTAGATATCATTTCAATAGTCTTTTTCTTTAACTTTTGGTTACTGTTTTTCTCTAGAAAGTCTTACTTCTCTCTAAGTGATGTGGATTTGTCATTGCTGAATTTAAATAATAACCTTCTCAATGCTATTTAGTTTCAAAAGTCTAGCAACACATGGCATGTAGCATTAAAATTTATTATTTGTGCTAGCACAATTAACAATATAATACAATTTTCAATTAGAAAAGTGTCAGAAACAGATATTTAATTTCATCTGGTTTCTGCTAATATGTCAGACCAGACCAGTAACAAAACACTGCAGAAGATTACAGGATTATAGTAACATTTTGTTTGGGGACAATTTTTTTTCAATTCAAGCTTATTTAGTAATTTTAATGGTAAATATAATCAGATATAAAAAGGGCACCACATTGAAGAAGAATACATAACAGTATTATTTATTTTGTTATAGGCTTCTGGCTATTTTTTTATTCCATCAATTTCTGAAAGATCTAAATTTCTTATGCAATGCAAATACAATTCAAAACCAAATTAAGAACATATAAATTAAATAAAATGGAAGCAAATGTATGGATGTCTAGATGTGTAAGTGTATGTATCAATGTGTGTGTTTGTGTGTTATGTATTTAAGGATAGGATAGGACAGGATAGGATAGGATGAAATACTATAAGGTAAAGTTAAATGATAAGGTAAGGTAAGGTAAAGTAAGATAAGATAGCGTTTATTGTCACTTTTTTTCTGTGAACACTGGCACACTTTAAAAACTGAAATGCTGATGTCTGCTCTGAAAATAAATATATAACCATACACATACATGCACACACATATACATATATTATACAGGTATTCCACAGGTTTTGAATGTTCATTTAGCAAATGTTCATTTATGACATCTCGCCAAAAGTATGACTCGGTCCCAAAGTTACATATTTTGTAGCAACACAGTGGTCATTCGACCTTATGAACAACCGCAGAGGCACTGCAATATGCTCTTTTGCAGCCACACCGGAGAGTCCCGCATTGTCCATACTTGCCTCCTGCATGAGTTTGAATGCTGGAGCCCTTGCCCCCCCCCCCAGGGAACACACCAGGCTAAATCCTCCCCTTCCCCACCAAGTCTCAGGCTCTCTCACAAGCAGGCATGGCCTTGCCCTGCCACTTTCTGGAGCACTGAACTACCCAGATTTCAGAAATTGCACTGCTGTGGAGCTGCAGACCTTGGTGCACCACTATTCTTCATACCTCACAGGCCCAGGGGTGAAATCCTCCCGGTTTGGCCTGGTTCATCTGAACCGGTAGGGACGATTGTCCCTGCTTCTGCGAATCGGTAGTAAAAAAAAAAAAGCTTTCAAGGATCACGTGAACCTCGCGATTGTGGGAAACTTTCTCTCTTCCCTGCTTTTTAAAGCATTTTTTCCTGACGGTTCAGGTGAATAAGCAGGAAAAAATGCTTTACAAGTGAAAAAAGAGAGCTTCCATGATCTCGCGGAGTAGCTGTGAGCTGCGCGATCATCGGAAGCTTTCCCCCCACCACCACTTTTTAAAGCTTATTTTTTCCTGCCTATTCACTCAAACTGGCTTTAAAAAGTGAAAAAAAGTTGGCCACGCCCACCCAGTCACATGACCCCCACCACCAAGCCACGCCCACATAACTGATGGGCAAAAATAATAGATATCACCACTGCGCATGCCGGATGCACTCTGTCAGAGAACTGGCTGCCCCCAAACTCAGGGAAACCATTGTAGCCTACCGGCATCTTTTTGCCTGCCAGATATCCAAGACCCACTTTTCCAAATTGTGAGGGGCTCCTAATAAAACCTACTTTCCAGCTCTAGGGAGGGATCATATATATTTAGCAGATCTAATTAACAAATGCTCAGGTTATGAATGTAATTGGCATGCTCTATTACATTTGTAACTTGAGGATTACCTGTATACACACACACACACACACACACACACCTACCTCACATCATTTTGAATACATGGGGAGGGAGTCTTGAGAGTTAGCAAGGCTGATACTATATGGTATAGTGCTATTATAGAATCTAGTTGTTCTGCTTTGGATAGCACACAGCCTCCTCCCAGAAGGTAACAAAGAAAACCAGTTGATGGAGAAGATGTGTATCATCCCAGACAATACTGCAGACTCTTGTCATGACTTGCATGCCATGTCCTGAATGGAAGGAAGTGAACATCCAATAATCTTTTCTGCTGTCCTCACTACTCTCTGCATAGCCTTCCTATTCAAAATAGTAATACTGTTTTTATATAAGTCTCTGTGTGCATATAGCCAGATTCTCAATGACTTGATAATATGCATAAATGCATTATAAAATATCATGTTTCCGATTAATTTTATTTAAATGGATATCTCTTGTTTATATTTAAATAGATGTCTTGTTTATATTATTGAAAATTAATTATTATTTTTTACTATGATAATTTACGCAAATTTTATCACAAATCCATTTATGTAGTTTGGTGTTGTGTGTATGTTTGTGTGTATATGTGTGTTATTCATGTTTTACTGACCATGGCATCTTAATTTCCATTAAAAAAGGGACACTGGCATCTTTGTATTGTTTTTTTGAAATTCTGCTTTTTTAAAATATCCCTAAAGAACACAATATTTATATCGCTTTGCCATTATGAGATTTAAGGAAATTGTATTTGCCAGAGGATATTTTGATTAATTAAAAATGCCCAATAATTAATGACTATTCTCCAGAGAGGTAACCTTTGAATGAATTTATAATTATTCTTTTCAGTTGTTGCATTAAGCTGTTTTAGCTTTCAGGATTGGATGTCGTTCAGTTCTGGATCCTCTTGTCGCTTTCTCCCATGAGATATTTTCTGGAAATCATGCTTTGATTTCCATCAGTAGTTTATGTCATATTGCCTGCAGATATTTTTCAGTTAACACAGAATTTCTAAAAGAAGTCTTGGACAACTTCTTTACCTTTAATGTTTCCTTCCATTTTGCAGCCTTGCTCATAAAGACTATTCAGATCCTTCAAAATACATTTCTGACTTGCTAAAGCATCACTATCTTTTTTCCGGGATCTTGTAGCTATTTCATAGCTGTTCTTGGTTGCTTCTGGGATGCATGTGCAGTCAGTACAACCTTCCTTTTTTGGGGAATGGGGATTTTTTCCAAAGTTTTTTTCTACAATGAAGCAAAATGAAGTGACTTTCCTTTCATATGAACACATTAAGCAGTTTTATGAAACAGCCACATGAATTTTGTATATGTTATCATTTATTTGCCCATCATCATTACTTTCCAGGAAAGAAAAAGAGAATCAAGAGGCCACAATACATGCTATTATAATATGTTATTTTATGTTACGTTACGTTATATCATTGAATTATAAACATTTAAGTGAATAAAGAATTGAAGGAAATGAACTCTATAATATGCTGTATAATCCAGAAACCTAAGAAGAATGTCAAACAGGATGCCTGGATTTTAACTATTTGTTCAGATATATGTGTTTGTTTGAGTGTGTGCGTTTGTGTGTGTGTTTTGTTTAGTTTAGGTCCTTGTATAACTGATGGAGAAAGGAATCTTTCAAACCTTGTAATATCTATTGTGTCTTCATTCACAAACGGATGGAAAAAATATTTTACAATCATTTCTTTTTTAAATTCAAGGTCTTGGCCTTACATTTTGAAAGAAAATGAGGATTTACAAACACTAATGAGTGTTATAAAATTAAAATGAACATAGAATACCTGATCTGAAGGAAAAATAACATAGCAATTTTCCATACCTTATAAATTACTGTTGCATTTTGCTGAGCCAAATAATCTTACATCAATGTTTATATACTGGTCATTTTAGTTCCTAATTCCTTGCCTATGTAGTATGTGCTTAATTAACTAATTTCATACATTCTCGGACTAGTGTTTAAATTCATGTTTTAGTCTTTTATTTTGAAAATATTGTTTAGATAAGATTCTAAAACACTTAAGAATACCTTCCTATATCAAAACATAAAATCGTATTAATTGACAAGATTTGTGTAGCCAATATTTAAATTACAACTCTTCAAATATTTTTAATAATATCATTCTAGTCATTAATTTGAGACATAGATTACATACTTCACCCAGAATTTGCAATAAAAAACTATATTGCTCTTTCATCACTGCTGTTCTTTGTCTTTTGCAAAAAAAATTCATATATACAAATACTAAATAAATTCCAACTGTTCTCACTTGGCATACATACATATTGTCAATAGAAAAAGTCAACCACTCTGGTCTTAGTTTGAAATTTTTGTCTTGTTCTGTTTCCCAGCTATAAACTATGTATTATGATACGATGATTTATTTATTTTTTGTCTAAGAAAGCAACACTGCATGAGATTTCAAAATGTGTTTTAAAACATATAGTTGCAGAGATATTTTATATCTTGGATGCATAGTAATGATAGAAGATTGTTAAAATGATACAGCATGCTTGGATGTGAACAGCCATGAAACTTGTTCACCTGCACAAGTGAACAAATGATCTTAAAGATCCCTGTGCTTACCCTAGGATAGTTCATTTTCATCCTGCCAAGTGTAACAGATAACTTTGTCATACATCTAGTTGTGTAGTAGATTAGAATAGTCATCTCCATCAACCCAAAGAAGGTACATGTAGGAGAAAACAATTGATTAGCATTCTGTTTTGTTAGAGTTTCATGTTTTATTGAACTTTGAATCTAATGAAATTGCACCACAATCCTTAATAGAAACTGTCTATCTTGATTCATGTATAGCTTGCACATCTTCCTTGCTGGTAATGCTACTCTAACAATGTTTAGAATCACTTGAAGTAGATGGTTGGGGTTATTTTTTTGTTCTTAGGAAATATTTATTTTAATTGTAGTATTGTTGTTCTTTCTTCTATGGACTTCTTTAATTGGACATATTCCATTAGGAATTGGACAAATCCTTTTTTCCTCTCAAGGTCGGATCTCTGTTGGATATGCAAAAATAACACTTGTCATACATAAGGTCTTTACATTTACAAAGTGATGGGTAAACCATAACTAATCCCTATCATACCCAGTGAAACAAGTACATTTTTAGAGCAGATGGTACCCATTCATTCTTCGTTGAAATACTCATTAATAAGAAACTATTTTTGTAGAAATGGATACTAATAAGCTTCCTTCAGGAATTCAAAACTAGTGTATCTTCTAGAGAATTACTGTTGTTATGGGATTTGCTTTCTTCTCCTTATGGACAACATCACATTTGATTAAAGATGATAAATAATGAAATACAAATGATTTTAAATGTTCTCCTGGCAAAACATTTTCATGTCTGCTTTTGATGAAAGAATTGCTCACTATTCCTTATTGCTTTTATTACATATGCAATCAATTTCAGGGCTCAAAGCAAGTGTCATGTATTGAGAAATAGTGGCACAGGTGTCTCACAGGGGCCAATATTGCCATGACAACTTTAGCATTTGTTGCACCACTTTCTCAGCAAGATTTTTATGTATCTAACTAGCTTGAAATTTTAGGCCAACAAATATATTATTACCATGTTTCCTGCTATCAAATCTTATTCTCTGCTGGGGAGAATTAAATAACCATTTAATAAGATGGCATGAACATCATAGCACACTCTTCCATCTTGCTTCCCACTACTCCGCTAGTCATCTTCAATCAATCTAGTCCACATATTAGATCTGATCCCCAAAATAGTAAGTCACTATTATGACAAGGAATGACTAATAGCTATGAATACCTCTAATAATGTTGTCAGAGTATCACAACTGGGACTGATGCTTACATGTTGGAATTAACAGCTACTTTTTAGGACCACATCCTGGCAGCAACAGTTCCTGGTACCATCTTCCTAAGTCAGTGATAATGTTTCTATACCTCTTCAACACTATACATCACTATGCACATCTCTATCATAACTCCTCACCCTCCCTTTTGTTTTCACTGCAATAAAAAACCCCACCCTTTTTACAACTTTGTGGAATGAATTTAGGCCTTTGAAAATATTGCCTCCAACATCTATTGCAAAGTCCTTTTTAATGTTTGGGTAACCAAAGAATGCATGAGATTCCATCTATTGTTTTTCCATTTCTTCTTCTTTTGCTGTTTACATTATTCTACCTGTTTATCTCTTTATTTGAGCAGACACCTGGAAGACTTTTTCCTCTCCCGTTTAATATAAAGTTGTATTAGAAGCATGCATTCTTCAAGCTGATAGGAAAATACGAATACAGGAAAAACAGATATTGAAACAAAGTTAAAAAGTAAATCAAAAATAATCATAAGAAAAAACATTTGATCGCTCGTTGTCCCTTCCCTTCCATTGTTCCTAGCCACTAAAGTACTGTTCTTAAAATATTGGAAGTTGTTGCTTATATTTATTTAAGTCATTTCATGTTTTTAAAATCAAATGCTTTTCTTAAGAGCCATATTATAGATGTGTAAATCTGCCTTCTTGTGTTATATACTTCATGTAAGCCATTCCTGCTTAAAGTTAAATCTCTATGTTGAATATACACCATCAGTTTTTCACAAAGGATATAACAGAAGAATATGTGGTTGTTTCCAACATCAAAGTCCACTCATCCAATTAAATAGGGGCATATCATGCATCTCATCAGGAGGAGTGAAGCTGCCACCTCATAAGTACCATCTCCTCTGTTGTGCATGCCTCCATTCAACCCTATGCAGCTGTGGTTCAAGTGGAGGAAGCAATTCCTCCTCCTCCCCACTCACATGCTTTAGCTGCATACCTTCTCCATTTTGAGCTTCCAGCAAAGCCTCTCTTTTTCCTTCTTCAGCCAGCTTCTTCACTATTCCTGGACTCTCCATTCCTGGCTTGGAAACCTCATTATTTTCCTGGTGCTCCTCCACATGCTCTTCCAAAGCCCCAGAACCAGCTCTTCCTCCTTGTCGGAGCTGTTGTTCAGGGAAGCCGTCATATCTTGTGCAGTTGCAAGGGATACAAAACTGATTTCCCCTCTTTAAGTTCTATTGAGCCGTATCTATCTTTTCTCTGGAAGGCTCATAGTCTGTGCAATTCTTGTTTAATAGGCAGAATATACTAAAGTATTGTCTTGAACTCTACACATGTGGATTGCTTGTTCCTGACAGAAAGACTATTCTTATTTTCTGCCAGTATCACAAAAGTGACACAATCTTGTCATAGCAACAATGGGATTTTCATCTTTAAGCTATCAGGTATATTAGGGGAAACTAAGACAAGGATAATTAGATACCTTTCCAGGATTTCCCGATCTGAATTCTTTTTTACTTCCTGAAAGTTCCAATTTACTGGAGATTCAGCTGGTGTCTAACAGGAACGTTCTTTTGCAATGAGTTCTCATATTAATTCTGCTGAATTCATTGTGTACAACTTATAACATAGACAGGCTATGGATCAGACTATGGATCAGGACAAGAACTTGAGGTTATCTTTATTAATCTTCCTCAAAGAAGTGTCTAAAGTATTTTTTCCCTTTTGCATCGTGAAATCCGCTCAACAAATATATAACCTAGAGCCAATAGTTTGATGTGCATGTCAATAATGCATCAGAAGCATAATCAAGTGTAGAAACCAGTGTCTTAACATTCTCAAGCATGGAAACCTATTTCACTGATACTAAATTCTAGATAAAGATTATATAAATATGAAATTTAATATAACATTTTCAGAGAGAGAGGGGGGAGAGAGAGAGAGTGTGTGTGTATTTGGGTTACAACCCCTGGTATGCCCAAATATGGGAGGGAACTAACTACTCCCTCTTTCTGTCTATCGGTTCACTGCAGGAGACCATCCAGGCAGAAAACTATATTTTTAATGTTGCCTTTTTATATTTGTGTTGTATTTGTGCTGATAAATAAATAAAGAGAGACTAGTATAGATCTATTTCAAGCTATTTAGCTCTCATCAGCTAGCCATACCCTTACTGGGATTCGAACCTGGGCTGTATTACATATTAGGCAGATGTGTTTGCCACTAAGCCACAGGCTCTCCTCCTTATCAGCTGAGCCAGGGAAATAGGGATGTATTTGTGTTACAACCCCTGGTATGCCCAAATATGTGAGGGAACTCACTACTCCCTTTTTCTGTCTATCGGCTCACTGCAGGAGACCATCCAGGCAGAAAACCATATTTTTAATGTTGCCTTTTTATATTTGTGTTGTATTTGTGCTGATAAATATTTGGGCATACCAGGGGCTGTAACACATACCTATTTCCCTGGCTCAGCTGATAAGGAGGACTATATGTTGCACTTGTGCTGATAAATAAATAAAGGGAGACTAGTATAGATCTATTTCAAGCTATTTAGCTCTCATCAGCTAGTCATACCCTTACTGGGATGCGAACCAGGGCTGTATTACATATTAGGCAGTTGTATTAGCCACTAAGCTACAGGCTCTCCTCCTTTATCAGCTAAGCCAGGGAAATAGGTATGTATTGTGTCACAACCCCTGGTGTACACACACACACACACACACACACACACACCTGTTTTCCCCAAAGTAAGACCTCCCCAGATTTTAAGTGCAATCGGGCTTTTGAGTGCATGCACTAAAATAAACCCTCCCTGAAAATATTGCAACAGAGCAGCAGCCATGAGGTGATCACGCTTGTTGCCTCCTGCACCTCAAAAATAATAAGACCTCTCCGAAAATAAGGCCAAACGCTTATTTCAGAGGTCAAAAGAAAATAAGACCCTGTCTTATTTTTGGGGAAACACAGTATATATTATATCTAGTATATGATTTAGACAACTGTACAAAGTAAATGGATTCTCCATGTCCTTCTTATGGCTAATGTATTGATATTATAGCATTGGAAAGATAAGTGTATGATTCCATTTATTTAATGGATTGAAGACTTGATTGCACTTGCCACTTATAAGTGGATTGCTTGTAGACATGAACTTTGTATAGATAAGTATATTGAGATAGGGGACATATTTATACAGAATGCCACAGGTTAAAAATTATATAAATGTATTATAAATATATACATGCTTAAATAATATTTGCATTAGATAAATGTATAATTATAAGCATTTAATGATATGAGATATAATACAATTATTATATTCTTTTTGTTGTTGTCTTATCTTTGAAAAAGTATGCATCCACATTTTTCTCTTTTTTATTAATTACAAAACAATAAAATAAATTTTTAAAGTTTTAGATGAGGATGATGTAAGTTTTCTCTAGCTTGAAAGAAAAAAAACTAGTTTAATTGGCATATTCTATGTTCTGTTCTTAATAAAATTCTGAAAAACATCACCACGGGCCTCTTTATATAATATTTTTTAAGTGTGCAGGCTGCAGTGTCTTTGCCAGCACAAAAATTAAAGTGAATCTAACTAAGGAAGAGTCCAATGGAAAATAATTAAATCTCCTCCTTTGATATTATCATATTGTTTTGGAGAATTCTAATTATCTGCAAATACAAGGATAATTTTTGGTGCAAACGTATTTCCTTGTCCCCAAGTTGCAATGACAACATCAATACATTTTTGTTATTGTTTCTGCAGGAAGGCATTTTGTAAAATTGATTTAGGGGAAATAGGATCAACACAGCCCATAGCAAAGTATTGGCCCTTCCATAATCATTAAAGCAATGCATTAGTTTTGAAGTTCATATCACTACCACCCTAAGTAATTAAAATTATAGTCTAATATTCTATTTATATTGTTTTTTACAAAAATAAGGAGTTCTTTAAAAGAAACTACATAAATAACACACACACACACACACAAACCACAAAACAACAATAAAATAGAAATATTGGTTACTGAAAGACCTGTTTTACCAGAAATTGTTAACAAATTAAACTTGCGATCTCAAATATTAAAGTCTATTAAGCACAGTGTGATTTCAAATCACCATACATTATATTTTTTATATAACACACTTAAGGCACTTTTTTGAACCAATACTGAAGCATCAGACTTGCATATTAAGTATCCAGAAAAATAATGTGATATGGAAAAATATCCATATTCAGATTTATGAATGTGATGGTTAAATATTAGTGGAAATCAATCTTAAATGAATCCTTTTCATTAAATACAATTAACAGAACTTGTAAATTCTAGGGTGCCAAAGAATTGTTTCCACTTCAATATTGCCTATCATGGTTTCTTAGTAATTGATTTCTGAGCAATATGTAAAGACAATTATAACATACACAAGAATATTTTACCACAATGTTTATTTTATGAATGACTAAGTATACAGATAAGTATATAATTAGCCTAACATCAATACCTGGAAAAAATAATGGAAAAAACAGATCTATGAACATCTAGAAATGAATAAAGTAATAACTTGTAGCCAGCACAGGTTTGTTAAAAACAGATCATGTCAAACCAATATTATTTCATTCTTTGAAAAGTGACTAAATTAGTAGATCAGCAAAATGCTGTGGAGTATACTTAAACTTCAGCAAGACATTTGACAAAGTAGACTACAACCTATTTCTTGGTAAATTAGAAAAATGTGGGATAGACAGCAGCATCACCAGATGGATTTATAATTGGCTGACAAACTGTGCTCAATGATTATCCTTAATGATACTATGTCTACACCGAGGGAAGTAAGCAGTGGGGTACCACAAAGTTCTGCCTTAGGGTCAGTGTTCTTCAATACCTTCATAAATGACTTAGATGAGGAAATAGAAAGGGAATCATCAAATTTGCTGATGACATTAAGGTGGCAGGACTAGCCAACACCCCAGAAAACAAGCTCAGGATTAGAAAAGATCTTGACAGACTTGAACAATGGGCCCTTTCCAACAACGTGAAATTTAATGAGGAAAAACCAAAGACACAAGTACTGGCTCAAAAATAATAACTGTGAGAGGGATCTTGAAGTCCTAGTGGACAATCACTTAAACATGAAGTAGCAGTGTGAGGCAGCAGCCAAGATGCTAATACAATCCTTGGATGTATAAACAGAGGTATAGAATCAAAATTAAGTGAAGTATTTATAAAACCTTAGTAAGGCCACACCTGGAATACTGCATCCTGTTTGCATCACCACATTACAAAAAAGCTGTTGAGACTTTGGAAAAAGTGCAAAGAAGAGCAACTGACTAAAGGCCTGGAGACTAAAACATACGAATAACAGTTGCAGGAATTGAGTTTGGCTAGCCTAGAGAAAAGAAGGACTAGGAATGACATGATAGCAGTATTCCAGTATTTAAGGAGCTGCCCCAAAGAAGAGGGGGTCAATTTATTTTCCAAAGCACCAGGCAGGAGAAGAAACAATGCTTGGGAACTAATCAAGGAGAGAAGCACCCTGGAATTAAGGAGAAACTTCCCAATAGTGAGGTGGAACAGCTTGCCTTCAGAAGTTGTAGGGCTTTCATCACTGGGGTTTTCTAAGAAAAGATTGGACAGCCACATATCTCAAATGGTATAAGGTTTCCTGCTTGAGCAGGGGTTGTACTTGATGACCTCCAAGGTCCCTTACAGCTCTATTTTGATTTAGTATATCAAAGTAGTTTGGTTGTGGCACCACATTTTTCTATTTCTATCTTCATTTTACATTATATATTGTTGTTGTTTGTCACACAGTCAGCCAGATATTCAGGCTAGATTTGGCATTTTTGTCTACATATCCAATCCTTTCCAAGGACCTGCGATAGGCAGATTTGTATGTTTGAAGGTGTAATAGGTATCGTAGAAGGATGTAAGCTGTTCCGAGTATTGTTATTATTGTTATTGTTATTATTGTGCTTATTATTTTCATTACCTTATGACTAGTCATTCAGAATCCAGGTTTTAAGATAATCGCTCTAAAAGAATTTTAAATAAATAAACAAATAAACAAAAACTACTTCAGTGATTTTATAGTGGTTTAGAATCGCTATGCAATCAAAATTCCTGAATGCCATATCTTATAACTAATTCAGTTACTTCTACAATAACAAGCATTGATTTATAACTTCTTTACTGACCAATTGGGAGAAAAGTGGCAGTTGTATCACTCAGGATGTGATGTATAAATCAATATCTTATAAATACTTATCCAACATAAGTAGATCTTTAGCACCCACAACCACAGCCTGGGGAAAAATTCTATCTCTGGTGAAACAGCATTAAGTAGGAAGCCATTTAGGAAGACACTTGAATGCCTGTTTTCCAATGATCACTTTAAATCTAAACATTAGAACCATACTCCTGAAAGAGACTTATTTACTTTCCATCTTGCTGTCTTGAAGCTTAAAAAGCTCTTTAATATGCACATATCATTCCTGCTGACTTCTCAGCTGCTTGTTGCAATGAGGAGACAGGTTCAGTGTCATTTGCAGCTCCCTATTCTAAGTCACTCGAAACTGAAATAATTTTACTTTGGTTTTATTTTCAGTTGCTTTCTCAGATACAATGGGGAAGGCACTCCCCCACACATCCCAAAGACCTGCTATGCTACCTTATAGAGAGGAGGTGGGAAAGGATATTCTGGGATGAATGAGAAAGTAGCATTAAGTCTTACATATACCCCATAGCAGTTTATAGCACTCTCATGGCAGTGTGCAATAGAAGCATTATTTCCATATGGCCCCCCAAAATCTGGGTTCTCATTTTACTGACCTTAGAAGGATGGAAGACTGAGTCAACCTTGACCTCTTTCAGGATCAAGCTTGAGGAGTACCACCAGTAAACAATGTGAGATGTAAGAATATATCATCCTAAAGGGTCATTCAAGGTGTGAAGGTCATCTCAGCTACCTAGCTAAAACAAGCAGGCAGTTACATTGGGCAGTAGCAATATTGGAAGATCCTGAAGGTGGACAATCACTTTAATCACAATGCAAAGCATCATTTCATACTGCATGAATAATCAATTCCTGTATTTTAGCAAGAAAACCACATAGATAGAAAGTATTAAATGACCCACAATATAATTGGATAATGAGCCCTCCCATGATTCATTTTAATATATTATATGGGACTAACTTGTGCTAACTCTGGATGGAAGCAACTATTGCAGCTATCACTATTGCTAGACAATTGCTTGTCTTGTTTTGTTCCCAAACTCAATGAGAAGCTAGCTATATCCATCAGCTTACAGATGATAGTTGTACCCATCAATACATCTCCTGTGGTTCTTGATGCCAACTAAAACAAATCCAGATTAAACCCAAAAGTTAACAGCTATCAGTTCTTGTCATTGGTCAAGCAAAGTCATAATTTAATAGATAGAAATAAGTACTTCCAAGTTCAGATAAATATTATGTGGTTGTTGTTTAATGTATTGTTTCTTACATAGTGCTGCATATAAGGCATATGAATTCATCTATCTGGTGGGTCCAGAATAAGCCAAGCAGTCTGTTAAGAACAAGACAGTTCATTCTAGTATTGGTGATTGTGACCACTTGTCTAAAGGATCCATAAAAGGGAAGCTTTCAAAAGTTAAAAGCATCATCATATAAATTTTTTGCAAGTTCTGCCCCTTTGAATATCATTTGCTACATACATACAAAGGGGAAAACCTTGCTTTGCAACAGCACAACACTGTTTTTTTTTATTTTAACAAAAGCATTGTGTCCTGCAGACACCTCTGCCATGTTAATCAAATTGATCCCAGTGGATGATGCATTGAAACTTTGCAAAACCAATTGGTTATAACATTTTACACATTTTTTTGCAGACTTGTCTATGCAGAAAGATTGTGACGTGTTAGCTTGGGATTTCCTTTTTTGTTTGAGGAATTAGGAGAGCTTCAAAATTTGAAATATACAACAGTGAATATTTTCCATCTGTTTAGTAAATAACAAATTATTTTAAAGTTGTGAACATAAACATAAAAATTCAGCAATGTTTTGAGAAAACATTTATTTTAAATCCACAGTTTACTGTTATGCTTTTTGGTTGTCAGCATTAGAAACCAAAAGATAAAGTGCAGTATTATTTTATAAAGCAAATGAGTGCCTTGCACTGATAATGATGGACTTTTGATATTAAGATCATAGTGTGTGATATTATTTTCTTCATATTGTTTTAAGTTGGGGTCTAGCTTTTTATGACTGGAAAGTGCACTATATGCTGGAATAATTAAGCTGGTTTCTCCTTATTCCCTATTTTGGAGCTAGGTAGAAGCTCTCTTTTTTTCTGTAATGGCCCAACCTTCTGCAATGGTCAGTTTGACACCCCTAGTGTAGAGAGCTAAAGCTTCCAATAAATCTTTGTACTCTTGAACTGCCTGAATCTCCTGATTTCCTCAGTGCTTGACAACAGACCAGTGTTTTTCAACCTGAGTTACTTTAAAATATGTGGGTCTCTATTTGGAAACTTGCATTGATCCCAAATCTCACATCTTAAAGTGACTGAGATTGAAACACTGGGATAGGCCTTTGATGCAATAAAACAATGTATAAATTACAGGCAATCCTGGAACCCTTCTTTAAACCATTGGTCATGTTGGTTTTTTTTTTTCTTTTTAAGATATAATATAGGAAAAAATATTGCTTATAATTAAATTGAATAAAAAGTATTTTGTTCCCTCTGCAGATGAAGGGACTCAATATCCAGCAGAGCATTCAACTCCAAGAAAGAGCATAGCTGATTTCTTTTGGCATCTGCCATTTTTACATAGCTCTGGAGGGTAATTCAGCCATCCTGTGCAAATATTGAGTTTTTTGGGGGAAAAAGAACGCTGCACAAAAATTACCTATTTCCTTCTGCTCACATGATCATCTATTTGTACCCAAGAAGATTTTGCATTTTATCTTGAATTAACCCAACTCTATCCAAGAAGGAAAAGCTCCTTGTAAAATCTTTAGGTAAGCCTTGGTTTAACTTCTGGAGCAGCTGATTTCACTCAATGTGTCATTTCACCAGATTCAGGCTCTGGTCTGAAAAAAACTGTTCCACCTGAACCTGTGGAGTGTCAGCTTCAGAGATATCAAGACAAGAATTAACTGTTGATCAGTCACTGGCACCATCAAAAGAGCAAGGGGGTAACTGTTTTAATTAAAGATAATTGGCTGTTGCCTGATTTAACAGGCAGCCTGACCCATATTTTTCTGTTGGAAATAACTGTCTGATCTCCTGCTCTGCTATGTCAATCCTGTCATTACACTCATTATTACCAAAACCTGATCTTGCTGAAAAGCTTGACTTGGCTCTCTGATCTTTGGAGTGAATTTGACTACTCTTCTGTAAGTTCCTGCTGAAAGCAAAACTACCCAGGGAAACTTTATTTCCCAGAGATGGTTTTGATTTATATCCCTTCTTTTTTCTCCCATTATCTGCTCAGCCTCAAGTAAATTAATATTCTCAGTTAGCAACTGTGTATGTGGGAGTTTGGACCAGAAACAAAACACAATGATGGGTGGAGAGAAAATAAGTAAGCACCCAGTGTCTCTGTTGCACAGCACCACCCAACTGGTCTTGTTTCATCTACAGGGAATCTTCAATTTATGACTAGTCATTTAGTGACTGGCTTCAGAAAGGGTGCTTTATGTTCTGTTATCTATTCTCAACTGATCAAGCACTCTAACCCTTAGAAGAAATAGTAACTTCTGGCCTTTTTAAAATCACAAACTGCTGGAGATCTCTTTCCATTTCAATTGATAGATTAAAAAAATTTTTTAAAAAAATATTTGTTGCACGTGTATATTTCTTTTGAAAACTACTGACTGTAAAAAAAATCTTTAAAACCCCAATGTTACAGCCCCTGTACTTCCTGTTAATAATTATTTGCATGGTAATTTCAGTTGTACAATTTACTTTTTAGTGAAAGCCATCTTTACTTTGCAGACTGGCTTAGTAGCAAAGGACAAGAATACTTCTTTGACAATTAGCTATTAGGTAACCTATTTGCAGTTAATAATAAAATATACACAATACAGAAAAACTGGTCTAACATATTTGCCTTGTTTTAAAAACTAGAAGTATTTAGTACAAATACTTTTAAGAAGATACAATAAATCATTTATAAGCCAATAAAATATTTAAAATATGTAGTAGTTATGATCATTTTATTTACTGATTGATATCTGGTGCTAACATTTTAGCTATGCATGATAAAAAATAAATATCATCATACAGTAGATATCCACATAAATGTTAAGCTATTAACAATAATTTGTTTTAATTGCATTGTCATATAGTTATACATTGACATGTATTAAAACAGAAAAAGCAGCATATGAACAACGTTCTATTGTATTGACCTACTGCCATTGCTTTTTTTACTATATCTTTAATTTATACATACTTTTGACATAACAATGGGATTACAAACAGTTGCTATTAAAAACGATTTGGGTTGTTTTGAACTCCAGCTGGGACAACAGCATCTTTTAATGCTGCCATTGTTTTCCCTAGTTTGAAAAGTTGCCACAGTTTGGTTAGTTTTTCTTGTGCTTCTCAGATCTGTAGGTCTGAACTGTTAAAACTTCCATTAAGCTAGTTTGAAGGAAGCCATAGTGACTTTTAGAGTTTTATTGGTTTCCTGTTTTTTGAAAATTATTCATCAGTCTTAATTTCAGGCACTGCAAGCATTAATTGTGTTCTACTTTATTCCTCCATTCTTGCTTCACATATGAGAGGGGGTTAAACAATTTTTATGGTCTCATTGATGATTAATGACAAAAGGAAGATGGAATAGTGAAATTCTATTGATTTAGGACTACTGCAAAAATGCTTGATCAAATGTGTCAGGTTATTCTACACTAATTGTAAACCAATTGTTATGTATTTGTTTATATTTGGCTTTTATTTAAGATGTATTTTCACATAATATATTGATGTAGTTTCAAGGTAAGCTCTGAAAGCTAACTATAATGAAAAAAGGCTTCAGGAGTGTTACTACATTTAAGCTTTCTTCATCATTGATGAAAAATTAAAGTATGTGTGAATTTTGAGAATTTTGTCTCCTCCCAAATTTATCCCCAATCTTCTGCTTCGTTTTTCATTCAGGGAAATTTAATACCAATAATATGAACGGGTTTGGAGTATGGCTTTACTGAGTATACTTTATTAAAATAAAATAAAATTAGTTTAGAATTAGTGTAGAACCACTGAATATGCATAGTTTGGAAAATGTATGTTAAATGTATGTTTGTTTGTACAGATAGTCCTCGAGTTACAACAGTTCATTTATTGACTATTCAAAGTTACAACCGCACTGAAAAAAGTGGTTTATGACCTTTGTCCACATGACCATTGGTGCATCCCCATGGTCATGTGATCAAAATTCAGATGCTTAGCCAATGACTCGTATTTATGAGTTGAAATTACCTGGGGTCATGTGATCACCATTTGCAATCTTCTGACAAGCAATGTGTCAATGTGGAAGTCAGATTCACTTAATAACTATGTGACTAACTTAACTGCAGTGATTCACTTAACAACTGTGGCAAGAAAGATCATAAAGTGGAGCAAAATTCACTTCACAAATATTTCACTTAGTAAGATAAATTTTGGGGCTCAATTGTGGTTCTAAGTCATAAGTACCAGTATAAACTAACCTAAGATCTATAATGAGATCTAACTCCATAATGAGAAAAACCAAGAAAATAAAATAAAACTTGAAACAGATTCTTTAAAAATGCTAATGAAATTTCAAATGATTACATGCAATGCTCCAGTGCTGGGATTCTGCTGGTTTGTACTGGTTTAGCAGTACCAGTAGCAAACTTTTGGTGGAGTTTGGCAAATCGGCTGAATAGTCGAGGCCTGTGGATTGAATTGTCCCATGATGCCCGTGAGACTGACTGACTGCCCTGGAAAGAGCTCACCTTTCCCTCTGGCCCTGAGAGGGTCTCAAGCAGAGGCATTTATAAGGCTTTTTGAGCAGCCTTGCCAGTGCCTCTTTCCCAGACTGCAGTTTGGTTTGAGTGCCTTTTCTGAGTTGGGTTGGATAGTTACACAAGCCAAAGCAACCCACATAAAGAAGCCAGCTGAGAGTTGGAATGGATTTCTGGAGCCGACAGTGCTAACCAACTTCAAGGCTAGAGAGAAAGGAGTGAAGCGGCCTCAGCAGAAGCTCTTCTAGCTGAAGAGTTTCGGGTAGTTCCTGATTAAAAAACTGCATCATGATCTTGACCGTAACCAGTGTGCTGCTTGGAGTGGCCACGGGCACCCTGATGAGACAAATGCCACTCACCTGGGCTCAAATCACCTACTTGGCCTTTCTGGGAGAGATGCTGTTCTGTATGTTGAAGACGATCATCCTGCCCTTGTTGATATGCAGTCTGGTCTCCAGAACAGCCAGCCTGGACACTTGGTCCCTTGGCAAGCTGGGCAGCATTGCCATCGCCTGCTTCTTGGTTACAACATTGATCGCCTCGGTGCTCACTGATGCCTTGCCCTTCATCATCAAACCCGGGGTGAATGCCTGGAAGCTCAATAGCAAAGACTTGGGCTTGGATGGTACCATGCCCACCAATAAGGAGACTGTGGAGTCTTTCCTGGACCTGGCACAGTAAGGAATTCAGAGTGGCTTCCTGCATCAGCTCTGTTCAAAGGCGAACTTGAAGGAATCATGGCTGAGCATGGGATCACTCCTGGCTTGCTCCTTAGTTCCATTGTGGAAGGCAAAGAAGGCTGTTGCTCTCTCTCTCTCTCTCTCTCTCTCTCTCTCTCTCTCTCTCTCTCTCTCTCTCTCTCTCTCTCTCTCCCCCCCTCCCTCCCTCCCTCCCTCCCTCTCTTGTAAATGCTATGAAAGTTGCCTGAAGAATACTAGAATGTTTGGCTTTTGGTGAAGATATGATGTAGAAGGGACTTACATTGTACTTTGTCTTCTTCCTTTGCTAATGCGACTGGTTCGCTAAATGTACGTATGTATGTATCTATGGATGTATGGATGTATGTATGCATGTATGTAGATGTTTGGCAAAATTGATGAAACAGAAAAAAGGGCATGGTTGAATTTGCTTTTTAAATCCTGTCAGCCCTTCTCTAGATAAGATCATTAAAAAGATCACCAGTATTGTACAGTTGGGGCAATTTTTGCACTTTGTCAGTTTGAAACAATCTTAAAATTTCCAATGGAAAGAGCACACAAAAGAGGCATGGATGACTTTCCTACCTTTCTGTAGTTGACTAGGTTGTGCCAGTGTGATGAAAGGTGGATGTCTCAGCTATGTTCTCCCTGATGTCCTCTGCTTTTTGCATCCTGGTGCCTCCACCTTTCTGTCTTAATGTAGCTGCTTAACTATTTCTGCTGCCCGTCAGTTGGCTGTCAGTTACATGGATGTGTTTACCAGATGTTTTCCCACATAACCCTGGCATGTGAGACAGGTAAGAATTTCACAGGCTGTGCCATCATTGAAGAATAAACCAAAAAAGTAGAGAAAAATAAAGTGGATAAAAATGAAATAAATGCAGTACTGTAAGGCATGTGGCAAGGCAATCAGCATCCCTTCTCCTTTAGAAGGACATCATTTTCACAAATGATTTATTTTGTTAGATGTTTATCCTGTCTTTATTACTTTATAAGGAACTCAAAGTGGAGAACTTATATAATATTCCTTCCTCCTCTTAATTTCCAAACAACCTCACTAGTGGTTAGGGCTGGGAGAGAGTGACTGGTCACTCAGCCATTTTTTCAAGCTTAAAATGGGACTAGAACTCAGAGTCTCTTCGTTTTCTAGGCCAGCATCTTAACCACTACTTTGTTTAAAAAGGAGGAAGGAATGTCAAAATAACTTATAAAAAATTGCCTGTGAAAACAGGGTTGGAGGAAACAAACTTGGAAAGCTGCAAACATCACAGGTAACATTTCAGAATAATCTCCCATAGAATAATGCAAAAGACAAGAGAGGGTGTAACAAATTATAATCTGAAATGGACCTGTTAGTAGGAAAGGAGACTAGAATGATCAGTAATACTTTGCAAGATGTATCAAACCTGAAGTTAAGATGTTTGTTATTTATTTGCACAAAGTGAGCATTTTTTTAATTTGAAAACTACTTGCTCCAGCGAGGTGAGTGGCTGGGCCATGACAAAGAGTGGCTGGGAGGGGAGGGGCAGGGCTGGGCATGGTGAGAATAGGCCAAGTGAGGCAAGATGCCCCTCGATGTGAGTGATGCCAAGTTGGCCACACCCATCTAGTCACATGACCACACAGCCACGCCTACCCAGCTGGTCATTAGGGCAGAGAATGGGTTGTTAAATTATTTGAATCCTACCACTGAGTTGCTTCTAAGGAGTGGTCACAGTCTTTGGAGCCAATCAGTGGCAGAATGAAGCAGAACCAATGACATTTGGGCCAGGATTGATATCTAGTCTCATTGGGTTATCTTGGTCCCTAGCACTTTTTCTCTAAAGGACTGTATGAGGATTTCTTTGCATTTCAGTTACAAAAATGGGTTTTCTTTAGGACCTCTTGCCATTTCCTGAAAATATATTGCAAATTAGAAACATGATCACCTTCTCTCATCATTTTACCATAAATATAGTGACACACAATCGATGTGTAATCAAATGAAGATGATCTGCTTCCTTCTGCAGAAAACAAAGCACCACAAAGTATGTTTATCTAAATAACAAAAGAGTTGACTGGAACATATCCCTTCTCTGTTTGGTAAGAGTTTGCTTCATTTTAGCGGCCACTATCAATAGAATACATCAATAGAAGATTTGAGAATGAGAAATAGACATCATATAAATATGGAAACCAATGCTACTCATTTTTATTCTTGTAATAATGAAATGATTGGTTTGAGTTGCATATTGTTTCAACTTTTGCATGCCTTCTCTTCTAGTTCTTATAATGTGAGAAAGGGGGATGTTTTGTCCCAAAGTAAATGACCTAAAGCTCAAGTCTTGAAGACCCCCGTAGTGAATTGCTTGAGATTCTGTCAGCCATTGGGTTACAGAATTGGCTTTCCCCAACCACTACTGACTGCATATGATCACTTAGGAAGGAAAGGAGCCATGAGAAAATGTGGCTCTTGACACTCAAGTGTCATAGGAAATGCAGAAATATACTGTGGTTGACATTACTGATGTCCACTGAAAAGTCCAGATGGGCAAGAACGATAGCTTTACCCAATTCAATTTCTGCCAAAACATATTAAGGAGAACAACTAATGCAGTTTTCCTCCTTCACTCAAATCTAAATAAGGACTACCATGGAACTAAGTGATCCTTTGGGGCTCTTTAAACACCCATCTACAAAAAAGGAAGTTTGGAGATCAAATGTTTGTTTGATAAGTTGTTCATTATCAAGGTATCTAAGGCTCACTTCTTGAGCAGCTTCTAGGTCAATGCCGCTTTCAAGGCAGCTATATCTTGTTCAAAAATGTTAGTCACTTCCTGTATCCAAGCTCCAATTCCTTTCTGGTTGTCTTAATTAGGCAGGTGAACAAGGGACCCACTTACAAATGACAGCGATGGCACCACAAAGAACTATTGACTACTGCTTCCACATTTACAGATTCAAAAACTCCCTAGGTAACATTGCAAGACATTACTTCTATCATCTTACTGGATATCATCTACTTTGCTCCCAACAGTGTCAGGTATTTTATTTATAACAAACAATTACACTTTATACTACATGGAATGTTAGTCCTGGCTTTCCAAAGGGTTTGGACAATCTAAATTCTACAGTTGGGTGACATTTTGCAGATGCAATAAGGTCAAAAAAGCAACTCTGCCTTGCTTTCTTATTGTCACAGAGGGAACTCGCATTTGAACTTATACCTTTGTCCTGTTGTACTTATTTCTGCTGACATTGCTGCAGGCATCTCTTTGCTTATTTGATGTCCCATAGGTCCTCTGAAAACTAAACAGCCATCTGGAATAAGCAAGCAATGACAACTGCTTAGGAACAAACTTATTAATTGACCTGATCACCTTCATATTCTGGAAGCTAATAACGCATTCAACAGAACTGTCCAACAGATCTCTGGGGAGAAAAGTATCTGGATCTATCAGGTGCTATTTTAATTGGTCCCTTCTCTCCGCAGAGATTATTGATTTCATTTAACCCCATCATTGATGAAAAAGTGATCTAAAGTTGGCAAGGGACTGATATAGAAGTTCTTTCTTATGCAGAATGTCTGATCTTCTCTGAATAAAGGACAAATTAATGTGTGGTCTTTATTCAGAGAAGATCAGACAGTCTCTCACTTTGGAGGAACCTGAGCTGTCAGCCCAGCAACACATTTACAGCAACTCCACTTAGTTTTATTACTTTATTACAAAAATAGCTTTTTAGTACTTTTACTGGGCTTGTTTTTACTTAACTAACTTTGTTTGTATGAAATAATAGTGAAGATAAACACCCAGATAACGGATGTTGCCCGGAAGTGATAGTTGTGGGGAAAAGAAAGAAAATGACATGGTGCTAGCCTGGGACATCTCTTTCATTCGAAGTCTGCAAAACAGACAAAAATTTAGGAGCTCTTTAATTTAATTTTAATTTAATTTAATGCTTCTAGACCGCCCCCTCTCCCGAAAGGGACTCGGGGCGGTGTACAGTTCATACAAAATATAACAAGATACAATAAAATTAAATATGTACAGTTGACAGTTGACATGGAGGAGGTTAAAATGCCGTTAAAAGAACTGTACAAAGCAGATATAAAATAAATTCAAACCCCTAAAAACAAATACAGTAAATTAAAAAACCCCTAAAATAACCAGATATAGTACATTTGCCAGGAGGGACAGTTGAATTATGCCAGGCCTGCTAATCGGAACAGGTGAGTCTTCAGTTTTTGCCGGAAGGAGCGGAGATCAGAAGTGGTTCTAATGTCGGGGGGGAGGTCATTCCAGAGGGTTGGGCCCATCACAGAGAAGGCCCTACCCCTCGGTGTCACCCGCCGGCATTGTCCAGTGGATGGCACCAGGAGAAGTCCCTCCCTGTGTGAGCGTATTGGCCGCAGGGATGTATGTGGGAGGATGCGATCCCGCAAGTAACTAGGTCCCGTGCCATGGAGTGCTTTAAAGATGGTAATCAGCACCTTGAAACGCACCCGGAAAACCACAGGTAGCCAATGCAGCTCGCGCAGGAGAGGTGTTACGTGGGAGTACCTCGTACTCCCCATCACAGCCCGCGCGGCTGCATTCTGAACTAACTGCAGTCTCCGGGCGCGTCCCAAGGGCAGCCCCATGTAGAGAGTGTTGCAGTAATCCAGGCGGGACGTCACCAGCGCATGAGTGACCGTGCGTAGGGCATCCCGGTCCAGTAGGGGGCGCAATTGGCGCACCAGGCGAACCTGGTGGAACGCCCCCCTTGCCACGGCCGCCACATGGTCATCCACTGACAGCCGGGCATCAAGGAGGACGCCCAAATTGCGCGCCCGTTCCACAGGGGGCAATAGCTCGCCCCCTATGGCCAGCGATGGAATCAGCTGGCTGAACCGAGGTGCCGGTAGCCACAGCCACTCAGTCTTGGAGGGGTTGAGTTTAAGTCTGTTGTCCCCCATCCAGACCCCGACGGCCTCCAAACACCGGGACATCACTTCGACAGCCTCGTTGGGGTGGTTTGGAGTTGAAATATACAGCTGAGTATCATCAGCGTAGAGGTGATACTCAACCCCAAAACCACGGATGATCTCACCCAGCGGCTTCACATATGTGTTGAACAGGAGAGGCGAGAGGACCGACCCCTGTGGCACCCCACAAGTGAGTGGCCTCGGGGTCGACCTCTGTCCCCCTGTCAACACACATTGCCTCCGGTCGGAGAGGTAGGAGCCGAACCACCGCAAAACGGTACCTCCGACTCCCATCCCCTCCAACTGGCGCAATAGGATACCATGGTCGATGGTATCAAAAGCCGCCGAGAGGTCTAATAGGACCAGGATAGAGGAACAACCTCTATCTCTGGCCCTCCAGAGATCATCAACCAACGCGACCAAGGCTGTCTCTGTGCTGTGCCCAGGTCGGAAGCCGGACTGGCGTGAGTCTAGATACTCGGATTCGTCAAGGTGTCATGGAAACTGCTGGGCCACCACATTCTCAACAACCTTCGCTAGAAACGGAAGGTTGGAGACTGGACGATAGTTAGCTAGCTCCATTGGGTCGAGTGAGGGCCTCTTAAGTAAGGGCCTCACCACCGCCTCTTTCAAGGCGGTTGGTAAGGATCCCTCACCCAATGAGGCATTCACCAGGCCCAGAAGCCAGCCTCGTGTCACCTCCCAAGATGCCAGTACCAACCAGGAGGGACACGGGTCCATTAAACATGTGATGGGTCGCAGCCGTCCACGCAACCTATCTAAATCCTCGGGGGCAACAGAATCAAACTCCTCCCAGGATGGTCTCACAAGACTCGCTGTTGGCGGCTCGTCTGGTCCACTGAGTGGGGCCCATCCGCTCCGGATCTGAGCGACTTTGTCCTGCAGATATTCCTCAAATTCCTCTGCTCTGCCCTGTAAGGGTGCCCCCTGCGTCCTCTGTGACAAGAGGGAGCGGGTCACCCTAAACAGGGCGGCAGGGCGGTTATCCACGGACGCAATAAGGGTGGCACAATATCTACGTTTGGCCGCCCTTAATGCCACCAGGTAGGTCCGCAAGTAGGATCTTACCTGTGTTCGATCAGATTCGGAGCGTGAGGACCTCCACCTGCTCTCTAGACGTCTCCTGTGGCGCTTCATCACCCTCAGCTCCTCGGTATACCAAGGAGCCCGGGTGGGTCGCTGCCGCAGGAGAGGTCGCAAAGGCGCAACCCGGTCCAAGGCCCCAGCCGCCGCCCTATTCCAGGCGGCCGCTAGGTCCTCCAACCGAGCGCGGGTCAGGGCTACAGGTAATGGCCCAAGCTCCGTCTGGAACCTATCCGGCTCCATCAGGCGCTTGGGGCGGTACCAGCGTGGACCGTCTGGTCCCGCCTCCTCACGGTGGGGGGTAGCGCCAGGGAAGTCAAGCCGGAGACATGAGTGATCTGACCATGACAGGGGTGTAACAGTAAAATCCCCTCTACCCAGATCACTCGTCCACTGCTCAGATACAAAGACAAGGTCCAATGTGTGGCCTCCTTCGTGTGTGGGGCCCTGAATTAACTGGGTCAGGCCCATGGCTGTCATGGAAGCCATGAACTCCCGAGCTACCTCAGATGCTGCTCCCGTCGACGGCAGGTTGAAATCCCCCATGACCATAAGCCTGGGGATCTCAACCGCCGTCTCTGAGATCAGCTCGAGGAGCTCGGGCAGGGCTGCTGATGTATAGCGAGGAGCCAAGTATACAATCAGCAAACCCAACTGCCTCCGTGGGCCCCATTTCACACCAAGGGACTCACACCTGGATATCTGAGGAACAGTGAACTCCCTCGGCTCTAGACCTTCCCGTATAACTACCGCCACCCCACCACCCTTACCCAGGGCCCGAGGCTGATGGAATGCACGGAAACCTGGTGGGCACATTTCCACGAGGGGTAAACCACCCTCGTGGCCCAACCAGGTTTCCGTTATCCCTGCAAGGTCTAGCTCCCCCTCAGAGATCAACTCATTAATGAGGGGGGCCTTGTTGGTTACGGACCTTGCATTGCAAAGCATCAGCCGTAGGCCCGGGCTCTGTAGTTCCTGGCCACCTAGGTTGCGGGGGTTGGTGCAAACGACCGGGCATAGCCAACAACCACGGTCTCCCAACCGACCTTGTGATCTTCTCTTGTCCTCGCATCCCCCCCTCCCCGCGACCGTTGTAATCAAACAACCCTCTATTGGAATCACTTGTTCCCTCTCCCCCCCCGCTCCGCTCACTTCCTTCCCGGACTCACCTGTCCGTCCAGCACTGGCACTGGCGCCTCTCCCGGCCTGGTTATCACACCCCCCCTCCCTGGAACCCCTTAATAACAATAAAAAACTTCTGGATAAAAAGCCCCTCAGCCTCCGTTTCTTCCACCTCTCGGGGTTCACAAACCCGTCATCAAGGCAGGCCCTTGAGAGAGCCAAGGGCCATACCTGCGAGAGCGGGGCCTCCCGCAGGCGGAGCAGGTCCAACCTCGAATAAATAGTTCGTTAAAAGTCCAATGGAATCAGGATGCTAATAAAGGTTGATAGAAAGTTGGTAAAAGTTCATAAAAGTTGATGGTTAATGAGTCGGGGTCTTAGAGGGAGGAAGGAGATGTTAAAATATTTAGATAGAGAAGAAGGGGGTGGGAATGATCGAATACCCCCAATTACATAAAATTGCATAAAACGACGAAGGTGACCACAAGGTGAGAGATTGTTCAAGGTGTTCAGGATGTTCCATGGCAGAGTGACCCAAACGTGGGAGATTATTCGCGCTGGTTCAGGGTGGTTCCTTCCTAGAGGTCCACAGAGACTTACAGTTAGAGTTTGGTGTCCCCTGCTGGCGTTGACAAGGCCTGGGGGGGGGGCATAGGGGCGTTGGGAGCAGCCAGGGTATGATGGAAAAAACAGCAGAAGTCCAGGCAATGGCGGCCTTCCTTTCCCTCACCCGCCACCATAGCCACCTTTAGTTGGTCTCTCCCGGCTAACTCACCAACTCCTAGCCATATCTTATTCTCCTTATTCTCCCCCCCCCCCCGGTCCTAGGTTAGTTGCCAGCAGCAATGCAAATCTCTTGCAAATCTCTTGCGCCTCAAGCCTCACACCCATCTGACCTTTTTTGGTTGTTGTTATTTTGTTGTTATTTTGTTGTTATTTTGTTGTTGTTCTCTCCAGCGCTGTTCATGCCAGTATCTTTCACCTCTTCACACAAAAAAGATATGTAAGTAAAACAAATTCTCTCCCTCACCTCTAACAAATTTGAAGCTCTAGAATGGGACCTCCAAGCAGAGCTGGCAAAACAACAACTATTAGACCTTTTCTCATTTCTTGGGGAAGAGCAAAATGATAGCCAGTCACTACTATAAGTGGCCAACTTAGGTAACTGTTCCAGGGGAGTTGAAATGAAGCCCAGAAATAATAAGAAAGATCAGAACATAGAAAGGCTATCATGGGAAAATTCAACTGAAAATTCAACTATGGCAAAACAATGCCTCCTCAAAACGCAAACTGTTATCTCAATATTTGAGCCACAAAACATGAATTGGAACATTGAAAAGAGATATTGCTGTTTTCTTCAAAAGTAAAGACCCTCTCTTCCCATAAAAGCCTCTGTAACAGACACAGTCAAATCTCCCACTCTGGGCAAGTGTGCTAATAAGGAGTAAAGAGCTAGAGAAATACTAAATAACTTGTCAAAAAGTTGCATCTAAGAATAATTCTCTATCTTCTGATAAAGGGAAGAGAGAGGAACTTACAAATGTTAAAGACTCCTTGGAAGACAGCAAAATATCCTCCACCAAATTTAATTGTTCATTGCAAACACAATAGATTGTTCTCAGAATTTAGATGAATAGACTTAATATTGGACATTGTAATACCAGGAGAGCAATCCTAGCTTCCTTAGGTCAGCTTTTTCATTACCAAGGTGGGCAAATTGATCTGTGTACAGTCAAATGGCTCCCAGATGCCCCAAATTGGAAGTGGATACTCCTGTCCTTTAAGCAGTCTACCATTCCTTTGATACTATTCAAAATGAGAGCATAGTTAGCCTCTTTTAAAAATTTTCCTACCAGAGACTTTTGTGATGAAAAGGTTAAACTTTTAATAGCTAACATACTAGCTCCCAAGGTTGCTGCTTCTTCCCTCCCAAACTTGAGAGACCAAGAGTGTGGGAGTCAGTCAGCCTTATTTGATGAAGATGTTCTTAGCACAGAAGCTGGCCTTATTAATGCTTTTGGCTCCTGATCATGAAAAGAATAAGACAATATATTGTTTAAACTAGAAAACCTTGTTGGTCACAATTGCCACAGCTGATCCACTTATAGACCTTCTTTCACCAAATATTGAGTATCTTGCTTTCCCCTCAGTAAATAATGGATTATCTGAAAATGCCCCTATGAAAATAGAAGTTTTAATCCTCTTGAGCCAATAAAGGATCCTGTATTTGAGGAGGAGCCATTACTTTCATCAGGATACTCCATGGGGGCTCCAGTAACAAATCAGGGGATTGGAAGGTGATTCTTCCCAACCCCAAAGACACAAAGCCAGATGCAGCATGTTTTAACATCTCTTATCCCAACACCTCCGTAGAAGCCCCTCAGAAGGCTAGTATTGTTAAATGGTGTCAATGTCATCCACTCTGAAGAAAAACCCCAAGAGTTTATGCAGGTCATATATAAGTCAAGTCATCCCTTAGAGGAGGCCACAATATTTGCTGATGACCTCCCAGACCAATATAATAACCTTACAGCTTCTTCTTCTCTAAACCATATCTCCTTATGGGTTTCAAATGACTATCTTCTTTCCCTTCTAATTTGGAATATTGCTGGCTGGTCAGTCCCATCAAACAAACAACTTTTTTTTCTTTTACTATATATGACAATTTGATGTCTATTCCTACAGGATACCTGGGTCACTTCAGAGGTGGAGTTAGATGGCTACTGGGTTAACTCTATCCCAGCTGCCCTGAGCAAGGTAGGTGGAAGATCTAAAGGTGGTATAGTGATCCTTGTTATCCCAGCTCTGCAATTTAAATGGGTCTCACTGCCTACTTTACAGCCATGAGTTGTGACTACGTTGCTCTCATCCAAACAGGTAGAGATTTAGTTTTTAGATATTTATATTCTCTGTCTTAATAAGAGCAATCTGGTCAACAATATTTGGGAGCACATAGAAAATTTTATCTCTAGTTTAGACAGCTGCAATAATAATAGGCAGGGATTTAAATGCTAGGATGGGACCAAATGATCATATACTATTTAATACATTTAAGATAAATTATAAGGATAATTTACTAGAGCAGGGGTGTCAAACTCATGACATCACGGTGGCATCAAGTGACGTATTGGGACTATTTCCTCCTTTGCTAAACCAGGTGTTGGCATGGCCAGTGTGTGATGAATCCAGCCCGTGGGCTGGGAGTTTCACAGTACTATACTAGAGGAACCCTTATATTCTAAAGAATTTAAAGATCTAAAAGCTAACAGGGCAAATCTACTCTATGTGCAAGGCAGATGGTTGCATGTCTGGACCTATGTAAATGGTTCCATTATTGGAGACCACCAGCAGAATACATATAATGGAGTGCAGGAAGAAAATGTACAGCTGATTACTAGGTAGTATCACGTGACTTTTCAAATTTTGTACAGAAGATGGAGGTAGATTCAAGAGTGGAAAGTGACCACTATCCAGTAATTCTAACTCTGACATTCCACTTTCCAAATTTCTAAGCACTAACTTAATCTATCCACCAAGGCTTGATAACTATAATACCCAAGTGAGAATTAAATGGACTGAACAAAATGCAATTGAAGTCACCAAGTGGATGCAAGTCTCAGAAACTCTAGAATTGTATGCACATCTCCTAGAAAGTAAATTTCAAGGATCATATCTAGATGGGTTTGAAACCTTAATTGCTGATTTAAAACCAGTTCTCACCAATGGAAGTTTGCCTCCATCCAGAAAGCAAGTTATAAAGAATAGAAAATGGTTTGATCAGGATTGGGTACAATTAAAGAAAGCATATAATAAGAAGTACAGAAAAAGTAAAAGCTCTCCTTATGAGGATCAAATTCACTACCTAAGATGTTTGAAGGCTCAGCATAAGGCCCTTTTAAAACAAAAGTTCAACCTTGAAGGAGTCCTGGGATGAATTATTTCAATCAGGATGAAAATACATCTCTTTTTTGGAGTATCACTAGACGACTGGGAAAATCACTCACTCCCACAAATAACCAAGTACTAACACATGCCTGGGAGGAATACTTTAGGGAGTTGTACATGAACCCTGTCCAGGAAATGAATGAGAGCCAGATTAATTTGGGCCCAGCCCCTTACTGGTCGCCAGTTACACAAGAGGTATCCCAGCTGATCGGATCCCTTAAGGTTAATAAGACTCTCAATTCTGATTGTGTTCTCCCAGAAATAATGAAAAAGAACCTTAGCTGGTGGACACCCATTTTAGCATCTTTATTTGCATGTGTAGAGCAGATTGAATGTATGCCAAGAGATTGGGGAATGGCAATTATTGTACCAATCTATAAAAAGGGAAATAAAATCAATCCATGTAACTACAAACCCATTAGTCTACTGAGTGTTGTGAGCAAGTTGTATGCCAAGCACCTAAATCACAAACTTCAAGATTGGATAATCTCAGAGGGTTTAATTAAAGATGAACAAGCTGGATTAAGGAAGGGAGATCAATGGTTGACCATATTTTGGTACTTCACCACTTTGTACACAAATATACAGAAATCTTCTCTTTTTGTGGCCTTCCTTGACTTTAAACAAGCATTTGAGTTGATATCCAGAAGTACCCTCTGGGACCAACTAAAAAGTACTAATATTGATAAGTGCCTCCTCTATCTCATAGAAAAATTATATTCTAATTCCTCCTTAAAAATAAGGTGTAACCCACAAGGGACTTCATTTGGCTCAATAAGTGTACAAAGTGGAATACACCAGGGATGTATCTTGGCCCCTTGTCTTTTTAATCTTTATATTAATTGCCTGATTGATCTTCTGCATAATCCAGATTTCCATCCTCCCAACGTAACACAATGCAAAATACTGATACTTCTGTATGCTGACAATGCTGCTATTATTTGACAAACCCCTATTGGACTCAAGAGACCTATTTCAGCAACATTAAAATATTGGAAACAAAATAATATGATCCTCAATTTTGATAAATAGAAAATCCTACTTTTTGCTAAGAGAGTTATTCAATACTATTGAAGAGTAGAATCTACAACAGGTCAATACATTCAAGTACCTTGGGTGATTTCCATACCAAATGTATGGATTCTCAAATGCTATTAAACACTCTTTTTGCACAGGCAGAGGACAATTAGTCCCCACAGCCTTAAAACTCTTTGAGGCTAAAGCACTGGTGCAAATTCTCTATAGGGCACGAACAAGGTTTTTTTTTTTAAAGAAAGAGACTTTAGAAACCATAGAAAGACAATTCCTGCAATCCATTTCAGCTGCATCTAGTGGGACATCAAACATGCAGTTGAGAATTGAGACAGGAATGCCTCAAATTCAGGTAAGGGCCTGGAAGTTGATCATTTACTGGTTGAAAATTCAATTCTTCCCAGAGGGCATGAACCCCATAGTCCTGATAGACAACTTTCCCTCTTCCTGGAAGCAGGTGACAGAGCAGAACCTGGCCTTCTATGGACTTTCCCCACTGTTTTAATATCCCTAGGCCAGTGATGGCAAACCTTTTTTGACTCATGTGCCAAAAGCGGAGGGAGTGCAGGGGGGTCATGTGTGGTGTGCCACACCCCCTTAATACTATGTGTATGACCCCAGTGCTCATGCATGCATGACCAGCACTCCCCCCCCCATTTTTGGCATGCTTTTTTTCACCCTCCCCAGGCTCCAGAGTCTTTATAGTAGCCTGGGGAGAGCAAAAACAGCCTTCCCTGCCCCCCCACCCCCAAGGCCCTACAGAGGCTTCAGGAGCTTCCCTAAAGCCTCTGGAGCGCAGAAAACTGGTCCAATGGGCAAACCGGAAGTTTGGGAAAGGACTTCTGGCTTGCTCGTAGGGACGGTTTTAGCCCTATGGAGCTTTCAGGGGTCTTCAGGAGGCTTCCCTGAATGCTCCAGAGAACTAAAAACGGCAACCGGTTTACTCGTAGGGTCATTTTTTGCCCTCTGGAGCCTTCAGGGAAGCCTCCTAAAGGCTCCGGAGGCCTTACGGAGCAAATCGGAAGTATGTTCCCAAACTTCTGGTTTGCCCATAGGGCCGGTTTTTCGCACCTCAAAAGAAGGCCAAAGTCAGCTGGCCAGCACGTGCATGCGTGCTGGCCAGCTGACTGGGCAACGCCTCACATGCCATAGGTTCGCCATCACAGTCCTAGGCTATGGTCAAGCCAAGCAAGTAATTACCAAAAGAATAAGAGACATGGAGTTCTAACTAGAATTTAACAGGATATCTCTCCACAGCAGAAATTGGATTAAACAGGATGTGTGGGAACCAGCAAGATATCAGAAAGACCTGACTCTTCCTATGAGCAGAATAGAATTTTTAGAGCCAGATTTAATATCCTCCCCTCAGCAGGGCAGGTATGAGAAAACCCCAATAGCTGAGCAAATATGTACACATGGCAAGTTGAAGATATCTCACACGTCCTATTGAAATGCAGGTTCTACAGGGACATTAAAGCAATGTGCATTCTCCCTGTATTAGAGAGATTTCCAGGAAGATCAGATAATTTCTTCATGAACTCCTTCTCTCCCCATCTTCTTCAGGATTCAAATCCACCCACCACTTGTAAATTAGCAAAAATTGGTACTGCTGCAATGATAATTAGGAAAAAACACATAAAGAACTAAAGATCCATATTCATATTATTAGTTTGCTTAGTTGTTTTCCAATAATTTCTAGCAAATGTATTTATTTTAATATTTGACTTTTGTGTTGATTTGTGACCATAATAAAGATTGATTCTTCCCAATGTGAGGCCAGCTATGAGGGTGAGATCAGCAATGACCTGGCACAAGTCCATAAGTATCATGATGGCCATGAAGTTCCAAGCCAAGTTAGACTCTGGTCCTGGGAAAGAAAGGTTAAAATTATATCACAGTGAGTCCATTGTCACATCCAACCATAAGATTCAATTAATCCATAATCACCCCATACCATCCAATCTCAGGAATGGATATCATCTATGCAAATAGTACAATAGCAGCAGCATCTGATTGTATCTCTGCCCCAGCTTTACAAATAGGGACCCAAATGTGACTATCTGCAAAATGGGGCTCCTTGCAACACCCAGAGTCAGAGTCTCCTGGTATACAATTGCCTCTTGTCATTTCACCTTCTTTTCTGCACTTTGCAGCCTGAAGCAATTCACAAATATAGTTGGATAGATTTCAGTGAACAGACTCAACTTCTTGTCAAGCTAAATCTTGATAATGCACACTAAGTCTGCACTCTCCTCAGTGATCATGCACAGCAATTTGATTTATTTTAGAGAGACCTGTCTATCAGTCTGAGCCTGGCTTGCCCAGGGGTTGCATGCTTGGCTTATAAATTGAGTAAGTGTAGAACTAATCTATCTTGTCTGGTAATGTCTCTTCTCTATATCCTACAATACTGCTACCACTATTTGCCCTTCTTTTCCCACTTTTCATATCTTCCTAGCCCAAACCACCAATGTTGCAATAATGTGGTAACTGAGATCCAAATATAGTTGTTTGACAAATCTTAATCAACCATACAATCTATTTCCCACCAGTGACTGCAGTGACGTTTATGGCTGGTGAGGCTGGTGATGTCATCAGCGCGAGCCGCGGTCCCCTTCATGTTGACTCAGGAAGGCAGGGAATGGGATCATGTGTTCAGGAGGCTGAGGCAGCTTCAGCCTCCTGAACACGTGGTCCCATTCCCCGCCTTCCTGAGTCAACATGAAGGGGACCACGGCTCGCGCTCCACGGTCCCGCGGCTCACACTCCGTGGTCCCGCGGCTCGCACTCCGTGGTCCCGCCGCTTGCACTCTGCGGTCCCCCTCATGTTGACCCAGGAAGGCGGGGAATGGGACCATGTGTGCAGGAGGCTGAAGCTGCCTCAGCCTCCTGCACACATGGTCCCATTCCCCGCCTTCCTGAGTCAACATGAAGGGGACCGCGGCTCATGCTCCGTGGTCCCTTCATGTTGACTCAGGAAGGCGGGGAATGGGACCACATGTGCAGAAGGGAGGCTGAGGCTAGAGGAGCCTTCTGCACATGTGGTCCCATTCCCGGACCACATGTGCAGAAGGCTCCTCAGTGCCTTTTCCCTTTTCCCTTTTTTTATTTTCATGATGAGAGCGGTGAGGCTCTGCCTCCCCTGCCTCCCCTGACCACATGTCTCTGTTTCCCACCATCCCTACTGTTTTTACCCTCTAATTTGTCCAACCACCAGTATACACTTGACTCTTGTGTGGCAGCATTGCCATCTCTAATCTCTTAATCTGGAGAATGGTCACTCCTCTCCTGTTCTCCAAATCTCATGCAATGGTTCAGTACTTTTCTTTGTTTGCATGAGACTTCTTTTCTTTATCATATTCTCCACTTAATTTTCCATTAAATGTACCAGGACGTATGGTACAGGTGGTCCTCGATTTACAACTGAGAACAGAATTTCCATTGCTAAGCAATGCAATCATAAAGTGAGAGTGTGCAAGAGGCACCAGTTGGGAAAGGAATTTCAAAAGTCAGTTGTAACTGCTATACAGTGCCACCATAACTACAAATGATTATTGAATAAATGGTAGTAAGTTAAGGACTACCTTTATCAGATGATGCAATGGCCAGTCTTGCTTTGCACATCATCTTCTCCTAAATGGGATCTAGGCTTCAGGCAGATTTTAACCAGCAGTGTCGGAGGTGATTTCAATGGTTCCCCTGAGCACTCTTAACCACAGGTGAAACATCAAGTAGTCCTCGAGTTCCAGCCTCTTGGTTCATCTGATTACCATTCATAGTATTACCATTCCAGTCTACAGCATTACCATCACTTTTCCAGCTTAATATCATTTCCATGGCAGCTATCTCCAAAGCAAGGTCCCTTCCAACTCTGTTATTCTATTCTATTCTATTCTATTCTATTCTATTCTATTCTATTCTATTCTATTCTATTCTATTCTATTCCATTCCATTCCATTCAATCTATCCATTTAGCCATATTCCCACCTTTAACCCAAGCTTGCTTATTGTGTCAAGCAATTGATTTCTACTATTGTAAGTCCCTTTTACCTCTCAGCTTTTTGTTTTCTTCTTCTTCCATGCCATAATTTATAAATCCACATCATTTCTTGGGTCAACGCCCCAAAATGCAAACACTGGCACTTGAACCACCCTACGAACAATGTATCAAGTGTCATTTTATGGATTTCCTATTAAAAAAATGAGAGTCACCAAAAGAGCCTTAGAAAATTGTTGAAGTATAATGTTTCCTCCTGTGAGAAGCACTGAAAGGATGTAATGAGGAACACTTTTTCTCTCACAATAAAATGAATATCTCACAATAAAGCACTAAATGGTAAGGATGAATGAACAGAAATTAAATCTACCAAATATCATTGTTGTTAAAATGAAGTTATTTTTCTTTGGAGAACATTGGCTTTGACAAAGCAAAATGCCTGCTATTACAACAGTATACTGTATAATTTTATTATAGTATTGTGTTGTAAAATCCAACATAGATATTGCTTTAATGAGATATAGCAGACTTAAGTATACTACTTTGATGAATAGATGTTTAATGCAGTACCTCTACTAATTTTCTTCAATCTCTTGATATACTAATATTGTAGATGGCAAGAAAAGAAGTAAATTCATTACTAATGCGGCTTTAATATACAGATAATATCTTCTTTCTTCTCTTGGTAGAACTTTGGACCTGCTTAGAGTTAAAATGAATGAAATGGTATTAAACAATTTATAATAATAATAATAATAATAATAATAATAATAATAATAATAATAATAATAATAATAATAATAATAATAACTTCAACTTGTAAGAATAGAAATAACAAACACCACTAACCCCCTTTCTTCCAGCATATTGGCCATGCTTTTTGTTTGTTTGTTTGTTTAAAAAAAAAAACCTCAGTGCCAATGAAATTGAATGAACTGCTTACCGGGGAGGCATATTTCCCAGCTTTATACCAAGATGTTTTTCCTTTTGACTTTCTTGGCCTGTGACATGTTATGGCTTTTGTCTTCATCTTTCTCTTTTTCTTCCTTGAACATAATAAATCCCTCGGTATCTAAATTATTTGGCCCCTCTTCCTCCTGCATAGTCTGGAATTTGAGTCTAGGGCTGCATCCATTGGGGTCTCTTCGGCAAAAATGAAGGACATTTATCTCCTAGACTATATTATTATTATTATTATTATTATTATTATTATTATTATTATTATTATTATTATTATTATTATTATTATTATTGTTGTTGTTGTTGTTGTTGTTGTTGTTGTTGTTATTATTATTATTATTATTATTATTATTATTATTATTCACAATCTGAAATTTTCAGCAGCTCAGTGGTAACAGGGAGAGATCTTATCCTGCCTAGAGTTCCATTATCTTCACAGAAACCTTCATTCTCAAAGAGCAATGAGTGAATTCTTTGTCAACCTTCAACAGGTGTTGCTGGCAGGGAATAGTCAATGCCTGCTGGATGTGGATAAGTAGTGTGTGGGGAGACAAATGAGGAACCTCTGTGATTCTCAAATTCCTGTTCCAGTATCCATCACTGAAAGACCTGCTTGATTTTCTACCCACAGTTCAGTGGAAAGGCGAGGCTCTGCCACATTGAGGGAGGTAAGCAATGAACTATTGGGAGTTCTGATGAATGTGAGAAGATGGAAGAGAGTGAAGAAAAATGGGGGGGGGGAGAGAATTAATTCTGCCATCTTTACCAACCATTTCTCTGTTAGAGAAATTGCATCATTTGTACACAGTTCAATTTCACATTTTCTCTAGGTACTCCACTCTTATGGTTTTCAGAGCATCACAAAGGATGTTCTCAAAGGTCAAAGGTCATTATTTATGTCTAGGGTTTGCCTTTCCTGAATAAAGTCTACTAAAAGTAGGCTTTTTTTGAATGCTACACAAATAGTGGTAATAATTGAAGGTATATTTAAATTTCAGTTAGAAAAACTACACTGGGGAAATGTACTTGTTAAAGAAAGTAGCATAAATTCATTTTTAAATAAGGTTGTGATGTAATTTATATTAACTCCTGCAAAACTACAAAAAAGAGGCATGCAATGGTGCCATATGTTCATGCACACTGTAAAAAATAAATGGTTCCGTTTTATTCTATAGAAAAACTCACTGGACCAAAATATTGCCTGACTTCCATGTGAAATAAGAGTTTTTGTTGAATCAATTATTAATTGCAATTATGGAAGAGTCATTTTCTTGGATTCCATGAGATTAGGTCTGTTGATGATATCATCTGTGCCTATAAATCACACCTTCTTATTTGCTAGAGATTTGGCAAGGTGCAGAAGTCATGAACATAAATAGATTACTCTAGGCAAGCAAAGTCTTGTCATGCCATGTATCTCCCGGCTCAGAAGGACCTGCTAAGGTTTCTGAGATAAGAAAAGTTCTACAAGGTTTCAATAAATACTCTGAACAATGAACTTTTTAATGCAGCTCCACATTTTGTTTTGCATCTTTGCACAGTATTAAAAATGGAACAGTTGTAGGTTCTTTTATGTTGAACTAGTCAGTTGGATAGCCGTGCTTCACTACGGAACTGGAACAGCAGTAGGTACCATTCTTCGCCATCACACTCCATTATCCTTGTTAGGGATGTGACCCTAGGCTTGGCTTGGCAATGTATATAAGCTATGATTATTTTACTATTCCTTTAAATGATTCAAAGATGTAATTGGCTTGTTACCTCAAGCAGCCATAAGAGGGAGCCAGAATGGTTGTTAGATCTCTCTGGTTTGTTAGAAGCTGATTGGTGTATTTGAGGTATTGTGGTTTGCTACTGTTTAGCTGCGGTGATCCCATGGGGTCCCACTAGCAGTGGCGACCTGAGGGAATTTTGGCCCGGTTTGAGGCTGCCTCTCATACCGGGGGCGAGACACATGAAAAGAAGGCTGTGACACCGTTCGGGATGAAATCACCGCCCCGAACAGTCTCAGGGAGCTCTTTTTATTAGGGTAAAAAAGAGGGCAGGGTTCCGCGAATCGTACACAATAGTTTCCTGTGTAGGTGTGGCAAGTCATAGAAACATCACAGTTCATGGTTATGTGGTTGGAACAGGATATGCAGAAATCTACACAGTGCAGCTACATTTTCTACATTGCAAGCTGTTACTTCCTCAGTTTGAAAGTCCCTGTTAAGATGGTTTCGATATTACTTTAGCTTTGCAAGCACAGCTTTCTAATTTGGGCCCTCCCAGTGGGCATCCATTTCAACCCGCATTTACTACTCAATTTATTCCAGTCCCAAATTCCATATATGTGTTCCAATCAGGAAAACTGATCTGCACACATACCATGGTGACCTTGTTCCCACATCTCCTCTGTTTTTGTTTTTTAAAGACACTCTTCTTCGTCCCCTTCTCAGTTGGTTAATGCGAAGGGTGCAGTGAGTGAGGGGATGCTGCCAGAGGCTTGTTCAGTGGTGTCCTTGTTCTCATCCTCACTGTTTAAGGTGAAGGGAACTTTTGCAGACACCTCATCTTCCTGAGGCAGGATTTGATAGGAGCCATTTGTGTGTAGCAACGCATAAACTCGTGCTGTTACCCTTTTTTCAGCTAATAATGACAAACTATTGGAGATAGTACGAACAAAGATTGGCAAAACACAGGGTAATATTATGCAGCCTAAAGCAATCATTCCAATAAGCGCAACTACAGTTTGCAAACCAGGCAATTTTGACCACCATCCACTAAAGGCATCAGAGAGGTCCATCCCCTTCCATGTTTGCACAGGATTGTTGGAGACCATGGTTTCTCAGGGCAGGTGCCAGGCAGTGGAAGGATTTTTGTGCAGTTTCTGTAATGCTGGAGAGCTTCCTTGTGGCAGAATTATTCCATTTGATGCACAATTCCGCAGGAAATGAGATAAAAAGTGTCACTGAGTAAGTTTTGTTCATAGTGTGTTGGTTTGTAAAGTCATCTTCTTACAAAGGCTAGAAAAGGAGCTATTATCAGGAGAGGGATATCCCTGCAGTTGTCTATACAAGGCATAAACCTGACCCTGGGGCAACGTGAGATGTGGTTTTGGAATTAAACATGTAGAAAGCAAATTTTCCATATATACACTTCAGACAAACAAAAGGCATCAGTTTGTGTGATGTATGCAAGCTGTACCCATAAGTCTTGTTTCATGTGTTGTTCAAGCAAATGTCTGGGTGATATGACAGCTCAAAATACAGTCATTATCAATAAAACACAAAAATTGCAGCACACAAATTCTCGGGTGCGCTTTGGTGGTTAAATTCTTCACATCTCCCCATGTCACTGGATGACTGGCATGACAGGATCGGGTTGGTGTAGAGTCACCGTTGCCATCTCTGGGATAGGAGTCAGGGGTTGGTGGCACGACATCTTTGGCTGGACCCTGTAGATGTAAACACAGCAGCCTAGCCCCACCCCCAAGTAATTAAAGTAATCGGTCCTAAACCATGTTTTGTCTGGTAACTGGTGTAAATATACCAGATGAAGAGGCAAACTTGTTTTTTGTTGAAAATGCCTCTGATAAGCGGTCGAATTAGAAATAGAAAAATTCAATTGATTCAAAGTAAATTAAACAAGGGTTGAGTTTTGTTTTGCAGGGCTGGGAGGCCGAGGCATTTTTCCTCTTTTGATTTATTCAGGGCATGTTTGTGAGTCTAATTAGCTCACTCTGCAATTCCCTGGCCATGAGAACCACAGGGCAAGCCAATTTTGTGTGTGTTGGACCACTTGTCACAAAAGTCTGCAAAGGCAGTACTGATGTTGAGTTTGTTTCCAGTTCAATTGGGCGTCCCAATGTTGCAAAGGTACGAATGCAGTGGTTGATCATGAAACCAAAATAAGTGTCAATGGAAACATGTAGATATTTCCACGGGGCAAATGAAGCATATTGGGTGACATCCATTTGCCAGATCTGTCAGGATTCAGTGCCCCTGGGATTTACTCCCATAGGCACTGAATGTGCTTGATGACTGCATGTGGGGCATTGTTGAATGATTGCAGCTGCTTCTGTTGAAGAGAGATCAAATTGTTTCATAAATGCCTTTGAAAAGGCTGATGGCTTCTGATGTGAGAAATATGAAAGGAGTGTTGTCTTTTTGAAATAAGAGTTTGTAGGGAAAGAAAAAGGACAGCAAGGTAGGTTCAATAGAAGGAGAGAGATATTTTTTGCTTAAAGGGTTGAAAGGAGAGTTCCAGATGAAAGGTACAGTTTTTGGTTTGGAGCTTCTTTGTAGATTGTTCCTGTTTGCACCGCCCCCAAGGGCGCGGCACTAAACCTTGAAATGACCAGGTTTCCCACAATTTAAACAATTTCCGGTAGGGCGGGAAGAAGCAGATGAAGAAGAAGCAGGAAACGCGTCATTTTGTTGCAACGCAGCAGCAAGAGCCCCCATCTTGTGGTCAGTTGTACCCACAATGCGACAAGCCTGAAGGAAATCAGCTAAAGTAACCCTGGGACGATTTGCTATAGGTTGAAGAACCTTTTGACAATCCCTATTAGTATTTTCATAAGCCAATTTCAGAGAAAGTTCCTCATTATCAATTTGTCTTTCTAGATTTCCTTGTAAACTGAGCTGGATTCAAACAAAAATGTTATTCACTCTCTCTGACTACATATTGTAATTTCTAAGTCATCTCTGTAAGAATTCCTAATAGGGCAGCAACTAGCGCTGCCGACAGACAAACAAACAACAGACCAACAAACAATTAAACAAACAAACGGGACATCTGTTAAACATACAAGGTGCGCGCAAACATAAAAACATAAAAGAGAAAAAAACAGCTTCAAAAATAAACAAACAATCTAAATAAGGTAATTTGAGTCAATATTAAAATTTTCCAAAAAGCAAAGTTGAATTAAAACTTCAGATGCAGGCATCAGATATCACCCTTTACCCTGCCTTTCTCGGCTGGCAGGAAGAGAAAAGAAAAAAAAATGGTGAAAAGAACACAGCCCCCCTCCTCCTGCCTTCTCACCAGGGGCAAAGAGGGGGGTGAGAGGAAAGGAAAAAATGTTTTGTTAAAACGACAGGCTCTTTTAACACAACACGCTCTGCTTTTTCAGCCAACAAACCTTACATTTCAAGCATCCAATACTGACTACATACACACTCATTCACACCTATAGTTACATTTCTTTTGCAATAAATCAGTCATTAAATTTATTTCAATGAACTAGCTTACCCCCAAAGCAGTGAAAACCCAGGCAGCAGTTTTAATCACAAAAGTGATAGGGCCCTTTAACGACTGTCTGAGTTGGCCTGCCTCAAGGCAAAAGCACATTCATTTTGCTGGCCAGCAATTAATTAATTAAATCACATTAATGTTACACACTATCATTATAGATGCAAAGAACGGTAAGTCAAAAGAAATTAAATGCACAGCGGGGGAGGATAGCAAAAGCAGAAGTCAGGAAAGGGGAAGCGAAAGTTGTATTCTTTTTTCTGAGGACACATAAGTCATTTTGTACTAGGGTTTTGATCCCTGATGAAAGAGAGGGCGAGATGTTACAGACATGCCCCTCCTTGGATTTTTACACTCTCTTTTAAAATAACGCTTTTCTTGAGGTTTGCTGCCTTGCAATAAAGCAGCTACTAACAAATTAGTTTTATAAGAAGATGTTCTTATGTCCTGACACACTTCAATCATATCTGCCAAATGTATTTTAGAAGGTAAATCAAATTCTTTTTTGATATCATGGGCAGGACTTTCCTGTTATTTTTAAAATCAGCCAATTGTTTTGGTTTATTGGTAAGAGTTTGCCATGATTAAGACAGAAGGCCAATTAATTACTTTTTTTTATTTTATTTTATTTTTCTTCTTCAAACGAGGGAGAGATTTCCCTCCATTTGAGGCAATTTTAGTCTCCATTTTTGATGCGAGGGATGGTCTTATGCCCTCTAAAGGCAGCTAAAGAGGATCGGTTAGTTCTCTCAGTTCGTGAAAGGTGCTGAGCTGGATCCTAAGAAAACTTTCTGCCTATACTTACCGAAGAGTCTCGAATCGTCTCAGTCCGATTGAGATGAAATGCGCGCAGCCGTTCCCAGGCGAGTAAGTACAGACAGTCCGAAGCGTCCTTCCCAAGGCACGCTGAGCCGAATCACGTCGGGGTCACCAGTTGCGGTGATCCCATGGGGTCCCACTAGCAGTGGCGACCTGAGGGAATTTTGGCCCGGTTTGAGGCTGCCTCTCATACCAGGGGCGAGACACATGAAAAGAAGGCTGTGACACCGTTCGGGATGAAATCACCGCCCCGAACAGTCTCGGGGAGCTCTTTTTATTAGGGTAAAAAGGAGGGCAGGGTTCCGCGAATCGTACACAATAGTTTCCTGTGTAGGTGTGGCAAGTCATAGAAACATCACAGTTCATGGTTATGTGGTTGGAACAGGATATGCAGAAATCTACACAGTGCAGCTACATTTTCTACATTGCAAGCTGTTACTTCCTCAGTTTGAAAGTCCCTGTTAAGATGGTTTCGATATTACTTTAGCTTTGCAAGCACAGCTTTCTAATTTGGGCCCTCCCAGTGGGCATCCATCTCAACCCGCATTTACTACTCAATTTATTCCAGTCCCAAATTCCATATATGTGTTCCAATCAGGAAAACTGATCTGCACACATACCATGGTGACCTTGTTCCCACATTTAGCTATACTTTGTGTGTTAGACTGACTATTTTGATAACTGAATTACTGAACCGTGTATGACTTGGACTGTTAACCAGACTCTGAATACCTCTATATTTCTACATAGTAAACTACTATATTTTTATACTATTCAGTGTCTCTGTATGCTGGTTTGTGCGTGTTATTCCATATCACTCTCATTACGCTTCTCTGCATACTCGCTCTTCTAACAGGGAGCTTAATTACATAACACTGGTTATGGGACCAGAGTGTACCAGACATAGCTAAAAAGAGAATTGGTGTTGATACACAACACTGTATACAGATAGCTGTTTAGTTTGTAAGTGTTTACTATTATGGAGAAGATGGCACATGCACCATCAGCAAATTTATCACTGATAACCCGGTTGGATGGAACAAACTATGTTTCCTGGTCTATGAAGTGCAGCCTACTCCTGCATACTGAAGGATTGTAGGATGCTGTACAGAATCCACCGGACGTGACTTCTTGGGATCCAGATGACAAGGATGATGCCAAGAAGATAGGAGAGTTTCAAAGATGCAATGAACGAGCATTGTGTACAATTGGTCTAACGTTGACTGACCAACAGTTAGTTCATATTCGTGGGGAGAATTCTGCAGCAAGATGTTGGGAGAATTTGAAGAAGATATATGTACGTGACACTGTAGGTGCACATATACATCTTACCCGCAAACTGTTTAGGACATGTTTTCTGAAGGGTGGAGATATGTTAGCTCATTTAAACTTTATAAAAGGAGTTTTCCAAGAGCTACCTGAAAAGGAAATTATTTTCTCAGAGTTACATCATGTTTACATCATTCTGTCATCACTGGATGAGAGTTATGATGATTTTGTATCATCCTTTGAGGTCCTAACCCGAAATGAACTAACATTGACTGACATAACTGCACACCTGTTGGAAGAGTCCAGAAGAAGGTTGGAAAGAGAGCAACTGAGAGTGAAACCACCACAGCATGAAGAGTCACCTTCAACTGTCTATACTGTTAGAAAATGTTTTTCTTGTGGGGCTAAGGGCCATATAGCTAGATTCTGTAAAAATGCAAAATGACAGAATACTAGAAAAGCTAAGAAAAATGCTAATGTCAACTTAGGTATGACTAATTTGACTATCTCTAGAAATGCACCAATAAGCCATGATTCATGGGTTGTTGATAGTGGAGCATCACAGTGCATTACTAGAAATAAGAATTGCTTTATAAAAATGTCTGCCAGCAAGCAACATGTATCTTTGGCAAGTGGTTGGAGGGTGAAAGCATCTGGTGAAGGTATGGCAAGGTGTTCATTTGTAAATGAGCATTTATCCATGTTGTATATACCTAAACTGAAATTTAATTTGTTATCAGTAAGAGCTCTAGTTAAGATTGGCTATGTAGTAACCTTTAGGGGATTTAACTGTATCATAGAAAAGGAAGGTAATAGGATTACTGCAAAATTAACAAGTGGTTTATATATTATAACTGATGACCATACTGCAAATTCAGTGTATGACAATGTGAAGCCACATGATGAATGCATACATCTGCTACATAGGTGTATGGGGCACATTAATTTCAAGACACTGCAACAAACTGTAAAGTTGTCAGAGGGAGTGAAATTAAAACCTTGCAGTAAGTATTTAAATTGTAATGTATGTAGTAAGGAAAAAAGCAAGGTTACTCCAGCAAACAGATATAATGGGTTTAAAATGAAGGAACTTTTAGAAGTTGTTTTTGTTGATCTAATTGGACCTATAAAACCCAGTTTGGGAGGTGCCTGTTATGTTTTGAGTATCATGGATCATTTCTCAAGATATAGTTTCTGCTACTTAACGAAAGACAAGACAGAAACATTTCAACACTTTTTTAATTGGCTGAGATTTGCGGAAAGGAAGATAAAAGCCAAGGTTATAACTGTAGTTACTGATAATGGGACGGAGTTTACAAATTATAAGTCCCAAACTATGTTAAAAACAGCTGGTATTGAGCATAAACGTTCTGCTCCTTATAGACCTCAACATAATTCATTTGTGGAAAGGAGAGGGCAAACGTTACAAGCTATGACTAGAACCATGTTAGCCAATTCAGGATTGCCTGAAACATTATGGGGTGAAGCCATGATGTGTGCTAATCATTTACTGAACAATGTTGTAAATGATTTTACTGGAGAGGTACCATTTACTCGTTGGCATGGTAGAAAACCTGATTTAAGCTACTTGCACATGTTTGGAGTTCCTGCATGGGTGCATATTCCTGCACAGATCAGATTAAAGGGACAAACTTGTGCAAGGCAGTTAATATTTGTAGGTTATGACTCAAATCATAGATCTTATAGGTTCTGGGAACGTGGGACAATTAAGATCTATCACAGTGCAAATGCAAAGTTTCTGGAGCATGTTGGTTGGGATAAACTGGAAATAAGCAATGACGAGGTAGTAATTGAAACCCGAGTAGACCAAAAGAATGTATCAGGAATACCAGAAATGTGTGATGAAGGGAAGGAGTCTACTCGGGAGGAGGAAGTGAAAAGTCAGGAGGAAGTGATAAAGCAAGAGGACGTTCAAGGTAGTCCACCTATAAGCCCTAAATTACCCAGAAGGTCAACCCGTGTAACACGGCCACCAGGTAGGTATCAGGCATCTGTTGCATGTAAGATGGATAAGGTACCTGCTGAATACAATGAGCTGACTAGTATCCAACTGAGAATAAAAAGATAGTGCAAGCTGAAATGAATAGAAAATGTAAGTCATTGCAGGATTTGGGAGTGCTTGACAAGACTGATTTATCTTCAAGTTAATATGCAAGGGGACGCAAACGGGTATATAAGTGTAAAACTGGAGTGAATGGGAATTATGTAAACCATTATGGATGAAAATTATGTAAACCCCGATGAGTTAGATGAGGTTGATATAAAAGGTTCTATGTGTGATAAGGGATGCATTATGAATTGTATCTTGAACCTACATTATGTACTGTATTGTGTGTTAAAGAAAAAACATAAATCATTATTGTGATGTTTATGAATAAGAATGTGAAGTTGTATGTAAATACATTGACAACCCAAGAGGGGAGAGTGTTAGGGATGTAACCCTAGGCTTGGCTTGGCAATGTATATAAGCTATGATTACTTTACTGTTACTTAAATGATTCAGAGATGTAATTGGCTCGTTACCTCAAGCAGCCATAAGAGGGAGCCAGAATGGTTGTTAGTTCTCTCTCTGTTTGTTAGATGCTGGTCAGTGTATTGTGAGGTATTGTTGGTTTGCTACTGTTAGCTATATTTTGTATGCTAGACTGACTATTTTGATAACTGAATTACTGAACCGTGTATGACTTGGACTGTTAACCGGACTCTGAATACCTCTATATTTCTACATAGTAAACTACTATATTTTTATATTATTCAGTGTCTCTGTATGCTGGTTTGTGCGTGTTATTCCATATCACTCTCATTACGCTTCTCTGCATACTCACTCTTTTAACAGGGAGCTTAATTACTTAACAAGGCACCGTCCCAACTAGAGATGCCTCCCAGTCATGCCATTCCAGGTGCAGGGCAAAGTGTCCTTGACTCTCTGAGAAAGGAATGTTATTTTGACTTTATATCTCCCATACTCCAAATAATCCCCCCTCCCATTTTCCCACAGTAGAAAATGGGACAGGCCTGGAGGCCCAATGTAAAAGATGGCTTCCAGGCCTGATAATTATACTGGCTGCAAACTAGTTTGAAAGAATTCCATTTCTTTAATCAGCTAATACAGGGAATCCTCCATTTACAACTATTCGTTTAGTGACCCTACAAAGTTATAACAGCACTTTAAAAGCTGACTTACAAATGGTCCTCACACTTGTGACTATGGCAGCATCCCAAGAGTGACTTGGACTGTTAACTGGACTCTGAATACTTCTATATTTCTACACAGTAAATTACTATATTTTTATACTATTCAGTGTCTCTGTATGCTGGTTTGTGCGTTCCATACCACTCTCATTACGCTTCTCTGCATACTCGCTCTTCTAATGGGGAGATTAACTACTTAACAATCCTGTAGCTGTAAAAGGCAGCAGCAGACATGGTCTTCTTGAGAGGAACCTTGGTGTTTGGGTTGCACTGAGCTATATTGATTAATAGCCACCTTCTCCACAGCAGAACATCAGAGGGTACTGGAGAGTGTCATAGACACGGTGTGTCTCACTGATTCGTAACAACCTGTTGTCTCTGCTGTGGAGATTGCTATCTGTCTTCTTAAAATCCTGGCTGACAATGAGAAAGCCACTTCTGTAGTTGTAGAGACATTGAAATGATCTCAGTGCTCTCCAGATGGCTTTCTATCAGCATTAATCACCACTTGGAAGTCCTTGTGGCCCTTAGGAACAGAATCAACAGCAGCCTTAAGTTCCAGAATATACTTGTGTTCATGCAGCAACTTCAGTGGTTGGCTAACCAGTTGTGGATTAATGCCGGGGCAGATTCCACAACAGATATCCCTCTCATTGGTATCATCACCAACAAAGGACAGTATATCTGGAGAAAGGAAGGCTGCTGCTGAGGCCCCACCATGATACTCCCTATCCTGTGGTAGACTTGCCCCTGCATTTTGAATGTTGGCATAAAATTTCCTTCCTTCACCTCTTCAAAATATGTCATTTGGAAGCATCTGTTGTACTTCAAGACAGCAGAAAGAAAGTGCTTTGCCATTGGATGTTGGTGGGTGAGAAGGCTGTGTAAGGGTTCGGGGTAGGGCTGAAGGGGAAGGGAGTGGACTTTACCATCACTGCAGCACCTTCCAGGACTCTCATCCTGCCACTTTAGAGCACAGCACCAGGCGCAGGGTAACCGGGGTCGGAGATCAACAACCTTGCCCCTGGAGTAATCAATCTGAGGTTCATATTTAAAACCAGACAAATACTTATTTGTCCAAGGCATTGTTCTCATTTGTGACTGATTAACATAGGGGTTATTAGATGTATACTTTTTTACAGCATGTCTACTGACTTGGGGATGAGTTTGATGATATTTGTGTGCAGCTTCCCTTACTTGTGTTTTCCTAATTTACATCTGTAAATCCTTTTCTGCTTTTTTTGCCTCTTTTCTCTTTAACTGGCATTACAATAGAAAGAACAGATTCATCTGAACTGAGAAGGAAAATAAGGGGAAAAATATGTCTCTGCCTACCAGCATCCATCGGTATTTATCTGGCTAGCATCCTGTCAGTGTGTGAGAGAGTTGGGGGGAGTTTGGAAACTCAAACAGTATTTGCTGTGTGAGCAAGAAGGAGACAAGAAGAAGCCTGGGCGTGGCTTAGCTCAACTGTTCTGTAGTAAAGCTGCTTGCTGCTGTGAAAGTAAAACTGAAACTGAATCTTCTCTGCTTGTGTTTTGCATTTGGAACAGTTTTCCTTTCATGTTGGGAGGGGGAGTAGGACTCCTTAGCATGAGAGGTTGTTAATAATAATATAGGAAATGCTAATGCTCTGATGGTCATTTTGAAAAATCCTTTCTTCGTGAGCACCTAGCAGCCAAGAGAAACATACGTGGCAAATTTGAAGTTTGTAGGCTTTAGGTTCTGGAGATTTCGTGATGATACATGAGTAGTATTTCTCACACACACACACACACAGACACACACACACACACATATATATATGCTGGTTTTGTTGTATTCGGGTCTTTTCCCATGTAAGGTTGAGATTGTCTTTGCAACATTTTGGCAGGATCTCACCTGCCATCTTCAAGCTTGGGCTTAAAATGGGAACGGAGTTGCCGTCTTTCTGTAAGTCTTGGTGGGAGGGGATGGGGTGCTGGCTTTGTTTCAGTAAGTGGAATGATTGGTTGTGTGGTTGTGTCATGATTGGTAGATTGGTGCTGATTGGTGCTGGCTGTGTGTGCATTGTTGTTTTGTATTGTAACGGCTTGGGTGGTGGGTGGTGTTCGTTTGTTGGCTAGGGCTGGTTTCCAGATGTTTGGTAGGCGGGAGGTATCATCACATTTATTCATGTTGTGGGGGTGTTTCTCTATTTTGATGGCTTCCATAATTATTCTCTTGTGTGTGTGTGTGTGTGTGTGTGTGTGTGTGTGTGTGTGTGTGTCTATATATGTATGTATGTATGTATGTATGTATGTATGTATGTATGTATGTATGTATGTATATATATGGATGACAGTAACCTGGCACAACATCAAGCTTTTATTACAAACAAGCTGTATTGTATGATTATATATAAAATATGTTGGCTTCTCTGCTTGAACAAAATGACTTTACGTCATCTCTCCCATTCTCACTCCTCCACTACTCCTTGATTATTTATTTTTGTTAACACTTTGTTGACTTTTCAATTGTTTTATAGCTTATGTCTTACACTTGAATTGCTTTTGCTCTTTTTTCTCTCTCTTTCTCAGTCAACTTTATCTGGAATTTCCAATGTTTTGGTCTGCAAAATATCTATTCCTTGTTGCCTATTCATAACCACAGTTTCAACAGATATCTCATTTCATAAGCTATCCTTTAGAACCTCTTCTGAGTGTTGGTATGTTTACTTTGTATGGGTTTTGTGACTTTTTGGTCTTTACTTTTTTCCTGACAATTTTTCTTTCTTACAGCATGCCAGTTTGATAATCCTATAAAGCAACTTGTTCTCTGATAGCTCTTTTCCACTGTCCCTAAGTAACACTTATCAGCTCCACTTCCAGCTTCCAGTAAGGTCCTTTTCTATGTGCTGCTAGACATACTTCCCCTGGTGGAAAATGTTTATAAGTGTCTGGTGGTCTTGTTAAGAGGCAATTAGAAGGGCCTTTTTTTCATTTTTCAACTTTACTTGAACTGAACAATTTGCATTCAATTATAAACATCTTGAAATCACAACTTTATTTATTGCCTCTCTGGGGTAAGCAGGCATAGATGAATTGTTCTGTTGGCTCACAGCACTGAAGACTATTTCTGAAATACAAACTTGGGGTTTACATGTCAATGGAATTGAAACATATGCTAATTGTTCCATCTATGAAAAGGTTTTCACATTGTTAGATCAAATATGAATACTTCATAAATTGAACACTTCACAAACAAATAGATGGTGGGGTGGAGAGAAGTATCAAATTTCCAGATTAGTTGAATAAGTGCAATGGTTAAGAGAATGTAATTATGGTTGAAAATCCATTTTTCTGTAAACACGTAATGGAAATGAAAGTTTAAAACCATACATTCAATTTGTCAAGCCAACTATAGATATAATGATGGAAATTCCAAAGTTTTTATATTGAGAGATATTAATTATTTAAACTCTAGTGCTTGTCATCGATGCATATTGAATAACTGAGACAGCCAAATAGTATCAAAAAAGAAGTGAACAAATGCTTCATTGATTATAGAAAAGTTTTGACTGTGTCAAACAGTGAATGATAATGATGATGCTAACCATTCAGTCAAGATAACTTTTGGCAATTCTATGGCCAGGTTTCTCCACATCTTCCAATCTTGTTCTAATTCTTTGAGTTTTTCTGTGCTCTCAGTGGTGTCAAGCACTGTTGTTCAAGCACCATATTCTTTTGTGGCCTTATTTCCTTTTACTGCTAACTTTTCCAAACATAATTGCTTTCTCCAGTGAATTCCCCCTCGTGACATAGTCAAAGTAAGTGACACACAGTTTTGTGATTTTGCTTTCTGGTAAGTGTGGTATTATGTGCTCCAGTACTTGCTTGTTAATCATCTTGTTGTCCAAGGAATATGCAGATGCCTTCTCTAGTACCAGAGCTCAAATGACTTGATTTTCTTCCTATCTTACTTTTTTAAGGTCTAACTTCACCACCACAGGTAGCTGTGGAAAACACAACTGAATGAACTAATCTGCATTTGGTTGCAGGCTAATGTATTTGCTTTTCCATATTCAGCTCCTGTTCATTGTTGCTGTGAGACCAAGTGCAACCTGATGTTTTATTTCTGTGCTGCATTTACTGCTTTGAGCTATCTGCAATCCTAGGAAGTGAATTTTTCCACACCTTCTATCTCTTCACCATCAATTTATATTTTGACGTTTTCCTTCCTTGCAGTGCTCATGTCTTCAGTCTTTTTTATGTTCAAAAATCAAAATTCAAAAAGCTGTCCAAAATTCTCATTTTCTTATAAATATTATTTCCTATAAATATTCTTATAGAAATGGAATTCTCATAACATCTCATTGTATTCAAGTAAAACATATACAGAATCAGGAAGCTATAGTATGAATAGAACTTGGCAAAGCAGTTTGGATTAGAGTAATGGAATTTCATATCAAACTTGTAAAATCTCACACTTGCCTATGTATACTCTATTTCCTTTCCCATTTAAGTTGTACTTCCATGACTGCATGTTCTTACTCTTCTAAGTAGTTTTTTTTTTAATCCAATGAATCAATATATATAGATTTTAATATTAGGCTGGTCAATGACTGAATAAAGTATGTTTAATATAAACATAAATAATGTTCACACTTTTATTATATTTTACACCATCATATCAGGAATTCTGTAGGTTGTGCACAATAAGCACATAATAAGCAATAAAATCAACAGAAAGAATGTTGTGGCTAGGGAACAATATATTGCAGACACAAAGTTATTATAGCATCTGCTTCTCTTCATTGAATGCTTTTCTGATTAGTAGGTCTTGTTTATTATAATAATGAAAAGTAATCAATAAATTGCTTCTAAGTAAATAGCATATTATTTTGCAGAAATGTTGCTAATTTTGTTATGAAATGTAATAACCTCTCCTTCTAGGGTGGCTTCTTCATAAATAAGTCTAATTGCTTATGGAATAAAGTATGTTCTGCTTTAGGAATCAAATGTGACTTGTTTTTCCAAATTATCAGGATGCACATGATGGATGAGCAATCTAATTAACATCCTTATACATAACTCTTTTTATGGCAGTAATGTGAGTAATAGAATGAACAAACATAGATTGTATGAAAGTAAAACAGTAATGCATCTATCAAGTGGTGATGGACCTTCAAATACTATAAAAGAGAAATATAAACATTGCCTGGGGTTCTCATTGTTATTGCAATTCTGGATCAGCAGGAAGCTTAAACTCCATTTAACTATTAACTGATGGAAACTCAAGTGAAATAAATAAAATCCCAAGGATTCTTATTTGCATTAAAATGCGTTGTATTCAATCATTTTGTTAAAATAGAATAATCTCTTGGGTTTAGTAGAAGACAATACTTCCATTTTTGATTGTGGATATGGGAATTGGTCTTCTCTGCAGTAATAAGCATTGACTGGAAAGCTGCGAGGAACTGCTCTTTCCAAAGGAACTGCTAACATGCAAGTTATAAAGGCATCCATGTATGTTTGTATAGGGTGTTTCAACAGAGAAAAACAAATATTCAGTTCATATGTAATTATTTGGGGGAAAATAATATATAAGGAAGGAAGGAAGAAAGAAGGAAAGAAAGAAAGAAATGGATGTACTTTGATTATTGCAAATCAGGAAGTCTTAAGGAATATTTTGATGAAAGCTGAGAGTGTAAAAGACAACCGTCTATTTAATATTAACAGAAAAAAAGAAACAAAGAGTTAGAGAAAAATGTCAACCAAAGCCAATCCAAAATAACCAGATGGGGAAGCAGAACAAGTAACAGGTTATATATCTCAAGGCTCAAAAGATCATAAGAACTTTGTCTGTAACAATGAAATACAGAGAACTTCACTACTTGGGACAATGATAGATCTAGACAAAATGCTCAGTGGCAGAGGTATCACCCTGACAAGAAATGTATTATCTGAAGAAAATTTAGAGTAGTATTTCTTTTTAATATATTTATTTTCATTCCTTATTTCAGTCATATAGATGACTGAAATAATAGACACAGATGTACAGAGTATGAGGAACAAACAGGTTGAATTAGAAAGTCAAGTAAATGAGACCAGATATGATACTGTTGCTATTACAGTGATGGGATGAAACCCACAAATGGAACATACAGCTAGACAGATTTAAATTATTTAAAAAAACAGACCAAATAAAAGAGGAGGTGGGGTTGCACTATATATAAGAAATAACTATATCTCTACAGAAATAGTGCACAATGATCAAAACTGTCTTGAATTCATTTGGGTCAATATAAAAAGGGTTGGGGGAATGATATTACCATAGGTATATATTATAGGCCACCAATGCAAACAGAGGAAATAGATAACCTTTTTGCTAGTCAGTTAACTAAGGTATATAGGAAGCACATCATAATAGTGATGGGGGACATTAACTATCCTGACATCAATTGAGAGACAAACTCTGCACCAAGTAGAAGATCACATAGGTTCATGACAAACCTAGCAGACAATTTTGTGTCCCAAAAAGTAGAGAAGGTAACTAGGGGGTCAACCATATTGGACTTGATTCTCATTAACAGAGATGAAATGATACAAGATGTTGAAGCTACTTGGGGGGAAGTGAACATGCAATATTGGAATTCAACAATATGCAAGCACAAGCAATAGAACAAAGTCAAACTAGAGACTTTTAGACAACTAATTTCAATGAATTTAGAGAGAGATTGGAAAATATTCCATGGATGAGAATGCTCAGGGGAAAAACAACTCAAGAAACCTGAGAAATTTTTAAAAGTGATATTATAAAATCCCAGTCTAGCACAATGCCAATGAAGAAGAAAAATAACAGCTCTCAAAATAAACTAGCATTACTGCATAAAGAACTCTGTGATAAATTAAAAGACAAAATGGATAAAAAGTGAAAAGAGGAGCACATAACTAAAGCAGAATATCAGCAAATAGCCCGAGCCTGCAAAGATGAAGTGAGAAAAGCTAAGGCTCAAAATGAACTAAGCCTTCTGACAAAAGTAAAAAAAATAACAAAAAACATGTAAAAAACAAAAAGAAGTCAAGGAAATGATTGGTCTATTCCATTAGTGGGAGAAAGTGGCAAGAAGGTGACAAGCAACAAGGAGAAAGCAGAACTACTTAACTCATTTTTGCATCCATCTTTACACGAAGGGAAAAAACAGTCCAACCCAAAACGGTACCTTAATAAACAGATTAGGTACTCAAGTTAAAATAGGAAAGAAAATGATAAATGAGCAACTATCCACTATAGATGAGTTCAAATCACCAGGACCAGATGGATTACACCCTAAGGTTCTGAGGAATTAGCAGAAGTGATCTCAGAACCACTGACCTATATCTTTCAAAGATCATGGAGCATCAGGGAACTACCAGAGGTCTGGAAAAGAGCTGATGTAGCTCCCATCTTCAAAAAAGAAAAAAAATAGATCCAGGAAACTACAAACCTATCAGCCTGACCTCTGAAAAAGATACTCAAACAATGAATCAGGAAACGCCTAGAGGCAAACAAAGTCATAGCCAAAAGCCAACATGGTTTGTCAAAAACAGATCATGCCACACAAATCTTATTGCAGTGATAAAATTAGTGTGACCAGAGGAATGCTGTGGATATAATGGATTTCAGTAAGCTATTTAATAAAGTAGACCACAGTCTACTACTTGATAAAAAAAGAAAAATGTGGGTTACCACCAGATGGATTCATAACTGCTGACCAACTATACTCAACATGTAGTCAGCAATGGAACTGCATCTACATGGCAGTTTTAGGCCCAGTATTATTCAACGTCTTCAGTATTGCTTTGAATGAGGGGATAGATGGGGAATTCATCAAATTTGCAGATGACACCAAGCTGGCATGAATAGCCAACACTCCAAAAGATAAGCTTAAGATAGAGAAGTATCTTGACAGACTTGAACATTGGGCGCTATCGAACAAAATGAAATGCAGTGGTGAAAAAAATAAGGTTCTACATTTAGGCAAGAAAAACCAAATGTACATATGCGGTTAGGGTTAGGGTTTTGCTGTGCTGTGAAAGACACTCTCACTCTCCCAGCAAAAGCAGTGGTAGAGAGAAGCAGCCACTGACCTGGAGAGCACATGGAGTCACTCCATGTGTTCTCTGATGACCTGTTTTCTCTCCACTGCTGCCCTTGCTGGAAAAAGAATCTTGTGCAGAACAGCAAAATTTAGCAGCCATGAGCCGCTACTTTCCTCTAAGTCCCATTTGGAAAGCGTTGCAGCAGAGAGAAGCAGCCAGGTTGAATGCTGCTTCTCTCTGCCACAGCACTTTCCAGATGAGACTTTCAGGACCCAGAATAGCAACTCCTAGTTGCTAAATTTCTGTGCTGCACAAGATAGTTTCCCAGCAAGAGCAGTGATGGAGAGAATACATATCACCAGAGAACAGGTGGAGCAGCTCCATGTGCTCTCCAGGTCAGCGGCTGTTTGTCTCCGCTGCAGCGCTTTACGGATGGGACAGTAAGGTAAGAACCTTACCCAAATCACTTCAGCCCACCTCTGCCATCCCCCTGCCCCCTGCTCCTCCTTCCTGTGCTGTCCCTCTGTGACCCTTTGGCCGAGCACAGCAGGCCACAGGTCTTCATTCATTCTGGAGGAAGGGTGCAGTTTGAGACCAGGGCATGATTCTTTAGGTGATCGTGGGCAGCAGGCCTGGCCATCGGAACTGCCAGGAAGGCCACAGGGGAGGCAGGGAAGCATGGTGGGGCTATGTGCCACGTGGAAAAGAGTAGGGAAGGCAGGTGGGGATGGGGGGAAGCTAGCCATGCCGTGACTCACAGGCTTACTTTCCCAGCCAGGCAGATCAGGGCCGCTCAGTTTGGCTACAGCAGGCACCACGTGGGAAGGCAGGCAAGCCACAGAGTCTGTGTGGGCAATGCAAGCGAGAAGCTGCACAGTGTGTTATGCCGGAGAGGCGAGATGAGGAGAGGCGAGATGAGGAGTTACTGGGCAGGGTGGGGTGGGATAAGAGTGTGGGTGAGGTGGAGCAGGTGGGGCAAGCAGCAGGCAAGTGGCAAGTCAGCCAATGGGTGGGGACGGGGGCTGGGCCAGCCAGAGGTGGCATTTGCTGGTTCTCCAAACTACTCGAAATTTTCGCTACTAGTTCGCCTGAACTAGGCATAGATGTCTGATTGTAGAAATGTGCAGATCAAGACTTATTAGTTTGGGAAATATTATTATGTTGTGCGTTGTACTAATAACTCTCCCAAATTCTACTGGGAGAAAGGAAGAAAGAAATAATTATATTTATCACTTTTGAAAATATGATTGAGATGTACACCCAAAGATCGATATACAAGTTAGGTAAGATTAAGCTGTGCTAGTAGGATATGTATCTTTAGGAGATACAGCTCCAGGATTACTATTATAAATTCCCTATTTCTTTTTTAGGATGATTATTTGAACTGAAACACTTAAATGGTTATTTAGTGGAAATGGTTTATACATCAGCCCTCACTTTTGGTTATACTGTATGTGTGATCACAAAGGAAATTATGTGGAAATTATGGTGCAATGGGTCATGTCTTTTTCTCCATCTCATAAAATTGTTCTCCCCTGTCATTTCTTCATATCTACTTATGGATTACCTTATTATGATTAAACAAAAGACAGTATAAAAGTATAAAAGAGGAATTAGGATTTTGATCTTAGACAAAGGGAAACAGTGTGTTCCCTCCCATATTTGGGCATACCAAGGGGTTGTGACACTATATATATTTTTAAGCCCACAGCTTGAAGATGGCAGGTGTGATCCTGCCGAAACGTTGCAAAGACAATCTCAACCTTACACGGGAAAAGACCCGAATACAACAAAACCAGCAGATATATATACACATACACATACATACAGTACATACATACATACAACCTTCTTTTTATATGTTTAATATTCCTTCAATAACTTATTAAAAAATCAAAGCAAATTTGTGCATTTATACTTTCCTTCACAAATATATAAATTTATGTTTATAATTAATTATTGGATAATCTCAAATCACTGACTGATTCTTTTTTTTAAAACAAAGTTTTATTGGTTTTAAAAAAATAATAGGGAAGAAGGTAGAGGAATGGTTACAAATTTTGGCAGTTGCGATGTGCGGTAGGTGCCCCCTCCCTCCATACTCATAAAATACATTTACACAGAATTCATTGCTAAATAGTAGTATATAGTCAGCATATGAGTTCAATTAATAATTTTGAACCATTTATGTCAAACAGATTTTCTTATTCATTTTTGTGATCTGAGTTTTCTCAGTATTGCCCCATCTCCCCCCGCTGCCAGAGCTCCGGCCCCTCCCGTGTCCTGTAAGTCTGTTGTAGAATCATCTGGTTTTTCTAGGAGGGCTTTATTTTTTTCCATAAAGGCCTGCGGCTTTATGTGTGTATTAATTCTAACTCTAGTGTCCTCCCAGAATATTAGCATACCTTCAGGCATTAGCCATCTGAACCAGACCCCCTTCTGGTATAGTTTCTTCGCCAATTGCGAATAGCTTTTTCTTTTCTCCCTCACTTTCTTGGGGATCTGTTTCAGGATGGTTATTTCCCCATCTTGGTATTTCAAAGCTTGCCCCCTTTGTGCACTCAGAATTTCATCTCTTGTACTTTTTCTGAGAAATTTAATGTGTACTTCCCTGGGTACGTTGTGTGTTCTAGCATAAGCTGAGTTCACTCTATAAACCAGATCTAGTTCCCACCCCATCTGTTGTTTCTCTTTCTGAATGTATTCAGCCAAAATACTTGTCATAATGTCCCTTATATCTTCATCATCTGTCTCCACCACATTTTGAAATCTAAGGTAAAAGGACATTCTCTCAAATTCTATTTTCATTTGTTGGGTGTCAAGTTCTTTGTTCCCCTTCTGCATCCCTTCCATCCCCTCCCTCATCTCAGCCGTCCCACCCTCCAAAAGATCCAGTCTCTGTGAGTTTTTGTTAATTTGGGCCTGGTTCTCTTTAATTTCTTCTTTCATCTCTTTTAATTGTCTTTTTATTTCCTCTTGTCCCTGTAGAAGTTGTTGGAACATTTGTTGAAATTCAGTCTCTGTGGTTCTAGGTTGCATCAAAGCTGTTATCGTTGATTGTGTACTAGGACTGGATGTTGTAGATGTTGGGGCAGAGGCAGCAAAGCCAGGCTTCCCAGGAGGTGGTTTTTTACGAGACATTGTTTGTAGAATAAAGAGTTCAGTCAATACAGAGAGTGATCAGCCAGATAGGTAGAACAGCTAGGAGAGTCCAGGAGATTAAAGGTCCAAGCAGAAGGTGATTTTTCTAGTTACACTGGCAATAAGATAAAGTTTTTCACGCCAGGGAGTCCAAAGAATAGCAATCAACAAGAGATTTATCTGAGTAGCACAGAGACAAAGACCGGATGCCTGAAGTTTTAAAGGTGGAGTCAATTTTCACAGTTCATAAAGACAATGGAAGTGTGCCATCTTGCCCTGCCAGCTTCAGGTTTAGAGGCATAACAAAGTTTTCAAAGTTTCCAAAATTCCCAGATCATCATTGCATTGTAGAGTTAAATCCAAAAATTCGTTTTTAATAAGAGCGTGACATCATTGGTTGGCTCTCCCCCTCCTCCTTCCCCTAGGGCTGAGAGCAGAATTGTTTCAAGCCGCCTGTCCGAGGGGGGGGGGAAATCCCCCTCCCTCCAGCCGCGCTTCTCCAGCCAAGCCGAAAGAAAAGTTTAAACTGCTGACAGTTTCTCCAGATTGGTAAAGGGAATGAAAGGGAGTTTTTGCCTCACCGCACCGCAGCCACGTCCTTCTGCTTGTTTATTCTTCCGTTAGCCTCACAGCGAAGACGCCGGAGCATCTCCCCATCATGCTCCCCAGTGCCTGGAGCGAGGCGGGGGCCCCCCCTGGCTGCCGCTGATCCAGGGGATCCCCCACGTTGCCACCCCTCTGGCAGGAGCCTCTACGGGGTGTCCTGTGCCCCCCAAGGAGTGGGGAGCCCACCGGGAAAGCACGGGGCGAGCAAAGCTTGCCCGTCACCATCAGCCGCCGGAACCGGAAGTGATCACTGACTGCTTCTAATGCATGAGTAACTAAGGTTATGGGATCTGTTTGTGGTCCAAATTTCCATAAGAGCCCTGATATTTATGGAGAATTCTTGCACCATGATGTTTTCCATTAATTTCCTAATTCTTCGTGTGTGTACTGTACTTCATTGACATCCTAATTTAATGCATATTTAATGCACCTCTGAGAAGTATGCACTGTACTAAAAAATAGTCATTTCTTTCCTTTCTGTGTTAGTCCTACAAACTGCAATAGCACAAATCTATTTCTTAATAGCAGAACTCTAGATCTATGATCTCTGACAAGTGATTCAGAATATTCAGTCATGAACTTATCATTTGATAATTGTTTTGTGCCCCACGATTCGAAGAAAGGATTTTTTTTTGTTTAATCCAAATATTCTGCATGGTATCCAATATAAGAATGCTACAAACAAATATCCAGTCTTATGGAAAATTTCAGATTAAATCGGGTTTGTGTTTTAACTGAATCAATGTTATATTTATCTACTTGCAGCTAAGCCAGAACTCTCATTCACATGGGTAGATTTCAGAGTTCTTTTATGGTGAATAAGATGCACATCAGGAGAATTACTGAAGATCATTAGTTAAGAGAGAAACAGCAGGTGTTTGTGCTAAATTGTACTGCTCTTTGTTGGAATAAACATACAACAAGTATGCAGACCATAGGGGTCAGCTCTTTACTGAAGCTTCTGAAATGAAAACTTTCACCTTCAGAGGCGTGACAGAAGCAAGTAATTTCTCTTTTATGATGATGGCCCCGTAATTGGTATATTTGTATACCAACTGTGATATTTGTTCTGCCAGATAATCAGACACTATTATCTTTTATTTTGATAGTTTATAAACTATTGATCATGATCCAGCAACATAACACTCTTCCCCACATATGACATTTTGAAGAATTGGGAAAAAATTTATAGCAATTCCATCAGGGATATGCATTATTAGATGCATAACGTATGAACAAATATTGCTTATAAGATAAATACTAAAACTCTGCTGCCATCTGGGCCCTTCTTTCTTTGTTTCTTTCACTCCTTTCTTCCTCTTTTTCCTTCTCTCTGCAATCTCCAGAAAGACAATAAGGCATCATTTGACAGAATGAAAAACTATACTGGAGGCCTGGAATGAATTATTATCCAAAGTTGCAACTGTCCAGAAATAATAGCTGAGGAGATGCTGGCAGTTCCTGATCCTTAAAGCAAAGGTAGATCTTTAAAAACTAGGGAGATACTCCTGGTCCTACATTATAACAGCAGGAAACAAGGCGATACAAGTCAGCTGATTTCCATGTATCCTCTCTTGTCAGCTACTATGGGTAAGAAATGTGAATGGCAGCAATTCCATTATTTAAAGTATCTAATTCAGTTATCCCAAAGAATACTTTTAGCATTTGATTGCTAATAAAAACATTTTTGCCCCAAAGAAAAACATTTCTGATGAAGAACATGAATATTAACATTTTCTCTTTGGTTATTTGGCAACAAAATGAAAATGATAAAAACACATCATGAATCTATTCCCTATATGACATATCAGATTATCTAGATAGAGACAGGGATTTTTATTGTAAGAAAGACAAACAAATGAGCAACTGATAGAAAAATATGCATAAAAATATGAATAAGTCATACTTACCCAAGGAAATATGCATATGCTAAATACATACTATGATTGACTTGATCTTCACTTGTAAACAATCTGCATTTCTACATGAGAAGAATGAGTCACACTTGTGTATTTCATCAATTTAATATGGATTTCTTGTAGTGTATTTCGTTTCTCAGAAAAAATAGCCTAAATTCTGCCTTGGCTGTAAAGAAAAACAAATTTCCTTTTAATAATTGAAAAAAAAATCCATACTTAGAAGAAATGTAAAAAGGGTTTTCCTCCTCTTGTTTTCCTTTTTGACAGGAAACTGTTCCCAGATGGTTTCATTATTTTCTTTAGATGTGAGAGCTCAAAGGTGGGATTCAGTTTTGCATAAAAGTGTATCAAGATAATCTGATGTTCGATGGAAAAACATTTGTAAACATGTGAATTATGCAGGTACATCCATCTGACACAGTAATTGCTTTTTGACTGGCAATACACCTGAGTTTATTGCTATTAATGTGTAAAATTACCAAGCTCCCTGCTGTTTGTGGGTTTCATTTGCCATCCCATGAACTATTTGTCTGGCAACCAATTTTCTCCACTCACTATTTAAAGCATAGTCATCAAATTTGTGCAAATCAGGGAGGAATCTATTGGAGAGAAGAACATATTTCAGTGCTCTTCAACATATATGGTACATTATCTTTCTGAGATTCAAAAATTAGAGCACCTGGTGAAATGAAGAAAAAACTCCCTTTGTGTATTATTTCATCTCCTTTGAGATAACCTGGGAGAAAAAAAGTAGAGACAAACATAGGAGTTGGAGCAGTCTCCTTTATGTGCATTCTCCAGGGTTTTTTTCCTCTGTGCCAATAATAGAAAGGAGAGCAATCCTAAGATTCACTTTGTTTTAAAGATTTGCTTGAATCAGGTCAATTATCCAACAAATAAATGAGGCACTCCTGTGGGTGCTCTGATTCTCATTTAACTGAAAGGTGATCAGGTTACTAGGTTTGCATGGCATGTTCACTTTTTTATTCTTTAATTGACTTGATTAAGTATGTCATGGAAGTATGCCCAGTATGCACATCATTTAACCCTAATTTTGCCTTTAGTTAGAAGGCTGTAATTATGCAAGAAACTGCATCAATCAACTATAATCCTGCCAGTTGATTGCTCTTCCAGGATTTAGGTTAGATGGCTGCTGAGTCCTAATAAATTGTGGGGTTTTTGGTGTTGTTTTTGGTTTCTATTCTGAATACCTGTGATCTTTTCCTCAATTCTGATTTTCTTGCTTTTAAAATGTAAGTTGCCTAGAAATAAATGCATACATACTAAAATAAATACATATAAAAATTGTAAAAATTTGGGTTTTAAAATAGCATTTTAAAAATGTTTTTCAGGTTCCTGGGTGAAAATCAGTATTAGCTCATTTAGGAAGGTGTTTGTAGCTGCAACATGTTTTATTTTAGATTTAGCTATTCATATGGGCTTTCCCATCCCAAAAAACAACACCAAAAACAAACAAACAAAAAGAAGACCTCATAGGAAATTGAAAATTATAGGCCTTTGAGAAGAAAGGAATTAAATTTAAGTTTCATCAAATTTAACATATGGAAACATAGTGATTCTCCAAGACTTGGGAATAAGTTCCTCACACATCAAAATGGAAGATCTTTATTCTACCATCAAAATTATGTTTTAAGAGAGCAATGATAGCTCAAAGTAATATTTAGATAGCAAACTTGAGTTTGACTATGGTGTCTACATTTAGTTAATCAAAACTGATCATGATCTATTTACAGACCACACATTAATAAAAGACAGCCCTTGTGTTGTCCAGATAGCTGTCAGGAAAAGAATAGATCTTAGACCAGGGGTGTCAAACTCACGGCCTGCAGGCTGGATGTGTCACTCACTGGCCCACCCACCCCCAGTTTAGTGAAGGGGGGAAGTCGTGATATGTCACATGATGAGAACATGATGCCATGAGTTTGACACCCTATCTTAGACTCTCTCTTGAGTCTCCTGGTCTCTTGAGAAAATGATTCTGTAAAGAGAGTAGCCAAGTCCTTCTCTTTGTGTTATACCTAAATGAAACATATTAAATCACTATGCTAACCTACTATCCTAGTATCTATAATAGTAATAGTAGTGGTAAGGGAGAAAAAAAACCTTCGAAGGATTCCTAAATTATCTATGATGTAGAAATGCACAAACTGCATGAAACCACAATTTTACATCATCTGGCTATGTCTTTTCACAGCCCTGGGATCATTCACAATATTATTAAGTGTTGCAGGGTAAATTCTAACAACCTTAGAAATAAGATGTTTAATAGATCTAGATGATATCTTAAGAGTGGATCCAGTGGAGGAAGTTCCATTAATTCACCGAAAGGCCACAAATTCATTTATTAAAAGCCTTGAGCTTTGTAATAAAAGATGTGGGGGAAAATCAATCTTTTCATTTCAAAAATCAATACCCTACTTATGTTGGGTGTGAGTACTCAAACCATGACAATGATGATGATAAAGAGTTAATATGGGGGTGGGAGCAAGGAGAAAGAAATGTCTGAAAATGGAAAAGGCTTTCAGGAGCATTATACAGCCAGTCATGTTTTATATCCTTTTTCTGCTGTAATCAACATCTTCTAAGAGTCTGTCTTTGATTGGATGGTTTTTGAATTCCAAGCCTGTGTGTAGTGAGAAAAATGTATTGCTGTTATTTTACATTGCAGAGAATAAAATCTATCACAGCTAAACGAATAGTGCTTATTCAAACTAAAGCAGTGTAATATAATCTTTAGCAAAAGGGAAGAAGGAGAACTCATATGCAATCCAAAACTGGTCAGAAAAGGAAATGCGTGGAGCTGAAATAAAAACTAAAAAATATTAACTTTAATAAATATTAAAACAAAAATAATTATATGTAAATGATGTGATTACTGGGCCTCTATGGATCATCCCACTGAACTAACTTCTTACCACTAGAGCGGTTGATTTTGGAATAATGCCTATTCTTTAGTACTTCAGAAGAAGGCATTGTCATATTTTACATTATTATTGTATTAATTATGGCTGAGTAAACATATATGTGATCTAGTACTGTTATTCTATTATCTTGGCCTGCCTGTTTATATTATGATTATTGATGTCTGTTTCTCCTATAACTTTCACTAAAGCAAACACCAGAAAATCTTACTCCTGATTCTAGTGTTTTTGGTTGACCAGTATAAAACATGCAACCTGGGTAATAGAGTTGGATCCTGGGAGTGGGAGACAAGCTATTTAAGTATCACTAGATGTCTGGGTAGGGCTTGGGACAATTGGGTGGGCAGCAAGTAGCAAAAGAAAGAAACAGGAAAACAATGAAAAACCACACCAAGATAAAAGTACAAGAATACATCAGCGAGCTAGTTTTATTGGAAAGATGAATGCCTTTGATACCATCAGTCAGCAACTGATTGGGCATTATATGCAGAGCGATCTGAGAAAGTAGTTGAAGCTAAGATGATATAGTTGTAGAAAAAAGGTGCCTGTTTTATTAAATGTAGAATGCAAAATATCCAGCTTATTATTCTGACTGCAGGGTCTTTTATAGCTGCAAATAATAAAGCAGGAAAATCCTTTGTGGCAAATGCAGCTGAAAACTGTCTGGATATTGCAGCTGCTCTCTCAGCACAATGTATTGAGACACTGGCTATTTCATGGAATTCTGAAATAAAGCATTCAAAAAAGACTCTTAACAAAGACAGAATTAACATTTTAGAGTACATCTGAAATTGTTATCTCCAAGGAAACCAGAAGATACTGTAGAACTCTAGCCAGGCATGAAGGAAAATGTCAACAAACTTGCAACGGTGTACCAATAACCAGTAGTAGATCAAAATGAACTGTGTTACCATTGTGGCAGAGGTTTAAACTTTAAACACCTCCCCCAAACTGAATGCAGATTTAAAGGAGAAACCAGAAGAACATTCAGTGGAAATAGGAAGTAACCAGCAGCTGTTGCTGAGGAAACAGGGTACTTATATGCTGAAATGAAATAAGCCACTACTTTATAAAGGGAACAATTGTGCATGCCATATATAAAGAATTTGACAATAAAACCAAGGTAGCTAACTTGGTACTCTTTAAAGTAAAAGTATAGTAAAGTAAAAATGAACTTTGAGTAATATTGCTCACACTAAAATAACTATATATATATAATTACATGCTCATTTCTCTGTGTTACTTATATCACAGCATGCTTTTGAGAGGCATATCAGAGAACCTAAATAGAATTAAAAATTTATACTGGAGAGAAAACCATTCCTACTGAGTAACACTGATAATTATACTATAAAATAAAAAAAAAATGTTGGACTTAAATGATGCAAGAACAGATCGACAAACACAGGGTCATGATTCTTTGAGAAAGCTGTCACTGGATTCCATCAACCTACCACATTATGTTTTCTATTGCCGAATTCCCAAAGAATGAGTTCAAAAAAGCTATTGGATGCTACTTCTCCAGTGCTCAAAGATGATAGCCATATTCTTATCATATAAAAAGTGAAATAGAAACTTACCAAGACATAGTTCCATAAGCTGTGCTTACTTTGATGTGACATGGAAAAAGCTAGAAACTGAACTGGATCAGTTGAAGTTGAGGGAATTCCTTCAAAAACTGGGGGGGGGGGAAATCCATTAATTTTGGTTCTGTCTCTAGGAGTTAAATGAATGAAACTTCCTGCAGTGATTTTAAAATTACCAATGATTCACTACTATCAGACAATTTCTCTTATCCAGATTTAAGTACAATTTTGTCAACTTTACTGGCAAAATGGACTTGGTGACAACTTATTTACAGATAAAAAGAAAGGAAGGTTTCAAAGTGTTTCTACCTGTAAATAGAACCAACTTTTATCAATGTAAAACACATAATATAGCACTGGCTGTTTACCACTGAGCTTTGAACTAAGTACCACAAGGCTGTCCAGGCAATTAGTGCTATAGAACTAGCTATTGCTAGTTCCAAAGAGTACAGTGGCCTCCATAATTCTCAGTGGAAGAAGATAGGCACAACCAGGACTCTTCTTTTTTTAAAAAAAACAAAACACAAAGTTTTATTGGTTTTTTTTAAGAAATAAAAAAGGAAAGGGGTAAAGGAAAGGTTACAAATTTCGGCAGTTGCAATGTGCGGCAGGAGTCCCCTCCCTCCATACTCATAGTATACAATTACAGAAAATTCAATACTAAATAACAATATATAGTCAGCATGTAAATTCAGTTAATGATTTCGATCAATTTATATCAAATAGATTTTCTTATTCATTTTTGTGATCTGAGTTTTCTTGGTATTGCCCCTTCTCCCCCCGCCAGCAGAGCTCCGGCCCCTCACGTGTCCTGCATGTCTGTTGTAGGATCATCTGGTTTATCTAGGAGTGCTTAATTTTTTTCCATAAAGGCCTGCGCCTCTATGAGTGTATTGATTGTGACTCTTGTGTCCTCCCAGAATATTAGCATACCTTCAGGCATCAACCATCTGAACCACACCCCCTTCTGGTAAATTTTCTTCGCTAATTGCAAATAGTTTTTTCTTTTCTCCCTCACTTTCTTGGGGATCTGTTTCAGAATGGTTATTTCCCTATCTTGGTATTTCAAAGCTTGCCCCCTTTGTGCACTCAGAATTTCATCTCTTGTGGTTTTTTAAAGAAATTTAATATGTACCTCCCTGGGTACATTGTGTGTTCTAGCATATGCTGAGTTCACTCTATAAACCAAATCTAGTTCCGACCCCATCTGTTGTTTCTCTTTCTGAATGTATTCAGCCAAAATACTTGTCATAATGTCCCTTATGTCTTCATCATCTGTCTCTACCACATTTTGAAATCTAAGATAAAAGGACATTCTCTCAAATTCTATTTTCATCTGTTGGGTATCAAGTTCTTTGTTCCCCTTCTGCACCCCTTCCATCCCCTCTTTCATCTCAGCCGTCCCACCCTCCAAAAGATCCAGTCTCTGTGAGTTTTTACTGATCTGGTCCTGGTTCTCTTTAATTTCTTCTTTCATCTCTTTTAATTGTCTTTTAATCACCTCTTGTCCCTGTAAAAGTTGTTGAAACATTTGTTTGAATTCAGTCTCAGTGGTTTTGGGCTGCATCAGAGATGTTATCGTAGATTGTGTACTGGGACTGGATGTTGTAGATGTCAGGGCAGAGGCAGCAAAGCCAGGCTTCCCAGGAGGTGGTTTTTTGCATGACATTATGTATACAATAAAGAGTTCAATCAATGCAGAGAATGATCAGTCAGAGAGGTAGAACCACCAAGAGAGTTCAGGAGACAAAAGGTCCAGGCAGAAGAAGGTTTTTCTAGTCACACAGGTGATAGAGTAAAGTTTTTCAGTCCAGGGAGTCCAAAAAGTCACAAACAACAAGAGACTTATCTGAGTAGCACGGAGACAAAGACCGGAAGCCTGAAGTTTTATAGGTGGAGTCAGTTTTCACTGTTTACGAAGACAACGGAAGTGTGCCATCTTGCCCTGCCAGCTCCGGGCTTAGGAGGCATAACAAAAGTTTCAAAGTTTCCAAAGTTTCCAGATCATCATTCCATTATAAGTTTAAATCCAAAATTCGCCTTTGCTATGAGCGTGGCGTCATTAGTTGGCTCTCTCCCTGCCTCCTCCCCCCAGGGCTGAGAGCAACAATAGTTAACAGGCGCCTGTCCGCACCTCTCAAAACCAAGTCGAAAGGAGATTTTAGGTGGCTGGCAATTTCTTTCGAGTAAGCAAAAGGAATGGAGAGTGGACTCCGCCTCACCGCACCACAGCCGCGTCATTCTGATTGCTCATTCTTCCCGCTGCCTCGCTGCGAAGATGCCGGAGTGCCTCCCCATCATGCTCCCCAGTGCCTGGGGCAATGTGGGGGGGTCGGCCGCCACCGATTCGGACGATCCCCCACGGTGCTGCCCCTCTGGCAGGAGCCTCTACAGGGCGTCCTGTGCCCCCCAAGGAGTGAGGGGCCCACTGGGAAAGCGCGGGGTGAGCAGAGCCTGCCCGTCGCCGTCGGCAGCCGGAACCGGAAGTCAACCAGGACTCTTCTAAGAGCTTGTCGCCCAGTCAAACTGGTCAATCAGGGAGGAAGGGCCTTAGTAAGAAAGGCGACCAGGAATCCGATGGTCACTCTGACTGAGCCCCAGAGATCCTGTGTGGAGAGGGGACGGAGTTCCAGAAGGACAACCATCACTGCAGCCCTCCACTGATCTGGGCTTTACAGAAGCCTCTCCTCAGTACAAAACACATGAAAGCCTGCTTGGAGTTTGCAAAAAAGCACCTGAAGTTCTCTCAGACTACGAGGAACAAGATTCTCTGGTCAGATGAAACCAAGACTGAACTGTTGACCTTAATTTTAAATATTATGTCTGGAGAATATCAGGCACCACTCATCCCCTGCCCAATATTATCCCAATAGTGAAGCATAGTGGTGGTAGCATCATGCTGTGGGACAGTTGTGGGTTGGGAACCCACTCCAACCGGTATGGTTAGAAAGGGCCCAGCATCATCCACATGGATGCACCCAGCATGAGCACATGCAGCATGTGCATGCATCTTACCGCCTCTGTGAGCCTTCGCGACACTTCAGCTGCTCAGCGTAGCGTTGCACAGGTGCTGTATACACCGTGCGCAGAAACGCCAAACACTTAAAAGACCAGTAAGGAGCTTGGGCAGGTGGGTGGGCTCTCCAGAGCACCGTACTGGAATGGTATCCAGTGCTCCGGACAGCCTCCAGTATGCCCGTACCGCCCGCAACCCATCACTGCTGTGGGGGTGTTTTTCAGAAGCAGGGACTGGGAGACTGGTCAAAGTTGAGGGAAAGTTACATGGCACAAAGTACAGGAATATCCTCAATGAAAACCTGTTTCACAATACTCAGGACCTCAGACTGGGCTGAAGGTTTATAAGTTGACAACAAACCTAATCACAGTCAATACAACACAGGTGTGGCTTAGGGACAACTATGAGAATATCCTAGAGTGGTCCAGCCAGAATCTTGACATGAACCTATTGAACATCTCTGGAGAGACCTGGAAATGGCTCTATGCCAACGGTCACTATCCAACTTGACTGAGTTTGAGAGGATTTGCAAGGAGGTATGCCAGAATATCACCCACCCAGGTGTGCAAAGCTTGTCTTCTCATACACAAAAAGACTTGAGGCTATAAATCCTGCCAAAGGTACTTGGCACAAAGGATTGAGTGAAGGATCTGAATACTTATACCAATATTATATTTCAGCTTTTTCTTTTTACTAAATTTACAGACATTTCTAAAATTATCTTTTCACTTTATCATTATGGGATAGTGAGTGTAGATACTTGGCACAAAGGATTGAGTGAAGGGTCTGAATACTTATACCAATATTATATTTCAGCTTTTTCTTTTTACTAAATTTACAGACATTTCTAAAATTATCTTTTCACTTTATCATTATGGGATAGTGAGTGTAGATTAGTGACAAAAATGAATTTCAACAACTGTAGAATCAGGCTGCAGCATTTCAAATTTGACAAAAGTGAACGGGGTCTGAATAATTTCTGAATGCCCTATATATTCAGACACTGTATTCTTATTTTATAACCCACATTAGCCAGTGAGGGTGACTTGTGATACTTCACAGTGTGTCTTTGGTTCTGTTATGTGACATGTCATGAAAAGCAGCATTGATAGCTATCATTTCATGCTCAGTCATAGCTGCAGAAAATTGTGCCAAATAAACAGGTAAGTGTATTTGGGGAATTAAACATTCAAGCAGTAGTCATGTGGAAAGAGATTTATCCCACTCATCAGCATCTCCTACTAAAGTTAATTTTCATCCACAGAAAGTGATAGTATTTCCACATGAAAATGTGGAAATATTTCACTGCATTGAATGCAAAGATACAACATGGAATTCAAAAGGTTATACAGAAAACCCAATGCTTCATTATTGTGCAAACTATGGAGTGAGTGGACAATCAGAAAGATAAAAGTCTTTTATTCTGAAGAGATTTTCAAGACTGTTAGATACTTGTTCGAACTACAGTGGCTTCCACCAAGGTCCTCTGTTCCAGCGGGAACAGAGGTTTAATCCTATTGGTCGAAGGGTCTGACAGCTCCCTATAAAAGGACTGCTGTCAGACTCAACTTTCGCTGGATTGTTCTCACTTGTTGTACTTAATAAAGAACTGTTGTTATTGTTGAGCCTGTGTGTGCCTATTCATTATCCAATCTAACACTGGTGACGAAAGTGGGATTGGAAGGCAACTAGGCAAACCAAAAAGAGCATAGCAATCCAGCAAGTACATCCAGCCCAGAGCTCAGCGCGGCTGAGTCAAAACACAAAAGTCACAACACAAAAGTCAAAACACAAAAACACAAAATCGCCATGCATGCCCCACCGACTCCATATGACCCAGTCACTGAGCACTGGGACTCGTACGATGCTACGATTTGACTGCTTCCTCGAGGCAAACGACCTCATGGGCCTTTCTGGAGGCCACAAGAAGAACATGTTCCTCAGATACTGTGGCCGGGAAGTGTTTGAGATGGCAAAAGACCACTGAGAGCCGACACCGCTGCAATCAGTCACCTGGTCCGTGCTCCAGCAGACGCCGAGGACCCACTATGCCCCCAAGCCATCCAAGCACATTCGCCAGCATGAGTTTAACATCAGGAACCAGAAAGTGGGTGAGTCAATTAATGAGTACGTTGCGGCACTTCGCAAGGCCGCAGCATACTGCAAATTCTGAGACCCGGACGAGCTGATTCTGGACCGCATAATTTGTGGCGTGCGGGACATTAACCTACAGAGGAGATTACTCGCTAAATCTGACCTCATTCTGCAGATCGCCTTGGACAAAGCCAGGGTGTCCGAATGAGCCATCAAATCTACTGAGACTCTGCAGCGCCAAAGCACTCCACAAGACGTGCAAAAGAGTACATACGTATATCGCAAGGCTGCAGAGCCCGAGAGCTCAGAGGGCAAGGAAGATGACAACTGCCGCATGCGCAGTAGCCGCGCCCAACCAATGCACAAATTCAAACCGCATCTCCCATCTTGCGCTAGCTGCGAAGGAGACCATGCCAGATCAGCTTGCCATTTCCGCAATGCAACCTGCCAGCGCTGCGAATGAAAGGGGCACATCGCCAAGTTGTGCCGGAGAGAATTCCATGCCACTACCTGGCAGCCTAGAAGTGCACCAACACACCAACAGAGGCCCAACCAAGGGGCCTGGCAGAAGCCAAGCCCTGGGCCTAGAAGTGACCGGTTTCAATACCTTGAAAGATGACGTCGCTGAAGCCATCTTTAAGGAGTTTGAGGACATCTTGCCACCAGTCTGGGTAAGTATGTGGGAACTCTAATTTCCTTTAGTTTGGACCCCAACATAACCCCAATAAGGCTAAAACCCAGGAAAGTACCTTTTGCTCTCCACCCCAAGATTGACAGGGAAATTGACAAGCACGTAGGCCAGGGAATCCTAGAGCTTGTCGATCACGCACGCTGGTGTCACCCTATAGTGACACCTGTCAAATCTGATGGGTCTGTCTGCATCTGCGTGGACAACAAGTGAACAATAAATAAAGCGCTACAACAAAGTGCCTACCCTGTACCCATTGTACAGCACCTCCTTCATTCATTAGGCCCAGGATTTCTTTTTGCAAAATTGAATATGGTGCAGGCATACCAACAATTGCCTGTAGATGCACTACGGTAGAGGCCTAAACTATTGTGATGTACAGAGGTTCATTCAAATGTCACTGATTGCAATTCAGCGTTAGTATCACCCGTGGACTGTTCCAAAGCGTCATGGAACAGCTTTTGCAGGGGATTCCAGGAGTTGTCCGCTATTTTGACGACATCTTGGTATCGGCTGCAAATGAGGCGCAACTTTTCAAAAGTGTATGAACAGTTTTGGCTAGAATTAGAGACAAAGGCATCCGTGTCACAAAAAGAGAAATGTCAAATTAACGTGCCAAGGGTTGAATTCTTAGGGTTCCAAATCGATGGCTTTGGGATTCACCTGACCACATAAAAAAATGAAAGCAATTTAGGACGCCTTCACACCGCACAATCAAACTGAGCTGCAGGCATTCCTCGGGCTCCTTAATTTCTACAGCGTTTTTCTTAAACAGAAAGCCACTGTTGCTGAGCCCTTACACTGTCTCCTGGCTAAGAACGCGAAGTGGTCCTGGGGCAGAGTCAGTAAAATGACTCCTGTCAATGGACTCCTTTCTGGTACAATACAACCAGACCCTACCATTGGTGCTGACCTGCAATGCTTCTCCATTTGGCATCAGCGTTGTACTCAGCCACCGCATGCCCAACAGAACCGAAGCACCTATTGCATTTTCCTCCAGGACCTTGTTTGCCGCAGAGTGGAACTACAGCCAGCTGGACCGTGAGGTTTTGGCTGCACTGGCCAAAGTAAAGAGGTTCCATGAGTATCTATATGGCCGTGACTTCGAACTGGTTATGGACCACAAGCCCTTGCTGGGCTTACTGGCTGGGGACTGACCTATCCCAGTGTCATTATCATCTCGCATGACAAGATGGACCATTTTCTTAGCTGCCTACTCCTACCGTCTCCTCCACCAATCAGGCTGCACCTTGGGGCACTCTGATGCTCTAAGCCGCTGCCCGGTGCCTGAACTTCTCACTGACCCTGTAGACGCCAGTCCTCCTCATTGACTGCCTTGAGACTCAGCCTGTCTCATCCAGGGACGTTGCCTGTCAATCTGCAAAGGACTCTACCATCAAACAAATTTTGAACTGGGTGTGGAGGGTGTTAGGGTGTAACCAACAAGTTGGGTAGACAATATATTGCACAAGACATGTTATGTATCTTTAAGAGAGGAGCTCTGCTAATTAGTAGATTACAGCCTTTAAATTGCAGCTGATGTTGTTGCTCTCTCTCTCTCTCTCTTGATTGCTGTATGATAACTGCTGCCTAACTGTTACTACTGTTGCTACTACTTACTGTGTGTAAGTTATTTGCTACTTGTATCCAAGTTATCTTGGTAGTATTGGACTGCTTTTTCTGTGTATGACTTTTTGGCTGTGTTTATGGATTTTGCTATATTCTTCAAAAAGTAAAGATTTATTTTAATTACTTTACTATCCATTATTCAGTGTGGTTGCTTTATCTATCGCACGCTGCGTATACTTTACAGGGTTGCTCTGTTATAACCTCGACCTGGGGTTCATTGCTAGTGCTTAACCGCACCAGTTCCTAACATTGGTTATGGGCCCAGACGCCCTGCCTTAACCATAATTTTTTTTTAAGCACCACTTTTTGGATAGTTTATTTTTGTGAATATGGCACAAGAACAGTCTGCTGCAATCTCCATGATTACCCGGTTTGATGGAACCAACTATGTTTCCTGGTCCTTGAAGTGTTCCCTACTTCTGCGTAGAGAAGGACTGTGGTCTGTGGTTCAGAACCCACCAGATGTTACAGATTGGGATCCTGCTGATAATGAGGATGCGAAGAAGATTGCGCAGTTTAACAGGGACAATGAGAGAGCTCTCTGCATTATTGGACTAACACTGAATGACCAGCAACTGGTCCATATTCGTGGCGAAGAGTTTGCTGCTAGGTGTTGGAACACATTGCGGAGAATTTATGTTCGGGACAGTGTGGGTGCTCATATTCATCTCACACGGAAACTGTTTAGAGCCCGTTTGCAAAAAGGTGGTGATATGTTGGCTCATTTAGACTTCATGAAGAAAACTTTGCAGGATTTGCAAGAAAAAGAGTTAATTTTTTCTGAGCTTCACCAGGTGTATATTATTCTATCGTCGCTTGATGAAAGCTACGACTCTTTTGTTTCCTCATTGGAAGTTCGTTCACGAGATGAACTGACATTATCTGAGGTTACCGGGAGATTGCTTGAAGAGTCCAGACGAAGAGAGGATAGAGTTCAGTTCAGAGACAATCAATCACAAGAAGAAACACAGTTTTCAACTGTAAATTTTGTTAAGAAATGTTATTCTTGTGGTGGTAAGGGGCATATTGCTAAGAACTGTAAAAATAGCAAGAAAAGGAGTGTTGCTAATAGTAAAAGAAAAAGCAACAATGTTACTGTAACTGTAGCTAAGGTAGATAAGCCTGTAAACCATAGTTTCTGGTTGGTTGACAGTGGCGAATCCCATTCTATAACCAAGGTTAAAGAAAGTTTGTTACTATGAAGGCTAGCAAACAGCACATTTCCTTAGCAAATGGTTGGAAAATTAAGGCTTCAGGTGAAGGTACAGCTTATTGTCCATGTATTAATGAAAAATTGGAAATGTTATATGTACCTAAAATGAAATTTAACCTATTATCTGTAAAAGACCTTGTGAAATGTGGGTTTACAGTAACATTTAAGAATGATAGATGCACTATCGAAAAGGAAGGTAATAGTGTTATTGCCAATTTGGAGAATAATTTATTTATTCTACATGAGAACTCTTTAAATATTGCGAGTTCTGAACCTGGTTATAAGAATAAACAGCCCCATGATAACTGTATACATCTACTTCATAGACGTTTAGGCCATGTAAATTTTAAAATGGTACGTCAAACTGTTATTCTATCTAAGGGAATCAATTTGAAACCTTGTTCAAAATATCTTAACTGTAATGCCTGTAACCAGGCTAAAAGTAAGGTTACCCCTGCAAACCGGTTTAAAGGATTCAAGACATCTAAACCACTGGAAGTAGTGTTTGCAGACCTAATTGGCCCTAAGAAACCTAGCTTAGGAGGTGCCTGCTATATACTCAGCATTATGGACCATTATTCTAGGTATGGTTTCTGTTATGTAATGAAATCAAAGGCAGAAACTTTCCAACATTTTACTAAATGGTTAAAGTTTGTTGAACGTAAGATGGATAAAAAAGTACTTTGCCTAGTCACTGATAATGGGTCTGAATTCACTAATCATAGGTTTACATCAATGTTGGAGAATGCTGGTATAGAACATAGGCGTTCTGCCCCCTACAGGCCAGAACATAATTCATTTATTGAAAGACGTGGTCAATCATTGCAGGCAATGACCAGAACTATGCTGGTTGATTCTGGTTTGTCAGAAAAGCTTTGGGGTGAGGCTATAATGTGTGCAAACCATATTCTGAACATAGTAGTTAACTCAACTACTGGTAAGATTCCTTATACTCTTTGGCATGGTAGGAAGCCTGATTTGAGTTATTTACACACATTTGGTGTCCCTGCTTGGGTGCATATTCCCTCACAGACTAGACGGAAGGATCAAAGCAGAGCTAGGAAGATGGTTTTTGTTGGGTACAATTCCAATCATAGATCGTTTAGGTTCTGGGAACCTGGAACTCGGAGAATTATGCACAGTGCTAGTGCTAAATTTTCAGAACATGTTGGTTGGGAGAAGCTAGAACAAGAGTTTAACAAGGTTTGTGATGATGTAGATGTTGATCGTTTGGTTAATCATGATACACCAAATGAGCAGTTAGAGAATCAGGATGGTCCATCTATTACTCTGAAAGGGGAGGAAGATGTAGATGTAGAATCTACTCGTGAGGTGGAACAGGATGATCCTGCAAGTCCTGTATTGCCTAGGAGGTCTACTAGGGACAGGCATCCACCCGACAGATACCAAGCCAGTGCAGTATTGCAAGTTAGCATAGAACCTTCTAGTTTTGCAGAGTTAAGGCTGTATCCTGAAAAGGAAAAGAAATTGTGGAAGGCAGCTATGGAGAAGGAGTTGAAATCCTTACAGGAATTGAAGGTTTATGAAGAAGCTAGGCTCCCTTCAGGGGAGAGTGCAATTGGCTGTAGATGGGTGTTTAAAATTAAAAACAATGCTGCTGGCAATGCTATTTATAAGGCTCGTTTAGTTGCTCAAGGGTTTTCCCAAACTGAGAGGGATTACGATGAGGTTTTTGCTCCGAGCTTGAAAGCCTCTACGTTGAGGGCAGCATTGGTGTGGGCTGCTAAGTATCGGTGTAATGTTACCCATATTGATGTTGAAACAGCGTATCTGCATGCTCCATTGCAGCATACCATTTATATGAAGATGCCACCAGGTGTGGATTCTAATGGCCAGACTGGTTGTTGGAGACTTAAAAAGAGCCTTTATGGTTTAAAACAGTCCGGTTTTGAGTGGAACAGATGCATAGTAAATGAACTAAAAGCTATGGGATTTATTCCAGGTTTGGCTGATCCTTGTTTATTTAGACGGGTGAAAAATGGTTTGATCTCGTTGTTGCTTTTGTTCACGGACGATATAGCTATTATTACTAGGTCTGAGCAGGAAGCTATTGACATTGTTTCACAATTAGAGAGTAAATTTAGAATCCGGAATTTGGGTGAAATTAAGCATTATCTGGGCTTAGATGTGGTTAGAACCAGTAAAGGTTTTAAGCTGTCGCAGGCTGGTAAAATTAATCATTTGCTTAAGAAATATAGCATGGAGCTATGTAAGACTGCAAAGACACCAATGGCATTGGAATTTAAACCTGAGGTTACTGAGGGTACTGGTTTTGATAAGGGAATCTATCAATCTTTGATAGGTAGCCTAATGTACCTAAGTAATTGGTCTAGACCAGATATATCATTTAGTGTGAACCAACTGGCTAGATTCAATGATAATCCTTCAGAGAGGCATTGGCAAGCAGCAAAGCGTGTGCTGCGTTATTTAAAGAAAACTATCCACTATGCGTTGTATTTAGAGCCGAATAGGGATTTAGTTTTGATTGTTTATGCTGATGCGAATTTTGCAGCTGCTATAGATAATAGGAAGTCAACTTCCGGCATAGCCTTTATGCTAGGTGGTGTACTGATTGGATGGAAGTCGATACGACAGAAACACATAAGCTTATCCACAATGGAAGCTGAGTTTTCATGTTTGTCGTTGACATGTACTGAGCTGATATATTGTAAGCAGTTGCTTATAGATATGGGATTAAGTATCAACGAACCTTTTACTGTTTATGAAGATAATCAGGCAGCAATAAAAATGGCGACTAGTTTAGCTATTAAGACGAGATCGAAGTATACTGATTTGAGGTATCTTAATGTTCGACAAAGCATTAAGGATGGCCTGATAAAGTTGGAATATTGTTCAACTGAAGACAATTTAGCAGACAACTTCACTAAGGCACAAAGTTCAGTGAAACATACCTCATCATGTGAAGGTTATCATCTTAGATTGTGATTGGATATATTGATCTACCCAAAGGGGAGAATGTTAGGGTGTAACCAACAAGTTGGGTAGACAATATATTGCACAAGACATGTTATGTATCTTTAAGAGAGGAGCTCTGCTAATTAGTAGATTACAGCCTTTAAATTGCAGCTGATGTTGTTGCTCTCTCTCTCTCTCTCTCTTGATTGCTGTATGATAACTGCTGCCTAACTGTTACTACTGTTGCTACTACTTACTGTGTGTAAGTTATTTGCTACTTGTATCCAAGTTATCTTGGTAGTATTGGACTGCTTTTTCTGTGTATGACTTTTTGGCTGTGTTTATGGATTTTGCTATATTCTTCAAAAAGTAAAGATTTATTTTAATTACTTTACTATCCATTATTAAGTGTGGTTGCTTTATCTATCGCACGCTGCGTATACTTTACAGGGTTGCTCTGTTATAACCTCGACCTGGGGTTCATTGCTAGTGCTTAACCGCACCAGTACCTAACAGAGGGGGTGGCCCAAAGGGCCTGTTGGGGCCAATTTCAAAATGCATTTTGCCAAACTCAATGAGTTATCGGTTGTAAATGGCTGTTTACTGTGGAAGGACCGGGTCATTGTTCCACCCAAACTGCGCATTGCAGTATTAGAGACTTTACACGTAGGGCATCTTGGAATTGTCAGGATGAAGTCTTTGGTTAGGAGTTACGTGTGGTGGCCTAACATGGACAGGGAGATCGAAGAAAGGGTGGTTATCTGCACACCATGCCAGGAATCCAGACCAGCTCCCCCAGACACGCCCGCTAAGGAGTGGGAGTGACCTCAAGCACCATGTTCTAGGATGCACATTGACTTTGCTGGCCCAGTTCATGGTCAGACATTTCTCGTAGTTGTGGAGGCCTACTCAAAATGGTTAGAGGCAGTCCTGATAACCTCCACTATGGCAGAAGCGGTCATCAAGGTGCTTTTCTCCATGCATGGCCTGCCTGATGTCTTGGTCTCTGACAACAGGTCCCAATTTATGGCCATCCAATTTGAGATCTTCCTAGCAGCTCAGGGAATCAGGCATGCCCTGGTTGCACCATTCCATCCGGCCTCCAATAGTCAAGTGGAGAGAATGGTGAGATCTGCAAAAGAGGCCCTCTCTAGGATTGTCCTGGGAGATTGACAAGCATGGGTTGACCACCATTTGCTAATTCAGCACATCACACCCACTGCTACTACAGGGAGAAGCCCTTTCGAGCTTCTCATGGATTGCCGACTAAGGTCCCACTTAGACCGGCTATACCCCAATTATTCTGCCTCATTGCCCCCAGACTCCATAAGCAAGATTTGGACATTTAGCATAGGGGATTCGGTATAGGCCCACAACTACGCCGGGGGAACTCTGTGGATTCCTGCCACAGTGATAGGCATCACTGGCCCTTGCTCTTACCTCCTAGAGCTCGAGGATGGTAGGAATTGGAGAAGGCATATTGACCAACTCCGTGGCCACCTCTCCCACTCCACTCTTAGACAACCAAAGGTAACTCCTGTACAAGTTAGCCAAAGCCCTACCCAAATGGAGCAAACACTCACTCTTTCCATGGCCAGCTCAAGCCCGAGGGTACCAGGAAACTTATCTGATTATATTGCAGGCCCCCAGTGAGCTCCGAGCGAACCAGTCTAGAAGCTCCAGCCGCGGCCTGTGAAAGGTTCCAGGATCTTCCACCAAGCGGAGCTGCAGAGCAAACAGGTCCGTCCGACCTGTCCAAGAAAACCCCTCCTACTGAACTGCACAGGTCAGACAGAGCTACCCAAAAGCCCGCCTACCTGCGTGACTACGTAACAAGTAGGATTGTTCCATCCAAGAGGGGAGGGGTATTAGATACTTGTTCAAACTACAGTGGTTTCCACCAAGGTCCTCTGTTCCGGACGGAACAGAGGTTTAATACTATTGGTCAAAGGATCTGACAGCTCCCTATAAAAGGACTGCTGTCAGACTCAACCTTCAAGTGGATTGTTCTCACTTGTTGTACTTAATAAGGAGCTGTTGTTACCGTGGAGCCTGTGTGTGCCTATCCATTACCCAATCTAACAGAGACGACATACAAATTGCTGAATAAGACACAGAAAGAGAAAGAATTATAGTATCATAAGACTGGAAGGCATCTTGGAGGTCTTCTAAGCCAACCTCTTGTACAAGATCGGAGTCTTTATACACTGTTACTGTATTGAAGATAATTGAGATTTCAGCCTCTCAGTCTGCTTTTTGTCTTTATTGCTTTACTTTACAAAATATATACACTTTTTATGTTTTATGTTGGATACATGTGAGCTAGATGGCAATATCCAAATAAATGAATGACCTTTTTCAGGTTATTAATCAGCTTGTTTTACTATATCTATACTCCTTGATATGGAAACATGGAAAATCATATCTAATATTTTCTCTTTCTATATGTTACTACAATATTGTCAATTGTTCTATCAACATTTGCTTGCAACTGGTATCCTAGATGTGTGCACCGGTCAAACTTTGATCTTATTTCTTAATATAATCTTCATAGTATAAATATTGGTGCTCAGATTAAGACCTAAAATAGGTTTGTTTGCTAATATAACAAACAATATTAGTTTTTCTATAGTACTTTGCCGTTGGCAATTATTGCATCTGATCTAAAATTAAATTAAAAAGAAACCTTTGCAAAATTTCAATATCTCAGGTCAATGTGGAACATTTACAAAAATTTGATTTCTCAAGGTGAAAGAAGAAAATCCTTACTCATTTCTTTGTAATGAAAAACTGTATCATTAGCATATTAATACTGCAAAGCTTTTTAAAAATATTTTCAGGAAACACTTGTTTATTCAGCAAATAGTACCATCCGTTTGTTTCAAATGACAACCTTTTATGTTGGTATTGTGAAATCTATGTTAATTTATAGATATTTTATTGCAAAGTATCTTCTGATAACACTGTTCCAGTTTTGGTTTTTGTCTTTAAAAAAGGACTTCTAATATCTGCTGGGAGCATAACATGAAGAACAATTTTCTGTATGAGAGAATGCTAAGCTCCTTTCTGGCCAATGTTCATCATAGCAACCTTCTTAACTCATGCATTCCCCTTTTAAGACAATTCATATCTAGAATAAGAATTGGGAAAGGATTTTTAGGGGAGGAAAATTCCTTTTTCTGCTGCCCTTTGCTTTGCTGCTGAAAATTAACCAGACATTTCATACAAGGTAAACATTTGTTTTCCAAGACAGAAAGATAATCTGAATTCCTAAATGCAAATTTTCATTGCAAAATGATAATACTTTGGATGCTGTAAGAGCATTTATCTTGATCTTTTGGAGATTTTTATTTCATGAGAAGGTTTAAGTGAGCTTATGTTTATGTACCCCTGAGCTTTCCATATGGTCATAATGTCTGGTGTAGCAGCTCTGGGACACGATCACAACCAAGGACTGAAACCATTTATGGATGTACTAAACCATATTGCATATTTGAACATCCACATCTTAACTTTTGTATATGCTTAAAGTGGCAAAGATTTATTTCATTTCCTTTGTCCTCATTCTCTAAGAATGCAATTTCCTCCAACAATATGGATTTTCTTTACACCATATAAGTCTTCAGCTTATTTTTACTATCTGCTCATTAAAGCATTAATAATATCCAGGTATATTTTAAATAATGGATAAGCACTGTGGGTAAACAAGCCATAGTTACTTACAAAAAGTTTCAGATGTGAGTGTCATTGCTATATTGATGTACAATATAACTTAAGTGAGAGATTCAGCTTCTAATTCCATTAACTTTATATACCAATACAATGTAAAAAAAAAACACACACAGTCCCAAATTGACACTACGTGAACTTAGCCACAGAATGAGCTGAAAATTATCCACCCTCTCCCAAGAGTTAATAAAATACACAGGACTTTGTTGGAAATGCCAAAGCTATTACATATATTGCAAAATTTAAAATATATTCATTTGGAAAAGGCCATGCATATTTCATTCAGAAGTAAAACTAGTGCATAAAAGATGTCCATTTGCCAAGCCTGAGTTTCAGAAACATTTAGCAGTGGATGTCATTCTGCATTTCCTAATTTCTCAGAAGAGAATATTTTAGTAATGACAGCTGAAGACATGCAAACTGCTCCTAGAATTCTAGTAATGACCTTTTTCTCTAAATATCTGCTCTGTTTGATGTTTAAAACCAAACCTGCAAAAATGCAAGCAGAATTATGGCTATCAAAAAGCCTCAGAATAATATAACACATGAGATAGGAAGACAGCGTTTTTTGGAATTATTTATACTTAGGTTATTAGACAGCTAACACAAATGAAAGCCATGTGGAACTAGTGGTGAATAAGAAAGATTTCTAGATACCTGGCATCAGTAATTTAGAGGATCCCTTTCTATGAAATATTTTGAAATTTACTAATATGAGTGATATAGATAAATATGTTGGAAGTATGACTTTAAATTGCATTGATGCTTCAGCATTTCAAGATCTACTGACTACAAGGGGCAGTCAGGTATAGATATAGATTTAACAATTTCTAGAATCTCTCTGTTAACTGTCTGTATGCCTACTATTTGGATATGGGTTATCATTTTCAGGAATTTTTGCCATTATCTTCCCAAGCAAAATCTGCTTGACAGAAGATACTACTTAGGAGGTAAGCTGTCACCATGATATCCCAACATATTCCATATATTTTCTGCAATAAACATTTATTTTTCAGTTAAAGTAGCAAAGATTTGTTTCATTTCCTTTGTCCTCATTCTCTAAGAATGCAATTTCCTCCAACAATATGGATTTTATTTATACCATTACCATTAAAGTTAGGGATATAATGTCCATGTTTAGGAGGGAATATAATTTGCTTATTAGTCAAAACTCTAAGAACTATTTTCTCCTGCTGTTAAGATTCCTGATTATAATAGGATACCTAGAGAAAACATCTATCAGGGACTTTGTCCACTCAGAAAATGGGATGAGAATATAGCCAAATTACAGTTGAGACATTTGGAGAAGACAGTCTAGAATAAGGAGAAAAATCTGTTGATTTTTAAACTGTTGATAATGCTTGAGGAAAAGTATGAAAGCCTGTTTGCTTGTATTATTTTTCTGCCTGGATCTGATTATACTGTGAAGCCAGGGAGGAAAAGGTTTTGATGAGGAAACTGAATTTAAAAACTAATAAAGTGCTTGTCCAGTTGAAATGTGAATTTGAACCCTTATTGAAAACTGTTTGGTGTGAGGTGGAAAATTGTTACCTTTTAAAAGTGCATTGCTTCAATGATTGAAACTGTTAAAAAATAGGTTTTTAACATATTTGAATTTCACAGAGGATTAAAATGGCAGCTGGCGTTTAATGTATCATTTTTCTCCACAGAAATAATTATGGTCTCAATGAGTATATAGCAAATGAACAGTTGATTGAAATGTGGAGTATATGTGGAAGAAATTATGGTTTTATTTTAACATATTTTAATATTTTCACCATTTCAATAAAATGTAGGTCAAAGCAGTTCCAAGGTGACAAGTTCCTGGCAAATTAAATAGCAAGAATCTTTTTTAAATCCAATTTCATTGTGCTACTAATAGATCAGCATTAAGCCAATAACTAATAAAGTATTGAATTGAATTGAAATATTGAGAAGCTGCAGCATAAGATGAACAATTAATCCAAAATTGTAACTTAAATTGTAATTGACTCAGTAAGAACAATGAGAAGGAACATAGAAAAGTAATGTAAAGCTCTGCTATCTCCTCATAAGGAGGATCTCAAGGATATTGAGGGACAATCCTGGACCATCTGAATATTATCCCGATCCCGAAGGAAACTCTATATAGAAATAATGAAGTCTCATTATTTATAAAGACCAGGATGAGTTTTGGCTCAGTTGAAGTGCAAAAGCTTCCACACTGGGTAACTTCATTGCATAATTAAGCATAATGTCAACAACCTTGATGTTCCTGCTTAAGGAACTAGTCTTTGGCCTGAAAATAGGATTTTTCCCCCTTCTTCTTCTTCACTGTCCTGGCTTCTTTTCATGGGTAGTTATGACTTTGGTTATTTCTGTTAGATCTGCAGCCCAGAAGATGTGTTCAAAATCCTTACAAATGGAAATCCCTCAAGGGCTGAAAGGATGGAAATTGAAGACCTTATATAGAGTTTGCTACCTAGAGAATGGAAATGAATTTCTTAGCACTGCTGTCAAACTGGATACTGAACTGGTATCTATGTGTGTGTTTCTGTATCTGTGTGTGTGTGTGTGTGTGTGTGTTATATAAGAAAATTTCCTTATCATCCTAGGAAGCTAGGCAGTGCCAGCGAGCGACGCCCAGGAGTAGGGCCTTCTCGGTGATGGGCCTGACCCTCTGGAATGACCTCCCCCCCGACATTAGAATAACGACCGATCTCCGCTCCTTCCGTAAAAAACTTAAGACCCACCTGTTTAACTTAGCTGGCCTGGCCTAACTGTAGCCTTTGTGTCCCTCTAGCCTATATTTTAAATTTTAAATATTTAGGGATAGATTTTTTTTTTAGGTTGTTTTAATTTTTAACTATAACTGTACAGCCTATCATATAATTTGTTTTAATGGGTATTTATAATTATCTAAGTTTGTATATTGTTTTATTGTGGTCTGTACACTGCCCCGAGTCCCTTTGGGGAGAGGGGGCGGTCTATAAATTTAATAAATTAAATTAAATTAAATCCCTAGATATACAAAATGAGTTACATACTGTATATCAACCTGTTTTCCTATTGGAACTCACAAACGTGTGTGTGTGTGTGTGTGTGTGTGTGTGTGTCAGTGACGTGCGGTGACGTTTATGACTGGTGAGGCTGGTGACGTCATCAAACCACGTGGTTGCTCCGATCGCAGGGGCGCAGCCCAAACGGAGAAGTTTCTTCAGCTCCAGCCTCAATCAGCGCAGCCGCGGTCCCCTTCATCTTGCCTCAGGAAGGAGGGGAATGGGACCATGTGTGCAGGGGAAGGGGATCGCGGCTCTGCTAATCTGAGGCTGTGCGCTGAGGAGCCGCCTGCACACGTAGTCCCATTCCCCTTGCAAGGATCCCGGGCTCGCCCGATGTAAAAAATGCCTAGGTACCGTGTTTCCCCGAAAATACAACCTGTCCCGCGCTCACTGACCTAGCGGTATCCTGAAAGCGCCAAGTTACAGGAGCCGGGGGTGGGGGGAGCGCCCACGTTGCTTGCCGCCTTCAGTATACCGCTAGGTTGGGGAGTGCCTGCTGCCGCCGCCCGCTGCCACCACGCGCCGCCGCCGCCGCCCTATGCCGCCCCGCGCCGCCGCCGCCCTATGCCGCCCCGCGCCGCCGCCGCCTGCTGCCGCCCCGCGCCGCTGCCGCCTGCTGCCGCCGCCGCCCCGCACTGCCTGCCGCGCCACCGCCGCCCCGCGCCGCCGCCGCCCTATGCCGCCCCGCGCCGCCGCCGCCTGCTGCCGCCCCGCCCCGCCGCCGCCTGCTGCCGCCGCCGCCCCGTGCTGCCTGCCGCGCCACCGCCGCCCTGTCGCCGCTGCCCCGCTCCGCTCCGTGCATAACATCCAAACTCCAAAACTTCCAGCATCGGCCGCTCTAGGAGTGCTCTCTATGGTGGGCCGGCTGCTGCCGGACAGAGAGTTTCCGGACAGAGTCTTCCAGCAGCCGGCCCACCATAGAGAGCACTCCTAGAGCGGCCGATGCTGAAAGTTTTGGAGTTTGGAAGTTATGCGCGGAGCGGCAGCGGGCGGCGGCGGCGCGGGGCGGCAGTGGGCGGCGGCGGCGCGGGGCGGCAGCGGGCGGCGGTGGCGCGGGGCGGCAGCGGGCGGCGGCGGCGCGGGGCGGCAGCGGGTGGCGGCGGCGCGGGGCGGCAGCGGGCGGCGGCGGCGCGGGGCGACAGCGGGCAGCGGCGGCGCGGGGCGGCAGCGGGCGGCGGCGGCACGGGGCGGCAGCAGGCGGCGGCGCGGGGCGGCAGCAGGCGGCGGCGCGGGGCGGCAGCGGGCGGCGGCGGTGCGGGGCGGCAGCGGGCGGCGGCGGCGCGGGGCGGCAACGGGCGGCGGCGCGGGGCGGCAGCGGGCGGCGGCGCAGGGCGGCAGCGGGCGGCGGCGGCGCGGGGCGGCAGCGGGCGGCGGCAGCAGGCACTCCCCAACCTAGCGGTATTCCGAAGGCGGCAAGCAACGTGAGCGCTCCCCCACCCCCGGCTCCTGTAACTTGGCGCTTTCAGGATAACGCTAGGTCAGTGAGTGCGGGACAGGTTGTATTTTCGGGGAAACATGGTACCTAGGCATTTTTTGCATCGGGCGAGCCCGGGATCCTTGCAAGGGGAATGGGACCACGTGTGCAGGAGGCTCCTCAGCGCACAGCCTCAGATTAGCAGAGCCACGATCCCCTTCCCCTGCACACGTGGTCCCATTCCCCTCCTTCCTGAGGCAAGATGAAGGGGACCGCGGCTGCGCTGATTGAGGCTGGAGCTGAGGAGCCTCCTGCACACGTGGTCCCATTCCCCTTGCAAGGATCGCCCGATGTAAAAAATGGTGAGATCGGCACACTTGGGGCTGCTGCTGAGATGTCCAGGGAGGCTAAACCAAGCCGCGCGCCTCTCCCAGCCACTTTCACGGCTTCCTGGAGTAATTCTTTTTTATTTTCATGATGAGAGTGGTGAGGCTCCGCCTCCCCTGCCTCCCCTGACTGCACGTCCCTGGTGTGTGTGTATGTGTATGTGCATGAGAGAGTGACAGATATGGAAACAGTCTCAAATGTTAAGCCTTCTCCTTTTAATCTATGGAAGCAGAAGACTTTGACATCTTTGAGGTTGGCATCTGCTTGCTTAAAGTTTACACAAGAATTTTGTATGGCTTGAGTAGTGCTGGTTCCTGCCTTGCCAATTTCAACCCTTCAGGTGTCAGCATTTGAAGTGAATCTGATGCCACAACTCTCAAAATTATTAGAAGCTGTGAAAGCTCAATACTAGTACTTAACCCTAATTGATTACTTTCAAACAAAGGAATTGGTTTGTTTTTATTATATCCCCTGATTCTTTCAATTTTGCTGGATGCCATTTGTCCTGTGTGGGGATTCTGCTATCTTCTAATGAGTATGGACTTGCACCACATTTAGCACCCCATTTTTTTTTGAAGTTGGAAGAAGATCCTAGTTTCCAGGCACCTGGCATTATTATAAATTAAAGGAGAATTATACTTTATTTAAATTTGAGCTGTTGCCTATTTAAGTCATGGCTGAGAAAAGGATTTAGTCATTCCATGGATGAAGAAATATCAGCACTGGTGGACTGGCCACTGCCTCAAATAAAATGGCATATATGACAATAAATGGGATTAAAGAATATTATCAATTATTTCTTTCTTAGCTTACTCTGTGGGCTATTCCTGTTATAGATAAATTGAAAAATATCACTCCCATTCCAGCTAATGGACAATTTAAATGAAAGTTGTCTAGGGATTGAATGTGAAACATTTCATAATATATTTTTCATACCAGTGCACCTTACCAACTTTATATGGATGCTTCAAATATGCTCCCATCTAGTTTTGTTGCCAGAACAGACAGTAATCAGTCAAAAAACTCAAATAAGTGACACAGACCTATTCCTCCATTGAAAAAGAGGCACTGATGATTAATTGGTGATTATCTCTTATTATTATAATTGCTTTTTGGGTAATAGAACAGAGTAAGCAGATATGCCTTATTCTAGTATCGATTTTCCATGAGTGAAATGGAATGCCTCAATTCTGTTTATTGTGATGGTATCAGGCACCAGAGCCACAAGGATTTATGGTGTCATATCAAGCAAGCCAATTGTCATTTTGTGGGGAACGACTGCCAGATAAAGTTAATAACTTCGGAACTGTTGTTGAAAAAAAATTCAACCTAAAGACTGCTGCTCCCTTTTTCAAATTTTGAAATATTTTCATTTGCTGATGAATACAATCAAAATTTAGTCTAATTTTAATAGTCCAATGGCCTATTTGGAAGAAACCCTTAAATTTTCATTTAAGGATTTAAAGAAACCCTTAAATCAAAATTCATTTCATACCAGTAAATGTTTACACATATTTATGCATAATACATGTATTTATAGATTTGAGCCACTTTTAGTAGCAAGGTTGCTTTTAATCCATATTTCATTTTTGTCAACATACAATTAAAACATAATGAGAAACATTAAGAACATCTTAAACAAAATCTCACCAGAATGAACTTGCTTCCCTTTTCTTATAGCTTTGTAATAATAATTGACTTATTAAATGAGGATATTCATTAATTGATACTTTAAAAAAAAAGCTCTACAAGCTCTATGGGGTTTGGGGGGGGTTGTTTGTTTTTTGTTTGTTTTTTTTAGTTATGAACCAGGGGTGGGTTCCTGCTGGTTCTAACCAGTTCGGTAGAAAAGGTTCCACAAATCTACCATGTGGTTTAGAACCAGATCCACCAGTGGAACTGCCCCCTTGCTCGCTCACCCCTGTCACTTGTCCTGCCCACTGCTCACTGATTGGCTGGCTCACCAATCGTCCCGCCCACCTCTAAGAGCCTTATCTAAGCCCACTTACCTTTTTTCCTGCTTGGCGCTCTATTGCTGTCTGCCGAGGAGATAAGTAAGCTGCAACTAAGCGCGGGACAGGGAGGTGGCAGCAGGCCAGTTGGAGTGGCCTGCCGTAGCCCTGAACTATAAGTGAGTCTGGTGACTTTTTGCGGCCTTGCAAGGATCCTGGGCTCGCTTATAGCACAGGGCCACAGGGCCGCAAGCAAGCATGGGCATGGGGGTGGGGATGGTGGCAGGAGCTTACGTGACACAGCTGGCATCTTTGGCAAGTTCAGGGACCTCGCAAGGCCTTTGCAAGGTCCCCAGACTTGCCTAAGATGCCTGGCCACCAGCAAGCAAGAGCGCGGGGGTGGGGACGGTGGTGGGAGCTTACACGGCACGGCCAGTCCTCTAGGACCTCCTAGGCACCGGCCGTGCCACGCTAACTACTGCCTGTCATCCTGAGCAACTCCCTGAAACAACAGCTCCTGGGATGGATCGCCCCCTTGCCCTCCAGCTGGGTTAGCATCCATTAAACCCGAAGTCTTCTGGATCTGAAACAGCACCAGAGAGAGAAAAAAGAAAGTTATGGGAAACGATCGGGAAGGGCCAGGAGAATAGTCTCCCCAAGGGAAAGGTGGGGACTGCAGGAGCGATCTTAGGAGAGCTCCAAAAAGTGGCATTGAAGTCCTTGGTTGGTGTGGAGGTTCTAGGACGCCTGCCCGCCAGCAAAGGACTTGCCTGGAGTTGCTTTGATGAGCACGGGGCTGTAGTTTGCAGGTTCTAGGATGCCTGGCCACCAGCTGAGGCCTTTCTTGCCACCATCCCCACCCAGTCTCCAGCCTCGCCTGGCTGGCTAAGCCTGCCAGCCAGGCCACCTTATCTGCTGCCTGGTCGCCTGCCTGCTCCTTGCATCCATCACATCGGAGAGCTGCTGATTCTGCCTGTTGGTAAGCGACCCGTTTTTTTTTTCCTTTATGCTTTTAATGTTTTTTTTAAAAAAATATTTATTGTGTATAGAATATTTTAATGGTTTTATTTTAATTTATTGTGTATATAATATTTTAATGGTTTTATTTTAATTTATTGTGTATACAATATTTTTAATGGTTTTTAAGGATTTTTAAATTATTTATAGAATATCTTAAAATATTTTAGGAATTTTTCATTTATTTATTGTTTATAGAACATGTTTATTACAAGAAATGTTTTTGCAAATGTTTTATTTGTGATGCAATATGTTGTTTTTAAATGTGCAGGTTGGTGCATGGTTTATGTGTCTCAAAGTGGCTGCTTTTCTATGGGCAGGCAAGGTTGGTGCAAGGCAGCTTTGCCAGATTTTGTGTGTTTCTGTGTGATGCCTGGTTTAGGTAATTGTGAGGTTGTTGCCAGTTCTGTGAGCTTCCTGGCACTGTCCTTTATAATTTCCCATAATGCCTTGATGGTATTTATTCCAGTGACTTTGTCTTTCCTGTCCTTGGGGTTAGGGAAAATAACTGGTTTCATCTGCAGTCTTTTGGGGGGAAATTGTGGGTTTTTTTGGTGTTTTCCTGGCACTGTCATAGTTTGTGTGTGGGGGTATGTGTGTAATCCACACATGTGTGCAGTTATCTACACATTAATAAAGATCAAGTACTAATAATATTTCCTTACATAATTGGTATTTTCTTTCATACTTTTAGATTTCTAATTTCTGTTTCTGTTAGTTGGCAATTGATAAAAGAAATCCCATGTGAAAAAGTATTCAAAGCCTTCTTGATTTTAATTGTCAATTTATTCATTCCTGCACATTCTAATATATCCTGCACATTTATTCATTTTCATATCTTTGTTTTTCCAGTGTTGTGCAAACACAATTCCAGCAGCTGTTAAAATGTGTAAAATTAAATATGTATTGTATTCCCTTTGAAATACACAACAAAATATTACTGGTTTTAAATCCATATCTTGCTTTACCATTGCTTCTAACCATGATACCACTAACTCCTGAATAGCTACTTGGTCTGTCCTAAGTACTGAACCTAATTCATATATTCCTGTTTTTTTAACTGAGGAATAAATTTCAGAAAAAGAAATCTGTATTGCTCTGTGAATCTACCTATGACATTCATTCTTGATCTAACTTCTTAGATGAAAAACTATATCTTTCCTGTTTGTTGGGGGACATCCTTCCTGAAAAGACTGTACATTGTTCGGTGAAAACAGAGGTCCCTTCTGTTACCTGTAGTGTAATCCTCAGATTACAACCACAATCGAGTCCAATATTGTTTTATTTCTTCTGCAGTTAGTATTATTTAACAGGATGAAGAAGCAACAGAGTATGACCATTAGGACAGTCATCCTTCCTCTGTAAGTGGCTGTCTTCATTGTTTTGTGTGCTGGTTTCATCCTAATGCAGTACATGCAATGGAAGAGTTCATTTCTGTGTCTCTTCTTTGTCCAGGCCATTCATTAAAGCAAGTGTGATGTAGAAGACTGGCAAGGATAGTCATCCTTTGTCTGTAAGTAGCTGTCTTTATTGTTTTGTGTGCTGGTTTTATCCTAATGCAGTACATGCAATGGAAGAGTTCATTTCTGTGTCTCTTCTTTGTGCAGGCCATTCATTGGAGTCAGCAATACTGAAGACTGGCAAGGACAGTCATCTTCCTTCTGTAAGTAGCTCTTTTATTGTTTTGTGTACTTATTTTAATCTTATTTAAGTAGTAAGTGCACAAAATAATAAATTTCCTTTTTTATATCTTCTTTTTGTGCATCATCCATTGGGGCAAAGACTTCAGTGACATCATCTTGGCCACCCCCACCCAGTCACATGACTGCCAAGCCACTCCCACCTGGTCACATGGCCGGCAAGCCACTCCCACTCAGGCACATGGCCAGCAAGCCACTCCCACAAAGCAGGCCACACCTACAGAAGAGGTTCCAAAACCTTTTGAAACACACCACTGTTATGAACCAATGAATAATAGTATCTTTATTGTCTGGAAATCTAACATTTTCAATCTAGCTGCCGATTGCTGCATTGTTACTGCTTGCTAAATTTTAACATGAAAAACATCTTCAAAGGAATATTTATCCTTCCCATTGCCTTCTAAAGTTAAGTGATCATACACCATAACTCCAATATAAAATCAGAAAACTATAACATATTATTCAGTACTATAAAAATTAAAGGTTAAGTATTACTATGGCAAGGATATGTGATTTTTTTTCCAACTAGATTTCTTGTTAACAATTGTTCCTACAAGAGTAAATATTTCCTTAAAGATTATATAATTCTATTTTTGTCCCCTTAAATATACAATATTTCTCCCCTTAAATACAAAAATCTTTTTTTTTTTACAATTGCCCTTCCATTTTCTGGCTGAAGATATTTGATTTCTACATATGTGGCTTGCTTTCTGTAGTTCCAAATGATATATGTAGCAAATTGAGGAAATCTGAAGGTTTGCAGAAATATAAAAAAATATTAAGGGTTAGATTTAGAATGATCAGAATCCAGAAAGAGGATTGAACATTGTGAAGATAGAACACTTAGATAAGTCTTGTAAAGTAGGTTAGAGAGAATGGGACTAGTGTTTCTTGAAAATGGTTGTTGTTTGAACAATAAATGGGTACAGGGATGCTCCAGCTTCTTTTTAATATATGTGATATATTTTCATATATATAATTCACTTTTTCCCAGTCTGTGTGCTTTCAATTATATCCATCTTTTTGCTTGTGACTTCTGAGAATTGGACTCCAAATATCTAAAGTGCCTAGGTGGAAGTGTCTGATATAGAAAGCTTGCTCTTTCTTTCCTGAATATATACTCAGAGTCATGGGATTATAAAATATAATCTTACATTTTATAAGTGATCATAAATCTGGGCACTATTATCCTGCCCTGATTTCCTGCCTAGATTGTCACAACATATGTGTTCTGTAGCTTTTTCTTCAATGAATGCTTGTGAAGGATTGTAGTTGGTTTAAGCTATTGGTCTTGGGTTTTGTTTTTTGTTTTTAATTATCTTTAAAGAAAAATCTAGTTGTTCTATATTCTAGGGAAAATGCTTTGACTTACTGGGTAAATACAACTACTGTTCCAAAAATAGTTCTAGATATAGAATTACAATATATAAATTATCTCTTTCTACTTTTTAATGCTTCCATAATGCTTCACACACAGTTCTAGTTTTAAATCTATAGTTGTAAGGATCAGACAGAGAATTTAAAGCTTTTGGAAAGATACCACAATAGTCTTCCTCTGAATACAACAATTAGGCAGCATTCTTAATTATATTTTTAAACCAAAGTGTGGCAGCTTAATAATAGTGAGTTTCCATTTAGATTGCAACTTTAATCAGATCTATCTCTTGAAGAAGCAATAGTATTCTCAAAGTTATACAAATTGAGAATCTTTTCCTTTTTAACATTCACAGCCAAATCCTGGAAATTGGTGGTTAACTAATTTGATTATGTGCAAAGCATTTCTATATTCAGTCTGTTGGATCGGGTGAATGAAGGCACACTCAGGCTTCAGAGTAACAAACAGCTCTTTATTAGCACAAGTCAACTATGTACAATCCAGCAAAGGTTCAGTCTGACAGCAGCCCTTTTATAGGGAGCTGTCAGACCCTTTGACCAATCAGATTGAATCTATGTTTCCGCCGGAACAGATGACCTTGGTGTAAACCATTACCAATGTTTCTGGTATCTAACACCCCTTCCCTCTTAGATGGGCTCAACTGACTTCTGACATAGTCACGCAGGTAGGCAGGCTTTCTGGTGGCTCGCCCAGACCTGCGCAGTTCAGTTGATGGGTGTTCTTCAGTCAGGTCAGATGGACCTGTTGTCTCCGCAGCTTCGCCTGGTGGAAGTTCCTGGAACTTCTCACAGGCCATGGCTGGAGTTTCTGGAGCCAGTTCGCTTGGAACTCACTGCAGGCCTGCAACACTTACGGATAAGTGCCCAGGTATCTTCGGGATTGAGTTATCTGTGGAAGGAGTGAATTTGTGCTCCTTTGGCTAACTCGTGCAGAAGTTACCTCTGGTTGCCTAAGACTGGAGTTGGAGATGCGGCCATGGAGTTGGTCAATGTGCCGTCTCCAATTTCGACCATCCTTGAGCTCTAATAGGTAAGAGCAAGGCCCGGTGATGCCTATTACTGTAGCAGGAATTCAAAGAGTTCCCCCAGCATAGTTGTGGGTGTAAACTTGATCCCCTATGCTAAAGTTTCTTATTTTGCCGGTCAAATCTGGGTATGACGCGGCAGAGTAGTTTGGGTATAGCTGGTCTAAGTGGGACCTTAGCCGGCGACCCATTAGAAGCTCGGAAGGGCTTCTACCAGTGGTAGCACTTGTCGTGATGTGCTGTATGAGGAGGAATTGATTGACCTGTGTTTGCCAATCTCCCGGGCCCATCCTGGATAGGGCTTCTTTTGCAAATCTCACCATTCTCTCTGCCTGACCATTGGAAGCCGGGTGGAATGTAGTGACATGTCTGATTCCCTGTGCTGCTAAATAGGTCTTGAATTGCATAGCCATAAATTGGGGCCTGTTGTCAGAGACCAAAACATCGGGCAGGCCGTGAATGGAGAAAAGTCTCTGTAGTGCCTTGATGACTGCTTCTGCCGTGGTAGAGGTCATGAGGACTTCTTCTATCCATTTCGAGTAGGCGTCCACAACTACCACAAAGGTCTGGCCATGAATAGGGCCAGCAAAATCTATGTGCACCCTAGACCATGGTGCTTGAGGTTGCTCCCACTCCTTAGCGGGCGCCTCTGGGGGAGCTGGTCTGGATTCCTGGCACGGTGTGCAGGTAGCCACCCATTCTTCTATCTCCCTGTCCATGTTAGGCCAGCACACATAACTACTTGCCAAATATTTCATCCTGACAATCCCAGGATGCCCTACGTGCAAAGCCTCTAATACTGCAAAGACGTGGTCCCCCCACAGTAAACAACCATTTATTACTGACAGTTCATCACGTTTGCAGTAAAATATTTTACATTCAGACCCCACAGGCCCCTCGGGCCACCTCCTCCACACCCAGTTCAAAACCTGTCAGAATATAGAGTCTTTTGCTGAGTGGTGGGTGATGTCACAAGACAAGACAGGACCAGCCTCAAGACAGTCAATGAGGAGGACTGGCATCTCGAGGGTAGGGTCTGCAAGCTGTTCAGGCAGTGGGCATTGACTCAAGGCATCAGCATGCCCCAAGGTAGAGCCAGGTCAATGGATGAGGTGACAACTGTACCCCGCAAGGAAGATTGTGACTTCTGGTTTGTTCGGAGGGTCATTTTAAGCATTCCGAAGGCTTCAGGAAGCCTCCGGACGATCCCTGAAGCCTATGGAGGGCCTCTGGGGGGGCGGAGGAGGCTCTTTTAGCCCTCCCCAGGCTCCTATAAAGCCTCTGGAGCCTGGGGAGGGCGAAAAAAAGCATGTAAAAATTTGGGGGGGAGTGCCTGTTGTGTGCCATACACACTGGGGGGGTCGCACATTGCATTATGGGTGCGGCATGCCTGCATATGCCCCCCCTGCGCTCCCCCCACTTGTGGCACATGAGCCAAAAAAGGTTTGCCATCGCTGGTCTAGGGCAATTTGGAGAGTAAGATTAGTTTTTGCTAATAACCTCCTTTGCAGGCCAATGTCCCTAACACAGCATATGATGCAGTCAAGTAGTAGTTCAAGATCTCAAAACTCGCAGTACTCTGCGGCCTTTCTGAGCGCCGCAATGTATTCGTTGATGGATTCCCCTTCTTTTTGTTTACGGATGTTGAATTCGTGCCTCCGGATGTATTTAGATGGTCTGGGAGTGTTGTGTGTCCTCAGTGTATGTTGTAGAACATGAAGTGACCGATTGGAGTCGCATTGGCTCAGACAAATCTTTCGCTGTCTCGAACACCTCTGGTCCGTAGTAGCTCAGGAACATATTCTTTTTCCGGCCTTCAGAAAGGCCCATGAGGTTGTTGGCTTCGAGGAAACAATCAAACCTCATCATGTAGGATTCCCAATGTTCGGTGGCTGGATTGTATGGAGTCGGTGGGGCGTGCGTTGTCATCTTGTGTTCCTCAGCGCATTTGAATTTGCCGCTCAAAGATGGCTGCTCGATCCCGGACAATGCCCTGGGCTGGATTGACTTGCTGGATTGTTGTGCTCTTTTTGTCTACCTAGTTGCCTCCGATCCCACCTTCATCGCCAGTATTGGATCGGGTGAATGAAGGCACACTCAGGCTTCAGAGTAACAAACAGCTCTTTATTAGCACAAATCAACTATGTACAATCCAGCAAAGGTTCAGTCTGACAGCAGCCCTTTTATAGGGAGCTGTCAGACCCTTCGACCAATCAGATTGAATCTCTGTTCCCGCCGGATCAGAGGACATTGGTGTAAACCATTACCAATATTTCTGGTATCTAACACAGTCCAGAAGTGATTGGACTTTTTCATTTTAATTATGCAAATTTTCATTTACTTTTCTCTCCAAAACAATCGCCTATATAGTCTACTATTTGACTAGTGCTGCAATATTTCTGGCATGTAACAGAGTCCCCTTTTTGCCATTTTATGCTCCATTTTGTCCTTATTTGGAAATCAATTTTTTAAATTTTCAACTTGATCTATCTGTTTGTTATACTATTAAAAGTAATATTAAGTTCCACTTGCAGTGAGTGGTTTTAACAAATAATCTCTTTTGCTTTCTTTTGTAATCTGCATGCATTTTAAAAGTAAAGTGTATAGCAGTTGACTTTCTATTGATGTAAGCAAATTATTTCTTATTTTGGAAAAAGTAATTTCTATCTTAATTGAAACACATTTAAATCTATTCCAAGTGTGAATAGGAAATTCATATTCTTCTGTATGCATTTTTCTAAAAAGTGATGGTTATAGTAAGGAAATAAAACTGCTAAAATTATTTTTAATGTTGTAGATAACCATGCTTTGGAGCTATTAAACTACAGAAAACTAAGTAATCTTTCTCCAGATCACATTCTATATATCCTAATCTAAGTAATTCTGATATTACATAAGAGGGCAGTACCTACCATTTTGGGTACACAAAAATAATATAACTTGTGCCTCTAATGTTGCTGAGGAACCTTGGTGACACAGAGGTTGGAATGCAGTATTGCAGGTGAACTCTGCTCACAGTCTGGAGTTTGATCCTGCCAGGGCTCAAGGTTGATTCAGCCTTCCATCTTTCTGAGGTCAGTAAAACAAGGATCCTGAGGGTTGCTTAATATTAGTAGTATTGCAAAGTGATTGGTTGTTGAATGATTAACTATTTTCATTATTATCATTATTGCTTTTCTCTTGCCACTTCTTTGCTGCATTCCAGTTTCCACAACAGACCCACCTACAGTAAGCTACCAATAGCAATAACACTTAGATTTATACACTTGCAGCACTCTCTGAGTGGTTTACTTTGCCAGCATGTTGGCCTAACAATCTGGGTTCTCATTTTACCAGCCTTGGAAGGTTGGAAGACTGAATCAACCTTGAGCCCATCAGGATCCAACTGCAGAATGTGGGCAGAATTGGCCTGCAATACTGCATTCCAACCACTGTGCCTCCAGGGCTCCTGTGTTAATATTACTAGAAAATATTAGGAGAGAGAGAGAGCAGAAAGAAATATGGAGGGGAGAAAAATAATGGGCAATCTGGTACATTATGTAAATATCGAATGTACTAATTATCTGGCTAGCAGCAAAGAAAAATGGATTCAAAGATAATCTTGGTAGTTTGAAGCCCAGATCCCATTTCTGCCTTGTATTCTGTTAGGGCAATATGAAAATCACACATCTCCATGTAGCCCAGCACTAAAATGTTCTTGCTTAAGTCTCAGAAAATCAAAATACATTGTTGAAACATTTCATTGTGGCATTGGGTTAAATTAAAAAGCTGGGTCTTTTTAACTTTAAACTTTGCTATCTATGGTGGGCTGCAACTACTTCTTTACTAGCCAGATAAAATGTAAGTAACTGAGGATGAGGGAAAGAATTTGAGAATCAATATTTGATTCTAACTTTTGATTTACCAGATTATGTGCCTTCAAATGAATCATCTCCTGACCCTCTTCTTCAGGCCTTAAGTGTTTATGGCAAAGGGAGAATAAAGATACTTCCTCACAGTCCTTTCATTAGCCTTAGGTGCGTACAAGATAGTCTTCGATTTACAACAATTTGTTTAGTGACTGTTTGAAATTACCATGGCACTGAAAAAAGTGACTTGTCAATTTTTACACTTACAACCATTGAAGCATCACATGATCAAAATTAAGATGCTTGGCAACTGACTGATATTTATGATGACTGCAGCATCCCAGGGCCATGTGATGCTGTTTTTCCACTTTCTGCCAAGGAAAGTCAATGGGGAAGCCAGATTCACTTAACAAATGTGCTACTAACTTAGCAACTGCGGCAATTCACTTAACAACTTTTTGCAAGAAAGGTCATAAGATGGGGCAAAACTCGCTTAACAGGTGTCTCACTTAGCAACAGAAATTTGGGGCTCAATTCTGGTCACAAGTCAAGGACTGCCTGTATTTCAGATTTGGAATTTATTCACATGGATTTGCACTGATTTGGACTGTCAAACTGTTTTACAGGAGTGAATTGAACCAGCAGATTGGTCTGATTCATTGAATTAAACATGCCTGCATTGAGTTAAAATGCACATGCATTGTAATGTTGAAATTGAATTGGCCTTGATTCACTTTGAATTGACTCTGATGTCTGAATTAAATAGATTGATTTTTTTAATTGATTTGAATGCCTGAATCTAATCAGGACTAATTTCCACATTTCTAGTTTTACAAATACTCAAGGACATTTGAAGGTAATCTTGACTGTTCTCTTCTGATGAAATGTGGAAAACAAGAGGGGGGAAAATCCCTGGCCTTGAGCTGCTGGAAGTTCTGTCTTAATAAAAAAAAAATAGTCAAGCACCCTACAGAAAAAGAAAAGAAAGGAAAAGAAAAAAAATATTTTCCCCCCTATGGACTCTCTTAGAAATGTTAACACTTTTCTCTACATATATGAGTCATGCTGCCTGTACAGAATGTTCTGTTTACCAAGAAATGAATGTATATTCTTTACATTCTGTATCACCAATTTATTCACTTTTTCAAATCATGATCTAAAGGTAGTAAGACTTCCCCCCACCCCTAGATAGACTAGAAAACAATACCATCAGTACCTCTATGCTTTTTTTGTATTTTGGCCCTTTGAAATGTAAATTTATTCAAAATAACCTTAATTAGAACTAAAATTAGAAATTAGAAGTAAAAATTAATTAGAACTCAACGCTTCTTCTGAGACTGTGCATAGCACACTTCATTTCCTACAGCAATTATCCTATGTATGCTTTCTACCTAAGCCCCCTGTTTTATTTTTTTCTGGGACATGAATATACCTTAAAGATCAATACACTAGAAACTCTTAAGTGCATACCCTGAAAAGTAACGGAATATATTAGAAATTAAACACTTATTTACTAGCATTATTATTTTTGATGCAAAATAACCATACATTTTTAATTGTTTGACCTCTGTTTATTTCTGAATATAGTTTGATGATAAAACTCTGATGTTACTTGCAGACAGAGAGATTCACCCAGATTATATTTAGGGGTGGAAAGGAAACTACTATGTAATAAAATGGCTTAGGAATATTTTGCCACTAGATCATTTAATGTACCTAGAACATCAAGACACACTCATTCTGTAATTCAGTTTTGGTTTTTTTTTGCATTTCCCTCTGTCTCTTCCTCATGCTAGATTAACCTGTGTTTAATTGAAATAAAAGCATAAATCTGAATTTGGATGCATTGATGTACAACATTGCAAATCATATGCAAAATGCAGCACCTGCAGTTTGCTTGACACAAAATATTTACAGTAACAATCTCTGGGGTAGGGAAGATAAATATAACTAGGAGTTTTGTAGAATCCCATACTGTAATGAAAATGCATGTTAATACAAGTGTTTTAAATAAGGCTGGGTTCAAACAACAAGTCCAACTAATAAATATATTTCTGTTAACCACAAACTATAAATCATGAGTATAAATCAATTCAACCTAAGCACTTTTAAGTGATTTTAAAAAGTGAGGTTTAGGTTTATGTCTCCCTCCAAATCTAACAGGATTTCTACATTTTCCACTTAGGTACTGTCTTCAGTTATACTTCAACATTGCACAATTATGCCTAGCACCCTCAATCTTCTCTCTTAACTCAGGACATTTCCTTTACTCACTATGTCCATTCACTATGCAATTCATTATGTATCTGAGTTTAGAAGTGTCATAGAACCTGCTACATCTTCAAGGTTGATAAAATCTGGAATATTTTCTTGTTTATTTAAAACATTTGTACAGCCAGTCATCTTTCCGACAATTCAGGGTGGCTCCAATAAAATCAAATTAAAAACTGTAAAACATACTCAATTAAAACATAAAATATTTTAAAAAACCAATAAAATCAAAACCCTAGCACCAATCCATGCAAAGATATCATAATCTAATCTCTGAATGCATGAGCCGAAATCCTGGTCTTTAAAGCTTTGTCACATGTTCCTTTAGTATGAGGTACCAACCTTGGACCCATTGTATAATCAGAAGTGTGTTTGGGAGTCTTGGGAGATGCAGACATGCCCTTTCCCTTCAAATAATCAATCACTTTACCTCAGCTATTTCATCCCTGAAATTTTCTTCTATCATTTCATACTCATCATCACTTCCAACCTTGACCCAATTGTTGACACCAAGCTTCCCAGAAAATTAGAGAAGAAAAGAGCAGAAATTCTGCATTTTACTTGAGGAAGAAGATAAGATACCTTTATACTATTATGTGACACTGTAGTATAGAATTCCTGCTGTAGGCAAGTGGATGGACTAGAAGATCACCAAGGTTCCTTCCAACATTACCATTCTAGGATTCTCTGATAGATGAAGTACAATATTTTTCGGAGTATGAGACACACCTTTTTCTCTCAAAAAAGAGTCTGAAAATCTGGGTGCATCTTATACACTGAATACAGCATTTTTGTCCCCCAAAACTTCAACCCTTCACCAAAATGACCATGCATAGCCTTTAGGAGGCTTTCAGAGTGCTCCTTGGAGCAGGGGAGGACAAAAATGAGTGAACAATGGGCTGGTTTTTGCTCAATTTCCCCTCCCCAGCCCCCAGGAGCACTATATAAGCCTCTTAAAGACTATGCATGCTCTTTTTTGACAAAAAATGGGCCCATTTTTGTGAAAATGAGCTGGTATTGTGCTCATTTTTGCCCCCCCCCCAAGCACTCTACAAGCCTCCTAAAGACTATTTATGCCCTTTTTAAAAAAAGGGGGGGGGCATTTTTATGAAAAATGGGCCATTTTGGGGAGGTCTACAGAGTGCAAATTTTTTTTAACATTTGCCTCTTCAAAACCTTAGTGCATCTTATTCTCTGGTGCATCTTATACTCTGAAAAATACGGTAGTATATATGATATAAAAGAGCCAGTGGTGGTTAAGGCACCAGGCTACAAACTAGGAGACCAAGAGTTCTAATCCCATTTTAGGCCTACAGCTAGCAGTCACTTTTAGCCCTAGTAAGCAGACAATGGCAAACCATTCTGAAATCTTGCTCAAAAACATTCCATAACTCCCTGTGAAATGAGTCAGGCTGAGAAAGACTGACTGGCCCAATGTTGCCAAGCTGACTTTCATGCCAAGTAATTGCTGATGAGCACATTATTTCTCTTTTCAGAACTAGCATATTAAATTGAAAACTGTTAAATTAATCATGGCAGGATTATGGCTTCCATACTTGTTGATCTTTGCTATGATATGTTGGGCATTGGATTGCAAATGAATTTTGATTTATTGATTGGTTTGATATGGTGGTAAGAAAAAGAAGGGCAGTATTTTACCCTCTTCAAAATTCCACTCTAGGATAGCTGGTGTAACTATGACATAAATATCTTGCATTGGCCAGGAAATTTGTATTTCTTTCCAAGAACCCTGTGCTTATCTCAACTGGGTTAGTTGGCTGTAACAGCCTTTTTCTTCTCCTTGTTCTTGCAATATATGGATGGGTAGATGGATGGATGGATGGATAGATAAATAAATAAAATAATAGTGCTTTTTCTTGAGGGCCCTCAGAATAACTAAGGCAGTTGACGATACTCCAATATTTAGTCAATTGGACCATGAATGCACCTATCCCCCACTGCACATAATCCCCTGTAAGCCTATTTAAAATCAGTTTGGCATTCATGGTCTCTCCAATGCTCACACAATGAATCCCTTTTTAAATGTAAATACTGCAAAACCTATAAAGGGAAATCCCTTTCAGTCTACATTATGTATTACCAGGAAGCAAAGATACATATAAACACTGTGATTATGAATGACACCATTTTGTTTTCCACATTTCTGGCAGGAGTCCCATTATGAAGACACTTTGATGGATGTGGAGAAAGAGAAAGTTCCCAAACATAAGGAGAGCTTTTCTTGATGACTCTTAACATTTTGAGATGTTTCTTTTACATAAAGCTAAAATAATTTTTGTTTCAGGAAAAAGAAAACTTTAGTAAGAAACCTTCATGCAAATGTTGCCTTTCATTTGTTTGGAATACTTATCCTGCTTGTCTAAAGCATATACAGGCTAATCATATTTTGTTTTAAAATCCTGAAAATGTACAGCAACATACACTTATGTAGTATGTGCATGTTGCACATTGCCTATTGCAAAGCAGATCTGGCCTGAGTTTGGTTATTTCTTGCATGAGAAGCTTGGGATATGTTTATGAACCCAGCATATGCCATTTTGAGTTTCACAGCAAAAGACTGAATATAAAATAAATTGATCTATGTGTTAAATATTTTTCAAAAACAAAAGACAAACCACATTACAAAGCAAACATATCACTAAATTAAATAGCATGTAGTCACATCATAAGGTTCTATATCTAATGGAAAACCGTACTTTTTTTTTGCAGCAGAACTAATAATAGGGATCTATATATCCAAAGAAATCCCATCATACTAAATTATTGGTTTTCTTGTGCAAGGAATGATCTTCATAGGCTTCATAGACTTCAGATATAGATATAGAAAATTTAAGCTTTCCTTCCATTACAAAATCACCCAAATCTCAACATTAGGATGTACTGAATTCATTTTGGAACCCTGGATATCCTTGGGCATATAGTCTTGTTTAAAGGCATCTAGCACTTGGTCAGAGAGCTGACCATAGAACGTGTCCATGAGTTACTTTATTTCAAAGGTTAGCATTAAACTGAACTTCATGCAGTTTCTAGGCTACAGCCTTCCCTCACATAAATCAGCCAGATTGCTAAAGAGTTGGCATATGAAAAACTGGATTACAAATTAAGTTTTAATGAAGAAGACAGTACAGAAATTTTAAGTCACAGGAAGTTTTGTCAGTGGCTGGCCCTAAAATAACAATCAATCTTGTAATCTTTCTGTAATTGCTAAAGAGGATTGTGCATGTGTGTATAACTCTCATGAGTACAGAATTAAAAACAGGCATACATATTATTGCAGTGTTAATTCAGAATATTGTTTGTTCCTCTGCTCATCAGCATTTGTGTGTGTAATTGTGTCTAAAATAATTCTTCTCACTAAACCTTGTCTCAGTCCATTCAAATTCTTAAGAAAAATATTTTGTGCTCTGAATTTAGAATTTATTTGATGCATTAGAGGAGTGGTTAATGATTATGTACTATAACATTTCTTATAAATAATCATTATAGCTTTTTAATATCTGTCTATTTTACATATATGATAGCTGATACATGTCCTTCTCTTCACTTCCTCAATAATTTATAACAATGAATTATTTATTCTAACTTCACATAAAGCATTTCTGAGCCTGGACCCATAAAAAGCCATTGAGATACAAATGTCAAATTTGCCTTCATCCGTGAGATATAAGTCATTTTCAATCTAAAAAGAAGTATCTCACTTTGGTCTTCTTGCTTTCAGCCTGCAGTGTACATTCTGGCAGATATAAGGCAGAAAATCAAACATTTAATAATAATAAAAATAAAGACCAGAACAAAATTACACCCAGATCCACATTAGTCTCAAATGTGAAGAGTATGAACAGAGCAATTTTCTTGACTCAAAAAAGACTTGACTTACTACTATAATAACATCTCCTTGTTTCAGCTCATGTTGGGTAATGCCTGATGTTACATCAAGATATTGTTCCCCAATCATCTATGATGGAGCAAAACCAAGTTTTTGACAAGATCAACCCAACCCCTTTACCATCTTTTCCTCTATTCTCTTACTATAAACACTATAAATTAAATCCTTAACTGTATTTGTTAGTCTTCTTATTCAAGATTATTTTATCTGTTTTTTCAATTTTGAGTTTTGATAAAAGAGGGCCATTATAATCACTATTCTGAATCATAAAGCAATCTTTAAGACTATTCTAAATATTTAGGACTCTTTCAAGAGATATATTTAACATCAAGTTACAATATATCTCAGGACTTTTTGACTCTTTCATTGCAAAATGAAATGTCTTCTTTGAGAAGTTATTTTCTCTTGACACTTTTTAAAGAGATAATATATATTCATCAGAAAATTACATGGATCAGAGGCAATAGCCTTTGCTCAATATTTTGCTGTAAAGTATATTAAATGGCATACTTTGAAGAAAAATATCGGGCAAAGCCTATTTCCTTGTAATGGTGTGCACAGCCAATACTATAAATTTTCCCACTGCTTTGGGTTCAGTTTCAGAATACTATTCCATTTACCAATTATTACAAAGCCATATAATTCTCTAGACTGAATGCTAAAATAGGAAAATATTTTGAGCTTATTTAGAAAGTAAATCCTCATTAAAAATTGTCAATTTTAACAGGTGATAAATCATAGGATCAATTATCTGTCTAATTAGGACTGCTTTCTGTACAATTGAAAAGTGTGTGAATATAAAACTGTGGATATATAATAAATACTAGAATTTGTGATAATTGTTTTTGGATAGTACTGAAAACTCTCTTCCACTGTATGAATTAAATGTGTTCATATACATATTTCTAAGGTATTTCATTATCTAAAAGATTCACTACCCTTTTATTTAAAATATTATAGGCAAAATATTATAGACCTTTATATTGCAGCAAAGAATGCTGAAAGGGTAGTTTTATATTTACTGTTCTATCTGTCATTGTGTTCTGCAGATTGGACTAACAGCACATCAGTACATGAGGAGATTTTGAACTCTTTCTACATTTGGTATATGCTTGATAGAATAATATTACATGCTCCTTTACATCATAAAAACTTCCATGGAATATTGTGAAGGGTGAAGCAGAGAAGACAAATGCTTGTAACATAAACTCAGTCACTTTTCTACTTAAGTCATATTATTATATGCAGTTATGTAAGGAGTGGATTGCCTTGGATCGTGACATTGCAATTTGCCTTTTGTCTTTACAGTTGCTGCTGTGTCTATGCTTCAAAATAAATAGATATGCGAAAGTTTTTATGTTGCTGAGTTTATCAATTGTTTAAAAATAATATTAAAACTTGATGAAGTGAAACAGAAAGTAATAGCTGATTTCCAGGATTTATCACAATATGATTTTTATAACAGATTATGCTTTCAAAAATGGGACAGTCCCAGCCAAATCGAGACTGTTACCTACAAATATGCTATATGTGTAGGTGCTGGTTTTAAAATATCCCCATAGTTTGGCTATTCTACATTATTTTTTATTCCATATTATTGCTAAAGGAAAGAGGGAACACCGGGCAGTTTCTATGTCCTTAAATATGGGTTTGGATTCAAGGCATGACAATTCAATTTTTTGGTGGGGAAAGGAGACTTCTATGCAAAGTCTGCTTACTTAGGATTGACTGAGGTTCTTGATTTAATATGGAACAGATCAATGAATAAGTTTTTATTTTGCTGAGTTTATCAATTGTTAAAAATAATATCAAAACTTGATGAAGTGAAACAGAAAGTAAAGTCCTCATTGACAATCAGGTCTTCTCAAAAAATTGTAAAAAAATAAAATACTTCTTGCTCATCTCTCTACATCACCTTATGGACAAGAAGGTTCTTTTATATCTCCTCCTTCCTCACTCCAGGACTTCCTAAGGACATTGTGGCAAGAAACAGAGATATTCCTTGAACCATTTGTGAACCTCTAATAGCCTCTTCCCCCCCCCCTGGGGTTTAGAAGATTTCAAAATGCATTTCTTGCTTCTACAACTGAAGCAATATGATCACTAAGCTAAGGCACGGCATAAAGCGAGATTTGGACATAAGAGTGAGCATGAAACGGGATAAGACTAGAGGATTTCATGGGGGCCCCATCTATCCTTTCTATCTCGTTATACATTTTCTAATCTTGAAGAAGAACAGGAAACTTGAACTTAGGAAATTCAAATGTCAAACCGCGACACCTGTTGTAAGAAGGCCAAGTCAGTTGGAGGTCTCGCTTGTGAGTCAGACATAGGGCTTAACCACAAAAGCCAGAATGAAACTAGTATTTCCTGCATGCTTCTCTGCCTAGCAATAAGGAACTTAGCCAATTGAAATGCTTTAATATTTCCGTGTTTTTTTGATGATTTGAACACACTATAAGAATGTGTGTTTGGATTAGAACGCTGTTCAGGTGTTAGAAATTGCTATCTCTATCTGAACTATTTGGCCAAATGAAGTTTTTCTTGATCTTGCATGTCCAAATCTCCTGATTTTCTGCAACAAAGCCAGTTTAGGGTTAGTGATTGAAGAAGAATAACAGAGGAATTTGTCTGATCTTAATCAGATTGTAAAGCAGTTCAGAAGCTGGTTAAGACTAGACTGCAGCTGAAATAGCTGATTTCCAGGATTTATCACAATATGATTTTTATAACAGATTATGTTTTCAAAAATGGGACAGTCCCAGCCAAATTGAGACTGTTATCAAATATGCTATGTGTATAGGTGCTGGTTTTAAAATATCCCCATAGTTTGGCTATTCTACATTATTTTTATTCCATATTATTGCTAAAGGAATAGAGGGAACACCTGGCAGTTTCTATGTCCTTAAATATGGGTTTGGATTCAAGGCATGACAATTCAATTTTTTTGGGGGGAAAGGAGACTTCTATGCAAAGTCTGCTTACTTAGGATTGACTGAGGTTCTTGATTTAATATGGAACAGATCAATCAATAATCCTGCCTGAAATTAAGCCTCCTGTTTTTCAGGAGCACTTGGGTAAGTTATCTTAGAAAACAGCAGGTGCAGGAGAGACGTTTTTAATGTCTAGCTCTGTCATCATAGGCAGTATGTTTTATGGGTTTGTCTATTGGCAAATGGTGCTTTTTATTATTTTGACATTAAATAATAATATAATTTAGCTTGTTGCTGACCTTCCCTTTGAGCTAATCTATGTTACAGTCATTTCCAAAGGAAAATGAGATTTTTATTTTTATAATTTATCTTTGCATATATGGATTGCTTTTTTATATGTACAGGAAATCAGAGCACATCAGTATTCTGTAACATTATTTGTGGTTATTAAGTAGTTTGAAGATACGAATCTGAACATACATGCACTGTGAAGCATCCATTCATGCTGTATACATACAATTACTATACATGCTTTATTATAATGTAATATAAAGAAGAGTCCTTTAATTCTGTAGTCCTCAACTTACAACCACAGTTGAGTCCAAAATTTATGTTGCTAAATGAGACATTTGTTAAGTGAATTTTGCCCCATTTTGCAACCTTTCTTGCCACAGTTGTTAAGTGAATAACTGCAGTTGTTAAGTTAGCAACACAGTTTTTAGCAAACTCAATGGCTTCCCAAAACAGAACTAGTTGTTAGGCACAAATAACCAGATCCATACTTGAATTCAATTAGCTACTTTATTGGTCATTCTACTTCACAGGAATCTTCCCCGAGTGGCAATCCCCACCTGAGCCAGACTACATAAGGTTCAATGGCATTCAAGGGGATGGAGTGTCAGATCTTGTTGTTTCGTGCTCATGTAAGCATTCCAAATTAATTCCCCACTTGACTCCTTCCCGTGGCTTTGCCAGTCTCTTCCTGATACTAGTCATTTTTGTTGAAAAAAGATTTCAATCTAAGTAAGATATTAATCTCTATAACAAATGACATTGTCAACTGAATATTTTTTTGAAAACAGATGTTATTTTAATAAGGACAGTGGTAAATTATGGGAAAATAATGTATTGGTATATATTGTAGTAAACAAAAGGTGAAAGAAATCATATCCAGACTAGTAATATCTTCCAAGTGAGTTCCTCAGAGTAGTTGGCAAGATAAATGTTCAACAAACTCCTTCCTCTCTATTAAATTGCCAATAAACATTTTTCTTAAGGTTATGATAAAAGTGGTAAAATGTTATTCTCAAAGTAATATTATTATTTCACCCCAATTTCATCTACAGTTAGCAAGGGAACAAATATTCCCCTCCAACACTGAGTTACTGATGGCCTTCTTGTGCCCTGAGCTAAAATAAATTTGAGTATGTTTTCTTAGTGCCTTTGTAAAAGACCTTCTCACCTTTTGTTTCTTTCTGTTAACTTTCAGTTCAATTTTTATGTGCAAATCCTGAGTTCTGGTGGCTATTTAAGAAAAAAAGCATTAAGAATGTGTCTTATAGTCAACCTTGGGAATAATATATTTCTATATACTTTTCCTCCATTCTTTTTTTTTAATATTGTAACTAAGTTCTGAATTTTTTAGTCTTCAGAACCAGAAATTTTAATAAAATATATTTGATGGGGAGAACTAGAATGTTCAATAATTTCTCAAACCATGCACACATATATAATGTACATTTGGCATTCGAAGAGAGAAAGAAAATGTATAGTTTTAATATTCCAGTAGAAATAGTGGTTAGAATAGTTCCTAATCATTAAATAGGAGGAATGCATTATGTAACAAGAAAGAATCTAGGAAGGAGATAGCTGGGAAGTTTTCTCCCGGGAAAACCACTTTAAAAACTATATGCAGTTTATATATTTTAGATTTTATAAGCAATTTATTATTGTTCAACTGAAACATCATTTTACAAAGAACAAACATGGAATAGAACGAGTGCTGCAGATAGAAGACATAGAAATTTTCCCCTATTATGGATCCCTGTACATGTCCCTATTTATGTCACCAGACTACAAAAATAACAATTAATTAATTAATTAATTGGTAAGTAGGTTAATGACTATCTTTGTTTCTGTCCCACATTATGTTGTTGCTCTTTTTCTCATTTTAGGAAAAAAAAACGATGGGCATACTGTCCTTAAGAGAAACCTAATCCAAGAAGTGACCTGAATTCATCCATTCAATAAAGGCGGCTAAGGAATCTGCTAAAGCTCCTTTAAGAAATCAATGAGAAACATATGAGTTTGGAGACTGCAGCAATGTTTAGGCTAGTGCCCACTGAACAAAGCACTATCTTAAAAGCAATAAGAGGAAACTGCTTTAACTTTAGGTGCAAGTATGGCAGTGATAAGAAACTCTGAACCAATCAAGTTCCAAGCCCTGGACCAAACCACTTTAATGGGACTGCAGACAGTTGCTAAAAGTCCCTGCCAGTCAAACAAATCTAGAGAGGGAGAGCAGGCAGAAAGCCAAGCTAGATAAACTTTGCCCAATGATTAAAGCAATCAGCTTCAACACAGCTGGAGGACTACATATATATTCAGTGTAGAGAGGGCAGAATGTTCTACTAGGATTGCTGGATGGCATAAATGTAAGAAAGTGGATCATTTTGCAGACATTTGTCATACTGGGAAACAGACAAAGTCAAACAACCTTCATGGGAAGCATCTTTGCAAGACAATATTTTAAAATGGATAGAGGAGCTGAGGCAACTATTACAGTATCTGTTTACAAAAGCTTCCAGAGCTTGCCTGATTCCAGCAGCTAAATGTATTCTCTACAAGAGCTGAGAAGAACATATTACATGGTCAAGGTTACTTTATAGCTAAAGCACAGTACAGAGTTAGAGAACCAAGTATAACTGTATTCTCAAATAAACAATCTTCTGCTTCAAGAGGTATGTTTCCATATCGTGTACAATAATTAACCAGAAAGACTCACCCGAAAACAGGAAACTTGAAAATGTTTCACAATAAAAATAATGCTTAAGAAAAGAGTTGTTTGTGTGCAGTCAGAATGATTACAGTCCCACCAATTCCCAAAGAAAAATAAAAATAAAAACAGAGACCAGGTGCCAGAAACAATGTGACTGAAATAAGCTCTGAGCCAATGTCTCCCAGTGGTGTAAGTACACAAGGAAAATGGCACAGTTTCCATATGTGTATGAAGAAAGTTCTCATATGGCTAAATAAAGCGATGAAAATACAAAGGCAGCTCCTTCTCCTATTGCTACAGATAGCAATTTTCTATCACTTGCTTGATTATTCATGCTGTGGATACAGACAGACACTTTTGGCTGGTCCAGTCAAACTCACATGGTGCCAGCTTAGTCACCTTATTATATCATTTGTGGGGTTTTTTTTTTTTAATGATCAGCTTTTTGAATTTCTGGGGTGCTTAATTTGTTCCAAAGAAAAATGTCTACACTCATTCTCCTAGAAGTTGTTTCACTGAAAAATCTTGGTTTATAATCTTACTGTGGATGAAGATAAATCTGGTTAGAGATTATTTAAACTTCTAGCAACCAATGCTTTAGATGTAAAACTAAATAAAAACAAAAGCCTCTTAAGCCTAAAACAAATATATATCTTGGACTTTACGTGAAATGATCATTGACAATCATTGAAAATGGATCCAGAAAAGGTTGTAGCAATTTTAGGAATTAATCCCACTGAATTCTTTTTGAGTTTTTGGTACAGTGCAATATCCTGAAAGATTAATATCACAACTGGGAGTATTCCTTTTTAAATGAACTGCATAAAATATTTGTTATTTTGCAATAGGAATATAATTAGGAGGACATTTTCAGAAATATAGAACAAATCTCAACTTATGCCCCACTGCTTACATTTTTGTTGTCAATGTTGTTCACCTAACAATAGTGGAACATAATTCTTCAGTAACAGAAGAATTACAGTCAATAATCCTTGTTCATGATCCAGACACTTGGCATATTGACACAAAGAAAAAGTGTGACAGGCCCGCTGGGAGATGAAAAGCACCTCTCATATGGCTGAGTCATCTTACATGTACATCTATTAAGGATGCAACATAAAGCCAGTCAGTCTTTTACCAGGACAGGGCAGCAGGGCAAGTGGCTGGACGATGGCAGTGGTTCATCAGGAGAAGAGGCCAAAGACACAACCCATTTAATTATATTGTTAAGTGTTGGGTGCCAGTGCAATAGGCCAATGCATCCTATTGGATGCATGTACACTGAGATATTTTGCACTGGAGACAAATTCCTTGTGTGTCAAATCAAACTTGGCCAATATTCTGTTCTGTTCTGTACTGTACTGTTCTTCAATATGTTCTGTACTGTACTGTTCTTCAATATGTTCTGTACTGTACTGTACTGTTCTGTACTGTACTGTTCTTCAATATGTACTGTTCTGTACTGTACTGTTCTTCAATATGTCTCTGACAAGTCCCAAGGAGAGGCCAGATGTGGTCAGCAGAGCTTGGAAGCAGGATCTTACAAAGAGGAGAGTTGGCAGAATGAGGACCAATGTCATCAGAAAAACAAAGAGGAATTCATCTAACAAGAAAGAAAGAGTGACAATGAAAGTCAATGGCTGAATTGACCAGTACTGAAACAGTCAACACAGCAACCAAACATCACACTAGCCAATAATCTGGGAGTAGCCAGACTATCAACCATAAGCCAGGTCAGGAATTGCAGACCCAACACAGAATTGGTAGTGGTGGCAGACACCATCTACAAGGGAGGTGCCTGCATGGAATGCAGGTGAGAGGGGGGAAATGTAAAAAATTCAACCACCCAACCCATTCAGAACTTGGGAGAGTAGCCAGACAAAACTAGTTCCATTATAAGTTAATAAATCTTATAGTAAGTAGGAGGAAATTGAAATTGAAATAATTGGAAAAGTAGAGAAAAGAATTTTAAAGGGATTATAATGATTAGCTTAAAGATGTGAAAAACAAAATTAGGATCTAAAACTTTAGAATAAACAATGTCTAAGCACAGGAAATTTAAGCCTAATGTCAGACCTAACATTCTAGCCTAATGTCTGACCTGCCCCAGTTTGAGTCCTTAGGAAAGAAAGAGCCTCAACTCCATTTGATCGAAGTGATATATTCTTTTACTGGCTGGCTGTAGTAAAGTCAAGCTAGATTTAATTGTTCCATGCTGAAAAGATACAAATGGATTTCCTCATCCCAATCCTCCCTCCATGCCCAGTGTGTCTTCAGCCAATGAAAATTCACCTAGATCAGTGATGGTGAACCTTTTTTGGCTTGCATGCCAAAAGCGGGGACTGCAGGGGCATTGTGCGCAGGTGTGCCATACCCATAATACAATATGCGACACCCCCCCACATGCATGCACGCATTACCAGCGCTCCCCCCCCCATTTTTTCATGCTTTTTTTACCCTCCCCAGGCTCCAGAGGCTTTATAAGAGCCTGGGGAGGGTGAAAACAGCCTCCCACCGGAGGTCCTCTGGAAGCTTCAGAAGCTTCCCTGAAGCCTCCGGAGTGCAAAAGACCAGCTCTATGGGCAAACTAGAAGTTCAGGAACGGACTTCCGGTTTGATCATAGGGCCGGTTTTAGCCCTCCGGAGCCTTCAGGAGGCTTCCCAGAAGGCTCTGGAAGGGAAAAAACGACCATACGAGCAAACCGGAAGTCACTTCTAGTTTGTCCGTAGGGCCGTTTTTAGTCCTCCGGAGCCTTCAGGGGCCTTTTGGAGGCTTCCCTGAAGGCTCTGGAGTGTAAAAAATGACCCTACGGACAAACTGGAAGTCACTTTGCCATCTCAGATCTAGATGTTTTGAGAATGCTGAGATGTTTAGGTTAATCCACATTCCTTCTCAGGTGCATGGCTAGAGTGCTGGCACAAAGTGCTTCTGAGCTTCTCTGTTCTTCATCAAACTGTCTTTTTTCCCATCCCTATTTCCCATGACATAATGACACCGGTTTATAGCCCATTCATTCATCCCTTCCCCCTATGCCCCCTTCCCACTAGCCTTTGATGGCAGGATGCCAGTGAGGCACCAAACTAAAGATGGCAGACCTCCCTCCCTCCCTCCCTCCCCCCTCCCTCTCTCTCTCTCTCCCCCCCTCTCTCAATAATAGGCCACAGAGAAAGGGTTTAATTTTTTAACTTGCTTCTTTGTAAAAAATAATAATAATAAAATTTCCCTATGATAGTTGACTTCTGTATTGCTTGAGAAATCATCCCTCTAGTGATCAGGTTATCCCTGAGCATCACGGCCTTTTGGAAGCACTTAAAAACTTGGTTCTATGCCTAAGCCTGAGGCCTGGTAGACATACTCTCTTGTTTAAATTAATTGTGATCTTCTAATGATTCTGCTGTGTTTTATGCTTTTTTAAAAAAGCTTTTTTACCATTTTATCGTAAACCATGTGGAATCACCTATGTGAGATGAATAGCCATATAAGTTGATTAGATAGATAGATAGATAGATAGATAGATAGATAGATAGATAGATAGATAGATAGATAGATAATAACTAGCACAGATTTCTAAAGTTAACACTGGATTTTTGATGTCAAACGTATCTGGAATTTCTTTACGCCAAGTTTGCAGTTTTATTTTATTTTTATTTTGCAGATTTCTTTTTAAAAAGGAATAATCTACCATATTTATTACAACATGGCTTCTGTCTTCAATAGACATATTTCTTTGTTCTAAGATTTCCCAGCTGCAACACGAAGAAGCTTGTAAGACTAATGGCCCTCTTCTCACATAAATCATTTATTTGATATCTGATACAGTACTACTCTTCCCATATAAAGCTGATCAATCTATTCCTAGTGGGCCAAGAGGAACAACTACAACATGAACGTGTTTCATTCATTGCTGGGATTTTAGCAGCAGCACCATTAAGGAAAATTCTAGGATATATGGATATGTGTCCAAGGCAGAGTTTTCTTCACAACAGAAGAAAACTATAACTTCTAGGCTCTCTCTGAAGCTTAGAGTAAATGAAGGTGTATTTGATAACATAAGCAGGAAAGTACCAAGCAATATGCAACAATTGGTCACTGGGTGACAAACCCTTTTAACATAATTTAGCCTCTTTGAACATAATTTTCATTTTTGGATTTTTTTTGTCCTATTGAATTAAAATACATACATACTATTAAATTGTAGGCGTAGGAATGAGGCTCGACACAGCTGAGGAAAATTCGAACAATTTATTGCAACAGACAGCTTCAACTATATACAGGAGAGATTCAGCACCTTCCCTGCTTGACAGCTATTTATACGGAGCTGTCAAGCAGTGCAGCCAATGATAACGGGAGAAACAGCCCACGCTCAGCCAAGCCGCGTCTTAGCCAATCAGGTGCAGCTTGGCTGTTGCTGGCTGTCAGGCAGGGCAGACCGGTCGTAGGTCGAGGAACATAACACTTCTTCCCCCCCAGCGAGGATGCATGCACGAACGTCACGCAAGCGTAATTGCGAAGATAGGCGGGGCGCTGGCGGACCCGCCCAGAACGCCTCAGTTGAGGGTAAGTCATCAGTGGAGGAGGATGTGCCCATGGTAGCTCCTCCCTGAGGGGAGGGGAGCTCCGGGTGTCGTCATCGGGGCCTGGATTGATTGGCGGAGCCTGGTTAACAGGTAGGAAAGGGCGAGGGGGCGCGGCCAAAGGCGGGCTTGAGTGTAACTGCCGGTGTGCGGCATCTGGGCAGGACAGGCCTGAAGCTGTGACGGCCAGAGTATAGGGGAAACCTGGACGAGCCTGTCTAAAAGGGCAGGGCTCCATGGGTGGCGGCCGGCAGGCGGTGTCAGGAGAAACGAGGCCCTGATGGAATTGGAGCTCACCCGACAGGCACGGCAGATGCGGCTCAGGAGGCGGAGAGCAGGAGGCCGTCTGTGAGGCGTCGGTGGCCGGCCTCGCCGGGTCGGTTTGAGTCTCCGGAGGCAGGCGGTGCCTTAACTGATCCACATGGCACCGCCATTCGGTGCCATCGGGAAGGTGGACCCTATAGGAACAGGGACCAGTTACGGAGGTGATGGTGGCAGGCACCCACCTGGGATCCCCAGCATAGGATCTAGCCCAGACAGGGTCCCCCACTAGGAAACTATGGGGAGGGGGCCCCAGGTTGCCAGGCTGTTCCCCAGAGTAGAGCGGGTGCAGTCTATCTAGGGTGGTCCACAGGCCCATCAGCAGCTCCGCCGGAGACTTTCCAGATAGGGGGCAAGGGGTGGAGTGCTGTACCAACAGGTAAGCAGCCACCCTTGCAGGCCAATCGCCCCGGTCCATCCGGCCCAAGGCCTCTTTGGCTGAGCGGACAGCGCGTTCCGCCCGGCCATTGCTGGCCGGATGGTACGGGGCAACAGGAGCATGGTGGATGGCCTGGGTGGCCAGGAATTCCTGGAACGTTGTGGATGAGAACTGCGGCCTGTTGTCCGAGACGACAACGTCCGGCAGGCCATGGGTGGCGAACAGGCACTGCAAAGCCCTGACTGTGGACTCAGCTGTGGTGGAAGCCATGAGGATGAGCTCCACCCAGCGAGAATACGCGTCCACAACGACCAGGAACATCTGGCCACAGAAGGGCCCCGCAAAATCCAGGTGCAGGCATGGCCAAGGTCCCCGGGGCAGTTCCCATTCCCTGGGCACGGCAGCCAGAGGCGCCGGCCAGGAAAGTTGGCGGGGGAGCACCTGGCCACCCAGGATGCTATATTGTCGTCCAAGTGAGGCCACCAGACATAACTCTGAGCCAGCGCCTTCATGCGCGCTATGCCCGGGTGGCCCTCATGGAGGCGAGACAGCACCTGGTGGCAGAGGCTAGGTGGGATGACCACCCTGTCACCTCACAGGAGGCACCCACTGTGGAGTGACAGCTCCAACTGCCTGGCCTTGAAGGGCCAGAGGTCATCGGACACCGTCCCCTCAGGCCAGCCCCGCAGGACCCAAGCCATGACCTGGGAAAGGACAGGGTCAGGCCTGGAGAGGGCAGCCACTTCGCTGGCAGTCAGCGGAAGGGCCAGGTCAGCAATGGCCAGGACAGACAGGCAAGGAACTGCCTGAGGGTCAGACACAGGGAGGGGGCAACGGCTGAGGGCATCAGCGTGCCCCAGATGCTTCCCAGGGTGGTAAAGCAAGGTGTAGGAGTATGCCGCTAGGAATTCCATCCAGTGGGTCATATGTGGGGACAGAATGGGAGGGGTTGGATGGTCATCGGCCAGGAGAGGGCTTGAGTCGGTGCAAAATTTACTACATTTCATCATCATATACTGTATCATTCAGCCTATGTTCTGCTTTTATTGTATCTATTCCAAGTCACTGCCAAATATTATAGACAAGGTGATTTCCTCTGGCTTTACTGTTGTTCTCCTTTCAAGATATCACCAGCCAGTAAGTAAAACATGTTGTGGTCTGCCGGCAGACAGCAGAGCTGGCAGCAGAGTCAGACAGTGAGGAGGTTGGGGAGGAACATGGGCCAGTCTGGGAGTTGAGGAAAGCTCAGACAAGGGCTCTGTGTCAGAGGCAGAGAGGGAGCTAGACAGCAGCAAAGCAGAGGAACAGCTGAAGCCTGTTCCCAGTGTGTGCATGCGCAGAGCTTCCAGAACACAAGAACAACTGAGAAAGCAGGGTCAACTTAAGAGTAAAGCCACACCTTGGAGGTGATTGGCCCCTCCCTTAGGAAATAAAGGAGGAACGAATGGGGAGTAGGGTTTGCAGGAAACAATTCGTTCATTTGGTTGGTTCAAGATTGGCAACTTCTGTGTGCGACTTTAAGAGACTCTGTGCCAAGTCTGCCTTCCCCTGCGTTTGGAAACTAGTTATCTGGCAGTGCTCCAAATGAGATAAGGTGCGTGTGGATAAACATTCCTCTGAAAGACTGTTTAATAAGCCTTGCTGACTGTGAATGAAAGGAATTCACAGTCGTGTAAATAAAAGAGGTTTTGCGGGGACTTTGCTTCTTGCTTTCTAAGAAAGACTGGGTCAGAACAAAACATTCACTTACAGGGCTCTACAGCACGATTGGGATGAATCTGACTTTTCCTGGGCTTCTCTAAGCTGCTTTAACTTCCTCTTCCCTTATCTTCAATCACTAGATTAAAATAATGTGAAACAAAGATACATATGGAAAAAATAGCCCCAGAGAAGAGGAACACTGAAGAGTCATGCCACTACCTAGAATCTACCTAGAATCTGAATGCGTCAGGGAAGCCTCCGGATGGTCTCTGAAGCCTTCGGAGCGCTCAAAACGATCCTCCGAGCAAACCGGAAGTCACGGAGGGTCGTTTTAAGCGTTCCGAAGGTTTTAGGGAAGCCTCCGGACGGTCCCTGAAGCCACCGGAGGGCCTCCGGGGGGGCGTGGGAGGCTCTTTTCACCCTCCCCAGGCTCCTATAAAGCCTCTGGAGCCTGGGGAGGGCAAAAAAAGCATGTAAAAATGGGGGGTTGCGCCTGTTGTGTGCGCATGCGCACTGGGGGGTCGCGCATTGCATTATGGGTGCAGCATGCCTGCACACGACCCCCCTGCGCTCCCCCCACTTGTGGCATGCGAGGCAAAAAAGGTTTGCCATCGCTGACCTAGATGCTATAAAGAATAAGTAAAGTTGATTAGCCGTTATGCAACTTGATCTGCTACTGAATCGAGAAGTATTTTGAAACGGATCTTTGAATTTGTCAAATTGTCAATTTGAAATCGACAAATATGGGAAAACTGACAAAATAAGAAATAACCATGTATCCCTCGTTTTATGGTTTTGCATTTGGTTTCTTGAGTGCAATTTACTTTAGTACATTTCATGATGATTTAAGGTTGTTTCACTTATAGGTCACTATGAGATAAGGACATATGAGACTGGAGAAAGATTGTGATTGTGAAGGTGCACGGTACCAATGAAATTGCTTGTCCCTCATCTGTGTAAACTTAAATTGATTTTTTTAAAATACCCTGATTTCATTATCTTTTTAATATTATCCTAGATGTTTCTAGTGATTTCAGAAAAATTCAATATGTGAAATTATTCAATTATTTTACAATGATATCATTTTCAAGATGGAACAAATTCAAAATCCATTGCAGAATAGTTATGATAGGTCCATTATGAATTACCTCTGAGATTCTGCCCTCAGAGTGGCCTATTCATGTTTAAAAATAGATAATGTGGTGCCTGTAATAGAACATTTAGTTGGAGAATTCCACTTTGATCTACTCCTCTGCATCCACTTTCAAATTCTAAGAAAGCATGGGTCTGCCTAGAAATATATATTTAAAATATTCTGATACTTTTGATATTAATAATTAAAATATTACTGAAATGATGTTTCAATACTTTAAAATGAGATCATCAAATCTGTGATTTGGTACACATAACTTTTATACAGCTTTGCAGTGTGAAATAAATAGGTAGATGCAAATGAATATTAAAAAAACCTGAACTCTACACATCATCCTTTTTCTTCCCATGTGTGTCATATTTTCTGGGGATGCCTACATTTATTACAATTTTCTGTTTCATGATTCCTCACAAGAAACAAGGATCAATTACCCTGGATCTTTTACATAAATTTCAGAAGGGTGGTTCCTATTCTTTCCAAACCATCAAGGAAACGTCCAAAGGCTTGCACCTTTGATAATTATCTGTAACATTCCACTTAACAGCCATGCTCAGGACAGATGTCTCAAGCTATGTGGAACCTGATGCAAAGCTACTCATAGTCACAGCATATTCCCTGATCAATGTTAGACACTTTCAAAGTGATAAAGAAGCTCCAGTGATGTGAAACTCTGTCAAAGATTTGGTTTTAGAAGAATCCTAAACACACACACACACACACACACACACACACACACAGTGTTAGAACAGCTTGGCAATCTTAATTTTATTGATTATATCCATGACACAGGCCATGATTTAAGCATCCTTACCCTGCTCTTTTCTGTACTGCAAAACACCAGCTGGCAGCAAAACACAGAGGTGAGTAATGATAATGAGTAGGACAAATTATACTGGCAGTCCCCCCCCCCCCCCTTGCCATAGCAAGGAGTAAGTTCCATGTAGGATCACTATAACCCATGTTCTGCTGGTGCAAACAATGGAACAAATAAGGTTTATTGATTTGCAGCCTTTATTTAATTGCTTTTTGTGTAACTTATTCCAGCATTTCAAAGAAATCACGTTTTCTACTTGCTTTTCAGAACGGAGCTTTGGTCCACATTGCAGTAGAACAAGCACGTGGAAACCCACCACTTTTTGCTTAGGGAAACCACTTTTGTACTTCCCATTTTGTGAGGTGTGGCATAGGAGAAAAGCAAGACACAATGTCAAAGTAATGGGTGGGGACACGGATCAACGACAAAGCACCTATATTATAGTCCCACAATCAACCTCCAGTGATTCCAACGATGCCTCCTTGAAATGCCGAAGATGCCGCTCATAGAACAGCATGATCTTTCACAATTCTGTTCCCCGGTTCAAGAACGGCTTAGTGTTTGAGCAAGTTTATTAGCCGGCAGTCATTGCTGCTGTGGAAGAGACCATTTTTGAAGTAGCCCTAATGGGTTAAGGGTGTGTGGGCGCGCGCGAGTGAAGCAAGAGATGTTCCAGGGCAGTAACAGGTGCTTTTCTTTAGCTTTCCGTTTCAGCCTGTGTACAAATGCCCACCTGTTCAGCCCTCCAGACATTAACCCCGGCTAATTCTCTTCCAGCTGGTTTGGGTTGAGGATGAGAAGCTTTTCGCCTTGGCTTGTAGATGTCGATCTGGTTTCTGTAGCGATGGGCCAGACTGAGGAGATCTATTGGCTGCTGGCTTTGTAAATTTCATTCAGTTTGGTCCAATAGCAGAAGGAGAGAGACTGGTACAGCCTGGACCCTCTCCCTGCTCAATCTCGCTTCTCCTAGCCGAGCAGTCTCTCGCGCGCTCTCCCTCCCTCCTCCCTACCGCTGTCTCCCCGCATCGGCGATCCCAGCTCTTTACTCAGAGACCCAACTCGCCTTCTTCCCGCGCGGCTTGTGCTGAATTTTCTCCTTTTAATGTAGGTCATTGGCACCGGGTTATTCCAAGCCCGGGGTGGAGGCCAGGTTTTGCGGGGTGCGTGGGTGCGCGTTGTTGTTTGTTTGATCGCCGCTCTTCCCCACCCCCACCCCCACCCCCCCTTTCTCTGCTTCCGAGGGGGCTGTTGCATTCCTCCGGACGAGCAACGATCCTTCGGGTTGGATTTCACGGGCACGGAAAGGGGATGGGTGGGGGGGAGAGACGCCGAACTCCGCTCATTCCGTCGGCGTGAGATTCCGACCAAATTTCTGTCGCCGGGAAGAAATCCGCTGGAAGGTCCTGTTCCGTGTAGAACCGCAGTTCTTTCGGTAAAGGTAGGTGCATCTGGAAGTCTTTGCTTTCTCTCCCCCCTTCTTGTTTTTTGGTTTGCAGCCGATACTCCATAGAGGTATTGCTTTGCTGCAGTCATTTTTGCGCCCCCCCGCCCCCCGCCGCTTTGCCACCTTCGTATGGGGGATGGGGTGGGGGCAAAGACTTTCTCTTTTCTTTTCCTCCTCTTCTCTCGCCCTCCTCTTCCCACCGCCGCCACCGCCGTTAGAAGATTTCATCCCCCCCGCACACGCACACACACACACACACACCGCCCTCTCTTTGCACGCACGCACCCACAGTCGCCCACACTTGGGCATCCACACATTCTGGACCCTGATTTGAAAGGTGGGGGACCACTTTGCTGCAGTCAGCTCTTTGGCGAAGCTCGGGGCTCTATGTGAGATGTTTACAAAGTAGTTCTGCCTCTCGGAGAAATAAAGCCAGTGCGGGGGGTGGGGGGGTTGATATCTGCAGTACGGAGGGCAGAGAGAGGGGGGGGGGGAGAAGGAGAGGGAAAGTACCGCCGCTTCACGGAGATTATGCAGGGAAGCTGGACCTCAGGGGTTGTTCTTGGGAACCGAGCGGGAATGGAGGTGGGGGGGGGGAGATGCAAAACAAGCGGCCGGAGCGTTGCTTTAGCCCTCCCCCGCTAGAATTGGGAGGGATTAGGGGCTCTCTGGAGCCATTAAGCGGGTCCTCCTCCCCCCCCCCATCTCCGGAGGCTGCTCGGTGTTCTTTTTCTTTTTAATAGATGAGAAAACACACGTGATTTACGGACTGGCATTCGGGGTGGGTTTCCTCCTTATTTATTACTTGTTTATCTGAAAAGAGAAGCTGAGTTAAATGGGAAAAACAACGGAAATAGCTTTGAAAAGGGGAACGGGAGGGGGAAGCTGGAGCGTCTTTGCGGGGGTGGAGGTGGGGGGGGCAATAGGATTGCTAGATCCGCCGTATGCCCAAAAGTGGGTCTTTCTCCGTTTCAATTCTCTGTACCTTCTCGTGGTGGGGAGGGGGAGGAAGAAAACTCCGCTCTGGGCTGGAATGGTTGATCAACGTTGCTAAGGCTCGGCTCTCCAGTGGAAAGTTAGCAAACCTAGAACTAAGACTCAAGTGATCGAACCGCCTGCCCTTTAATGCCCGACATCAGGGCTGCTTCTACCCTTTTCGTCCACCTCTTCCTTCTTCACTGCACTGCAGCTGCCTTCCTTTTCCTATGCACCCCTCCCTTTTGGTCTGCAGGGCGTTGTGAATGATGAACTGTCCCTTCTGCAGCCACCCGTGAAGGGGGTCATAAGATCGGCAGCCTAACATGTTAGTTTCCTCCCTTTCTCATCCTTTGCAAAACTGCCATCTTGCCCTCGGGGCCCCTTTCCCAGCTTCCGAGGCCTAGGACGATGTTTAAGGAAAGGATGACCCTAATTTGGGGTGGGGGTGAGGGAAAGAGAGATGGCTTCATCTCCTTTCCCCACCCCCAAATCACTGCAGGGGCTTGAAAGTTCCAGATGCTGCCAGGTCGCCAGTACAGGCTGCTAACTCTTTGGCACTCACATGCTGTGGAAAGGTTGAGCAGCTGCAGCTGTCTTGTCCCTCACGCCATACCAGGTCCAACTTGTCAGGTAAAATTATCTAGCTTTTCCAATGATGGACAATATTCTTTATTCTTCACCAATGTCCAAATGCCTAATTTCAGTGTTTACACTTTACAAAATGCCTCCCCACCCCAAATTGCTTTTCCATTTACTTAATCACAATTTTCAACCATTTCCCTAGTAATCACAGCTGTCAATGTTGAAACTATGACCCAAGGATAAAGTCAATTGAACGTCACTCCACAGTCCATAGGGTACCCTTTTATCACCATAGTTCCATGGCCCTGCTTGATAGACTTTGCCTGAATTGTAACCTAGCTAGCTGCAAGATGTCTGAAAGTTAAGAATATCTATTTTAGGCTTTGAATAGGAGATTAAGCAACATCATGAAGATATGAGGTAAACATTCTTCTGAATTCTTGTTCTAGCCATTCTAATCTTGAGTTGCTGCTCGGTTGCTAGTTCAGTTACTAAGAGATGTTATTTCTTGAGTTTTGTTTTGCTAGAAAGATTTTTGGACTACTGGGAGAAATTCAGTGCCTGGTTAATTTTAACTTTCAAAATGTAGGGTTGGAAAAGTTAGCTATTTCAACAAAAGGGCCCATTAATTGTCTGACCTGTAGGCATGTATAAGATTCTGAAAGTCTTTGTCTTCTCAGGACATCTATGTATAGTGTGTGGTGTATTTGTATGAAATTAAGAAAATACTATGTAGAAAAATAGGAAAATACTATATATAATAGAAACTTTTCTACTTTTGGGTGGGGGAGGTGATGGGAAAAAGCAGGTGTTCTTACAAGAAAATTCCACAAGGTGGTAGTGTGGATACTTCTTAATGATGTGCATTTTATTTATTTTGGGGGGAGATTTCCTCAATTGCTTGAATGTTTTTTTCCTCTCTATTTCTTCTTGTATCTTAAAAGACCCATTGTATGGCTGTTCTGCAAACAACAAAAGCAGGATTGTTTTGCAAATTGTGGTATATTCATCTAGGCCTGCTTTCCTACCCATCAGTTATGTCTCTTCTTGGGAAATAGGAGGCCTTCTGAGATTTCAAAGTTCATGTATGAGAATTGCAGGAAGTGTAGGATTTGGCTTGCTTGGAACAAGATATAACAATTATGTCAACGGATATGCAGCAGAATGAAGAAAAGAGAGCTCATGCTTTGTTATAGTGTACACATCCACAGATAAGACTGAATTGTAAAAATCTATAGGTCTAATAATGAAGGACCAAGATTGATGTATCTATTGAATCCATTGCACTGGCTGTTTCTGATCAAATTCATGTTTCATTCTGTGTTATTGACAGGATTGCAGTAAACTTATCTGGTGCTTATATAAATAAATCAATTGATAAAACATTGTCAGAAAGAAGATGATATTGCTGAAAATACTATTGTGAGTAAGAGAAGAAGGAAGAGTGTTTCTGAAATAAGGAAATCTTTTGAACCTGTACATAAGGTGGGGCATACATGTGGGAAGATAAAGTAAATCTTTAAAAGATCACATTTAATGGCTTTAAAAATCACATCTGATGGCAAAAATGTCATATGAAAATTGCTTCTTTCTTATAATTTTCAGGAATCCATTTACCTAAAAATTTGAAATCAGATTCATAGAAGGCAGAAATATATTTTTTGCACGAAATGAGTACAAACTACTCTCTTGGTATTAGAGGAATAGAAAATGGTAGGTTGTATCATTCATTTTTATATTATTGTAATATTGTTTCTATCCAGTTAATGCTGCTTTGTGTGTGTGTGTTTGTTTGTCTTTAGCAGAGATTCATCGTCCTGGTTATTCTGGAAGAGAAATATACATTTTTAGTTAGAATTATATGAGATTCTTATACAAGAGTTGCATGCTTTATGTGGCAGTGATTGCATCAGCACAAGTAATTTAGCAATACAACAACACAAATAGCAATACAACACAAGTAGTAATAAGTAGAATCTTATGCTTGCTCAAAATTATCCAGCAAAAAATGTTTTTGTTTTTAAATTTTATTTAGTGAATCATGATTCTATGAGGTACTATTGTTTCATGCTACTTCTCTCCAAAAACATTTGTTATTTTGTAATGTAGCAAAAATACAATATAGTTCAAGGATATAGTGTACCTCCAAAAGGAAAGTTAACACTTCATTTGATTGTAAATAGCTACCTCAATATATTTAATTTGGTCAGAATTTCAGCTCCTAAATGACCTGTGTAAGTTAAGTGCTTTGTTCTCATTAGTAATATAGAACTGAAATAATGTAAATTAAAATTGAGTTTAGGGTAGATAAAATTAAGGTCATTGTTTCTGCATAATTGTGGCCTCTCATTTTATTATCCCCTGCAATAAACTGACTGATCTTTATTTTGCTTTAGCACAAAATGAAAAAGATCAATAGGACTATAGTAATCTTTTATTGGCTAGCTTCATGATGAAGGGTTGCTCAAAAAAGGAACCTTAAAATGTGCATAGACAGTTCACATTCAGCTGTGAATGAGAAGGAAGTACTGTTTGAATTCTCTTCAGGATAGGATTTATTTTTTCACATTACCTTTTGTTATAGAAGTACAGTGCCTGGTTCTGAATGGATTATCAACAGAATGACCACATTAAAAGAGAAGAATGTTTTTGATTAGTTGAATTGTTTATTGTGTGGAATACAGTCACCTGTGTGGGACAGTATCTTTGTCTTTGAGCCATTGTTTGGTCAGGGAGGGAGGAAAGGAGGGAGTGGGGAGGGAGGGAGGGAAGGAAGGAAAGAAGGATTAATGCTTCACATTAAATACATTAAAAAAAACCAGTAAGAGAAAGTAACATTGTGGCAAGCTTACAAATTCCTGCTACTGATGCTGCAGCTATCCAGTTCCTGGTGTTGCAAGTTACCTTGGGGGAACTGGGCTGGATCCACCATCAACATGAATATACCTGACTGCAGTACTCAAAAGAACAATGAAAGATGCTTTGGCTACATTATTGTGCTTGTAATAAAAAGATAAGCATATTTGTGAGGGTCTGGGGGTCGCAGACCCAGCACAACGGTCAGCATTGATTACATTATGAAAAATCGTGGATGCCTGTGTGGTGAGCTTGTGCTCCTGAGTATGTGGGAATTGTACCTTGGAAGCAGGATAGCTGCTTAGCTGCACAATGTGGTGGGCTAAGATTGTAGGAAAAGAGGAACTTAAGTTGGTCCCATAAATAAAAATAGTTATGTTGTGACATTTAGGCTGAAGGAGCTAGCAACTGCCCCTGTTGCTATGGCAGAGTGGCAAATTCCAGAAAGTCATGTGGCTTTGTGGTTTTCAGGTATAAAAGGACTAGGATGAGTGGTGGGAGGTTGTCAATCTGTTTCAAGCCATTCCCTTGACTGGTTGTCAGATTGACCCTCATTGCAATGTGATAAGTGTTTTTATGTTTTATCATGCTTTAAATTCTAATAAACCTCTGAATCCTAAAGCAAGACTTCTTGTGGTGTGCTGACTGTTCAATTGTTATTAAGTGCAGCTATGCTCATAATCAGGTTTTCCCCCTGACAATATTAGAAACCTGGATCTTAAACACAGGGCTTACATCAAGCCAGTGAAGCCTACAATGAAATTTAAATTTAGACTAAAGCTTTCTTCTACCACTATGCAACTCAGGTGTACTCAAGCTCTGTTTGTAAAGCACTGATATTATGAGCCATTTTGATATCTGAATCTGAGAGGGCTTTGCATTCTGCCTTCCAACCTTTTGATGAGCCTTATTCTGTTTGCTTTAGTAGTCCCCTGCTTGAATTGCAACAGGAAAAAAAAAGCTTGTTGTCTGATGGAAATGAGATTTCATTGGCAGTTCTCCTGGAAATAATAGATAAAGAAGAAGAAGAAGGAAAAAGAAGTTGTTTCCTGAATAAAGCATTCTTAACTCCAGTGCTTTGTTTAATTACACATATAAAATAATAAATAGCAGTATTTTTAAAAAAGGAAAGCAAAACTAATATATACAGGCAAATAAAAGCAGTAACTACTTTCTCCTTGAAATCAGCTGGTAAATGTGTAAGTTCCCAGGCATTTTCATTTTTTTTAAACATTTTAATTAGGTTTTCTTGTAATTTAATTTTTCATTAATATCATAAAATAGAGTAGGACAGACTCAATTTTAATAAAGTGATGAAGTACTGAAGAACAGTAGGCCACATATAAGAATTCTGCAAAGCAGATATAAGGAATGTGATAGGAAAGCTAGGCAATAGAGTGCTAATTGAATGAGTGAAAACATGGACGATGTAGGTTTTTCACTATCTATGGAGATTTTGTAATATTTTACATGTTGCATTTGTCATTGAAAATTTTCTAGGAAATGACATATTCAGTCTTTTGCTTTCTTGAGCATTATGCTCACATTTATTCTCTCTCTCTCTCTCTCTCTCTCTCTCTCTCTCTCTCTCTCTCTCTCTCTCTCTCTCTCTCTCTCTCTCTCTCCATACATACATACATACATACATACACACATACATACACACATACACATACATACACATATACACATACATACACATATACACATACATACATACACACATATATATATACATACATACACACATACACACACCCTTTAATGTATACATACAGTAGAGAGACATAGATGAAAGAAGAAAATTAAACCTTTTAATAAAGTTGTAATGAAGTTTGTAATGATTTTTTTTATTTATTAAATTTATATGCCACTTATCTCACTTATAAGGTAACTCTTTAAGTATCTCTTTAAGGACATATTTTACTTATCTTTAAAAAGGGTAGAGTAAAATACTGCAGGTGGATTACAAGAAGCAGATACATGTGTAACAAGATATAAACTAGTATAATTGAATAACAATCCTGAAACAATATATGCCTGACATATTTGCAGATATACAGATAAAACTGTTCTTGAAAAATTGCCAGCCAGAAATGGTAGAGGAAAAATAAAAATATGATTCTGGTGGTTAAAACAGAGGTTGGAAAGAAAATGTGTAGGATTAGAAAAAAAATGCATTTAGAAAACGTTGGCATATCATATGAAGAAATTAGATTCCATTGAAAGGCATGGAAAGGACTTGACAGGACAATGTAAAAATGATAAAAAATAAAGAGTGGAATGTATGTATTTGCAACAGAATCACTATATTAAAGGAGTAGATAGACTAAGGAAACTGCCAAGAACGGAAAAGCACATAAAATCAGACATTGTATGATTTTTGAAGGATAAATGCCTATTTCCATAGAGGTGAGAACCTATGAATTAGAAGCAGAATCCTCTTTTTCCTTACTTGAAATCCTGGGCAACTTCTTATCTATTTATTCTTATTGTGTATGAAGATACCTTCATAAATCATGTTGTTTCTATAAAAACTCTTCACATCTGAGATCATCTATGCATTTTTGCTATAACATACATCTGCTCCACCTCTGCTTTTAATGTATTTACATAAGGTAGCTTCATTTAAGTAATGTAGCAGCATTTTCTACCTTTCTCTTTCACCTTTCATTTTCAGAACACTCTTCTACTTGACAGAGGTATTGAAACTTTTAGGAGAGCCAAGCTTTCTAAATTAATGGAGCTCTCATTAGAAGCACATTATAGAAAATCTCACAATGAGCTGATTAAATGACTAGGGTGAAGGATGAGAAAAATGCAGTCATTATTACAATGAAAAAAAAAACTTTTGAAATGGAATGAGAGTTTTTCAGGGTTTGGTAATAGCATAAGAGAGGCACATAGGAAATGGAAAATAGAGCATTTGTAATGTACTGAAATGATAAAGATAGGGAAAATGTAAATTAGTAAAATTGTATGCCTGGGTCACATATAGGAGCCGTGGTAGCACAGTGGTTAAAATGAAGAAGTGCAGGCTAATTCTGCTGATTGCCAGCAGTTAGATTCTGATTGGCTCAAGGTTGAGTAGCTGTCCATCCTTCCGAAGTTGGTAAAATGACCCAGATTGTTGGGGGCAATAGACTGACTCTGCAAACCACTAGAGAGTCTGTAAAGCACTATGAAGTGGTATGCAAGTCTATGTGCTATTTCTGTATATTAATATGTTATTTATATATCATCCAAAGCAGATTTGATTTTCTATTCTTGGAATAAAATTCCCATAAGGGAAAACATTATCAAATATAACTGGAAAGATTCTGGGTATTAAGGAACTCTATGGAATACTTGTTTTGGGACAGTTTATCCCACACATAATAACCAAAAGTTATTGGCAACAAACTTTGGCATTGGGGGATGTAAAAATAATAGGAGAGGATGATCTGGAACATAAAGCAAATAATATATTTGAAAGGATTAGAATTTCTGAATGCTAATGTACCTATCACTGGTTGACCCATTGTCAGGTTTAGATTGCTTTTGTATTTTTTTTTATGAGTCAATCATTAATTCGTCATGATTCCATGTACACCCCTTTGCAGGATGAGGACTATTAGATTTAGTTGATATAAATTAGATAATAATCAAGCTGATAAATGAATCAGTCTTAATGTCAGAATTCATCATCCAGAAAGAATCAGTCAGAGGAATCAAATTATGCCAGACAGTAAAAGCAAGGGTGATATGCTTAATAGAGACAGAGAAAGGCAAAGTCAAAACTCTACACTAATGAGCTGAAAAGGAGGTATTTGGAAATAGCTGATGGAAGATTAGTTTAAAAATCAATATAGAAGAACATAGGTAAATATGTATTAATTATTTGAAATGTCGGGAAAAACTAATATATGATATAAAAATGCATATTTAGTATGTTGGGCAGACCTCAGGTTTCTCAGAATTTTAATTTTGTAAACAGCACTGTACAATCTATTGCTGTAATGTATATACCAGTACAATGTGCAATTTTAAGTTTTTTTTAAAAAAAACCCAAATTTGAAAGAGTGAACTGAGCTTTATAACTATTTCATTTCAGCAACCACGTAGACAGTTTTTCTCCATGACAATCTCCTACAAAATCTAATAAATATCCAAATTATCCCATCTCTCAGCTTTCTTCCCTTCAGTATAGTAGTACAAAATAGTCAGGATGGCACTTTTTTGGTTCTACTATTAAGCAATTGAAGCTTAAAAATTATCTGGTGATTGACTTTAAAGAACCTACAGCAGATTTTGCAGTAGATGAGAAACATTTCTATCCACTCCTGCCTTTCTTGTTCTTTGAATGAACAGACCTCTGGCTGTTAACATGTCAGTAACACTGAAAATCATAAATGGGATACAGTAACCCAGTCTCAGCACTAATATGACAAATGAAGTAGAATTTCTTGGTCCTATACTTTTATGTAGGATGTGTGTGTGAGTGTGTGTGTACATACACACACAAACAGATACTATACAGTATAAGTGTGTAAGCAGATAGCTATGGATGTGAGATATAGATATAGAAATCTGAGAGACCAGGCTACAAAATGGGAGACTGTGAGTTCTAATCCTGCTATAGGTATGGGTGACCTTGGGCCAGTCACTCTCTCTCAGCTCAATCCACCTCACAGGGTTTTGTTGTGGAGGAAATAGGAGGGGGGAAGGTGTGTTGAATATATTAATTGCTTTGAGTTATTTATAAAAATCATAAAGGCTAAGTGTAATAAATAAAAAAATATTGTTCTGAATATTCAAACACCACATTTGATAATAGAATATGTAATCTGTCTGTCTGTCTGTCTGTCTGTCTGTCTGTCTGTCTGTCTGTCTGTCTATCTATCTATCTATCTATCTATCTATCTATCTATCTATCTATCTATCTATCTATCATATATCTATCATCTATCTATGGTTTTATATTAACCATATAAACCATTTAGAGATGTTTAGGGAAGGGGGGGGTCAAAAACGTCAAGATTAGGTGGTCAACTGTGTAATCAAAACTCCTCCCCTTTTTAACGTGCTATGAATGTCACGAGTAAAAATAGTGGAATTGCAATTACATAGTGATTGCACTATGTCTACTGTCCACCGTCTTGACTTTTATCAACTCCCATCTATGTTCCGGTCATCATTTCTTTTTATAGAACTTCTTATCTACATTGTTGTTCAAAGTTTGTGGTTTGGAACAAAGCTGCATTTCCTGGCATAGGAAACCATGTATTCTGATGACACCAATGTTGGAATAAAGTGCTTCATATTTTGTCAGGAAGAATGATAGATCTCACTATTGAACTTACCATAAGATATATCAGTGGTAATTAGGGATAATTGTGGTTATATGGAGACCTCTTGCTTACCTCTTTTCCTCTTATTTACATCATTCTGGTTCACCTTTTGAGTAGATAAATGACATAAAACTTTAAAATGACATAAAAAATGTTATAGTTGGAGGGAGGAGCCGAAGTTGTGACGACACGACATTCAATCTCAATGCTCTGAGATCGCAGTCAATACTTTTGCCACTGGGTGGTCCAAACGGACCTAAACCGTCCCGCAGAGATGGCGAACAGGAAGAACACGTCTTGCTGATCTCAGGGATATTGCAAAGTCCCTGATTGATCCAAGAGAGGTTCTTCAAGCCGGTGACAAAAAATCCAGCCATTTGGCTGTTAAAGTCAGGGCAGATCCAAAATGGAAGGATATGGAAAGAGAAAGTGTTTCCAGCTGGTGAGGAATTTTTACTGTTTTAAAAGTGACTGCCTATAAAAAAACCTAAAAATTAATTTAAATTGGAAAACAGAAGAAATAAGTGGCGGAATTAAATTTGGACTGGTTTTGGACAGTGGGTTATCTTACTTTTTAAATGCCATCTTCACGGATGGAATTTATACAAGCATTTTAAAATGAATGGATTAAGTTTCTTTCTTCTATTTTTTTTTCTTTTACTATTCTCTGTAATCTATGGACTAAAATTCTCCTTTTTTCATTACTGTGGGTGTTTTTCTAACTCATTTAAGAATTGGCCCTTTTTTAAAACTTGAAATACGAAAAAGATACAAAAAGAAACAAAGAAATTGTAACATTGTAACACTGCTACTCGGAAGCTGGAGGTTTGTGTATTGGAAACGAAACACTTTTTTTCACTGATTATCCTGGCTTGGCACTTCAAGGTCTCATAGCTTGTTTATAGAGAGTGATAAGAAGAAAAGCACACAGATGTTCCTTTGAAGTATATTTTTAACCAGAGAAAGGTGAAATGTTATTGTGAATCTATGCTTAATCCTGTTAAAACCTTCTAAGCAAGAGCAGCAGTGATAATGGCACAATTTCAACAGCAGAAAGAAGTTTTAAGTTTGAAAAAGATACTCTCAGAAATACAGAAATTATCAGATACATGTGAGACGATAGAGAAGAAGTTGAAAGTCTTAGTGCACCTAACAGCAAAATATGATGAAGAAGTTGAATATGTTAATCAAATGGAAAAAGTGGTGGTTAAAATCCTAAAAATCAAAGAGGAAAATGAATATAAAGAAATTAAAATGGCTGATATTTATGGTGATTGGTTTGTCTCTGAAAAGGGAAAGGGTGGAATACTGAAAGAGGAATTAAATGGAGGGGAAATCTACCCCAGATGGCGAGATATAGAAGAAGAGAAAACAAAAGAATTTATGGATTTAAAGAGAGAAATTTTATTAGCAATATCATTGATAACACTACCGACAATCAAAGCT